>NC_133159.1:176406432-177037586 GCF_040802235.1 Manis javanica | reverse complement strand
CTGCCAAGTCGGGTCACTGACCTCTTTCTACAGTGACTGCCAGTCGGGAGGAGGAACATATATGGAGAGTGAGAATCTAACCCACCAGCTTCCTGTTCCTGCCCCCACACCCCCCTTGCTAATGGAGCATCTGGTTTCCAGAACCCAGGGGAGGCGTGAGGTCGGGAACTGCTCCCTGCCAATGGGGGGAGGGGGGCCAAGGCCCTCTTGGGACAACTGTGGTCGAGAAGTAAGTACGTACCCAGATCTGCCATTTGGGCCTGTTCCTTTGGGGTCACCAACAATGACACCTACCTGGCTGAGACCCTCCTCTGTCCCTCCCTAAGCCGCTTAGGGTAAAGCTGGCAGCTCCCACTAGATCAAGGAGAGCCCAGTCCACGTTCTCCATGGCAGGCAGGCAGCCCCACTGTGTGATGCCGCAGTGACCCAGGGCAGGTCCCATGACACTGCAGCTGAAGGTGGGGGAATGTCAACTCCAGGGAAAGGGCCTAAGGAGCTGATGCCCCAGATGGAGAAGCCTGCCTTCTCCCTGCCACCGCCACCCGCCCTGCCCTGGCCACACGGCCCTCTCCATGGGCCCACTCAGGTTGGGCTCTGTGGTCTCAGGAGGGCCATGGGGACCCCAGGACCCCACTCACCGGGCCTTTGTGCATTAGGGCCATCTCGGTGGGCTGGTACACACTGGTCAGCAGCTGCCCATTGTACCCACTGTATGGTGACACCGGTCTCTTAGCTGCAATAGAAGGAAACACAGGAGCGGTTGGAGGGGCTCTCAGCTACCTTTCCTGATCTCGAGCAAGGCTCCCCAGGGAGCAGAAAAGAAAAGGGGGCTAGGCCGACCTTGGGGTGACATCGAACTCAGGGAGGGCCCAGCCAGGGGTGGCCAGCTTGGGGGTGAGGGATACAATGGGGTGCCCTCCGGAGCCCAGCCTGCCTTTGTTGGGATGCGCAGGGCATGATGCTGCTCACCTTCCCCTTGGGCTTCCCTGCAGGGCGGGACAAGCCCCCACCATCAGCTCGGAAAAAGTGCTCCAGTCAGCAACCTTCACATCCCCATCCGCCCTCTGGGGCCAGAGGCCAGGAGGGGCACATGGGCCTTCGGCTGCCTTCCTGGATGGCCAGCTGCCAGGCCCTGGGGCACTTCAGCTGAGGCCCCACAGCCTAAGACTCCTCATGTTTCATGGGGCAGAGCTGTGTGCTGATGCCCCAGGACCCCACGACCCAGAGCCCTGCACTGGGGATTAAACACACATCCTGTCCTATGTCCCCTTGGCAAGTTCCAGAACTATTTTCGGCTCCAGGAATACTTGCCCGTGCCTTGTGTGTGTTGGCTTCCCGACCTGTTCTGCTCTGCTGGGCACTCCCAGGGCGTCTGAGGAAGGCTGCTGGCCAACCCCCGAGGCCCCAGAGCAGGCAGGGCGCCGTGAGGGCAGGCAAGCGGATGTCTGGTTCCTGCAGGCTGGCGGCCCCGCAGCTCTGAGGGACCACAACCATAGAGGCCTTCCTAAGTGCTGGGCTTACTCCATTGATTTTTCCACTTAGGAAAGAAAAAATAAAAGGAAAAAACCCTCACAGCCCCGGGAGTGTTTGCCTCCAGAGGACAAAGGCTGAGAACTCTCTGGCCCTGACAAACAGGCAGAGGGTGAGAGCTGGGGTGGGGATGGGGCAAGCTCCTCCCAACGCTGGTCACAGGGTTCCTCCCACCTGCCCCGCTGTGCCACTCAGCGGGCCCCAGGGAGCAGGTCAAAGATCAAGTGCCTGGCAGGACAAGGGTCACCCTTTCCCCAAAGCAGAGATTATGGGGACGTACTTGTAGAGAGGGGCAGGAGGTTCTGTCTGATTCTGGAACTTCCCCTGCCTCTCCCTCTGACCTCTGGCACTTGGCGATCAGGCAGTTACAAGTTTTAAGCCCCCAAACATCTTGCTGAGAGCCGTCTCGGGTCGGCGGCAGGGCTCTTTGTGGAGCATACCTCCAGCTTTCCAGATCATGTCGGATAAGCCAGCCAGCCAGCCAGCCAGCCAGCTAAGAAGGCATTTGAGGCACGTGTGACAGGACACACCAGGAAAGACACACAGCAGGTGCTCAATAAATACTAGGGGCCCTTACAATTACCAAATTACAGAGAAATACTCCTTCCTTTGGGAGCTCCTCCAGCCTGGTCACTTGGAGAATGGCCAGACCCCTTCCTACCTCCCAGGCTGCTCGAGAGGGGTACTGGCCCTCTGCAAAGGCTTCAACGCTCCTTGTCTCTTCCAACTCCGGGGCACCCTCAGCCTAACCCCCAAGACTGTGCAGCTGGCTGGCAGGCACCCCTAGTACCAGGAGAGCCCCCTCCCATTAACAAAGAGCGCAGGCTGGAGCTAGGGGACACACGGCTGGACCATGGGTGCTGCTTAGGGTGGAATGCGGCACTGTGCTTTATTAAAAAGAACGACATTTTAACTGTAAGGACTTTTAAAGGAAACCCATGACTATGGATATGTACTTAATAGAAAAATACGTTTTGGAAGGATACTATTACCTATGACTGAAGAAATCACAGTCACACACACGGGTAACAGCTTATACGTCTACAGCGCTTTCCAAGCATTTAGCCAATCCTCCTGGAATCCTAAAACAGGAACTGTTGCTATTTTCCCAATTTTGCAGAAGAGGAAACTGAGGCATGTGGAGATTAAAATAGTCAATAGGGGTCAGTTCTGGGGAGGGAACAGGAAGGAATGGGGTGGAATTGTGAAGCTGGTTGGGGAGAATTTTGTGTTATCTGTAATGCTTGGAATCTCACAGTGAAAATACACTCACGAGTATAGGGAAAAAAAATTTTAAATAAGGAATTTAGGGACATAAAGGCAGAAAACTATAGATAAAACTCCATTTTGCTCAGAGGACCAGCTCCCTGTCCTGTAGTAAATGATGTGGAATAAAAGCCAGGGACTTGGGGAGGGTGTCCCTCACCTACCTGAGGCTGGCTCATCCAGGGAGAATGCCTTGTTCTCCACAAACATGCTCTGGCCTTTCTGCTCTTTCAGGATGGTCTCGTAGCCCACGCCCCGGGTGGGGTAGATGTCCCCCTGGTAGCTTTGTTCTGGGCTGGGCTTGGTCACGTGGGAGATCTCAGGGATGACATAGAAGAGGACAAAGGCCCAGGCATTGGCGGCAAGGGCAATGGCCAGTGTGGGGTCATCCCAGGTGGGACTCTCATGCTGCTTGTTACCGTAGGTGTACATGACGATCCACACCACCCAGATGGCAATGGAGGTGGCCGCGGTGAGCAACACAAAGACCCCGTGTTTACGCCAGCGCCTGAAGCGGCCACACAGGGCAGACCAGGCCCCCATGAAGGCCCCCAGCAGCAGTAACATGACATAGATGAGCGCCATGACGAAGTCCATGTTGGCAATGGCACAGGGCGAGGCCGGGGCCCAGCCAGCACTGTCGTTGCCCGGAGGACCACCCTCAGCACCTCCGCGGACCAACGTAATGATCAGCCACTCTGTGTTGATGATCACCTCCACAAGGGTCAGCAGCAGAGCCACGGTGAAGAGGACCCAACCCCGGGGACCATGGTTCTTCCGGGCTAGGAAATTAAGGGCCAAGACATGGGCTACCAGGCAGGAGAAGCAGATGGCAAACAGGACCCCGAAGAGGAACCGCCGCGAGGCACAGGTGGCAAAGTCAGGCTTCACCACGCAGGCAAAGACCAGGCAGAAGAGGCCCAGGGTCCCCAGCAGGAAGAACACCTGAGTCCCCAGAAGGCTCCGCTTTTTGGTGTCCTGCACAAAGGGGAGGCTGGCCACAAGGATGATGGTGAGGACAAAAGTGGTGACAACGCCGGCCCCAGCCACTGCCTCCAAGATGATGCCCCAAACCCCTGAGCGGTCACACAGGTTGTAGTAGAGGGGGTTGAGGTCCGGGCTACAGCCAGGTGGCGCATGGGCATGGTCCTGGGCCTGCGCCCCTGGTAACAGGAGGAGGCGCAGTCCTAGGCACGTCAGCAAGGCTTTGTGGATGGCCATGCTGGCTCCCAGGCCAGGCTCCTGGTGGGTCCCTAGGGACAGAGAGAGAGAGAGAGAGAGAGAAAGAGAGAGAGAGAGAAAGGGCAAAATCAGTCCTCCGAAGCCAGCCTCTGAGGTGCTGCTTCCTCCATCCTGAACCAGGATGGACAGTCCAAGCTGATGACGAGACTGTCCCTCTGGACTTCAGAATCCTTAACACCGAACTCCTGGGAGGCTTATCAACTGACCAGAGCAGCAAATGAGATTAAGCCCATTTGGCCACCTCTTCCCAGTCAGGGAAAAGGTAGCACTGTCACTGAATATTCAGGGGTCTCCTGCCCCCAACTATAACCTGGGTCCAAATATTCCCTGAGCTCTCACAGCTCTGGAGGTCAAGGATGATGGGGTGTGTGAGCAAGTCAAAACCAATCATGCCACTCATTTAGCATATCCTCTCTGCCCTGGTACTTCCGGAGTTCAATAAGCCCGATATTATGCCCCTCAACTCTGCCCATTTGATGCCCGAGTCCATGGCCAGTTGGCTGTGCACTCATTCACTTAAGCATTTAACATGCACCTGCGACAGGCATAACCTGCAGCCAGAAAAAATCAAGACCCAGTTGAAGTTATTTATGAATACTTCCTCCTGGTTCCTCCACACCACCTCCCTTTTTGCCCTTTATTCTCCCACTTTTAGTGCCAATTCTCTTCAGAATCCAAAGCTCTTCGTCTAGCTCAGTTGCTGGAGTCAAGGATAAAATAATTTCCCAGCTAGGGAGTTAATGACTTAATGCAAAAGTTCTCCTATGAGGCATTAACATTTAAAAGTAAGAACCAGGCAAGGGCAATGCAAAACCCAAAGGAATTTATAATGGAGGACTTCACGGTACTGCAGCTAGAAGGCAAGAGTATCTTCGATTTGCACCAGGAAGGTAACTTACTACTTCATGTACTCAACCAGCAGTCCTGACAGTGGGTCCCGCCACATGCTGAAGATCAGTACCAAAGAAACCAAACCCCCCTGCTCTCAATATCATTTGGATTTTCCATGCACGAAGTGGAGGTAAAGGGTGTGTCAGGTCAAGAGAAATTAAAGAGCAAATTACTGAGTTTTCCAAAGACTTTACATTTACTTGGAGAACAAAACATTTAATTGCTCTAAGAAAGCCAAGTTATGAATTCCAAAATTCTATGAAATGCAGGTAACTCCACGTTTAAATTAAGGAATAGTTGTAACCCTGCCTCTTCTGATCTCACCTCTTGGGCCCAGGAGCTCTCTTGAAAGACCGCAACCAAGCTTTCCTGGGATGATAGTGACCACTAGTGGCTGGCAGGGGAATGGCATGGTCCAGTTCACCTTGCTCCTTTGAGGGTGGAATGGGATTTGTAGTTTACCTACTCCCATTTTCACCATTTTTAGTTACTTAATTTCTAAAAAGCAAACAAAAATCCTAAATCTCAGTTAATACAAATTGTCTCTCCATAACTGATCAGTGGAAGAGCACAGCTACTAAATCAGGGAAAATAAAACTCACTGGTAAGTGAAACTGGCAGGTCATCAATTTTCAGTCCTTTACCATATCCTCCATGCCCACTGAAAATATTTTAGGTATTTCAGCCTTCTCAGGTTCCTCATTTTCAATTAAGCTTTCTTTCCCCCCAAATTCCACCTACCATTAATTAACTCTTAAAATTCAAACATCCTTACTTGAATTACCATCAATTTCCTAAATAACCATACTGCAACAGAGACAGTGTCTCCTGACTCCAATGCAAAAGATCTTTCCTCTATATGTCTTAAAGCTTTTGTAGGGGACTGTGTCTAATCATAAATCAATGAAGCACAAACTGTATTTACAAGTGCTGGAAAGAGAAAAAGACAGGGGAGGATTAATGGGTAAAGAGGAATACTGAACCAACTCAGGGAGACGATTTACAGATAATATGTATGGGATCCTAAGTGCTCAACCCCATCTTGAGCATTTTTGGTGCATAGCAAAGCAGCCACAACTTGGGGTGAAGGTGGAGGTTGGACTGAACCCTGAGAATGACCACCCTGACTTAGGCTTCAAGCATCTGCACACCGGAAGCACCTCACTCCCTCTCCCTCTTCCAGGTCCCGGTTTAGAACAGGGAATACCTCCAAATCAGTAAACATTTACTGAGCACCTGGGGAGTGGGGGTGGGGGGAGCAGGGCCTATTGTTCTCAGAGGTCTGGAAAACACAAGGATGACCAACAGTCCCTGATTTGATGGCATTTAGAATCTAATAGGAGAGATTTTAAGGTAGGAGAGAAAAGGGGCCACCGTAGCAAAGAGGAGGCAGCTCTTCCTGCCGAATGGGTCAGAAAAGACAGAATGGAGACTTTCAACTGCATTTCGTTCAGTGTTTCATCAAATTCACCAAGTATGGACTGAGATCTGTAAAGCGAGATTGCAGCTGGCAGGCAAGAGATTAGAAATGCTATAGGGAACGGGTTTGGGGCATTTTTCTAAAGGCATCGGGAGCCACTGAAGGCCGTTTCTTGCATGAGGAGGGCATAACCAGGATGATGCGTTAAGATGAGTCTGGAAAAAGCACAGGCAATTGATCTGTTGAAGACACATTCATCCTGGTTTAAAGATCAAGGCCAAACAGTCGTGATGTTCAGATCTGAGAAATCCTTTCCAAGATAAAATCTCTTACAGTCTACCCTCTGTCAGCTCCACCAGAGTGGGACCTTCCCAGGGGAACAGGAACCCGGACCTGCCCCTCCTCCCCAACCCAGGCACCTGTGCTGTCCTGCTGCCCTGCAACTTACCAGCCCCAGATGAGACAACCATCCCCACCTTGAAATGTCTCATTTCTCCCATTCCCCCGAAAATGGAAGGGTGAGCTGGGGGACGTACAGTGTGACTCCTACTCAGGTGGGGAAATGGGCCAGTTGGGTCTGGCTTTTGGCTACTGCCTAGGACAGGACACTTCAAGGCCAGCAGAAGACTTAAAAAAAAATAACTCAGAAGAGTTCCGTACTGACCCTTTGACCTCCAGGAGAGCAGATTCAGCCAGTCAGCTGTTGTCACCTTTTTGGATGGTGGTGAAAGGGGAAAGGTCTTTGATGAAATGGACCCTGCTCTGCCTAAGGACTCTCCCTCCTGTGGGTCCCTAGAGCCCACCCTTCCAGGCTGAGTCTTCTGAGGCTTGATCTTTAAAGTCATGTGTGTACCTGTCACCTTACCAGACAAAGGTCCTCGAGGGTAGTGATGAGACATGTTAGTGTTATCTCAGCACCCCTGCAACACACCGGGCCTTGCCTGACTTGGCAGACATCCGAAAACCATTCACTGACCCGACTGTGCCCACTTCTCCCTGATGCCAGGCCTGCCCTCTGCACTGTAGAACCACATCTTCTGCTTTGAAGTTCTCAGTGGAACCAAGGAGGGGTATATCTCCTGTCCCTGAGTTTCCCCACACCACGGCTGTGGCTCAGGCCAGTCTCAAATTATTTTCTGTACAAAGGGACCCTTTGCTACACCTCCCTGGAATCAGTCATACTAACATTTTTAATTACATCCGAGATCAGCCTTTCCCCAGGCTCAGCGATAGCCCCCACCCCAGCTCTGGTCTGGGTCAGCCCAATCCAGTTCCAGAAGCCCCTCCTCCCTGTCCCTCTCTAGGGGGAGCACGGTGGGCTCAGAGTCCCAGCTAGCCATGACTGGCTTCAGCCAGCGAGGATGTGGCAGCCGGCCAGGGCAAAGCCCTTCCTCACCCCCCACCATCCAGACAGGAGCCTGAGAACCCCAGAACATAGCATACCATCCTGAGAACAGTACCACAGCTTCATACTGCCACTAGTGGTCTGTCTCCCAAGCTCAAGGATAGAGTAAGATACAGACCCATAACCAGGTGCCATGTTCAAGGGGGCCACCACCCTTGAGAGTCCCCTCTTAGGGGGCAGGAGGCACCTAAACGTACCGGAGATGCCACAGAGCACCGCCCCCCACAAACAGGAGATGCATGGATGGCCCTCTCCCCGTCCCATCTACCTCCTCCTCTCCCTTGCCCCTGGCCAGACACTATCATATTACTTCTCTTTCCAGGGGGCTCTGGCCTTTAAGTCAACTAGTAAGAAGTATTAAGAGTAACCCCAGATTCTGTGCCTGTCAGGAACTACCTCAGTAGCAAGGTTGGGGGGACTGGGGAATTCCTGGCACCCCAGCCCAGATATCCACAAAGAAGGGGCGTTTGGACCAAAATTCCCAGACTACTCTGAAACTTGGAAGTCCTCAGCTGAAAAGTCTGCTCTAGAATAAGCCCACCTCAAACACACCACCCCCTTCCCAAGCCACATACGAAGAAGGCTGGTGGAGGGGGGGGGGGCCTCCGAGAGCACAAAACCCTATTTCAACATATTCTGAGCCTGTGCTTTAGGATCAAGATCGTGGAGTTTTCAAATGACTGAGTTTCCTGCGTGTAAAACTGCGGCTTAAGGATTTGCTGGTGAGTCGATTCCTCCACCTCAACACTGCAAACAGCCCTGGGGCTACGGGAGTCGGGGGAGGGGAGGGATCTAGAAGCCAGGCTGCCAGTATAGGTTCTTTGACTGAAATTCCAAACTTCCCGCAGGAAGATTCTGAGACCTGCCCTCCTCAGTCCTATCCCAGTTTTGGGGTGTACGCCGGAGGCAGCGTGGGTGGGTGGAGGAAGTCCCCCGCGGAGACCCTGATGGTGGAATTCTACCAGTTCCCTCTCCCCCGCTCCTAGCCGGGCCGTATCTCCGGGCTTCCCCCCACCCCCCGTCTCCAGCGGGCTCCGATTTGGAAAGTTTCTGGACCGAGCGGAGTTGGCCGGGCGTCCTCCGGCCCCCAGTTCTCCCTGCTAGCCCGACCCAACTCTCCCCGGCGGACGAGCGGAGGGCGGGGCGGGAAGGCAGCAGCGCTTACCTGGGACGCGCCGCCGGCCGGGCTCCGGCGCAGCGTCTGGGGCCACCTCCAGCCCCAGGCGGGGCGCGGGGGGGTTGGAGCGACTCGGCACAGCGCGCGGGGGCGGGGCCCGGTCGGGGGACTGGGGCGCAGTGCCTGCGCCTCCCCGAGACCCGGGAGCTGGTTCTCGCGCCGCCTCTCCGGGGCTCGGCTCCTTTCTCTGGGCGGGGCGGGGCCGGCGCCCGCATCACCGTGACATCACCTCCATTCAGGGGCTAATCGGGCGCCCGCAGAGCTCCAGGTAGGTGCAATCGCGAGCAGAGCAACAAAGCCCGCCGGCCCTCCCCCTCCGACTCACCTCCAGGCTCCAGCGAGTCGCACTAGCCGTTCCGGGAGGGTGGGGGGAGTTCCTGGGGAGGCGGGCGTGTGGGTTGTGTTGCTGTTTACTGCCACGCCCCCCACACCCGGGCGCGCGCACACTCACGCGCACTCACTTTCCGGACTCGGCTTTCCCTCCGGAGAACAGTTTGGGGTGCAGCCTAGCACACCTCGCGGGCGGCCTCTCCCTCCCCTGATGTCCTGGCGCGCGCGCACACACAGCGACACGCGGGGCCACCTCGGTGCGACTCTCCGTGCCCGACACCTTGCCTTTGCACCTTCGTCCTGGCTCTCGCGTGAGGCACACACAGCGGCAGTTGGCTACTCCGGGCTGGAGCGAAGCGCATACTCAGATACAAAGTCCGTCTTTGTCATGAATTCTGCGCCCCCTCCCTCCCCGAGTTTGCACACGTGGACATACCACACACGGTGTCCGCCTCTTGCACCCGCTGTCCTCTGCCGGCACCCGAGTCACCAAAGGTGCGTGGGAATGCGCCCGCGCGCCCCCGTAACGCCGAGGGCCGAGCCCGGAAACCCCTCGGGACGGTGGGCAGATGTCGCCCTGGGCCCGCCCACCCCGCGCTTGGGTTTCCTGAGACCGCGAGAGACAATGTCCAACTCTGAGCGCCCTCCCCTCCCCTCCCCGCGTCCCCGTTCTCGGTTCCGACTTGTCCTAATTAGCCTTCACAGTTACGCTCCCCGAAGTACGGTGTCTGACCCGGCCCTCGCGGGCTGTGCGCTCCGGGACTCGTCGGCCTTGACTCAGTCCTGCAGCTCCCGCCGCCCCGGGACTTTTCCCCGAGTTCGGGTACCCTCCCAACTCTGCGCCCCCGCCGGCACTCTGCCCCGGTGGGTCAGCGGGTTACCACCCTTTCCCCTCCCCCCGCCTGGAATCGGCAGAGAGGGAACCGCAGAAATGGGGAGCGAGTGCAGGCTGGGATCTCTCCGGCCCTGTAAACAAGAGATTTTCTGGCCGCCCTCCCCTGGGGCTGCGGGCTTGCGGGACGTGGGCTGCGCGGTCCGGGGGCGCCCGGCGGGGCCTAGTTAGCAAGCGCGGGAGGCCCAGAGGGGCCGCGGTGCACCGAGAAGAGAGAGGTTGTTGGGCCTGGCCGGGGCCCAAGGGACGTGGAGGGAGGGTAGGGCGCCGGGTCTCCGAGGTGCTGGCTCTCGTGACGCCGAGTTGCCTGGGGGATCGCCAGCTGTGCGCGGCCGGAGCCAGCCGGTGGCAGGGCGGGCGGCGGGGCATGTTTGCTCAGCCCCGAACCCCCGCGAAGGGAGACCTGGAGGAGGGAGGCAGCTGGTCCCGGGCTGGGGGGTGGCACGGTGGTGGGAGGCGCAGGGCAAGGGAGGGGCTCCTCTGGGGCTGTTTGTTTGCGGGCCTCGATCTTGACAACCGGGAGTCAATAAACTTCAGGCCGGCTGCTCCCCCCGCACACCGGCTTTTCCGACTCCAGGAGGGGGGAATGTTTGCTCAGCGGCAGGGGCTGGCGGTGGGGCCCTCGTTTTCTAGAACCCTGTATCCCTCGCTGTACCCGGTCCTTGCTGGCTGATCTGGAAAATGTGGTCGAAGACGGAACTGTTGTAATTCTTTAAAATACGAAGAGAAAGAGCGCGTTTCTGCTGCAAAGCTGTGACTTAATTTTGCCTCCTTCCCCCAACTCCCTCGACCCTACGTGTCCGGGGACCGCTCGTGAGGGTGTCCAGACGTTTGTAAGGTCCAGGTAATTGGGTGTCCACCGTGGAAAGGCAAGCAGCCAGTCACGCCTCGGGAAGAGGGTTAAGTCACTGCGACCTCCGAAGAGCGTTTTCATTCACAAAGCAACTAATGCAGAATTCAGTTTGCCCGGAGGGGTGGCTTATTAGCATATGTGGAAAGCCAATTCTGAGAGCCCGGGAAAGGGTGTAGGGGATGTAGTCTGGGAGATGTGTTAGGGGTTCCAGGCCATTGGCTTAATTTGCTTTCAAGCTTCCACAACCCCTTCGTCCTCCGGAGGCCTCACTCCCTGCCCAGGCTGGGGTAAGGTTGGGGTGTCTGGTGCCTGGCCACCGACTGGGAGTTGTTTAGAATGAGGCCAGGACACTGAGACAGCTGAACTCTGCCCTCAGCCAGCCTTGAATTGCAGACAGCCGTGGAAATGCAGGGCAGTTTTGAGAACAGTTTGCCCCTTCGGAACAGGGTCTGACTTCAAAACAAAGCCAGGCCCTCAGGGCAGAAGACTTGGGCCTCTGGGTCTCCAAGATCCCTGGTGCCCTCCGCTTTAGTAACCCCCACCCTCTACCTGTGCTTTGTCAGGGGAGGGGAGATGGGGTGGAGAACATGAGAGCCCCCCCTTCCCCAAGAGTCAGATAGGGAGGGTGCCACTGGACACAGCTCTGCAAAGGCTAGAGGGGAAGCTCTGGGAGGTCCTACTGCCTTCCAAGACTCCAGCTAAAAGGCTTAACTGTGTCCCAAATGCCCTCCACCCAATTTAATGACCTATAGGCATCTAAGCCTTTACAAACTCCCATTTTCACCAAAAAGTAATATTTTGAGAAGTGGTGCCACATAGGCCTTGGATTACTGGAGTGCCTGAATTCTTCCCTCCCCTGATGTGGGGCTTGAGTTCCTGCCGGCCCCATGAACCTGCCTTTATCCACTGGAGCACCCCTTTTGAGCTGTACGTGGGGTGGGGAGCTGTTCTGCCACCCACCAGCAGTGTGACCTGGGCAAGTCACTTCATCTGTCTGAGCCCCAGTTGCCTCCCTACATCTTGCTGCAACATCCAGGTGAAGCTGTGTCTGGAATGTTCTTCACACAGGACTGTCAGTTACAGGTGGCCAGCCTCTCCTTTGCTGGTTGTCCCCTCTGAACCTCAGTTCTATCGGCTAAAGGGGCCTAACAGTTTTTAACCCAAACCCTTGTGGAAGCTGCTTTGTTCATCAGAATAGCCTCATGGAGCCGTGTTCTGGGCCTTCCCCTGGGCTTCTCCTACCTGCACCATCCTGTCCCTCCCACACCCCTTTCTCTGACCAACATTTTTCAAACATCTGCCCTGCCTCAAAGCTCAGCACCAATGTCCCTCCTCTTCAAAGGGAGGACCTGTGTGAGCCGCCTGCCCCGTGTACCCACAGCTTAGTATGCGTTTGTTTATTTATCATTTATCCCAGTGCATCTGAATCAGCCTTCTAAACTATTGTCTCCCCAATTAGACCGTGCCCTTCTCAAGAGCAGGGACATGTCTCACTCATCTTGTTGTCTCTAGCATGTGGCACAGAGCCTGTCATGTGATAGATCCATTATTCGGTGCTCTTAACAGTAGCAAGAGTTGAGAAACAGTCCCTGGAGGGTAGCCCACTGCTGCTGTGCCCCCTCACAAAGGCCTTGCAGACAGTGTCGTACCTGCCCTGCCCACTGGCATCAGGCCTTCCTTCTGCTGGGGAAGTCCACCTCCCCTCAGCCAGGATGCCCTGCATTCAGAATCCAGGGTAGGGGGCCTCAGCAACCTGGCTGGGGGCACTAAAGGGGCCTACCCTGGAATGCTGTAAGTCGCTATGTTCCCTAGAGGGACTTCCCTTTTGCCTGGGTAGCAGGAGTCCTGGACTGCAGTTTCAGCTTTCAGAATCTCTTACAGGAACTATTTCCTTCTCCGGGAAGTGGGAGGCCTGCTGCCCCTTCCTAGGGGGTTGAGTGTCCCTGGTCTTGTGGCCTGGCACCCGTGGAGTGAGAATAGTTCCTCACCAAGCTGAGGGTGGGGCTTTTGGCTCCCTGACAGGTAGGTGTCTGGAATCCTGTGCTAGGTGGCTGGGTGCCTCACAACTGGCTGGTAAACAGATTTTGCAATTGACCTCTCCTTGCTCCCAGGGTCTGTATTAACTGGTTACTGTCCAGGCTGCAGTGTCTGGCCAAGTCTCTTTTTCTCTTAAGTTCATGGGACTGCCTGCTTGGAACAGAAGGTACCACCTAGTTTTCTGAAAGGACCCAGATTCCAAGGTGGCCCCTTAAGAAGCAGGTCATTCACTACAACTGGCTGCCCATGGATGATCTCTCAGGAAATGTACCCAGAAGTGGGCCTTGAGCAGAGCCTGCTGGAATGTCAAAATCTCCCTATTCCCCTCTGGGTCCTTGGCTCAGTGGCTACTAAGCAACTCCCCGTAGAAGGAGAGAATCAGCTTTTCTGAGCTACCGAGGTCTCGAGGGTGTCCATCAGTAGACTGAGTGAATATAGGAACCAAGGACAAAGCCAAACGTCCAAAGATTCAGTTCCCTCAACCCACCCACACCATTGAAAGAAAAGTATGTTCAAAGTGTTACATTTAGTCTCCCTTACCTTCAGGAAATGACTCACCTGGATTTGAGACTATTTCAGAGGCAGCTGTGCCCTCTACTTCACCTCAGTGGTTACATGCCCCCCGACTGATTATCCTCACTTGCAATCTTCCTTCCATTCCCCAGTACCTCCGACAGTCATCCTGCAGACCCCCATCCATGTGGGACACTCCCTGACCTCACCCCAGGGAGGCCTCGGCGGCTAGCTCGGGCCTTGCTGCGGTCACGAACCCTGCACCCAGGTCCCTAGCTTCCTCAGACTCCCAGAATCCCAGAACAAGAAGTTCAGAGAAACTCTGGCTAGTCTGATAATACAATACTCACAACCACTTGCCTCTGTATAGCACTGAACAGTTTCAAAGTGTCTTTCATATGATCTTTACAGCCCTGGAGTTGAATAAGGCAGTATTTGTGCCTCTGTTTTATCAATTTAAAACTGAGGTTCCTAAAGGCTAAGTGACTCGCCGTGGATGAGAACCCATTTGTTTTTAACTCCACTGGCCTTGCAGTTCAGTGTGCTATGCTTTTCTCTTTTTTGTGTGTAGCTTTTACCTTATCTGCCTTTTTAATGTTGTTTATGCACATGTCTTACATCCCCAACCGGGTATAGGCTCTTTGAGGGAAAGATGTCTGCCTGATCCTAGGGCACTTTGTGTTCCCTAGTGCCTTGCCCATAGTAGGGCCTCAGGGAACATTTGCTAGGGGTAACTAGATGAAGGGTCTGCACAAGCTGCGCCAGAGAAGAATATTGGCAACAGAGCGGAGCTGGTGACAAACTGGCAACCTCCCTTCTCCCAACTGTCCCTTCACCTTCAGAAGCCAGCCTCAGGTCAGCACTGTGCTGGGCAGTAGCCTGGCCTGTGGCAGGGCTGTGTTCTCCCTCTCTGACCCTTCTTCCTTCTCCCACCTGTTCTCTTGGTGGCCACTGGCCCCTACAATCGCATCCTCTCTGCACACACTGCAGCCTGCCCTTCACCAGCCTCACCAGCCAACTTGGTTCACAGCTGTATTCAAAAGGCCCAGCTGCTGCCCCTGACCCTTCCCCTGGGATTTGAAGTTACCCTGGCTCTCGACCTCAGCCAGGACCCCAAGACAATGCGGGGAGAGCCAGGGTGTTGCGGGAGAGCCAGACATGCCCACACTCACCAGAGATGGCGCCTCCAGCAGGGCAGAGCTAGCCAGCTGGCTTCAGGGTGGTGTCCAGTCCCAGCTGTTCCCGGCGCTGCTTGGGGCCTGACTGTCTCGCTCTCCGGAAGGCCAGCTGCGGTGCAGCCGGAGGCTGCCGGGAACCTAACCGCGCTATTCTGGGAGTGTGATGGAGCTCCAGGACGCCTGGCAGCAGCTGAAATTTCAGCCCCTTTGGTTTCCAGAATGTTTTCTTCCCCTCTGATGATAAGGCAGAGTTCAGTCATTATGCAAAGTTCAGAACCACTGATGGCGCGTTTGAGGGTCTTAATAACAGCTGTGGTTGTTCTAAAGTGGAAGCTGCCCATAAACCGCGTATACTTCAGCCCTCTGATGCAACGACCTTCATTCTTACTGTCATTCACTGGCCCATAGGCATTTTCGGCAGCTTTTCAGTGTCCTCATACCCACCCTACTGCATTAACCCATTCTCAGGCGTTCTGTCTATGTCCCTCCCAGTTAAATGCAATGATGGATTCTCCTGAGGGCCTTTTTCTTTCTTGTTTTAATTGAGGCTGCAGGATTTGATTCTGCAACATAAGCAATGAAGTCTGAAGACTGAGTTTGGGTGAACAAAGATGACAGCCATAATCAAACCCAGCTTAAAGCAAGGTTAAGCCCCTATGATTAACTTGAATCTTGATAGCCCTGGTAGAAGCCCCCTGAGGTGATAGGGGCGGCTTTATTATCCTCCTGTGGAAGCTGGAGGCCAGGAATGGAAGAGAGCCTACCCAAGGTCACCTGGTGTCGACATAAAGCTCAAGCTGGTCATTATGACTTCCTGTCACTGAACTACATAGTTTTAGAGCTGAAAGGAGCAGCAGGATGGTCCAAAAAGCACAGAACTTGCTCATCTGCAAAATGGGTAATGATCCCCACCCCACGTTGTGATTATTGTAGAAGTGACATGAAACTGTCGATCTGAGCGCCGCTGGTCAGAGTGCCCGGTGATTTGGGACCTTCTGGGCTCAGGCTCATCTCCTGCGCCACCTGCAAGCACCTCACAAAGATGGTGGTGAAGCTGTTTCTTACTTCAGTGCACAGCAGAATCAGTTGTGTTGCTTGTTTAAAAAGTAGATTTCTCCATTTATTCCAGCTATTGAACCAGAGCCTCCAGCCAAGAAGCCTAAGAGCCTGTCTTACAAAATCTGCACCTCACCCCACCCCAGGTGTGATTAGTGATGCACACTGACCCTGAGAACCCGAGAGGCAAGGTCAAACCGAGAATGGTTCAAGTCAGCTGAGGAAAGGAAGGTGGCAGAGAAGCCAAACACAAAGGGTATGGCTGCCCCATGAGAGATTCCGTGCTGTCACAGGAGGTGGGCAGGTTCCCCACCTCTGGGATTCCGAGGGACTTTGGAGGAAAAGCACAGGAGTGGAGCCTGGGTGGGAAGCACAGCGGGGAACCACAAGGGGGGTGTTCTGGGAAATGAGAGCCTTGTGGCAGTCTCATTCCTCCCCATGCTTTGTCCCTTCTGTGTTGATGGGATGATTAAGGGTCAGGAGGTTTCTTGCCAATGGGTTTCAGCTCTAAACAAGTTCACTATAGATTCAATGAGACTGAAAAAATGACAATGGAGCGTTCCCCAGTGGTAGGCCAGTCACTAAATCCTGTCCACTCAAGAGCGAGTCTGCATGCAGCAAGCCCGGTCTCTGCCTCTGGGTCCCCTTGCCCCTGGCAGCCGTCTCAGTCTCTGTCCTCAGCACTGCCACCACTCCAGTCTCTGCTCTCCTGCTGCTGTGCAGCCCTGCAGCCGTTCAGCAGCCCAGAGCACTGGGCGGGGCTCTTTACATAGAGTCAGTAACAATGTATTACCCACGTGTGTGCAATGAGCTTGTGGACCAGGGCCAAGCGAGAATCCTGGCCACAGGAACCTTCACTTGCTCCCAGGAGGTTACTATGAGCTTCTCCTTTCTCAAGTATTTTCCACCCCTGTCTGAAATCTCAATTAGGATACAGTTTCTCAGGGTTCAAGGCTCACCACCTTCAGGGTCACCTGGGAGCCTATCAAGACTACAGACTTCTGAACCCACCCAGACTCTGTATTGTAACAAATACTGCAGGTGAATGGTTGTGTCTAATAAAGTTTCAGAGCCACTGAAATACAAATCTGTCTTGGAGACTGAAAGGGATAGAGGGAATAGATGAAAGAAAAAGAGGGGATGTGAACTCAACAGTCCAAGCAGGTTTATTGCCAAACCTGAGAGGGACCCCCCTTTTCCAGCCAGCAGAACAAAGGAAAAGGGGTGTCTAACAGGTCAAGAGGCTTTTTATGGCCAGGGTTCTTGGCGGGCTCTTTGAGGGGAGGTGTCGGGAAAGGTGGGCTTGTGGCCTGCTGACGTGTCCTCTGGAGAATGCTTGTAGCCTAGGTAATATGACACCCAGGTCTCTCTGTGATGGTAGGTGGACTTATTCAAAAGGCGGTGCTCAGGTTCGGATTGTATCAGAGACAAGCACACCCATCACAGGAAGGAAAAAGTGATGAGCAGAACTGTGGGCTGACTTGCCGCCCTGCACTGGAGGGTGTGTGGTCGGAGAGCAGTCTGATTAAAGGGATGTGCCCCCTGGCAACTGGGTTTTGACGGGGAGATGAGCAGTGAAAGTAGATTTCAGTGTGGAGTCAGGTGGGGCAGCACTGCAGTGCGAAGCTTTGCTGGACTCACATGATTTGAAGGTCTTAGACTTCTCTTGGAAGGTGAGGGTCCTGGAGTTGGGGAGCCGGCAGAGCTCAACAACAGAAGGTGGGCCAGCTGCAAAGACGGGCCCTCATTAACATTTTTCTGGTGCTGACCCCAGAGGTCAGATGCAGTTTTCACTGAGTTGTTATCTGTGGGTATCTGGTCTTGTGCTTTCACCCAGACTCCTCCTTCTAGAAGTGGTAAGGCTCAGAGGAAAGGCAAGTCAACTGAGGGGATGCCAGCCCTACAAGCTGGTAGGGGGGCATTTTAGATCACAGTGATGGGGACAGAAGGATAATTTTCCCTCTACCCTTCTAGGTTCTCTGCTGAGAACTCTGTAACAAGAGACACATTAACAAGGGAAGACAAACAAGTTTATTAACATGTATACCTCATGTTTTCATGGGACATCACCAAGAAAAATGAGTAACTCAAAGAGGAGGCTTAGATTTCAGACTTCAGTACCATCTTCAACTTAACACAGTAGACAGAAAGGTGTTGGTGAGGCTGTTAACGGGGAGGTAAACAGGAGTAAGGTTTATTATGCAGATTTACATGAGTGTCTCTTCATTAATAAGATTCTCAGGACTTAGAGCATACTTTTCTTCCTGGTACAGAGAGGGAGACACCCTTACAAATGGAGATTTCCTTTATAAATGTCAATTTCCCTTAAAAAAGATAGCTAAGACTGTTTTCCAAGCTTCTCCTGTGCTTGCTGTTTCTCAAAATAATCAGCTTGGAATAATCCGTATGAGGAAGAGGCATGTTTTGGGCTGGCCTACCCTGCCACTATTCATTGACCTTTTGGGAGAAACCACACCCAGTAACCACCTCTGATGTTTTCCAAACAGCTATACCTGGAGGTGAGGAGTCATCAGAAAGCTACCAGCACACCTGGAGGCTCTTTGCAACCAATTTTCCTAGGCTGTTGCTCATTCAAAGGCAAATTCCAAACGCCACTGCCTTTTCTTGTTTCTGTTCCTCGTTTCCACTGATGCACTGCACCGTTCACGGTTTCCCGCTACCAGATGTGGGACAGGTGCCACAGACTTGGAGAAAAAGGGGAATGGGTCTTTGTTCTAGGGGAGCTGGTGGCTTTTGCTTGTCCAAGGTGGTAAGGCTCCAGCTTAAATTCAAGCAGCCCATGCAGTAGAGATTCACTCCCACCCACCTTTTTGCTCTAATACTGTATTGTATTTCAAAACAGTTGTTCTGCCCTCCCGGTGACTTCCTAACCAGGGCTGAAAACAGTGGCTGCCTCCATCCTTAGACCTGCTCTGGCAATGAAATGTGATACAGAAGACCCCCCTCCCAGGGAGCCCAGCCTGCCCTTGCTTGTGCTTACATTCTTTTCTGACACCCTTCCTGCAGGGGCTGAGGGGTTCTTGAACCCCCGCTAGGGCCAGGGCCAGGGCCAAGGTCTGACCTGACTGGCTGCCCCCTCAGCCAACCGTTGATGGCGCTTTGCTGCAAAAAGGGCCTGCTGCCAGGGAAGGGACTCGGAGAGCGTGCATAGTCACTCAGACCATGTGCACAGCACAGGGGCTTGGGATACCTGGCTTCAGGTCTCAGCCTGGCTGCTGAGGGGCTGACTGTGTCGCTGTGGAGCTGTCTATTCACCTCTCAAGCTGTTTTTTGCCCACATGTCAATAGCTAATGCCTACTGTGTACTAGGGACTGTTATAAGTTACATAGTAACTCTTTCGTCCCTCTGAACTGTCAATAAGGTGGATACAGTTATTCTGGCTGCTTATCAGTAAGGGAAGGCAGGGAGGCTGAAGCAGCTTATTCAAGATTAGTAGCTGGTAAGTGAGAGTTGGCTCCAGAACTTTCTTCTTTTTTTTTTTTTATTTTGTCATCATTAATCTACAATTACATGAAGAACATTATGTTTACTAGGCTCCCCCCTTCACCAAGTCCCCCCCCAACCCCATTACAGTCACTGTCCATCAGCATAGTAAGACGCTGTAGAATCACTACTTGTCTTCTCCGTGTTGCACAGCCCTCCCCATGCCCCCCCCCTATATTATACAAGCTAATCGTAATGCCCCGTTTTTTTTTCTCCACCCTTATCCCTCCCTTCCCACCCATCCTCCCTAATTCCTTTCCCTTTGGTAACTGTTAGTCCATTCTTGGGTTCTGTGAGTCTGCTGCTGTTTTGTTCCTTCAGTTTTTCTTTGTTCTTATACTCCACATATGAGTGAAATCATTTGGTACTTGTCTTTCTCCGCCTGGCTTATTTCACTGAGCATAATACCCTCTAGCTCCATCCATGTTGTTGCAAATGGTAGGATTTGTTTTCTTCTTATAGCTGAATAATATTCCATTGTATATATGTACCACATCTTCTTTATCCATTCATCTACTGATGGACACTTAGGTTGCTTCCATTTCTTGGCTATTGTAAATAGTGCTGCGATAAACACAGGGGTGCATCTGTCTTTTTCAAACTGGGCTGCTGCAATCTTAGGGTAAATTCCTAGGAGTGGAATTCCTGGGTCAAATGGTATTTCTATTTTGAGCATTTTGAGGAACCTCCATACTGCTTTCCACAATGGTTGAACTAATTTACATTCCCACCAGCAGTGTAGGAGGGTTCCCCTTTCTCCACACCCTCGCCAACATTTGTTGTTGTTTGTCTTTTGGATGGTGGCCATCCTTACTGTTGTGAGGTGATACCTCATTGTAGTTTTAATTTGCATTTCTCTGATGACTAGCGATGTGGAGCATCTTTTCATGTGTCTGTTGGCCATCTGAATTTCCCAGAACTTTCTTAACTATGCTACATGCTGCTTTTGTTGGGATAGGAGGAAGTATATTCGCTATCTCATGCTGATAACAACTTAGGAAATTTAGTGGCATAAAGCAATAAACATGTGTTATGACACACAGTTTCTGTGGGTTGGGAATGAGCAAGTGGAGTAACTGGGGGGTCTGGCTTGGAGTCTCTCATGAAGCTGCAGCCAAGGTGTTGGCCGGGGCTGCACCCATTTGAAGGCTGGACTGGGCTGGAGGATCGGCTTCCATGATGGCGCCCTCCGTGGAGCTGGCTGTTGGCTGGAGGCCTCAGTTCCTCACTACATAGATTTCTTCATAAGTTGAAGGCAAGGCAGAAACAGAAATGTAGTAACCTAGCCATGCGAGGCCCATGCTGTCACTTCCATAATACCCTATTGACTTTTCAGTGTAGAGGGGACGTCACAGAGAGGCGAACACCAAATACCTGGAGGGGGGACCACTGGGGCCCTCTTGGCGGCTGGCTATCACAGACTAGCAGAGCAGCTGACAGCATAGTTGGGAGGGTCAAATCACAGAACAAAGGTAGACGTGCTGTGTGAGTTTGTTAAGGCTGCTGTACCATAAACTGGGTGGCTTAAAGTCAGAGGAATGTACTGTCTCACAGTCTGGAAGCCAGAGGTCCAAAATCCGGATGTCAGCAGGCCCTGCCCCCTCTGAAGGCTTGAGGGAAGCCCTTTCTTGAGTCTTCCAGCTGGCTGCTGGCAACCCTTGGCGTTTTTCAGAATGCAGCTGTATTGCTCCAATCTGAGTGTCACTGTCACCTGGCCTTCTTCCTGTGTGTCTGTGTCTCTTTACATAGCTTCCTATAAGGACACTGGTCATATTGGACTTGGGGCCCGCCCTACTCCAGTATGATCTCAGCTCGATTACAATGGCAAAGACCCTATTTCCAAATAAGGCCACATTCACAGCTTCTGGGGGTTAGGGCTTCAGCATATCTGGGAGAGGAGGGGCACAAGTCAACTCACAATACTTGCTATGTGACGTGTCAAACACAGTAAACATAGGAGCTCATATCATTTTTCATCACAGGGTGCTGGCAGAAGTCTTGACAATGGAAGCTGATGGCTAGAATGGCCCGTCTGGCCCACGCACTGTCATCATGATGGCAGCACAGGCGGGCAGCCCGTTAGGTCACCTGGAAAGTCTTGATGTCTTGGCCATTTTCCCAAGCCCAGGCTGCTCTCTCTCACCGGAACTTCCTCACCTTTTCAATGGCTTCTGGATCCTAGCCACAGAATCTGTCTCGATCAAATTCTTCCTTGAACACTCCATTCCCCCGAGGCGGATTCTGCTCCAGAACTTTCTCACCTGGCTGCCCTAAACATCTCCATGGCCCATGTTGCTCTCCCTGTTGCCTAAGCCACTGTTTCGCTAAAAGTTGTTTTTTGGCAGCATCCTGGCACCTCTCCAAGAAATACCACTCAGCCCCTTGTTCCTGGCGCTCACTAACTCCTCAGCCACCCCAGGCACTCAGTGAGGTGTGCCAGAAAAATACCAGTTGGAAAGTGGCTTCCCATCCCAGTTCTGCCTCCAGTTAGCTGGGTGACCTCCAGCAAGTTCCTTCTCCTCTTCCTACTGTGGCTTCCTAATTTGTCAGGCTCGTTTCCACAGATACTCCCAAAGTGCCAGGCACGGAGTACAAAGGAAACTGAGTCACAGTCCCTGCCCAGAACACTCATAATCTAATCAGCGAAACTAACGTCAGCCAGCCACTGAGATACGTGTTGGTAGCAGTTTCATGAGAAGCACATAGGTGCCAAGGGAACAGCAAAATCTCCGGGGGTGGAGGGACTCCAAGCTAGCTGGGAAAGTGGGGCGGAGAGCCAGGCAAGAAGGAGCCAAGAGGTGAGGCTTAGGCTGGGCCAGGAACCATGCATAGGAATTCAGAGGTGGGAGGACAGGGGCTGTAAGCAGAGGGATAGAAGGAAAGAAGCCTGGGTCTTAACAGGTTCAGAAAGTAACAACGCGGTGTGGCTTCTGAAAGGGACCACGGAGGGTGAGGGGGCTGGAGGCTGGCAATGAGGGTGGGGCAAGACCACAGAGGCCTCCACCCAGGCCCAGAAGGAAAGACTCCTGGGACCCAGTGTTGGGGTGCAGATGAGAGAGGACAGGGAGCTTATGGCACTGAGGGTGGAGAGGAGAAGTCAGATGCAAGGCCTTTTCTAAGGTGGAGTCAGAACCCTTAGACGTGATGTCTGAATGGCTGTGAAGGGTGGAGGCAGGCGAGGCATCTCCGGGGCCGGGCCGAGACCATTGCAGGTCAATGCGGATGCCACAAACAGCAGCTGTCAGCCTGCAGCCCCTTCATCCAGCTCTGTTGCCCCTGCAGATGTCTGTGCTGCTCTGGTCATGCCAACTCCAGATGGATGGTGATTTAATCCTAAATCCACATGAGATTTTCAGGGAAGGATTTTGGGGCCACACTCTGCCAAAAAGTTGAATTGTGAAAATTGCAAAGAGATAATCTGAACTCTAGGGTCAAGAAACGGACACCCTCAATGGGTTGTTCCTACATTAGCTTAGTTTTGTTTTATGTGGACTTTTCTGCATGGAACTGCAGCAGGTAGACAGCATGCCCCATGGCAAGACCCTCCTCTCTGCTTCTTACCCTGACCCTTCTGTCTGCTCTGGGCCTTGCTCGAGCTGTGGCAAAGGAGTCCTGATCACAGGACTTCTGTCTCTTGCTCCCCTAGGAGCACTTCTGTGTGTCATTTCTGCATCTGATGTAGGAGTCATAGAACACAGCTGCTGTCATGACAGCAGTGGGTCCTGAACTGCCTCTAGTCCCCTAGGGCTGCCAAAACAAACTACCACAAACTCGGTGGCTTAAAATGACGGAAATTTACTCTCACAGTTCAGGAAGCTAGCAGTCCAAAATCACCATGTCAGCAGGGTCCCACTCCCTCTGCAGGCCATAAGCAGAGAAGCCTTCCTTGGCTTTTATAGCTTCTGGTGGCACCAAGAGATCCTTGGCTTGTAGCCACATCTTTCCAATCTCTGACTTCACAGGGCGTTTTCTCTGTGTCTTTGTGTCTTCCGTATCTTATAAGGACACTTATAATTAGATATAAAGCCACCCCAATCCCAGATGATCTCATCTCAAGTTCCTTACCGTAATGATATCTGCAAAGACCCTCATTCTAATCCTGAAGTTCTAGGTTAACATACTGATTTTAGGGGGCAAAGGAGAGACATCATTCAACCCACTAACCCCCCAACTCTGTTCCAGCTGTCTATTGCTAGGCAACACATAACCCCAAAAGTTAGTGACTTCAAACAGCGAACACCATTTTCTTATCTCTCCTGGTTTCTTTGAGTTAGATATTTGGGAAGGGCGGGGTTGGGCGGTTCTGGCAGCGCCCTGTCTGTCTTCCACAAATGCAGTTGGGCAGAGGATGGTGCTGGACCAGCAAGGAGCTGAGCCAGCTGGGGGCCGACTCTTCCTGTGGCCTCAGGGGCCCTCCATGTGGCCTCCCTAGTGGCTGGGCTCCGGCTTCCTCTCAGCATGGCAGCCCTGGAGGTCAGACTGCTTCGTGGAAAGCAAGGCAGAGAGCTTGCATTTTGTGATCTAACTTCCAGAATCACGGAGGGTCAAGTCCACTGCGCTCTATTATTCAAGACGGTCCCAAAAGCCTGGCCCTCCCCTAACATCCCTCTGTGGTTAGTACGTCTCCCTTTACAGGTGCAGAGATGAAGGCTCAGCAAAGTCAGTAACTGCCAAGTTATTATAAGTAAGACTAGAGCCACACCCAGCCCAGGAGGGTGTCTTCTAGGCCCATCACTACAACACATACTTACCACGTGCAGTCAGGTTCTCTTCCCCAGTTCTCTGTTCCTGGGGAAATGGGCCTGACTGAGCCTTAAACTGCTATCTGGGAGGAGTTGGGGACAACAGGGATGCAGTGTGAAGGAGGCCCGTGGACAGGGCGCCAGGTGACCTGGCTTCTAGCCCTGGCCCCACCACTCCTATTTGTGTGGTCTTGGGTGATTTCCTGCTCTGTAACAAAGGAAATGAGGCTTGCCCTGCTGCGTCATGGCTGTCACGGGTGACACGCGGCTCAGTATATGAGAGTGCTTGCTAAGCTATTTAATGCTTTTCAAATAAAAGGCATCGCATGTCGCTTTTAGTTTCTCGGAGTGCCGTGAATGGCCCAGCTGCTTTGCAAATATTTATTGATTTTAATTTAGAGGTTTCCCACCAACCCCAGAAGGAGCAGCGCCACCCAACAACTTTGCCGTAATCACAGCCAGTTACCAGGCAGGACATTGGGTCAAATCCTCAGTGACGGGCTGTGGACTCTGGAGCCTAGGGTCCTTGCTGCCCCAAAGTAGCCAGTGAAGACCTTTGGAAAAGGATAGGGAATGAATCTTTCCTGGTATTCCTCTCAACAGGCTACCTTAAAATTTAGTGGCTTAAAACAAATAACTGTTCTTATGTCTAGTGGTTGTGTGGGTTGGCGGGGCTCATCTGGCCTGGCCGGCTCTTCCATGGTGTCGGGGCGCCGTCTCTCTGCTGGAGCAGTCAGAGAGCAGCTGGGCTGTGATCACCGAAGGCCCGGCTGCCCAAGATGGCAGCTCGGGGCTCCTCCACACGGTCTCTCTCCAGCGGTGTGGCCCTGGCTTTGTCAGTGGCAGCTCAGGACTCCCAGAGCAGTTGGCAACGACCAGTCCTCTCGAGGGCTGGTGAGGATCTGGCCCAGCGTCTCTTCTGCTGAATTTTGTTGGTCAAAGCGGCCACAGGGCAGCCTGGACACAAGGGTCGGGGAAGGGACTCACTCTGTGCGGTGGTGGTGTATCTGTGCAGGGATGGCCACTGCTGTGTTTGGAGGTGAGCTACCACCCAAACAAGGGGCGGCCGCCACTCCTCGGGCCCCTGAGCAGCCCAGCTTAGAAGGGCTCTTCCTTTGACAACATGTGGGTGTGGCTTCAGCTGGAGTGTGGGGACAGGAGGAAACCCCTCAACAGAAAGGCCCCTGGGCAGCCTCGGCACCCCCCACCCCGCCCCCCCATCACCAGGTGCTGCTGACTTGCCCTGGGCAACCGAAACGTGGGCAGGTCAAGGCCCTGAGGCCCCAGGGTCAGAGCCTCTCCACCCAGCCTGGCCTCACTCCCACATCCTGACCCAACTCTGACCAAGCAGTGATGACTTCCCGGGACTGGTTTCTACTTGTCTGCTGGAGAGCTGTGCAGACCCAGCCCCGACATGGGGGTAGGGAAGGCAGCTTAAGTGGGAGAGGGAAGCCACCAAACAGTCCTTCTTTAAACTGGCTTTCTCTTTAGTAAAGAATTCGTCACCAGCCACGTTTATTTCCACTGTGCAGGTGTAGGGGAGATGGAGCCTTGCTTGGCCAGCCTCACCTCTGCTCCTTACTGCCGGACTCCGCCCCTGTTCCTGGCTTCCCTTACACTTGCATTGCAGTCTAGCTTTCCAGAGCCCCCTTGCCCACCGGCTGGTTTTTCCCTTCCTGCATTCTTTCCCTGCCCATTCTCTCATCATATTGGGGTCCTTGGGCCCTCAGAGTGTGCCAGGCACCAGGGACACCGGGGACACTGGGGACCACCCTTAGAAGTCCACACGTGGTGGATGAGTTTCCTGTGGCCACCATAACAAATTACCACAACTGGGTGGCTTCAAAGAACAGAAATGAACTCTCACAGTTTTTGGAGGCCAGAAGTCCAAAATCAAGGTGCTGGGAGGGTTTGGTCCTTCTGGGCCCTGAGGGGGATCCGTTCCGCACCTCGCTGCCAGCTTCTGGGGGCTCCCGGCTATCCTGGGCTTGCAGGCTCATTGCTCCAGTCTCTGCCCCCACCTTCACATGGCTCTGGTCTAAGCTGCCCGGTACCCTTTTCTGGTCCTTACAGGGTCATGCTCATTTGACTTAGGCCCCATCTTTATCTAGTGTGATTTCAATCCTGACCTTAATTATATCTGTAAAGACCCTGTTTCCAAGTAAGGTCACATTCTGAGGTTCTGAGTGGACATACATTTTTGAGAGACACAATTTAACCGAGTACAAGGAGGGCATGGGACGTCTACCCAACAACTCCCCAGGAATCAGCTTTTCCAGGAAAGACTGGCAGGTGTACGGAGGACAGGCCCCTACTGAGCTCCTGGCAGTGCAGACGCACCTGCTCTCTTCCTCTCTGGAAAGTGAAAATGGGGCTGTTTCAAGGGGCCACCTCTCCGCCCGGCTGTCTGCAGAGGTTCCCAAGCTTCCTGGCCCACTCCCACCCATTTCTGCTTTCCATTTGCTTTCACAGTTCCCTTTTCTATAAGCTAACCCTGTGCGTCCTGGGGTAAGTTACTGCTTCCCTGAGCCTCGGTTTCCTCACCTGTAACATGGGATAATGAGAGCCACCTCAAGGGGATTGTTGCGGTTATTAAATAAGATTTACCCTGGCAGTTCCCAGCATGGATCTGACCCATGGAAGGCGCCTGGCCGGAAAGCTCGCAGGCCTGTCCCTGCCCATGTGTGTTAGGTGTTGTGTTAAATGCTTTGCTGGGTTATCTGAGCTAAAACCTCAGGCCTCCAGGAACCAAGTACTATTTTTATCTCCATTTTATAAAACAAGGAAACTAAAGCTTAGAGAGATTAAGTAGCTTGCCCAAGGTCATTCAGTTGTAAGTGACAGCAGCTCTGAGACTTGGACCCCATTTTCCCACTGCAGCCTGATCCTAAGCCCAAGGCAATGTGAATAAGAAAATATCTCTGCTCCTGGGCCCTGATCGGGGACCCAGGGCCCCTCCCCAGGCTTCCAGCCTGTTCTCCAGACTCACCACCAGAGATGGATCATTCCTGGTTCACCTCTGTAAGTGGCCTACCTTGGTGATTTATGGAGCCACAAATGTGTTCACTGGAAAGGTCTCTGTTCAAGCTTAATTAAATTGGGCAAAGGTGAAGTGGGTTCAAAGTCAGCTCAGCAAACTGCTCCCTCTTCCCCCCATACAAACGCTCTTCATCTTTGCAGTTGGAGCCAGCCAGGCTCTGGGGGAATCCTGGGATAGGCATTCTCAGGGAACTGCTTGTCTGGAGTTTAGAGGATGGCTGGTCCTAAAGGCTGCTCAGACCTGCCCTAGCAGGGGTCTGGTGACTTAGAGCAGGGGTCAGCACATCATTCCAAATCCAGCCTAATGCCTGTTTTAATAGATAAAGTTCTATTGGAACACAGCCGCGCCCATCTGTTGACATGGTATTGGTCTGCTTTCCTGCTACAATGACAGAGTTGAGTAGTTGTGGTGGAGATGATGACACTTGCAGCCATGAAGTCAAAGCCTTTCTATCTGGCCCTTTACAGAGAACTGCAGATGCCTGAATTAAGGAGGAGGGCCTCAGGCTGCTGTCTGCATGAAATGATTTCTACTGGACTGATGGAAGAGGGAAAGGATTTCTGTTTTGAGCAAGAGACAGTCTGTTAGACGGGATTTCTTAGACTTGTTCAGGATGAGAGCGGGTTGGGGTCTAGTGTTTTTCAGCCCTGCCCTGAGTCTATCATTGGCCACTGAGCAGCTGCAGCCCGCAGCAGAGAACCAAGCAGAAAGACAGGACAGAGCTTCCTTCCCACACAGGAGGAAGATCCACCCCTCAGGGGCAGAGGAAGAAGGGAGAGGGACATGGGGAGCTGGGGACAGGAAGTGAGTGCTGGAGGGTCTGAGAGGCACTGTAACTTGAACTTAGCTGTGAAAGCGACCTGATTTATATGGTTAGCTGGAGGGGCCTGGGCCACCTGCCATCCCTGCCTCCCTCCCTGCTCCAAGGAGATGTCCTGGGGACCTGCCCTCCTGTCACTGGCAGAGTGACAGTCACTGGGTTCTGTCCTTATTAGGAACAACAGCAGTCTCCTTATACGGTTCCTCTTGTTGCTCCTGGGGTAACCTAGCTTCTCCATGGACTGTGCCCCTTACTGCTTTCCCAGGCCCGGGAGGGGCCGGGAATAGGGGAGGCTTCATCCTGGGCAGACTCCAGCCACACAGAGGAAATCAGCACCCACACCCGTGTGCGAGGAGCTTCGAACAGCAAATAAACAAGCACAAATGCACACGGCCCATTCCTCCTCGCTGCCCAGTGAAGGTGTGCCAGCCCGCGGCTGTGCCCTTGGGGGTTGAACACAATTGGCCCAGGCTGGCATCGGTGCCTGCTGAGCCATCAGGAGGCCCAGAATCCCCAGCGGCAAGCTGGCTCCTTGGGAGGATGGCCTCAGCGCCCAGCCTCCTTACTTGGTGGGCTGCTGCCTCAGTGATTGATTTTTTTAATGTGTTCTGTGCTGACTCCACTCTGTTCTGCAGTGTCCCTCCCTCTGGTACTGCGGCTCCTGCCTGCAGCTTGATCTGGCCAGACAGCCAGGGAGAAACATATGCCCCATACCTGGGGCTTTGGAGGGAAGAGGGAGGAGCCCTACTCATGGCCTACATGGAGCCACACCTTCTCTTTCTCCCACCTCCCCCGGAACCCGGGTCCTCACCCTGCTGATCTCATGGCACCCTCAGACTGCACGTCCCCCGCTGGGCCCTGGGACCCACACACTGGAAGGTAGAAGAGTAGCTAGTGTAGCTTAGCAGGGCTGGAAACTTTTTGAAGGCAGCAAAGCACATCGTTATGTTAACGTCGTTACTGCAAACATTTACAGTTTTATTTTTAAATCACAAAAGAAACTCATACTTGTTAAAAATTTTGAGTCCAGATTAGAGTTTGAAGCTGAAAGGGGTCCCCATGACCCCCATCTCCACTTACCCCATTCCATGCCCCAGAGAAGCCAGTTTGTGCTGTAGCTTTCTGGGCGTTTTCTGTGCTTGATCATTTGAGTCTTACAATTCCGTGAGAGGTACAGGACAGAGAGCAAAACTGCCAGTTTACAGGAGAGCAAAGCAAGCCCAGATCCGGCAGCAAGAATTGAGAACCTGTAAGCAGAAGGTCAGCAAAGTCTCCAGTCCCAGGCAGAAGGCCATGGGGAGAGGGTGCCCCCACCCCGGGTGCTGGCCGGATCAGCGGAGCCCACTCTCAGCTTTACACTGCTCTTAGTTCTGGTGTTTCTCAGCCTCGTCTGTTCTAGAAACCGCAGAATTGGAGGGCGGTGTATTCAGACTCAGCGACCACGGAACTAGACAACATGAATTCCCACTCCACCTCTAGAAGAAATTCTGTGCACAGTTCCCGGCAAGTTATTTGACCTGATGAAAACCATGTTTCAAATGGGTAAGAATTATCTTGCAGGCTTAGAAGTATTGTGACCATTTGGCTGTCAAAGAGTGAGTACAGCTTGGCTTATGAGCTTGTGGAGGGCATCATGAGTCTGTGAATCTTTTTATGAACACTTCCCAACTCCATAGCAAGTAAAGGAAAGCAAATTTGCATTCTGCACATTCCTCAGGCGAAATACAATCTGTTCTCCCAGGAAGCAGGTGAATGGCTGTTTTTGAGTTTTCTATAAAATCAGCATTTCTCCCATCCTTAGAACATATTCAAAATCTGATCTGAATGTCAGAGTCCTGCCTAGAAGAAAGCAAGTTGGGGTGTTGTAAGCCTATATGTTGGGGATAATAAAGAAATGTGTTTGTCCTTTGTCCTCTGTCCTGGCACTGAGCTCCTAAAATACTTATAATTTCCTAAGTATAGGAGTGCCTCTTGTTATTCATAATAAGCCCTTTGGATTACATCTGAGTTTATGCTAATGAGATGGTTTAGGATGGGGACTGCACATAGTTTCTGGATAGGACTGGTCACCAGGAAGACCAACTGAATAGAAGGTGGGCGCCTTCAGCCCCATCCATTCACTGGGGCAGCCCTGGAGATAAGCTTTATGAAAACTCTTGAACAACAGGATTTGATGTACTTCTAGATTGGTGCCTTGATATGCAGGGACAGAATCTACTGAGTTTGGGACCCTATTGGACTTCATACCTTTCCACCTGGCTGATCTTTCATATCCTTTATAATAAACCAGTATTCTAGTTAAGTAACCTGTTTCCCTGAGTTCTGTAAGCTGCTTCAGCCAATTAATTGAATCCGGGGAGTGGGTCATGAGAACCTTTGATTTACAGCCCTTTAGTCAGAAGCTCACGTAGCACCTTGGGCTCGCAGTTGGTGTCTGAAGTGGCAGGGATGGGGGCAGTCTTGTGGGACTGAATGCTTAACCTGCTGTCTTCAGGTTGATAGTATCAGAACTGAGTTAAATTTGGAGGACACCCAGTTGGTGTCCTCTGCGAGCTGGAGAATTTCCCGGTGGTGTTGGAAAACACTCCAGACTTGTACAAAACAAGTAAAGGTTGTATACAGACAGGACATTTCTAAAATTTATATGGAAAGGCAAAGAAATTGGAGTAGCCAGAATAATTTTGACAAAGAAGAATGAAATGGTAAGACGTAAAGTCATGCTACCCAACTTTAAGACTTCTTATTAAGCTCAGTAATCAAGACATGGTATGGCGATGGGTAGGCATCAGTGATCAATAAGACTGAGCAGAAAACCCAGGAAATAGGCCCAATTGAGTTTTGACAAAGAGGCAAAAGTCATATAATAGAAGATGGTCTTTTCAACACATGGTGCTGGAATAATTGGACATCCCTATGCAAAAAATAAAAAACTAAAACTAAGACTTTTAGAAGAAAATATCTTCATGATCTGGAGTTAGGGAAAGAGTTCTTAGACATGACACCAAAAGTAGAGTACATTAAAAAAAAAAGACAAATTGGATTTATTAATACTAAAAACTTTTGCTCTGTGAAAGATACCATTAAAAGAATGGAAAGACAAGGTATACTTTGGAGAAGATACAAATCACATATTTGACAATAAAACATATCCACAATATATAAAGAACTCTTAAAATTCAACATTAGGGATACAAAAAGCCCAATTAAAAAATGGGCAAAAAGTTTAACCAGACACTTCACCAAAGAGGATATACAGATGGCAAATAAGCACGTGCAAAGATGTTCCACATTATTAGCCACTAAGGAAACACAAATTAAAAGCATAATGAGATACCTCTTCACACCTGTTACAATGGCTAAAATTTAAAAGACTGACATCAGGCACTGGAAAAGATGTGAAGCACCCAGAACACATAAATTGTTTGGGGGAATGCAAAATGGTCAAGTCACTCTGAAAAAACAGTCTGGCAATTTCTTATGAAGTTGAATATACAGGTACCATATGACCCCCAAAATCTTTTATCTATCTATTTACCCTAGGGCAGGATTTTTCAACCACAGCTCTATTGACATTTGGGGCCAGGTCATTGTTTATTATGGGCCTGTCCTATGCATTCTAAGATGGTTAGCACCATCCCTGACCTGTACCCATTCGATGCTTGTAGCCCTCCCTCCCTCTAGTGACAATCAAAAATGTCTCCAGAAATTGCCAAATGGTCCCGGGGGTGGGGGTTGGGGGGCAAAATTGCCTCCAGTTGAGAACCAGTATCCCAGAGAAACGGAAACTTCTATTCACACAAAAACCTGTGCACAAATGTGTATAGCAGCTCTGTTCATAGTCACCAGAAACCAGAAACAACCCAAACGTCCTTCAACAAAGGAATGAATAAATGAATGATGGTACACCCATACAATGGAATGACCTCTGATACATGCAACACCTGAGAAGAATCTCAAAGGCATGATACCGAGTGAAACAAATCTAATGGTTACGTACTGTATAATTCCATTTCTATGACATCCTCAAAGAGACAAATGACAGTGCCAGTGACCCCGTCCATGGTTGCAGGGCAGGGGCCAGGGGCGGGGAAAGGGTGTGGCTTCCCAAAGGGGAAGCTTGGAGCAGGGTTTGGAGGCAGTGGAACTGTCCTATGTCCTGCTGGTCACAGTGGCAGTTACACCAACGCCAGAAAACCAAAAAAGATAAGTCTGTTTTACTGTATGTTAATTCAAAAAATAAATTAAGAACAAGGAAGGGGAGACTGAATTAAGAGGGAAGGGGCTTCTTCTTGTCATAGTTTCTTTCTTTAAAGGATGATACCCCTTCTACCCTGTGAGGACACAGCCGGAAGGCACCTGCTGTGAACAGGGAGGAAGGTGTGAACTAGAACTTGACCACGCTGGTACCCTGCTCTCGGACTTACCGTCCTCCAGAAATGCTGGAATCCAGGCACTGTGGTGAATTCTCGCTCCACCCACCAAGCTGTGGGTTCTGTCCACTCAGAGGAAAGGACACCTTTCTCCTTACACAAAATACATGTTCCCTGGCCGCGCTCCCACGGAGCTGTGCATCTGTAATAGTGTATCTTTTTCGAATTTGTCTGTCTAGAGGGGGTACCCTGTTTTTTGTGCAAAGCTACCTTCCATTTGATCGAGACACGCACTTGCCTGAAGGAGACTCTCCTTAACATTTGCAAAAAGGCACTTTAGACTGTCAAACTAAGATTCGTATAAAGGCACAGAGGTAGCCTGGCGGTAAACCGGCTTCAACCCCGCAGATGAGGACCCCTGTGAGAAGCAGTGTGCCAAGATGGGCTGTACCTGGTTCCCCGGGGAGCAGAGCTACCCTGACAGACAAGACCTCTCACCTCCAGACCACTGTAGAGGGAGAAATAAACTTTATCTGCTTATTAAAAAAAAAAAAGAGGATATCTAGCTAAAGCTTAATGTTCAAGGCTATTTAGTGGAGAAAGAGGAAAAACTGTCATTTAGTTGCCTTTCCCCTCCTATTTGCCTTTCTCTGGTTTGATTGTAATCTCCAAAAAACCCAATCTTGGGGTATTTAAGTGGAGTGGGGGGCAGCAGTGAGAAGGGGCAGGGGCCACGACCTTCTGGCTCTGTGCCCGTGGCTGCCCTGGTCTCTATGTGGAACCCAGGTGTGTTCTGTCCAGGCTGCCCGGCTGCCCGGAGGCAGAGTGGGGTCAGGAGGGATGAGGAGGGGCAGTGAGAGAAGGGAAGGGGTAGAGTGTCAGCAGGGAGGCCCCGCAGGTCGCCAGGGCAGAGCTCCTGCGGGAGGGAGGGAAGCTCTCTGATTCGTGCAAGATTCCTAAGTAGGCGTCCCCCAGCGGGGCACTACCAGAGGGAATTCTGGGCTCCTGGAAGCCTGGCCCGTTTGTACTTCTCAGCCGCTATTTTCTTGGTGCTTAGCTCATCCAATCCTCCCTCACAATAATGCTCTAAGTGACTAGGTAGCGTTACTGTTCCTGCCTTACTGATGACATAACCAAGAGTGGGCCTAGTGAGCACCTTCTCCCAGGTCACCCAGGCAGGATGCAGCTGACCTACAACTTGACACCGTCCTCTGACCTCACAGCTGTGCCTGACCAGTAGGAACAGCAGCTGAGTCACGTTCCAAGTAGAAATGGGGACAGCAGTGACCCCAGGCCCCAGGACTCTGGCCACAGGGCGAGGTAGGAAAAGGCCTGTGATGGGGAGTGTGACGGCTGTGTGACTTCTGAGAGATCACTTCACTTCTCTGAGCCTCCATTTCTTCATCTGAAAGAAAGGAACTGTCCAGAGGATTGAATGGCGGCACAAATGAAGTGCTTTGTAAATGTCACACAGCCTGTGAATGTAAGACGGAATGATCTCTCCCTTCTGCACCTCATCCTGTCCTGGAATTTGTGGAGCCCTCAAGTTCTGGGGTCATTCCATTCTGTTACAGAGGTGGGGCCCACATATCTTAAATTGCATTTTCTTTTCCAATAGGTAATATATTCACACAGTTCAAAAACTTAGTTACCAAAAAGAATATAATGAAATGCTTGCTCCCATATAACCGATGAAAGCTGTTTCTTGGGGATCCATCCAGAGATATTCTTTAGCACACACAACCAGAGAAGCATATGTACTGTTTTTCTTTCACCCTTTTTTTATCCAGATGGTAGCATGCCCGTTGATTCATTCATGGAGAATTGAAACCAATCCACCCCACAGCCTGTTCTGCTCTTGCTCTGCTTCGTTTTTGTCTGTCCTCCTTACAATGTACCTGGGACATGTTGACATGTTGCCATAGCCACACATCAGTGGTCTAATTCTTCATTCTGAAGCCGCTGTATTTCATCACCTGGGCATATCGTAAGTGTGGGATCAATCAGTCCCCTATGGAGGGTACCTCCAATCCCTTGCCATTCTTACAAACAATGCCATCTAGGTCATGTCACAAAATGTGCATGCATGGCTGGGTGTTACATTTCTAGATGTGGAGTTGCTGGGTCACAGAATTTGTGCATTTGGTAGATTTTGCCAAATTGCCCTCCATGGAGGTTGAATGGGTAAAGCATGAGAGTGACTTTCCCCGCGCTGCCAACTCAATGGGCTGTCAAACCTCTGATCTTTGCCAATCTGCTCAGTGGAAAATGGGGCCTGGGTGTCACTTTCACTTGGCTTCTCTTATTCTCAGTGAGGTTGAGCCTCTTTTCAGCTCCCAGCCCTGTGGCTGGACTGTTCCTCTCCATGGTTTTGCCCGCTACCCTCTCTGCAAGATCCAGGACTAGATGTGTGTTTCTCTTCCAGCTTCTTGCTGAGTCACTCTCAAGAAGGAAAGGGCAGCAGGCTCAGGTTATTGCTGCCCCGGGAGCCATCTGAGCTGCCAGTCCTGGGAAGACCTTGGTCTCGGTATTTCCTGTGGGTGCTCAGCACCCATGTGCCTTGGTGATCTGCACCTGTCAAATCCCGGGCTCCCTGGTCCCCCTGGGAGAGATGGAGGCTTGCAGGCAGGAATCAGGTCAGACATATCTGCAAACTAGGCGTGGAAAGGACTCAGCTAGGTTCGGAGAGGGGACATTTGGAAGGAACTAATGAGCAAAGTCCTGAGCTATAAGTAGCAGAATGAGAGGAACCGGGCGGAGGGTGGTAAGCCACAGGGAAGGGATTGGGAGGCTGAGAAGAAGTTTTCACTGGAAATCGCTAAATGCATTTTGCATGAAATAGGCCTACCCCTAGCTGTGCAGCTCATTGTCACTTCAGGGTTAGTGCTAAGGGCTGCCTGGAGTTGGAAGTCAAGACTCCCCCTTAGCTGCAGGTGGAAGATTCTGTCCAGTGAGAGGGATGGAGAGACACAGTGACTCACTGACTCCTGAGTGGGCTCTTGGATAGCATGTGTGGGCCAGCTCAGGATGCTGCTGTCTAACCTCAGTGCCACCCTGTGCATCTGGCTGTGTCTTGCTCATAGACAGGAGATGCCAGGAGGAGTTGGTGGCTAGACTCCCGGAGTCTGCTGCTGTTATTTCCAGACTGAAACAAAAAGCAAATTTGCACTGGAAATTGCTGAAGCAGAGTCATCTGAAGCACAGGCTTGCTGTGTAATTTCACAACCTCCAGGGCATCTGACCCCATGGGGGAGCTGGGCTGTGGCATCTGTGAACTACAGCAGAGCCTGGGGCCTGTTCTAGGCTGCACCACTGTCCGCAGTCCAGCCTGTCCTCTCTGCCGTGGCTGGCTGTCCAGAGCTGCTCTTCAGCAATGTACCATGGGGTGGGGGGGCTCCCTGGTAGCTTGGGCCCCACTACAGGCCCCCTGCTGTTGCTCTTCACACCAGCCAGGAATGCAGACTGCTGGCGATGCTGGCGGAGGCACTCCAGGCAGCCGGGCTGCTGTCCTACATGGGCTTCCAGAGCCTTCTCAATGCCACATCGCAAAGCAGAGTTTTCGAGAACCACAGCCTGAGATGCTCCCCTCCCCCATACTTCAGCCTCCCTGGGGGAAAAGTATAAAAGTTGAGGTTGTCCCTGAGGCCACCAAGAAACTCTTAATTGCTTTCAGAGGGAATTGTCACCTCCTTCTGGTTTCCTCCCCCTCTCCGACCACCCCGTGCTCCACCTCCTTCCCAAACGCTTAGAGTTGGGGCTGAAGGCCTGTGTTCCCTGGCTGCCTCCCAAAGTAAACAGGGGCCATAGGCTGAACAGCAACTTGCTTCTCCAAATATATTGCTGCACCACCTTTGCTGAAAAAAAGAACCCTATGTTTTGGGGGAATAAATGTGCATTTTTCTATGAGCCAGGCCCTCACTGACAGCAGATGGATCATGGCCCAGGCCAGCTGAGTCAGCCAGACCTAGGAGCAAGCAGACAGTGTGAACCAAGACAGGGATGGGAGCCAGCCGAGGAAAGTGAAACAGAGGGATTTTTGGAGGCTTTCAGCCCAGGAGTTTAGTCAGCACCTTGTGCAACTTGATTCAGGTTAAGAGTCAAGTAGAGGGAGGTGTGTTATCCAGGGTAGGCAAAAAGCAGTAACAGATAGATGCCCCAAATGCACAGTGGTTCAAATACCTTAGAAATTTATTTCTTATCCATAAAGCACACCAAGGAAAGGGTTCTTGATCGGCCAGTGACTTTCTTCCACATGGTGATTCAGGGACTGGGAACTTTCCATCTCAGGGCTCTGCCATTCCCCAGGGTCTCATTGTCACCAATATCCAGGTGGCAGAAGAGGAAAGGATGGTGCACCTGCTCAGAAGTAGTACACATTGCTGCTGCTCACATTCTATTTGTGGGAACCAGTCACATGACAACATCTATTGCAAGGCATCTGGGAAGTGTAGTTTCTGTTCTTCCTTGACCAGTCTGTACTATGAAGGACTGCAAGGATTTTGGTGGACAGCCAACCATCTTTGCCACAGGATGAAATCAAGGCAGTTCGGTCATGGGACCAAGAGAGAGAGCAATTCATTCTAAGTTCCAAAGGACTATGTAGTAGAATAGTCTGGGTCTTAAACTAGGGAGCTCTGCTTTTAGATACCTTGGTAGAAGGGATTTTGCCAAGGACTGGAAGATCCCATAGCATCTGAACTGGGCAGAAATAGAGAGGAAAATTAGAATAGAAGCAAGCTTTTAAGAAACCTGGATAATTAGGTCTGAGGCTATGCTATTCACCTGTGATTGGTCAATCTATAAATAATTTGTGTCCAAAGTTCCCAGCCCAGGGATTGGAGCTGGGGCCTCTAAGATTTGAATGCCTGAGTGTGAGGGCAGGGGTACAGTGCCTCAGAATGCAGATGAGGGCGCAGCCCCAAGGTTTCGGGTGAAATCTGAATGCTGCCTTTTCCTTCTCACCTGGGGTCAACATGCCAAACCTGGAGCCCTCACTGTGCAAGACCTCTCTATTCATTCTCTATCGCTGAGTAATGAATCACCAAAACCTTAGAGGCTTTGACCCCTGTTTGTTAGCACACAGTTTGTGAGTTTACTTCTCACACCTCAGAAGTCTGGAGTGGGCTCAACTGGGTCTCTGCCTGGGGGACTCAAGGCCCATATCAAGGTGTTGGATAGGGTGAGCTTTTATTGGAGGCTCTGGGGCAGTATTGGTTCCCAAGTTCATTAAGGATGTCAGCAGAACCAGTTCCCTCAGATTGATGGACTGAGGTCCCTATTTTCTTGCTAGCTGGTGGCTGGAGGTCTTTGTCAGTCCCCAGAGGCTACTTTCCAGTCCTTTCCATGCAGCTGCCCATCTTCAAAACCAGTGACAGTGCATCCTCCTTGTGTTTGGAATCTGACTTCCCTGCTGCCACCAGAGAAACTCTGCTTTTAAGGGGTTCATGGGATTAGGTCAGGCCCACCCAGATAACTGCCCTATTTGAAGATCAACCAATTAGTAGCCTTAATTCCACTGCCAACCCCTTCTGCTATATAATGTAATATAATCACCCGAGCAATACCCAGAGATGGAGATGGTGGGGGTACCTTAGGATTCTGCCTTCCACAGGGCCTGAGGCTTTGCATCTGGCACTCGGAGTGGCATCCTTTGGAACTAAAGAGACTTTGTCTTCTGACCAAAAGGCTGCCCCACTTGGTTCCAGCCCACTGTGGAGGGGTGACTGACAGGCCTGGCTCCAGTTCTTACCAAATACAAGGGAGAGCTAGGAATGGTGAGGAAATGCACCCAACTCCCCACCCCCTGCAAGATCCTTTCTCTCAGAGCCTATGGAGACTGCACCTCCCTAAGGAGAAGCTCAACACTGCACAGAACACTGCACCCAAGAGAAATAAAGCTGGCCCCCGCTACCAGGGAGCTCGCCTGCTAACTGCCCGACTTGCCTCCGAACACCCTGTTCCTTCGTGCTCTGCTCTGAGTTCTCCTGCCTCCGTACCCTCTGGCCTCGCCCCTCTCTCCCAGCCCACTCAGGGCAGGGCAGGTCCAGGCACAGTGACTTCAGGCCTTGGAAGTTCCCTGGCCCACCTCCTGGCCACCCAGATGGTGCCCAGCCTGGAAAGGCAGCTCCTGATTTGTCTCCCACAGACAGCCTGCCGCTGGGAAGGCAGGGGGAAGAGGAGGAGGTCCGCGCAGCCTCCTGAAGCCGGTCTCAGCCTGGCCTCGCAGCCTCATCCCTCATCCCTGCCTCTGGCCTGTGGGTTGGCTCCCAGCTGCCCTGAGGGTCTGCCCTTAACATGCTCCCAGCCTTTCTGGAAAAAGTTCCTAGCTCCTTTCACTGCCTGTTCTATGAAGCAAGGCGAGGGGGGAGCCTCCTCTCCCACAACCGGGGGCCTGCTCCCCTAAGCTACTCAGGAATGTAGGTGCCGGCAGCAAAAACCACTAAAAATGTTTTCATAGCTGCAGGTCTCTCCCTGGGGCCCCGCGGAGCAGAAGGACCCTTTGTGCATTCCTTTCTCCATCGGCCCAGAAGCTGGCGTCTCAGCCTATGTGAGAGTCCACCGTGGTCTCCCCTCTGGTCGGCAAGTTTCAGGAAACGGAGGACTCGGAGGAGGCCCCTCTCTCAGTAATCAAACAGCTTAATTCAGAACCCCACGTGAGGCCCTCTGCCAAGCCTTGAAGCCTGCCTTTCCCCCTGGAGCCCACGGAAGGCAGCAACAGGCAGGGTGGGGGGCCCTGCAGGAAACAAGGGCTCAGGCAGCCCTCTCCATGGGGCCCAGATGCCACTCACACAGCCGGTCGGACAGGATCAGCTCAGCAAGGGTGCTGACTGGTGCCCATGGATGTGATGTCCGCCCTACTCAGAATCTCAAAGCTGAAAGGCAAGTATCCCATCAGCCAGATTGTTATCATTCACGCACCCAGTGTGCATCCATCAAGGGCATGGGTAATAGTGCCTATTTGCCAGGCACTGAGTAGGTGCTGGGACTCCCATGATAAACCAGAGAGCATGGCTGGGTGGGGGGTGTAGGGAGAGATGGGGCGGAGAGACTGGGAGTGAAGACGCAAAGGGCTGGCTGTGGTGACGAGGCAGGAGGGCATCTTGGGCCATGGGAAGCCCCTGGAGGGCTGTGTGCAGTGACAGTATTGGGAAAGAGGACTCCGGGATGAGTCTAGAGAGGCCCGAGTCCCGCTTCAGGAATCCTGGAGAGGCGACAGGCCTGTGACTGATGTTAAGCACCTACCGTCTACAATAGAGACTGTGATTAAGGCTGAATCTTCGCCACATCTGATTTGGCCCCACGCAGCCCTGCCAAAGGAGAGTTTTGTCTTCCAAGGCCTGTTTCTGTTTGCATTTTCTCCTCTCCTCTAGCTTAACCCCTCTGGGGCTCCCCATTCTCCTGGGACTCCATCCACTTTGTCCCTCAAACTTCCACTTTTCTTTCCCTCTCCTTCTGCCCAGCCCACACTATTCTTTCTCTTTCTTTTGCTTCTCAGGTACCAAGCGCTCTGCTGCACATCTTTCTGAAGAAGAGGGGAGGGAGGAGGCAGAAGTGTGGCTATGGAGCCACGAGAACGTCTGAAGGCTGCATGAAGGGCACCCCCCCCTCCTGCAGCCGGCACGACAGTCAGAGGGGCCGTAGCTGTTACCCACCTGCCAGGCTCAGACGCCCAGTGCACAAACTTTATGACCTGAGCTGGTTGACTGGAAGGTCCCCAGGCGCAGAGATTCAGAAGTCTGCATGGTGACCGCACCCTCCTCTCTGGCCTGGGAAGGGTTTGCACCCAGAAGCAGAAACAAGCCCTTGGGAAAATCAACAGCCACACCTGTTGCTCACCTGAAATCTTTCCAACATAGGTGTGACCCTTCCTCCCTGAGGCCAGAAGGTGTGCGGCCAAGCCCTGCAGGAAGCACAGGCCCACCCACACAGCGCTTAGGGCACAAATGATTTCTTTGGCTTCTTTCTGTTGTCAGAAACAAGGTGTCACCTACACCCACCCTACCAGCATAACCTAGGGGAGCCGGGTTTAAAACTGGCCTCTCTTGGGCTCAAAAGAATCCAGATCACAATAGGTAGGGTTAGATTACTCAGCCCAGCGGCTCCCCTTAGATGTAGAAAATGCTTTTGGAAGCCCAGGGCCCTGGGGCCTGCACAGGACACACGCTGTCAGCCAGGTCACCTGACCTCCCAGGCCCCACCCCTTCTCCACAGTGTAGCTCTTCCTGCACTGAAAATCCCTTTTACTGTGTAACATAATAAAGTCAGGGTGACTCCTGAGGACAGGGACAGAGATCACTGGGCCACCCTATTCCACAGTGCCTGAGGCCCCTGTGTCCCTAACCTGGCAATACTCCCAGCCCAGTTTCTGGGAGGAAGTGCCCTCCTCTGTTACTCAATGAGGCCAGACCAGAATCCCTAGTACGTGGATTATAACAGTGGGGTGGACAGAGGCTGGACAGGCCCGCGGGCAGACAGCTCTTGCCCAGAGGCCAGCTCCTTCCCAACCCAAACAACCCCTGCCCACAAGTCTCAGCCTGAAGTTTCAGCTTCCAATCCAGGAGCAAGGAGAAGCTTGAGTGATGCCACAGAACAGAGAGCCAAGAACTTGCAGTTCTGACTACAGGGGCCTCATCAGCCAGGAACCCCCATCCCCAGCTTTCTTTTTGCAGTTTTACCTGGCTCTCTCACGGACATCATAAAAATCTTACCCATTCATTTAATATTTATTGGAGTGTTGGGGAGGAAGAACTTTCCTCCACCCTTTGAGGTCCTCCTTAGCTGGTCTAAGAATCAAATTGACAGGAGACAGATTACCAGGAGAAAAAGCCAAAGTTTAATTACCTACATAGGGGGAAGCTGTGGGCAGGGGCAGGACAGTCAGGGAGAATGAGGTCTGTGTGTCATCCTGAACTGAGGAGAAGCGGGTAGGGGCCTGAGACAAGGAAAAAGGGGTGTAACTCTCCGGAATATGAAAAGAAATGTTTGCTAAACAAAATATTGATGGACCACACAGAAACAATGGAGCCCAGAGAGAAATTTTAACAGACTTAACCTCATTCCTCCCTGTCTACCTCCCTTCGTTTACATTATAACGTAGCTATCTATAGTGGTAGCTCTGCCTGGAGTAGTTCCTCCAACTATATTATTTTTAGGCAGCTGTGTGTGTGTTGGGAGGTGTAGGGTGGGGCAGAGGTCAAAGCATCTTCCTGAGTCTTTGGGGCCTCCATGGTTTTCAGCTCCAAATAATCTACGTGTCACAGTGACCCATCTTGGGGCAGCCTCCCCTGGGTCCCCACAGGAGCAGGCTCAAAGTAGTGATATAGGAACTGGAGGCCAGGGGGCAGGAACCTGAAAAGACAAGTTTCACGCACAAAACCAGTGGGTTCCTGTCCAAGTTCTGAGCCGCACTGGCTCTGACCGAGCTGGGGCAGCTGACCCGCCTGATCCCTCGTGTGCTTGCTGGACAAACTGGGATGATGTTCACAGGTTGTCAGTGAGACTGAGTCTGCAGGGAGACAATGGCCAGAACACCTGTAAAAATAGAAGTCTGACTCACAGTCAGCAGCAACCAGCTCAGAAAACCAATCCCAGATGTTCAGGAACTGGCCCCGGAAGCTGGCCTGCTGGCTATACGGAAGTCAGACTTGGAAGCAGTCAGACCACTGTCTCTTAACAACTGGTCCAGGAAGCCAAGCAATAACCCCTGTAATAATCAGCCCCCAAATGGCCAAGCCTTGATGAATGACCCACAGCTTCCCTAATTCTGGTCCTGGCTTCCAGCTTAGGACCAACTGCAGAAAACCAAATATACATGTAACGAAACCCATAGGATTCCGCCCTTCTGGATGGCCCTCCTCCAGCTTCCTCCTGCCACTGTTTGGGCATATCTGAGGCCTTCCCTCTGTTCCACTGTAAGATTTCCTGTCCCCCCCGAGTCATTGTCACATGTAGGTGATGGTGGCTGACTCCTTATATAGCAAGATCTGAGTCAACAGCCTTTGCTTGCTCTCATTTGGGTGGCCTTTGTTTATTGCCATATGGGGGTCACGAGTTAGGGAATGTGGCAGTAGGTTGAGAGCCAGAACTCTAGAAATGTAAGGTGGGAAGATTTGAGGGAGGAAGGCTCACAGTTAGGACCGCAGGAGGCCATCAGAGAGGGCAGACAGCCCAAGCCTTTGACCTCCTCCCTCTGGACCTGCTCCAGGGTGCTGACCCGGGCTCTCATGAGGGCTGTTTGGAGCAGCCTCCTGCAGGCCTGTGCTCCTCACATGCGGCTGCCTGAGCCCTGTAAAGATAGGCTCCAGTACCCTTGGCACTAGAATGTCAGCTGTGGCAAAGTGAGCAAGAAAGAGGTGAGTTGGGGGTGGCCAGGCTGCCAGAGACCGCAGCGGTGGGTGGCTCTCTGCACCCACCCGAGCTATCCCTTCTGTTTAGACCATCTCTTCTCCTCTGAACTAAGGGTTAGGTGGCTCAGCAAGGACTAAGGGGTCTGGCAATGGACATGACCCCAAGACCCATCTCGTCCAACCTCCACATTTTACAGACAAGAGGACTGAGACCCTGGGGTTAGAAGTAACTTTCCTAGGGTCACACACTGTGTTCGGAGTCAAAGAAGGGCCTGCGATCCAGGTGTCACTGGGGCCAGCCCAGGGTCCATTCCACTGGCTCCCACTGTGCCCCTTGCGTTGTCTGCTCAAATTGCAGAGCAGCTTACCATGTGTTCAGCTCCCTATTTTGTAAGTCTTCCCCCAGAAATAATATCAGGTCAGAGAGTGTCCTTGTAGTAGAGAGGCACTCTGGGGAAGGGGTTTGGGTTAGTAGATCCTACAAGTGTTCATGACACAACAAGTTCTAGAAGGGTGGTACCCCCTGGTCAGGGGAATCCAAACAGACTAAAACCAGTGATGACTGGCATGTCTTGGTGGCCCAGGATATTTTCTGGGAGTGCCACTCACTCTGGCAAACTGAGAGCTCCCCTCTCTCTGCTGTCTGGGGGAGTCCCCACCTGGAGGGGCCAGTACCCCAGGCCTCCGTGGGAATCCGTGCCTCAGGGAACCAAGTTCTAGGACAAGTGACAGGCTCTCATGGACATGACTGAGCTGTGCATTCACCTGGGGAAGAAGGGAGGGACCCTGGGAAAGGTCAAGCAGCTGGGGTCAAGCTTGTTGTCCTGGCCCTTGGTGACAATCCCCAGGGCAGAAAGGCCAAGATTTGCAGAATTATCTATGAGTCCCGGGGCAGGGTGCAGATATTCTCATAAAAAACAAACTCACAAGCAAATAAGACATCATCCCTATGACCTGGATGTCCCAGAGGTCTGGAGATTTGGCAGAACTGGATCTATATCATGCTTGTTCTCAGATTTCCACCTTCATAAAGTCAGAACACTCAGACTTCAGCCCCCCTAGCACGCACCAACCCCACATCGCTCTCCTGGAGGGGCAGGGCCCTTGGAAGCACTAGCTATGGAGAACTTAGGAAAACCCTTCTGCCCTAGCACCCTCCAGGGGATGTCTGATGGTGATGTCTGCTGCCCCAAGGGGAGACGCAGCTCCCAGGTCCATGCTCGCCAGCCGTGTCACCTCCTGCCACCTCCCACCAGCTGGGTGGGCACCAGGACCGGAAGGGACAGCCTACAGCAGACACTCAGCTCCCACGCCCCCTGGCCAGGCACTGGGGCTCCAGGGTGGCCATGTCAGCAGGTGGTAGAGGAGCTCTTCCGGTGAGCCCTGCCCATTGCCCTTCACCCCAGCCGTCTTCTGCAGTCCCTCCACATCTCCGGGAGATGGCATCACTAGGCCCTTCTTCCACAGAAGAGGGGTAGTGCCCTCCCCAGGAGCCTCAAAGTCCTTTGTGAGACCACAGACTTCCACTTAAAGCCACTCACACATCCCTGCCCACTTCCCTCCACTAGAGCCTCTTCCCTGCACCCTCCCTGCCCCAGCCACGGCCCTGCAGCCTCTGCCCTCTGAGGAGTGGTGTGGCAAACCATTCTGTGGTGCCAGGCAATCCTGGCATCCTCTCCCTGCCCTTGCCCTGCCGGCTAAATATACATCTAGGAGGAGGAGTCTGGGGAGGAAGCACCACACACTGTTTAACTCTTTCACCTCCAGCAACCTTGACAAGGCTGACATTGAGGTGGTCTGGCGACCCAGCAGGAGGGGTGCCCAAGGCTAGACTGGAGGAGCCCCTTCCCAGGCTCAGCTGGAGGGCAGGTGGCGGGGTGGGCCCTCACAGCAGGCCTGGAGGACGACACCCTAGGTGGGCAGTCAGGTGCCCTCTGGGAAGGAGACCACCTGTGCTCTCACTGCCCTCCCCCTCCCGCCCAGGAGGAGGAAACTGAGGTAAAGGAGGGCAGGTGGGTTTCTGCCACTCAACTTTCCAGGCAGCTGTGAGGCTAAGTGGGGCCCTAACCCACCTTCTCCAGAGGAACGAAGGGTGGCCTCAGCTCCCGTTTCAGCAAGGCCTGGGAGTGCCAAGCAGGCGCCCACCCGCTCCCCAGGGTGGGTCTCCTTTCTAGGCTTCTGGAACAGAGGTGTGAAGCCTGGGAGCAGCTTCAGAGGCAGGTGGGAGTCTCACAAGTGGATTAGCCCCCACCTCCCCTTCCCTACATGGCAGCGAGCACCCCGTGTGGGCCCCTTCAGCTAGGCCTGCCTTCCTGTCCACCCGCCAGTGATGCGCCCAGAGGCTCCCATCTCCCCAGCTGGGAAGGGGCTGCAGGCTGGCAAGGTCAGTGGGGGCTGCCTGGGAGGATCAGGCGGGCTGGGCATAGACTCTCCCTGCTGTTTTGTGACCTTGGGAAGCGCCGGCAGCAGCTCTGGGGCCCCTCCAGGGCCAGTGGCAGGCACTCATGGAAGGCACCCTGGGTCCCATCTCTGCTTGGGACTGCTGGGGGCTTGGCAGTCTCCTTCTGCCCTCCCCCACCCAGCTCCTTGCCCTCCATCCTTGCCATGTGGGCCACTGTCAGGGCGCCAACTCCCTTGGAGGGTAGGATGCCCAGGGGGCTGCCATGGCCAGGACCCGCTGGCCAGTGGGTGGGTGCAGGTGGACCCGGACTGGGGTGGGGCGAGGGGGTGCCAAGAGGCACTGATTGAAGAAGCCCTGGGCTCTGAACCCAGGCAGGCTGAGTCCCCATAGTGGGGAAGGTAGTTCCCCGAAGTGGAGACAAGCAGGAAGGGCTGCCTGGACCCTGCCGAGGGAGGAGGCTGATGAAAGGACCCTTTACACAGCGCCACGCACTGGAAACCTTTCCACTGACCAGAATAATCTGAGAAAACTGCAGCAGCAGCCTGCGGAACCCCTGCGCTTGGCCAACAGGGGTGGGGAGAGGAGGGAGCAGCCCGGATGTGGCTGTGGGCCCCAGGGCAGGCACAGTTTCTCTGCAATAACAGGGATCTTCCTATAAAGTCCGCTTAAAGCCTGCGGGCGGGTCCTCTAGCCTGCCTGTCCTCCAGCCGGTCCTGCAGCGCCCCCTGCTGTCCGAGCCGATAGCAACAGGCCAAAGAGGGAGTCAGGCCGCAAGACCCTCTGAGCAGCTCAAGCTTCCCCAGCAAGGAGACAGGGCGTGGCTGGCGGGGCGGGGAGCCAAGATGCCCGGGACGCTCCCGCGTCCAAGACTCCCACCCCAGCTCCCGTCCCTGTCGTTCCTGCCCGCGCGCCTAGAACCTGGCGGGCCAAAGGGCTCAGTGCTGAGCTCAGCAGGTAGAGTCCTGCTCTGGGGGACCCCGCCCCTGGGCGCAGTTGCTGAAAACAGGACATCTTCCAGAAGTTTCTCCCCTGCTTGCGTGTCAGGCACCCTCCCGCCGCCACCCTGGGAGGAGGTAGGCAGCTGTGGACCCTTTTACCCAACCGGCTGCCGTTGTTTATGGACAAAAAGAAAAAAGGGAAAGAGCAGAAGAGTCCCTCAAGGGGAGAACTCGAGTGAGCTGGGGATGAATGGGGCAGAGAGCAGGGGTGTTCGGCAACGCTGGACGTCCTGCCAGCGTGCCAGCCCGGCGCAGACTGGAGGGCGCTGGGAGGGAGCCCAGGAAACCCGGCAAACAACATGTGTATTCCCTGCCGAAGAGCAAGTGAGAGAGGCAGAGGCGAAAGGGACCAGCAACCCAGTCGTGATTAAGGAAATAAGAATTAAGTTTTCTGAACTGAAAGATACTCTTGGTGTGGAATTTAAAAGATTCCGGGAAACTTCCTAAAGACAGACGCTCATTCTCAGATACCTCTTCCTCACAGTTTAATAAAAAACAGCAAGATCTTCCCAGCGTCCAGGAAGAAAGGAGAGAGCTCACGTTTAAAGATAGTAGACTCACACTGAATCCTGCTACGCCAACCAGAAAGAAGAGAAACGTGGGGGGACACTTCACAGAAAGTTAAGAGCAAAGTTAAACTGCACATGCGGCCAAACTGACATTGATCTTTAAAATAACCAGTGTCTGGGCAGAACTGGCCCCCTCCACCCCACTCTTATGAACGTGAATTTAAAGAGGTCATTAAGTTAAAGTGGGGTCAGTTAGGGTAAGTAAGCACTAATCCAGTCTGACTGGTGTCCTTAGTAGAAGAGGAGATAAGGACACACAGAGAGACACCAGGGATGCACGTGCCCAGAGGAACGGTCATGCGAAGCCACTGCGAGAAGGCAGCCATGTGCATGCCAGGGAGAGGGGCCTCGGAGAAGCCGACCTTGCCCACATCTTGTTCTTGGACTTCCAGCCTCCAGAACTGTGAGGAAATACATTTCTGTGGTCGAAGACACACAGCCTGTGGCATTTTGCTTTGGCAGCTCTAACAAACAAATAGGCGTGGGTACAGAGACCAGAAAACCATTTGTTAGCCAACCTCCAAGCCAGCAAAAATCATATACAGGTTTGGGAGGATGAGAGAACATAAGATCAGCTGACAAACTGGACGATACATGGGGGCAAGGCTATAAGGAAGAAACTCAGAATTTCAAAAAGCATTTCCGGTAGCCAAGCTATTTCAGCAGATGGGTCAGAGGAAAGCAGGGGAAACACACCACTGCAGGCTCCTCCTCCTCTAGGAGCTGCTGGGAAATTAACGATAAAGATGCATGTGGCAAATGGGCAGTGTAAATAACAGTTTTCATTTATATTTCAGTAACATGCTTATCAAAGTGATGATCTCTCATTTGGGTAGCAAAATGTTAAGAAGCAACTGCTACCCAATGCATGATATTGGTTCCCAAACACAGTAAGTCCAGGACCAAAATGTTAAGTGAGGCAAAGCATCGCTGAAGCGACACTTCTTCTAATCTTCTGCACCTGCGAGCACCTGAGAGCACCTGTGAGTACCTGAGAGCACCTGAGAGGTGATGGGTGGAATGGGGAATGGACCAGGAGCCCGCCAATGTGGGTTTGAGTTTCTGTGTTGCTCTTGACCAGCTGAGGGCCACATGCATATCATTTAACCTCTGTGGGCCCCTTTCCATCAGCCTGTGAATTGGTTACAGTCCTCAGGATATAGGGTTGTTTGGAGACACTGATGTGTGCCAGCCTGTGGGTACATGTGAGGTCATGTTACTAATATCAGTAGCTGGGTTCTGGTGGCTCAATGCCCCCACCTGTACAATATTCTACCTGCCTCCAGGGAGCCTCCCCATCCTTTCTGGAAGTTCCTGGTTCCACCTGTGCCCAGGGACAGGCGAGTGAATCTGTCTCCTCAAGGACAGCCCACCTGCCAGTTGAAAGAGGCATCCCATCCCTAGTCCTGCCCCAGCTGCAGGTACCTTCCACAGATGACACTCTTTTCTGATACTGGGTGGTGCCCCTGCAGGGCCCTGCCGGTTTCATACACAGTTGGACAAGGTCACCCCCCAACAATGTCCCATTTAATTCTGCATTACAAAGGCACCTTTCTGCCCAAGACTGTTTGTGCTGTGCAGGAGGGCTGGGGCTGGGGAAGGCATCATCCTATCCTCCAGGGCCCCCTGCCCCAGGGTTCTTGCACTTACCCCCTCCTCCTTAAGCAAGGAATGCAGCCCTGGTGTCTCAACTCTGCCCACAGACACACCAGTGTGTGCTTGGGGGAACCCTCCATGCCCCAAGCCCACTCAGGGCCAGGGGGACCACATGGTGGCAGAAATGATGCAACATTTGGGTCCTCAATCCTTTCTCTAAACTCTTGGGACCGGATGTGTCTCAGAATTCAGAACTTCTCAGAGTGAAGTCATTAGGTCTGGACTTGAGTCGGGTGTGGGGCTGAGAGTCTGCAGCAGGACTGTGTGGACACACGAATTGTCTCAAATCAGTTCAGGTAGGGTTTTACCACTAAACGTGTTTGTGGGAAACCTGGGGAAAATGTTTTGGCTTTCAGAGCTTAAAATTAGGAGTTTAGAATTGTGGATAAAGAATCGGGGATCTGCCTTTCTTCTTTTGGCTGAAAGTCCCTTCCCCAACATCCCTGCTCTGGGAAGCAGTAAAGGAGAGGGGGAAAGCCAAGCACTTATTTGCATTCTCCGTGTGTCCAATATACTCCTGGCCCTGTTGCCTGTGCTGGTCCATGAAGGGGCCAGGTGCTGGTGGGGGCTGGCCTGCACCTCCCATTCAAGGGAAAGATCAGCTCAGCCTGACCAGGAAGCAGAAGGCAGCCCCAGCCTGGTAGCAGCGGCTAATGTGTTTACTCAGTGCACAGAGCAGGTGGGAGGTCCATCTGCTAATCTCTCCTAGCTGCCTCTCCCGGCTGGCATCATTGCTGAAAGGAGAGAGGGGGGCCTGGGGAGTCTAGGAGGGTCCTGGCTGCCAGCCGTTTCCTTCCTCCTGTGGTGGTGGGCTCCTAGTGGAGTGGGCTCAGAGGGACTGGCCAAGTCATCCCTCCAGCCCTCCTGGTCCCTGGGCTGAGAAGGTATTTTCTTTCTTATCCTCAGCAACAATGAAAGCTGCAGGCCTGGGGCTGTCCAGAGGCCCTGACCCGACCCTGTTCTGACTACAATAGGGAGTTAAGTGGACTCTAACCTGGATGTTTGAGCCCCAAAGGGTTGTGCATCCCAGAGTTAGGGCACCAAATCTGCTTTCTAAGATGACCTCCTTGCCCAAGCAGCCCCCTCCCATTGCTTGGCCCAGCACATTTGGTTTCCCCAGCCCAGGAAATGCCCGGATTCCTGAAGGTATCTTCCTTTTCATCCTGGCATTGCCGCTGGAAGCCAGAGAAATGATCAACTCAGGAAATGAGAGGTGGGCTCCAGAGAAGGGGTGGACTAGAAATAATTCATCCACCAATCTTTTCATTCATTCCTTCATTTAACCAACATTAATGTGACTTCATAATGTGCCAGGTGAAGGATTCCTGACTTTATTAGCCTGTGCCTGGCAGAGCCCTTTCCTTGTTCCAGGAAATGGGCATTGTTGGTGCAACTTATGTAAGAGTTGGCTCATTTGTCCTCCTCGCCCTGGGGAGCCAGCCCCAAAGGAAGGAGCCTCTCCTTCCTCAAGTGCAAAGTAGAGTGCTGATAAAGTTTGTGGGTACAACCACCAAGGTCCCAGTCCATCTGGTCCTGAGTCACCCAAGCACCTTGGCTGGGCCCCTCCTCTACAATTCTGCCCCTTTGCCGAGTCCTGGAGGCTTCAGCATGGGCTCGACAACCATGCCCTTGGGCTGTGAACCCAGGGCACAGGGCAGGTGGACATGATGGATGACCTCTCGGACAGTAGCCCGGAAAGTCCTGCTGACAAAGCAGTAGAGGCCAAAGTTGATTGCTGTGTTGAGCATGGCCGCCATGTTGGCCAAATCCAAGGCCAGGTGAACCCTCCAGTCCCGGTGGACGGGGGCCACGTACAGGTGGTAAAGCATGACAAAGATCCGGGGTGCCCAAAGGAGAGCGAAGAGGGTGGTGATGCCCAGGAGGATGGCTGTGCTCTTGCCCACCTGGGGTCGCAGCCCACCCCGGCCCCTCCTCTGTAACTGGCAGATGATGGCTGAGTTGGTGACCAGGAAAACACCACAAGGGATGAAATAGACGGTGAGGCAGTGAGCCCACTTGAGGACCTCGTCCAGTGTGCTGGGGGGGCTGGCGTCCCTCCACACGTCCAGCCACCAGTAGAAGGGGATGCCAGTCAGCAGGGCAGCTCCGAGGACAAAGGCGATGGCCCGGCGGGTCCGGCCTGGGGACGAGGCAGCCCGATGGTGCAGAGGGTGGCACAGGGCACTGTACCTGTCGACGGTGAGCAGGACAGCGATCCAGACTGATGCATGGTTGGCCGCAAACTCCAGGATGTTGGCTGTGCGTACCACAGCCTGGGGCACCTCTCGGGCTAGCACGGCTCCCTGCAGAAGGAAGCCCACGAACACGATGACCACTTGGGTGACAATGTCTGAGGCCGTGTGCGCCAGAAGGTAGTAGTAGGAGGGCTTCCTGGTCCTGGAGGCAAGGCGGGCCAGGGCCGCTGTGGTCAGGAGGTTGACTGATGGTGACCAAGGTTGCAGAGGGGAGAGGTCAGAGGCATTAGAAGGGCTGCTCAGGCTTCGCTGTTCAAGGTGTTGTCATCGTCCCTCCCCCCTGCTTATTCTGGCCTCTCTTTTCCTCTTTCTAGACCTTTCTTAGAACTCACACTGTCAGGAAGCCTAGTCAGATCAGCCCTGCCCTGTCTCTCCACACACCAGAGGCCACTGACTTGGCTCTGGCGTGAGGGGTCTGTCTTACACGCGGGCTTCCCTGGTGACACACAGGGATGGGTAATTCCTCAAAGCTGGACCCCTTGCCCTGCCCTGTACCCCAACCCCCAGCTCTGCTCTCTGAAAGCAGTGGGTGGTACAGGAAGCTTTCACCTGAGCAGAGGGCAGGCCTGCCTGAACTTAGTCATCCACGAGGCTGCCCAGTGTGGGAGTGGAAGTGGGGCTCTGCTCTGGTGGAGTCTTGGATTTAGCTATTGAGCACCCCGAATCCTGGCCCCTCACCCACTCCCTACTGTGGTTTGCTCCCCAGTAACCCAGGTCACCCTCCCCTAAAGGCAAGGGGAGCCCCAGTGTCTCTGATCTGGGTCTCAGGGGTCAGCAGAGAGGATTGGCACCCAGAGAAGGAGGATCCCAATTTCTGGCTGACCCTAAGACCCCAGACTCCAGTTCCCCTGCTCACCAGGCAGCCCCAGGCCCAGCAGGATGCTGTAGTAGATGACAGGAATGACACCAGCCACACACGGGGACCTCTCTGGGATCTCTGGCCAATGGCCTTCAAACTCCTGGCTCAGCCCACTGCCATTGGGTGTGGGCAGCAGGGTCACTCGTGGCTGGTCAGCTAGAAAGGGTAGAAGGGTGGGGTGAGAGTATGCAGTCTCTTTCCAGCCTGTTCCCACAGCAGCCCCACCCTGACTCTGGCCCTGAGCTCTTTATTCACCCCTGTTCTGTGCAGACCCCTTGGCTAGGCCCGGCCAAAAGGCAGTCCCCATGGCCAAGCACACCCCATCCCTCCCCAGCCCTCGGTGGCCTGGCCACCCATCCACGGGAAGAAGTCACGAGTGGCATTTCGTGCAGCCATGGAGACTATAGCTCTCAATTGCGCTGCTGCTGGTGGACCTTCAGCCTGGAAAGCAGGGCCCTAAAATGGGCTGGTGGCCCTGCCAGGGAGGGCGCTTGTGAAAATACAGATTCCTGGGCCTCGGTCCAGTCAAGGTGACTGGTGTGATCCACCGTGACTCATAGCAGCTGCCTGGCTGTGCTCAGCAAGCCATCCCCTCTTTAGGGGTTCCCCTCTTTCCTACAAAGACCACCCCTCTTCGTAGGTCAGCACTCTCAGAGCTGGAATGGCCCTGGTTTTTAGATGGGGGAAACTGAGTCCAGAGGAGGAATGTGACCGGCCCAGGATCACACAGCTGGCTTTTGGCAGCCCGCGACAGGGACTGGCCACATGCTCTGGCCCTTGTCTGTCAGCCCACACTTCAGGATTTTAGGTTTTACTTTCCAGCTTTTGATTTGCTGTTGAAGCCTCACTCACCCTACCCCTCAGCCCCCTGCTTAACCTAGGTTCCCCATCACACAACCCCACTCACCCCAGCCCCAGGGCTCCTCACCCGCCTCCACCCTGGTTGCCCCTCCCACCCAGTTCTGGGCACTTTACCTGTCTCTTGCCCCTCAAGTGTCATGCTCCTGGGTCACTTGGTGGCTTTCTCTGGGGGTCCTGGCGGCTCCCTCCCGGCTCGCCAGCTCTTGGAGCCGTGGTTTGCCTGAGTCCTTCAGCAGCAGTGAGCGGGTCGGGGAGGAAGGAGGTGGAACGAGGGAGAAGGGAGGAGGGCGGAAAGGGTGGGGCAGGGCTCAGGGGAATGAGTCTATGCGGCAGATGATGCCTGGAGTAAACGGGACCCCTGGGTGCACAGGCAGGGAAGGCGGCAGGCTGGAGGGAGACTTTGGGGAGGAGTGAGTATTTGGGGGAAAGGCAGAAGAATTTGGGGAACTGACTATGGCATCGGAGAGACAAGGGAAGGGCTGCCGAGGTGGGTGGGGGAAGACAGTGACCGGTAGGGAGAGGTGAGGCCCCACGGTCAGGGCCCAGATCTGATAGGCCTCCTGGGCCACGTTTGAAAGAGTCCGTCTTGCAGCTGCTGTGGGTGATGGGATGAGGAGGAGGCTACCCAAGGGGCGGCAGGCCCGGAAGCTTCACAGCCGTGGTGGCCACCGGGAGAGGCCTGACCAGGCTGCCAGCAATGCTGGGAAACCGAGACCCAGTGGCCCCCCTGCAAGCTGTTGTTTTCCTGGCCCTGGTGAAATGGACCATCCCTCCAGGAATATCAGTCACTGGCAAATAAACACCAGCCGGCGCGCCAAGCACTCCGGAGAGGCTGGAATCTATGCCTGGCTGGCTCCCCGGCTCCCATCGGGGTAAGGTGACCGGTGCAGCCACAGGGGACACCTGGGACAATGTGTGGATAGATTCCGGAAGGAGAGCTGAGCCCCAGTGTGGAATCGCTTCCCACACCCACCCTCTGGGAACTTAGCAGAGTCGGCTTCTGGGCCCCTTAAGGTGGATCCCACACCTGGGGTTAGAGCTGCTTTGACCCCACCCCGACCCGCACGCCCACCCCAGGCACTCACTGGGGCCATGCTGCCCCCTGGTGGCCATGTCATAGAATCTCAGCCCCAGAAAGTGCAAGTAACATAACCAGGCTACCACCTCCCTGTGCTACGGGCTGTGGGTGAGCAAGATGCCACTTACAGTTGAGTTGAAGAGGCCAGCCATTTGTGCGGGCCAACATTACCTGAGCACCCACCCTGTCCCCACGTGTGTCACCCTCACTGCAGCTCCGCCAGCTAACTCTGGTTACCAGCATTCACAAAAGAGGGGACTGAGGCTCAGAGAAGTTCAGCAGCTTAAGTGAAGCTAAAGCCACAGAGCTGGTACATGGCAGTTGGAATTTGAACTCAGTTTTGTTTTTTCCCCAGAGCTTTGTCACACAACTGTCTCCAGAGACCAGGTGGTCAGAAAGGGAGAAGCCACTGTGAGCTCAGGCTTTATGGAGGAGGAGAATGTGGTTACTGGTGGACAGCACTTAGATGGGAAGGGCATTTGAGTGGGGAGAACAGCATGACAGAGGGTGCTGAGGCAGGATAGTGGCTGTGCCACTGTGGTGGGACACCCTGGCTTCAGGGGGAGCTTTCACTAGTGTAGGAGGTACTTCGGGGACAGATTCATTCTCATTTATTATTAGTGTGCCCCCTGAGTACACAGGCCTGGAACTTAAGGTCAGGACTCCATGTTCCCTAATCAAAATGTTTGAGGGCACCCTGGCTCAGGAAGAGACAGGTTCCAGATGTAGGGGAGTCTGCAGTCTGGCCAGCGCTGGGTCTGGGGGCCACATCTCTGCGGTGGGCATCACCACAGCCCAGGGCCCGTCACCCACTCTGCAGAGTCAGAAACCTCATTCTGCATCAAGCTTGCAAGGGTTTTCAGTTGCTTTTACAGTCCTGGAAATTTCTCGTTTAATGGGGATCATATGTGGCTACTGAAATAGTTTCCCAGAAAAGATAGCATGGGATCATGGAAAGAAAAGTCAAATATAAAAGCAGTATTTGACAGAATTTTATTGTTGTTAACAACCATTTGATCAATAAATATGAGAGATGCCCTCTCAAAAAAAAAAAAGCAGTATTTGGATTCTGGCTTTGTCCCTTCCTGCTCATGAAAGCTCAGACAAGCCACTTAGGTTGTAAACACTAGGGCAGAAAGTAAGTCCTCTCTGGGAATTGTTCTAGTTTGTGAGCTCATCAGACTTGCTCTCAAGGCGTTACGGAGCTTCCAGATCCACAGGCAAAATAAAGCGGAGCAACTCAGATCCTCATCTTAAAGACCTTGAAGGGCAGATGCCCTCCTCCTCTCCTGCTCCAAGGCTTTCACGTGCTACACACATGCACACATGTTGCATGCACACACGCTCACCTACACACACACACATGCATGCATGCACATTCCAGCAACCCTTGGGCCAAGAGAATGAGAACAGAGAATGCCTGGTTCTGAAGGATCAGTTTCTAAATCATTAGAGAAGTTTCAGGATAATGGAAATTGAAAATAGTAGGAGGTGGGGCCTCCCAGAGACGGGGAGTCGGAGGTGATCCTCCTGGATCTTCTTTGTAACTCGAGGCCTCCCTGATCCGTGCGCACTTGAAATGACGTCTGTCTAATTCTACTAAGTAGATCTTAGTTTGGGGTGTACATGACAATCGCCCAGGAGGTGCCCTGGTAGACGGAGGAGATTCCAATGCAGGTGGGTTACATTTCTAAAAAGAGAGATGCAGCCTCAAGGAATCCTGTTTACCGACAGACCATTTTTCTGAGTAGCGGGTTCTCTTATTATCATCTCTTTGTCATCAGTAACATTCCTTTTGAAAAGCATTGCTGTGAATGGAAGCTGGGATGCCCTCAGAGGCCCAGAGCCCCATTACACTGAGGCTTTGTCTTGCTGGGCTAGTCCGGGGACGTGGTGCAGCCCCTGGGAAGGGCAGGCAGGCGGCCAGTGGGCAGGGGATGGTGGGTCTGGATGAGGGGAGCCAGGCGTGAAGGTCAGGGCAGCTGGGAGGGGTTTCCGCCGGGCTGGACAGCTCCATCTCTGCCAGCCCGGACGAGGCAGGTGCCAGACCCAATTCCTGCTCCAGAGAGGGGGTGGGACTGCTGGCTGTCTCTGTGCCAGCCAGGGGCAGAAATCAATGCATAGAGCTGGTCCCTGGGATCCAGAGAGCAAGGGAGGGCAGGCTCCAGCCCTCCCCCGTCAAGGACCTCGCCTGGGGAGAGACTCTGAGATGGATCTCTTGGGAGCCCCCTGCTTCAGCTCATCAACCTCGAAGGGGTCCCCCCCACCGAGAACTGGGCCAGGCTCCACTTGTCCTCTGAAAAAGTGAGGCCCACCCACCCACAACCCCACTTCCATGGGCTCTAGGCCCCACCCTCTTTGTTTTCAGAAGAGCACTCCTTTGCACTAACCCAACCGAGACTGTCACCTCATTCTCTGCCTCGGTTTCTCCTATGGTCGGGGTGGGATGCCAGATCTGCTGTGTGTCTCCTTGGAACCCTGGGAAGGGAAAAATTACAGCTGGAAGTCAGACGGAAGGTGGTGAGAGAAGCCTTCCAAGGAGGTGAACCTAGATTCCTGAGGCCACTTGGGAAGTTGAATTAAGTGAAGGGAGTGGTAGGCAGGTATGTGCCCACCTCAGCACCTCTAGTTCCCCAGCCCAGATTTGGGCAGGGGGATAGGCTGAGGGCCAGCCTCTCTGCTCTGGGCAGGGGTGCACAGGGTCGGGTGTAGCCGCTCTATGCCCAGCCCTGCTGTCTTAGCTCACCTTGATGCTGGATGCGTGATGTCCACAGTCCCTGTGGAGCCTCCCTAAGGGCCCATCACCCTCCGCAGAGCATGCAGGAATATGCTTCTACAAAAATCATGAAAATGATAGCACTTACCCCAAGGGCTCCTATCAAGACCCTTGCCCTCCTATCTGGAGAGCTAGCCCACCCCAAAATGGGAGAGGGGGGCGGATGGGAGCCTGAGATGCGTCTTCCCTCTCTCCTTCCAGACCCTTCCTTTGCAGCCGGCTCACCATGGCACTCCAGCCGTGATGCTGGCAATTGTGCCCTGTGACAGGATGGAGGCTGTGCCCGGGGCTGGGGCTGGGGGCCCTCTGGGCCCTTGGCTACAGGAGCCCCTTACCTGCTCTTTGGAGAGCCTAAAACTTCCCAGGAGAGGAATGACTAGCTCTGCTGGGTGGGAGGAGATGTGGGGGAGGGTGCCGGATCTGTACCCTTCAGGGGCCCATGGGCAGCACAATAGCCCCGGGCTGCCACTCTCTGGCTTAAGTGGTTGCCTGGGCAACAGCTGGGGCCTGTTTCCACCAATCCATGGCAGAGGCTGGGTGGGGGGAGGGAAGCTGGCCAGGAAGGGGGGTGCTGGCCCCTTGCACTGGATCCTATATAAGGAGGAGGAATGTGAGCAGAGTGGTCTGGGCTTTGCTGTCCCTGCAGTGGGCTCAGGGGCGGGCACAAAGATGCTTAGGCTGGGCTATGCCAAGCCTAGGTCCTGGGCCAGCTTCTGGGCCATCCTGACCTTGGTGGGCCTGGCTACTCGTGCAGGTGAGTGGGCAGTGGGGGCTGGGGATGGGGGGGCAAGGCGCAGGGGCAGGACTTTCCAGGCTTAGCTGCACACGGCCAGGAGGGGGCGGTATCTAGCCGGCCAGGATGTGTGCAGAGTTGATTTGATCAGGACAGCTCCGTGGATGAAGGGAGGAGGGCTGGGAAGGCAGGCGGGGGGCTTAACGACAAGACCTTTCCACCGTGCATGTCCCAAGCTGAGGCAAGGGGGATGCCATCAGCATTCAGGCCCCTCAAAGAGACAGCCTGGGAGGTAGGGCTGGGCATGAAGCGCCAACCCGCCCCTCAGCCTCGCTCTCTCCCTCTGCCCCTCTCTCACACGCAGATACTCTGCTCTCGTGTGCACCTGCTCTCCCATAGTCTGCATGGGCCACGGGCCTGGGTGTGCTGGGGCGGGTGCCCATCTGCTGCTGTCAGACACCCTGACTCCCTCTCTGAGGCCTCTCACTGTTCTCAGTTTGGGGAAGTGGCTAGCAGCATTTTCTGTCACTTAATTTCCTGTAACTGTGTGCATGTCCCCATCTGACCCTCATGGAGTCTCTGGAAACATGAGAGAAGGACTCAGGGTGGCCAGCCTGAAGGGGGAATACCAGCCTCCATATGCATGTACTGAGAGAGTCCCATTCCAGTCCTGGCTCGCTCTCTGTACTTTCTCTGGTCCCCCAGAAGCCACCTGCTGAGAGTGGACTTCCGTCTCACAGACCGGGACCCAACAGGGCAGCTGGAGCTTGGAAACAGCTTCCCCTCCATGCCCACAGCCTCCTTTCGTGCCCTGCCCTCCCCTCCTACTCAGTGCCCGGGCCCCCTAACCTTCTCTCTGCTCCCAGCTCTCCAAGCCCATTCTCATTAAGGGCCTTTGCAGGGCTGGTGCTTTGGCCTGGACACTCATCTTCTGGCCGGCTCCTCCTTATCACTTCCTCAGGGAACCCATCCCTGATTCCTGAGCCTAAAGTAGCCCCATCCCCCACTGCTAGCACTGCCCTTATTTATCAAAATCTAAAACTAGAATGCTTATATCTCTTATTGCCTGTCTAATAAGCTCATTTGTGCTTTTATGAGTGTAAGGACCTGACTGGTTTTGTTCACTGCCATATTCTGGGCTCACCAGGAGAGTGTCTCACTCATAGTAGATGCTCAATACGTATTTGATAATGAATGTACCGCTTTTGACAACTTTCCCAAGGGATCAGGTGGACAATTCTTCAGGAGGTGAGAGGGGTGGGGACCAAGAGGTTTCTCAACCCTCGTGTGGAGGTCTGGCACCATGGATGCCAGTTCTGGGCATTTCATCCCACGTAAGTTTATGACCTCTCCTTGCCAGGAATCCACTCCCTTCCAAGAGCACCTTTTCAGGGTCTGCTCTTGGGCAAGTTCATGACCTTCCTAATTCAGAATGTGCTTTGTGCACAGACGTGCATCACTGTACTCCATGGGCACAAACAGGTATGCACACAGCCTCCCCAGGCCCACCCACCCCCTGCCCACACCCAAGAACACGATTCTCCAGCTGGTCCTTCTGTACCCCTAGATCACTGCCCAGGACCCAGGTGCCTTCTCAGGCTGTGCTGTGTTCTCTCCTGTTGCAGCTCAGAGAGCTGATGTTGGTGGGGAGTCAACGGGCACCTCCATCAACCACTCCCAGATGCTGTTCCAGCGCTTGCAGGAGCTGCTGCGGCAGGGCAATGCCAGCGATGTAGTTCTGCGGGTGCAGGCTGTGGGCACTGATGAGGTCCGAGTCTTTCATGCCCACCGCCTGCTGCTGGGCCTGCACAGTGAGCTGTTCCGGGAGCTGCTGAGCAACCAGAGTGAGGTGGTGCTGCAGGAGCCCAGGGACTGCACTGCTGTCTTTGACAAGTTCATCAGGTGGGGAAGGATTGGGGGAAGGCTTCATCCCTTTCCACTCACAGGGTCAAGGATGCCCTGGTCTCTTAGAGGACTTTGTCCATCCCTGCAGGTCATTAGGATGATAATGCAAACCATCTTCTTCATCCCTTCCCCCACTGCCCTCTTGCAAAATGCAATGTGATTCCCCTGCCCTTGCCTGTAAACTCAGTATGGTTTGATGTCAGCTACCAAATGCTCTCAGAGCCGTTTCCAAACCTGGCCTTGAGAACTTTTAAAAACTACAGATTCCTGGACCTGCCCTGGATTGTTGGCTTCAGATCTGGGGTTGGGCCCAGAAGTCATTTTTTATTTTAAAGCCTCCAAGTGGTATTGCTGCCAGATTTTGAACCAAAGGGCTAGGAAGCTGCAAAAATGAGCCAGCCCTCTCCCTCATCTCCTGCTTCAAGCCAGTGAGCTGCACAGGGGGCACCATTCACACTGTAGTCTGAGAAAGTAGCCCTGTTTCAACGGCTTAGACTAGATGTCTGCAGAATCCCAGTTATCTCTTCCAAGTTCCAGGCAATAGGAAGAGGGATAGCACAGAGGGGCAAAGGGCCCTCTCCACCCCAGTCCCCTTTATCCAACCAACCTTCCCCCAGTCTCAGAGGCTGCCTCCCTCCACATCTCATTGGCTAGAATTTAGTCACATGGCCACATCCACTATAGAGAAGCTGGGAAACATCCTGCATTCATGGAGGCAAATTTGTGGGGCTGAAATGCTGAGGAAAGTGGAGACATGGGTGTTGGGGCAGGTATCTGGCAGTTGCCCCTACGCCTGTGTGGTGCAGTACTCATGGGACTGGCAGGAAGGGCAAGCAGAGGGATGGCTGCAGACAGAGACAAAGGGAGCAAGAACGAGAACGGTAAGGAGTGGAAAAGACAGCAAGAAAGATGGGGCTGCAGGAAGCGGGCAGGGGAGAATGAGAGGTAATTGGTGTTGACTGCGTGCTTTGTGGCATGTACCGTTCATTCTTCGGTTGTCACAACAGCCCTGTTATCCCCCTTTCCGAGATGAGTAGCGCAGGTTCAGCAGACTTGCCCACTTATAGCAAGAAGGTGGCAGGATGTAGATCTGAACCCACGCTGTAAACCCCACAGTGGCAGGAGCCACGTCTGTCTGGTTCGAGCTTAGAGCTCGGGACCTAGCAGATGCACGAGAAACGTAAAGAAGAGGCCGTGAAGTAGGATTGCCACGGGACGGTCCTTGAGAGGAAAAGACGGGAAGCCTTAGGGCCCACTGCTCTGCTTGCATCCCTGACCACAAGTGCTCTACCCAAGGCCATGCTTGCTCTGGGCTCAGAAAGTGGCTCTGAGTGGGTGCAGCGCAGCCTGGTCCTAACCTGCCCCGTCTCTGTGCCTCTCCGGCAGGTACCTCTACTGTGGTGAGCTGACTGTGCTGCTGGCCCAAGCCATCCCCTTGCACAGGCTGGCCACCAAGTACCGCGTGGCGTCCCTGCAGCGGGGCGTGGCCGACTACATGCGCGCGCACCTGGCTGGCGGCGCGGGTCCGGCGGTAGGCTGGTACCACTATGCGGTGAGCACCGGTGACGACGCCCTGCGCGAGAGCTGCCTGCAGTTCCTGGCCTGGAACCTGTCGGCCGTGGCGGGGAGCGCCGAATGGGGCGCGGTGAGCCCGGAGCTGCTAGGGCAGCTCCTGCCGCGCTCGGACCTGGTGCTACAGGACGAGCTGGAGCTGTTCCACGCACTGGAGGCGTGGCTGGGCCGCGTGAGACCGCCGCCCGGCGTGGCTGAGCGGGCGCTGCGCGCCATCCGCTACCCCATGATCCCGCCCGCACAGCTGTTCCAGCTGCAGGCGCGCTCGGCGGCTCTGGCGCGCTACGGCGAGGCCGTGGCTGACCTGCTGTTACAGGCCTACCAGTTCCACGCCGCTTCGCCGCTGCACTACGCCAAGTTCTTCGACGTCAACGGCAGCGCCTTCCTGCCCCGCAACTACCTCGCGCCCGCCTGGGGCGCCCCGTGGGTCATCAACAATCCAGCACGCGACGACCGCAGCACCAGCTTCCAGACGCAGCTGGGCCCGAGCGGCCACGACTCCGGCCGTCGGGTAACGTGGAATGTGCTCTTCTCGCCGCGCTGGCTGCCGGTCAGCCTGCGGCCTGTCTATGCAGACGCTGCGGGCACTGCGCTGCCCCCTGCACGCCCCGAGGACGGACGGCCGCGGCTTGTAGTTACGCCGGCCAGCAGCGGCGGCGATGCGGCGGGTGTGAGCTTCCAGAAGACGGTGCTGGTGGGGGCGCGCCAGCACGGCCGCCTGCTGGTCCGCCACGCGTACAGTTTCCACCAGAGCAGCGAAGAGGCGGGCGACTTCCTGGCGCAAGCCGACCTGCAGCGGCGCAACTCGGAGTACCTGGTGGAGAACGCCCTGCACCTCCACCTCATTGTCAAGCCCGTCTACCACACCCTCATCCGTACTCCCAAGTAGCCAAGTGGGACCAGTGGGTGGGGAGCTAAGCGTCCGGAACGCCTTCGGATTGGGAAATGAAGGCCTGGGTTCGGAGGGCCTGGGAGGGGCGCGGCCAGTGGAGGTGCGTACACCGGCCCCCTGGGTGGCCAGGCACTGACTGGGTGGAGGCCAGGTGAGAACTGGTAGACCAGATGCCCGACTTCAGGAGCTGATTTCACAGTTGACTTGAAGGCAATGTCCTTGGTTGAATAAACTGCTGCTCAGAGAGGCGAGGGGATGATTGAATCCCCCAGTTCCTGGGGGGAAAGAGCCCACGGAGGGCCCACACAGGGCTAGGGGTTCCCTGGCTTTCATTAGCTTTCCCCTGCCGGTGCACAGAAGATGGCAGGTAAGAGCAGTGCCTCTCCTGGGAGGGGGTCTGGGAAGGTGGAGGCTGATGGGATGGGGCAGGAATGGACCTTGCTAGCCCTACCCTTCCTGGGGGGGTCCTCCCGGTCTAGAGGAAAACTCCTTTCCCCCAGGTTGCAGGTTGTGCTATGTAACCAGCCAGAAGGAGATGGGGTGTCGGGGAGAAAGGAGGAAAGGAGTTGGGTTGAATTTTAAGCAGTCATGGCCACTCCACATTCCAGACAAAGTCTTATTTCCAACACAACCATCAAGACCCAAATGGGGTTTTATTGTTAAAAGAAGGGGGGAAAGCCACTGCTAAGTAAGAAACCCAGATTCCCTCCCCCACCCCAACCACAGCATGTGAACTGCCTGTGGGCCCCTTGCCCCAGATGCAGACCCAAGAGCCCTGTCCCCCTGACAGCTCCCTTCCCCCCATTCCTGAGGCTGAGTCTGGCCATAGGTCTCTGCAGGGTTTTGGCAACAGGGTTCTATCCAGGGCTGGGAGGCCGGGGGGTCCTGTTATCCCGGCCATACCTCCTGTGCTCACCTCCCCTGGTAGCGCTGAGAGCATGGAAGTTTTGGACAGGCCTGCTCACAATTCCTGGGTCTAGGAGCCTTCTGAGATCCTGAGCTCCTGCTCCCAGGTCACCCCTACTTGCCCAGCCTTCATGTCCCATTTCCTGCCACACCCCAGTCTTGGAGGCAGGAAGGCCAGATCCGGGCAGGGTCCCTCAGTTATGCCAGAAGCGTCCATCTTTGCCATGGGTGCTTGTGCCGTGGGTCATGCGGGGCCCACGGGTAGCCCGTTGGGAAACACCAGCTGGGTTTGAGGGAACAGTGAGGGGTGAGGAGTCCCCAGGGCCTGCAACAGGGGAAGGACCGGAGGGGGGGTTTAGGAATGCTTCCCCATCCTCTTTCTGATCACGCAGTGACCTTGAACTCCCTAGGAGCACAACCTCAAGATGCCAGTCCCACAAATATTCTTCAAGAACCTGGTTTCCAGCAAGGGGCAGCCATAAGGGTAGGGAGCTCAGTATGCCTCCTCCCTTGGCTGGCCAAGGGCTCCCCTTTCCCCTTCCCTCCTGTGCTGGTACTGACCTGTATTCTGGCTTAGAGGGAGTTTGACCTTGGCCAAAGGCAGTGTTGCCTTTCCCAGATGCCGGATACCAGGGGCTGGCCGCCTGCAAACTGGCATCCTGTGATCTGAGATGCTCTCCATGGGATGAGGCCCCAGGAGGTGTGTCTTGGGGTGGGTGAGCTGTGTGGGTGGGAGAACAGTGAGGTGAGGCAGCATCTGTGCAGCTACTGTGCCTGCCTGGGGGACAGAGGCACATCGGGTGGTACAATGAGGGGCCCTGGGGCCTCTGGAGGAATCCAGCCCTCAGGTCCCCACCTGCAACGAAGGGGCTCAGACACCCTGCCCTCTGCCCCTCGCCTCACCCCTTGTCCCGTGACCTCAAAGGACCGGGATCTCCGCTTCCTCCTCTTGGCTTCCAGTGACTCCTGTTTCTTGCCCAGGCTTTTCTTCTGGCCCTGCAGCCAGGGCCCAGGGCCGTCACCATGATGCCTGACTTCTCGGGAGGGGGCCTCACCCGTGCTGCTGGACAGGTTGTCCTCACTGGCAGCATGCTGCAGTGTGGGGCTGGGTGGCCGCTTGCAGGCCAGTAGGCCGGGGGACCGCATGTCCTCTGCCTCGCTCAGTGAGTGCAGAGACAGGCTGTTGCGCTCCATTGCAGGTGCCAGCAGGCGGCGCCCCTTGGCACCTAGGGCCTGGGAGTGCCACCGGGCAGCCTTCACCGAGATGCACTTGGTGCCCTTCTGGATCTCCTTCCTCTCTGCAGCAGGACAGAGAGCCCCCAACCCAGGATCAAGGCCCCATAATCCTCCCCATCCTGCGCCTCCAACATCCCTCTGCCAAAGTGGAACTGGGTAAGAGCCAGAACACCTGGGTTCTGATTCCAGCATTCCCATTTGTTTGCTGTTTAAGCAACTGGGGCAAATTTCTGAGCTCTACTTTCATCTGTAAACTGGGAATGGTAAAAATAGGGTTATCATGAGAAATAACTAAGGTAATGGGCTTAGCCTACAGCTGGGGAGCAGGGCTTCAGTCTCTATTGCTATTACACTTGTTACTGAGTAGGAAGGGGGGGACCTGATCCTCTCTGCCACGTGTTCTCCATTCTTCTTTTTGACTGCAGTAGCTTTCTGTGTGTGTCCTTGAGCAGGTGATTGATCCTCTCTGGCTTTGATGCCTCTCTTTATAGAATGCATAGCACCCAGCATGTGGGTACATTCAGCGGTGCAGAGAGCAGGAATGGGCTTTGGGCAGTTAATCTGAGAGGCTGAGATCATGCCAGGCTCAGGCCCACAGGGCTGGCAGGGGGCACACCTTTGCTGGACAAGGGGATCTCCGACGGATTCTCAGTGCTGTCGGGGGAAGAGCTGATCCGGCTGCTCAGGCTGACCAGGCTGTCCTGAGTGGGGGCCTGCGGGTGAAGTGTTTGGGAAGAGAAAGGCACTGGACATGGCCCTGTGCCCCACTCAGCAGAGACAGTGGGGCCTCAGGGCGGGGCTGTTTGGAAAAGGCTCTATCCTGACCATTAGGCCTCCACCCCTGTGCCCTCACCCCTGGCAGCGAAGCCCATGGGGCAGTGGTGCTCACCTCCTGGGTCACCAGGCTGCCTACCTGGATGGGAGGTGGGGTGGGCACAGAGGAGCTCTTCACCTGCCAGGCCCGGGGGCTGGCCTTGAACACACAGTTGGCTTCACTGAAATTGGCAGAGGGGGAAGGGCAGCTGTTGACCAGGCTAGTCCCACCGAGGCCCCACTCCCACCTCAGGGGAAAGCTGCTCGTGCCAAGGGACTGAGAACCCAGAAGTCCTCGCTCCAGATAAGTGCCACCTTCTCTTTTGTCTCTGCTCCATCATCCCCAGGTAGTCCTGATTGGGGCTGGCACCCCCGGGCCACAGCACAGCGTGGTGGCTCAGGCGGGCAGGACTGGTTGGAAGTGGTCCCTGGCCTCACCTCCCTGTGCTGACAGGTGGGAAGATGCAGTTCTGCAGGTGCTGGGCTTCGGAGCTCAGCACCTTCACGTTCTCCGGGTCGGACTCTAGAGTCAGTGTGGTTCCTGCTGGTGTAACTTTGGGCAAGGAGCTGTCCTGGGGAGGGGAGGTGCAAGGTGGGGAGGAGAGAGAAGACTTGGTCCTGGACCAGGTAGCAGCACAGGGTGACAAAGGCACACAGGGTGACCACTGCTGTACTTGGACTGGGAGTCCCTGGGGGGCAGTGGGTCGTGAGAGTAAAAGTCTGTTTGGCATCTCTAGTGGCACTGTAGAGGGTGTGGGCTCCTGGGGGGCCTCTGGGGCCACTTGTGATATCTCAGATAGCCAACCCTGATCCTCAGACCCTGGGTGGGGACATTGCCAGAGAAGAATGCCCGAGTACGGGGACCTTACTTTGGCTTGGCAAGGCTTTGGGTGGAGTAAGAAGGAAAGGGAATCAACTCCTTGGGGTGCCAGCGAGGCTGGTCCTGTCCTCAGCCCCACTACCTACAGGCATTGCTGGGGCATCAGCCCCTCCCTCAGTCCATGAGCTCATGCCCTAGCCCAGGCGCCCACCCTCAGGGCCCTAGAGGCCACCCGGTCCATGATGGTGGCCCGCTCCAGGCTGCCCTCCTCCAGCTCCCGCAGATAGGCTTCATACAGCTCCCCTAGATGCTGTGGGATGGCCAGGTTGTAGTCTGCGGGGCAAAGAGCAGGGCTCAGCTAGTGCCCTCGGACCCTCCGTGGGTCGATGCGGCCCGTGGGTGACTCTGACTCCCGGGACCTACCGTCGATGATCTGCCGCTGGCCCTGGATGATCTCATCGCAGAGACTGCGGTGCTGTTCCAGGCGGCGCACGGCCTCGCGGCGGTGGCGGAGCGCCCCGTCCCGGAGCCGCGCGTGCGACTGCATCTCCGTGTTCTCCACCTCGAGTTCGTGCACGCGGCACAGCAGGCTGAGCACCTCACGCTGCTCCTCGGAGCCTATGCGCCGTGGCAGCGTCTCCTCCAGGTGCCGTCCCCGCGCGCGCAACTCGTGACAGCGCTGCTCCAGCGCCAGCTGGGGACGGTTAGGGGTCAGCGGGGCTAGGAGCGGCCTCGTCGTCAGAGCCCGTCTGCATCCCTCCCGTCCAGGGACTCTGGGCTCCCGGCTGAAACTCCATTACAAGACCAGCCCTCAAGCTGTATCTTGGGCCTTGCAACTAGCGGCTGCTCTTAAGTGGCCCCTCTGTGCCCACCGCATATCTGCTCAACCCAAGCCCTTCTGATGCCTTCAGGGCTCATGGTTCCCTGGAGCCCTCTTGTATAGTTATGCTCCAGAACAGAAGGCAAAGATCTGTTATCCAGAAAACCCTCTTATAATATTGGCTTCCAGGTTTTGAGTCCTTGATATGTGAAAGGCATTTGTATAATCTAACAGTCCCAGCAGGGTTGCACCACGACTACTCCCTCCAGATAAGTGAGGTGCAGAGAGGTAAGGATTAGCAAGGTCACAAGGACTTTGTGGCCTGAGCTTCCAGGTCTCACTTCTCCCGCATCTCCCCCCAGCTCCTCCAGGCCTGGGCCTCTCAAAACCACTCCCCCCATGCCCCAAACCCTGGGCACCTTCTGCTTTCTCAGTTGCTTCTGCTCGCCCATCAGGGCAGTGATGCTCTCCCGGGCTGAGGCTACCTCTGGGGGCTCCAGGACCTCTGGCTGGTCATCACCCGTGTCCGAGTCCTTTTCGCTGTCGTCCTTGGTGTAGGACTCCTTCCGCTGCTCCTCCCGCCATTTGAGTGCCCTGCGTGACTTCTCATGCTCCCAGCTGCCAAGGCCCCACCCCCAGGAGACACTGGATTCAGGCTGTAGGGGCCACACTACAGCTCCCTGCCCCTCTGTTGCAGGGGTGGGACACAGAGGGCCCTGGGCCAGAGGGTGCTTACCCAGCGATGGTGAGCAAGTGGCGGGAGGTGTCGATATGGACCTCCATGGCACGGCTCTCCAGCTCCAGCAGGCGTCTCCGCACGTCCATCTGCTCCTGCAAAGCGCCGATGAGCTGCTCCCGCAGCTGTCCCATCTCAGCCTGCTCACCCTGTCCGCTGTGCAGTTGGACTTCGGCTGCCCAGAGGATGGGGGTTGGAGGATGTCAGTGGAGGAGGGAGGGCAAGCCAAGAAAGTCCGGGGCCACATGGAGCCCTCCCCTCCCTTCCCAAACCACTTCCTATCCACTTCCTCCAGAAAGACCTAGATTACAACCTCCTCCCACCCCCACTTCCACAGTCTTCAGGCTGTGTCCAAAGGAGATTCCCAACTCATGAATGAACTGGGCCTCTGCTAACCCTTACAGGACCTTTATGTCAGCTATGAAAAGGTGCCCCTTAGAGACTTGCTGTCATCTGATGGAAAACCATCAGAGCAAATACACAAATCTCTAAGAGAGAGGTACCACTTCTGGTGATGCAAGGCAGAGACTCACAGCCCTACACTGCAGCCCCCAGAGTGATGTCCCAGGCAGCTACATGCTCAAGTGTCTCTCTGTGATCCCACCTAATATTAACATCAAGTCTCTGAAACAGAGATGGTGATTCCATGTGACAGCTGAAGGACAGAAGGCTCAGAACAATTGTCACAGCCCAGAAATAGCCTGAGGCTGGGTTTGAAGAACCTAGCACTGCAGGGGCCCCAGAGCAATTTGGGACTGCCTGGAGGGCTTCCTGAGGTGGGCTCCCGCAAGCAGACTCCCACGTACCCTGGATGTGGCGGATGTCGCCCCGCTCCTGCCGGCCGCGGGCCTGGCTCCGCCCTCCCTGCTCCTCGATCTTGCACTTAAGTCTCTGGATCTCGCCCCGCAGGTCAGCAATGATGCTGGTGTACTGGGCGATGTGGTAGGAGACGCTGAGCAGGTTCTGCTTCACCTACCGGGAGCACAGGATGGGGGCACGCAGGTACAGTCTGCCCAGGTGCTGGGGCCTACCTGAGGGCTCTTCGTTTCTCTTTCTTCCCCCTGGTCCTTCTGTAAATGGCGGTAATAGGCCCCTCGCTTCCACCCCCATAACCTGTCATACTACACGCCTCTGCCAGACCCACACTCCTAGGGCTGCTTCCCATGCACATCAGCCCTCAGCAGCTCTCTCCCCGCTTGCGGGTGGGAAATGCTCTAATTCCCTCCCCTGGGCCCACCACTATCTCCATTTTCTTCTGGCTCCCTGCTGTGTCATGAATATTCTGCGCCATTGTGCTGTCTCCACCACCACCACAGATACTGCTCCTTCTGGTCTTAGAAACCTCTACCTTACTGCTAAACTCCACCTTCTGGAGTGTCCTCCCCACTCTTCAGCATCCTGCTCCCTAAAGAGCTCCACAGGATCCCACCAGCCCACCCCCATCTCCCCAGTCACTACTGGCATCAGTTACCTGCTATTAATAATATTCTGATCAGTTAGTCATTTCAAAGACACATCTCCCCCTCCCTCCCACTGAGTTCCTTGAGGGTTGGGGTAAAACTTAAAGCACCTGGGACAGTAGCTGGCAAACTGTAGTGTTGGGAGAATATTTGTTCAATTCTAACTTACCTTTATGCATTCCTCCCCCACCTCCCCCCCACACACTCAGGTGGAAACGGACCTCTTAATAGGCAGTGGGGATGCTAACTCATTTACCAGAGGGAGAAACATGGACTTCTGCCTGTAAACCAGGCAGAACCTGCTGGGAAGTCATTTAACTTCCTTTAGCTTCATTTTCCTAAACTATAAAATGGGGATAGCAATAATTTCTGCCTCTTTTGAGGAGCTATTGAGATGGAATGTTAAAGGGCTCCTGTGAGTGCTCAACAGCGGTCACTTTTAGTAGACTGTCACGATTAGGTGCTTTGAAAACGGAAACGTCTGAATGAGCATCTGAGGATGGATGGGGATGGGGCAGGGGGTACACAGACCTTGAACAAGAAGGGGACCCTCGGGGGCTGTGGGCTTCCTGGCAGGCAAGCAGGCGTTGCCAGTACCAGGAAGGATACAGACGTGACCCTTGACAGGGGAATGAGGCCAGTACAATGGTGGCTGGCTCAGAGAGAGTAGGGTGGGGTGGCAGCGGTCAGTCCAAGGGCTTGAATCGCAGCCTGGGAAGGCATACCCTGGGGGGACAGACCCGGGGCCCTCACCCTGGTCTTGATGTTCTTGGCCCGCCCAGCGTAGGTCAGGGTGTTCCGGGACTCCTCAAAGGCGCTGCTGGCTGGGCTGATGTGGGCGATCATCACGGTGCGGCTGTTCCCCCCCAGGGAATCCTGGATGGGTGGGAGGATGGGGCCAGGGTCAGCCAGGGCCTGCCTCTGGGGACCGCTGCTGCTGGCTGTCCATGACACCCTCCGAGGTGTGCATTCACTTGCTCTGTCACACACACACACACACACACACACTCATACTAGCGGGTGCTGAGCATCACGTGGACTCCGCGAGTCTGGGTTCTCCTCCCATCTCTTGTCCCTCCTTCCAGTTTCTTCTCTGAGTTTGCATTTGAGATTTCTAGGAACCCTGTAGTGCCTCCAGGATTTCCATTCTCCTCCTCTCACACGTGAGAACAAGCAAAGGCAGCAGATGGGGCTGGCTGGGAACCAGAGCAGGCAGTGCCCTGGGGGCCCTGGGCGTCCGTGCCCTCCCCCACAGCCTCCCAGGTCCCCCCACACTGTTTCTGACTGCTCACAGCACTGTTGTTTGACTGGAATTGGGGGTGGGGGGAATGGAGCCTTCTGTAAGAAGGTGGAATTTGGTTGGAACGCCCGGAGGTGGGGGTGGGAGGAGGGATGGGGCAGAGAGCCCTGGCTCCCGCAGTCGCCACTGAGTGACCTCAAGCTCCCGCACAGCAGCGGCACCCCCTCCCGGCTTGTGGCACAGGAGGCACAGCCAGCTGTGTGTGGTGGGCATGAACTTAACTGCAGCCCAGGATTAGCCCAGACAGACCTCTGCTTGGATCCTCCTTCCAGCACTTACCAGTGTGAGCCCTTTGTGCCTCAGTTTCTCATCTGCAAAGGGACATCGTGACTCCCCCAACTCCTAGGAAGGAGCTAGTGGGTGAAGCACTGACCATGGAACCCAGCAGGAGCAGGCCCCTGCAGACTCACTGGTGCGTCCACCTGAACCCCCAATCCAGATGGCTCCTGGTTCCCTCCCACCCTCAGCTCTAGGGTGTCAGGTGCAGCTCCTTTCCCTCCATGCTGCCTGCTTTTTGGTTAGAGTCAAGAGATAAAATGCAGGACACCTAGTTACATTTGAATTTCTGAGTAAACAATGAATGACTTTTTTAAGTATAAGTATATCCCAAATATTGCACAGGACATACTTATACTAAAACAAATGTGTTGTTGATCAGAAATTCAAATGTAGCTTGTGTCCTGCATTTTCATTTGCTAAATCTGGCAGCCCTGCCCTCGGGCCCCACTGCCTGGCCCCACCGCTGCCCGGGGCCTGATGGCAGCCGGTACCTTGAGGAGCCGGGTGAGTTTGCTGTCTCGATAGTTGATGTATTTGTTGCCACTTCTGTCACTCAGTGCATTGATGCAGTTGCCCAGCGCCAGCAGGGAGCGGTTGATGTGGGCCCCCTCTTTCATGCGCTGCCCACGGTTCTGAGTCTAGGGCATGAGCAGTGGGTGAGCTGTGGCCTTATGGGGTCGGGGCTGGGCTTCACCACCAACACCCTGGGTGGTCCTGGGTCTTGAACCCCTCACTGTCCCTGGGGGCTCTGGAATGTGGAGAGGACTGAGGTCTTGTCCCGCCCTCCTCCCAGGGAACATTAAGAGCATCCCAGAAGGTAAGAGAGGACAGGAAAGCCTCTGAATGGACTAATAGACTGAAGGCTTCCATGCAGAGCAGTGAGGTGAGCTGGGTTCTCTGCCTCCCCCAGAGCAAGGCATCAAGAAGGGAGGATGAGGCTGGGGAGGATGTGGCTGAGAGCCGCCGGGCCACCGGCCTCTGGAGGGCACCCCAGATCTCAGGGAGGAAGGATGGGCATGTGCGGTGCATATGTGTGTGCGTAATGGGTGTACACGTGTGGGCTGTGAGTGTGTGTATGTCAGTGTGCGTGTATGGCGGGTTCCCCTCCTTTCCTTGGGCCTCAAGTCAGTGACCAGGTGGAGAAGGTATCCCTGCCCAGCCTGCTTCCAGTGGCTCCCCCTCCACCAGGCTGCTCCCCTGGGCCCCTGCAGAAAGCCCTTGGGCCTTACTGGAAGACAGGTGTGTTTCTCAGGCTCTGCCTTATTTAAACCCCACTGCCCGTGCTCAAGCAAGAAACCCTGTTAGTTGTGCCGACTGTCCCGTCTGTCCCTGCATTTGCCTCGGCTAGCAGTGACATTGCCCAGCCTCACTGACCAGGTGGCCGTGAGACCTCCTGACGTGGCTGGCAGGCCCTTTCCTGGCTCTGCCCAGGGTGCCCCCAGTCTGGGATGTTTGTCTCCCCCTGTCCCAGCTCCTCTTTGGACCCATTTGTTCTCTTTCCTGCTCCCCTTCCTTGAGGCAGCCAATTTCCGTCCCTAGAGGAATACTTATCCTCCCACCCTTTCCCACAAACAGCACGGAGTGCTTCCACGGGATATCCCACCCACCCTTCCCCTCCAGCTCCTCGGTGACGTCCCTCAATCCCTTCCCCTGGGGAGCCCCCTGGCTCCCATCCTCCCTGGATGGCCTCCCTCCATTCCCTGGGGGCCCAGGAGGCTGGCAGCACTGCCCTCCCGCTCCCCCATGCCACACACACAGTTCTCCCCAGGTAAGCAGGCCTTACCTGGGAGGCACGCTCAGAGCCAGCCAGGTCAATCATGAACAGGCGGCCCTGCCGCACCTCCTGCAGGATGTTCTTGACGCGGCTGCGCTGGCGCACGGCCACCTGGAGCACAGCATGAGAGCGGGAGGACGTCCGGTTGGCGGCCGTGGGCTCCTGGGTCCTCTGCCTGTTCCCCTTCATCAGCAGCTGCATGATCTGGCGGGGCGGTGGGGAGGGAGGCCACTTTCAGGGACTGGTGGGGATGTCCTCCCATTATGCATCTGAGAGGCTGGGATTGGCCTCGGTGGGAAGGGACTGCCCCCATATGCTGAGGGCCTGGGGAGGTCAGGGTCTGTGTGCAAACTGGGGTGGGGTTGTGAGGGGTCAGGGGTGGGGGTGTTGCCTGGTCAGCGCAGCTGGGGCGTGGAGGCGGGTGGGAGAGTCCCTGTGTGCTGAGTACAGGATTCTCTGCCCCTGCCCTGGCCAAGCAGGCAGCTGCTCCCTGGTGGCAGTTCCCTGCTCCCCTGCGCCCACCACCACTCCTGCCCACTTCCCCGGGCTGTCTGCACAAGACTTGCCTCTTTGGCATTGATGGTGGAGACCTCGGTGATTCCAGCCACCTGGATCACCCCTCTGGAGTCCTCCCTCAGCTCCAGGTACCCCAGGGCAGGGTTCAGCAGGTCCCGGATCATCTCATTGTAGATCTAATGGAACAGGTGGGATAGGGCCCGGGGACAGGTGTTGAGAGGAGACTAAGGCAGGAGGTCCAGGCAAGGGCCAGGTCTCCCAGCCCTGTTGAGCAGGAAGGGGACAAGAGCTCATATGTGTGAGCCCCAGTTTGGGAACTCAGGTCTCCTCTTGGGGAACCCTGGTTGAGGAGAAGATCCCTTCCTTTCTATGGGGTTGGGGGAAGATGGCTTCAGCATCCACAGGGAAGCATCAGGCTACCAAGCCAAGGATACAGAAAGCATCTGCTTGCAGACAGGCTGGGCACTGGGCAGAGGACGGGGACCTGACTCATGGCCAGCCCTGCTTCTTGCTAGGCAACACTTACACGGCTTCTTCCCACCCCACCTCCCCAAAAATACATCTTGTTGGCTGAGTCAACACCATGCTGGCTGGAGCAGCAGCTGGCAGCAACGCCTCACTGCCCTTCCTGAGCTGTCACCCAGGAGATTATCAGCTCCCAGAGGGAGCAGGAGCAGCCGGGAGCCAGATGGAGGCAGGCCCACCGGCTCCTCCACCTCCTCTGGCCTCTGTGTGCCCCCACCCTGCTGTCCCATTGGGTCCCGTCAGTAGCACGCCTGCGGAGTGGGCACTGGGGGCTGCGGCTAGGTAGCGAAGGCTGGCAGGTCCAAGCCTGCCTGTATAGGCAGTTGTCACCTGTGCCTGTGTGTACGAGTGCCTGGAGGTAGCCTGGAAGGCAGACAGGGAGGGTCAGCTGTAGGTAGTGGGCCTGTGAAGATGGCAAGGTGGTGAGCCTTCTGGGATGGTGGCTGAGGTCTGTGCTCACTGACAAAGCCACTTGGGAGGGTGGCACTACGGGAAGGGCTTGCCTTTAAAGCCCCAGGGTCCTGTTTGATCCCCACGCCCTCACTTGACTGCGTGACACTGCTTAGTTGCCTAACCTCTCTGAATCTCAGGTTTTTGTAAAGTGGGGCCAACAATATGTGTGTGTGGGAGAGCAGCAGGGATGGGCACCCCAGAAACTCCCAGTGACCTGGTCCCAGTGAAGCGAGCCAGCCCCATCCTACGGGCCTCTTCTCCAAGTCTGGGTGCAGGGAGGGCTCACCTCCAGGTAGGACATGGACACCTCATATTCCGTGTCATTGCCGGTCTCCTCAATGGCATGGAAGAGGTCATTGAGGGTCCGCACGTAGATGCCGGGCTCGTGGTCTGTGCCCAGCATGGTGTAGGTTTTTCCACAGCCTAGAGCACGGCATGGTGGCTGGTGAGCAGCCTTGCAGGGCAGATGATGCTCCTGGCAAACCTGTTCCCAAGGCTGGGCCCTCCCAGATGGCCAGGGAGGTAGAGGGCGGAGAGGGTACTTCCTTGGCCAGGGACGGGGCCTCTGGGGTCAGAGGGTCCTGGGGGGTTGGATCAGCCATATCCTTGCTTCCTGCCCCAGCTAGGGCCAGACTAGTTCTCTGATGGAGGGCACGGGGCTTGTTCCTCAAGGGGGCAACAGGGACATACAGCCCTCTCCCTCTCACCTGTGGGGCCATAGGCAAACACAGTGGCATTGAAGCCTGAGATGACGCCTTCGATGAGGCTCTTGGTGGTGGCCTGGTACACCATCTCCTGCAGGGAGGAGAAGACCCATCGGGGGTCTGGACCCAGGCAGGGCAGAGCACACATGCCCACTGGCATGTCCTCGCCCCCAACAGGAGCAGTTTCTGTCCCTGGAGCCTTAGAGAAGTCGGGGTGGGAGGTGGGGGATGGATGTCTCTGCTTACACCCCATGGGGGACACCAGCCAAAGAGAGTTCAGGACACCTGAGATGCCTCCCCAATAGCCAGCTCCTGGGCCCCAGCCCCAAGGATGCATTACACCTGCTCCTGGGAGCATCCCGCAGACAGGCGAGATGGGGGTCCCAGGGAGGGTGTCAGCTTCCCCGACAGTCCTCCTTGCGCCAGATGGGCTTCAGGTGCCTTCCTCCGGCTCCCCAAGGGGCCACCTGCAGGGTGTGCCCACATGGGAGACTGCATGTGCGTCACGCGGGCACCCCCACACGGGAGCCTGTGGGCGCAGCAGAGTGGAAATCCAGAGAGCGAGTGGTGGAGGGAAGGCTGAGTGTCAGTGGCAGTGTCTCCTGTGAGCTCCCTCCTGAGTGCAGCAAAGGTCAGAGAGGGGCTCCTGCGTGTCCCCAGGCCTAGGCCCTCCCTCACCTGGGTGGCAGTGAAGTCAAAGGCCACGTCGAATAGGTAGGACTTCTCCCGGGAGCGATGCGCCCGCAGGATATCATCAGGATCCTCCATTGGGTCCATGAGAACCACCATCTGCAAAGGTCCCCCAGGGGGTGCGGGCTGTCACTGGGGAGCCCTGGGCCACACCAGTGTCACCGCTGACCCCACTCCTCCTCCCTCAGGACACAGGGCAAGGAGTGGGAGCTGGAGGCCAGGGGTCCATAGCTGGGTCTGGCTGGGGATCCTGGAGCCAGGCAGCCCCAGGTTCCCAAGCTCCAGGCCCAGCCCTGCCCCCATCAGCTTTCGAGTGTCCAGTCGGGGTGCATGGCCCTGGGTGCCCAAAGGGGGAACCTCCCTAACGAGAGACAGTGCCCCGGAGGAGTGGACAGCCCCCTGGTGCCCTAGGCCACGTGGGCCCCAGATCGGGGGGCCCCTTCCTCTATTTGCAGCACAGCACCTCGTGCACCCCTATCAAAGAAGGAGCAAAGGAACAACTGCACCCATGTTTACTAAGCCCTCAGTTGGTGCCACCTCGCTCTGATCACTTCACGTACACAGACTCCTTTATCCCCACCGCAAGGCCAGACGGTGAGGGGTGTCCTTATTCCCACTTTACGGATGAGAAAATCCAGGCCCCAAGAAGTGGAAGTTCACATTAGCAACTGGGGGAACCAGGACTCAGAACCCAGGGTTGGATTCAAAGCCAGTAGACGCTCCCGAGCTGCACCGGAGCCGTGTGGCAGCTGGACGCTGCCCTGCCTCCCACTCTGTGCTCCAGCCCCAGCCCGTGGGTAGCCCCAGGGGCAGGGCAAAGAGCCCCGGGCTGCTGGGTGACGGGGTGAAGAAAGCGGACTGCGCTTGGGGACTGTCCACTTGGGTCTAAGGTGGGGGATTGTGGGTGACTTATGAGTGGCCCTCTGCAGCCCTGAGACTGAGCTGGGCATGGAAGTGGGTGCCCAGGGCTGAGAGCTAGGGCAAGAAGACAGGAGGGTCACCTAGGCTTGGGCTCCCCTCCCTGCAGGGTGGGGACATCTGTGCTGTGTGTATGTGGGGCTGTGTGTGTGGCCTGGCTCTTCCCCAGCTGCAACGGTGACTGACGGACCCGGTTTCTAGAACAGACTCCCAGCCCCCTCCACACCCCGCTCCATTCTATCCCTCCCTTGGCCCAGGTATCGTGGGTGTGCCAAGCCTGGTCCAGGACTCTGGGGACACACAGAGGACGATCCTGGCTAGGGCTCCTCGCCTCTGGTAGGAGTGGGGAGACAGAGGCCAGACTCATGGAAATGCCAGAAGACTCAAAGATATGTAGAAAGGCTGCAGTTTGGGAGCGGATGGTCAAGAAGAGGGTAACAGGCAGGGCTGGTGAGTCAGAGCAGGGTCTGCATTCCCACCCTGCCTCTTAGCGGAGTGGCCTCTGCCGGTGCCTTACTCTGCCTGAGCCTGGATCTCCCCCTGTCACGTGGGACCAGCGTATTGTCTACCTGCAGGCCTATGAAGAACCCATGAGATAATGCATGCCCCATGCATGAGCACAGCGCTGGGCATACGCTGCATGTTCAAGGGCCTCCATTCGAGGGGCTTTTATGAGACAGAGCTGGTGTGAGGCTCACACACCCAGGACTGCACTGAGTCGAGTGTGGAGACCCCACTCCCACTGTGGAGGCCACCGTGATGCCATGAGCTCTGTGCCTGCCCGAGGCCCCTCAGGAGCCAAGCCTCCACGTTGCATCCCTACCTCTGCCCCTTGAGAGTGGCTGGCACCTCTAAGTGCTGCTCTGTGCCAGGGAGCACCTGGGCTCATGCCAGACATTCTGGGGTGAATAAGTCATGACTGCGCTCCAGGGCTGGACAGGTGGTCTCAGCCAGCATGGGAACCCCACCCGGTGGGAGGGAAGGTAGTAAAGAGGGGTGGGGTGGGCAGCTTCTCTCCCAGCCCCCACTTCCTAGCAAAAAATAATAATAGCTGATCTTTATCGAGCTCTTTCACATTAATTCATGATAACTATTCTCAGATGGGGAAATTGAGGCACAAAGTCACATAGTTGGAAATGGTAAGGCCAGGACTGGAGCCCTGGCCATCTGATTCCTGGGCTGCCACCCTGCCTACCATCCTGAGCTGCTCTCACACATCCCCTCTGCTCCCTCTGCTTAAATGGGGGCCTTATGGGTGGGGTGGGGGGATGGGAGGGTTTCCTGCCTAGTCCCACAGTGGGGCCCAGTGCCCATTGTGTGCATTAACCCTACCTAATTCAACCTAGGTAGGTGAGATGCTGGCCAAGGAGGTAAACTGAGTCCTAACAGAGGACAAGGCCCTGAGAAGGCTGGGCTGCCCTAGGGCCATCCAAGGTCACAGAGATAGTGACTGAGCTCCCTTCCTGGGTCAGCAGGGGAGCCCGGGCCAGTGGCAGCCCTGAAAAGGGCTTGAGAATGGACACGGTATGAAGGGCAGCCACTCTGAGGGCCAGAGGGGGCTGATGGTGAGGCGGCAGGAGGCTGACCTGGGAGTCCAGCCCCACTCTGTGCATTCGGGAGACCCAGAGTGGGCCCGCCCCTGTCGAGCACCAGGCTCAGGGGGCCCTGTCTGGAGGGCCACAGCCTTGGGCGTCCCACCAGTCTCCTCAGGGCATTTTCTGTATGCCCTGATGCCACTGTCCCTCCTTCACTACCTGGCCCCCTGCAGTAGGTACGCACTGTGCTCACCACATCTAAACTGGCCAAGGACCCTCAGGGTCCCAGCAGGGCCCCTCTGGGATTCTCAGTGGAGGAGGAAGGAGAGAGGGGGTAAGGCAGCTCCCCCAAGAAGCCAGACCCTATCTATTCAGATGGGATTCCAGGTAAACCGGTTAGATGGATGACTCCACACAGGCTGAGCTGGGGCTTTGTGTCGGGAAGAAAGAAGCCCTGACGGAGGCCGCCTCACAGCCTGCCACAGGCTGGGTGGCCACAGTAAACCGAGCACAGGGTGTCCAGGCTGATACCCGGGTGCCCACCTGTCCCCAGTCACCTCCGCAGGGCTTCAGCCCCAGTGGCCTGTAAACCTCTTCCAGGATCCAGTTCCAGGCCCTAAAGTTCACAGCCTGAGCCCTGATCAAGTTTCAGACCCAAATGAAGATAAACGTGCCTACAAGTCCCAGTGGGATGCAATGGGAACCTGACCGCCGTGCCAGCCCTCAACCATCGGGCGCCATGCTCCCGTACACTTGGGTAGGGCCAGTGGCCTGAGGGGCACCTTCTGGGTGCCTTCAGTGCAGGGTGAGCAGCATGCACAAATGCCCATCATCCACTGATCACCTTCAAATGACCTCTGGGCACTGCCAAGTTCATGGCACCCTGGGCATTTTGTTCCTGATGTCCAGGCTCCTGAATCAGTACATTGTCAGCACAGCTGCCATGATCCCCTCTTAAAGAGGCTTTGTCTCTGTCTCCATCTGTCTGGGCCCCAGCCCACATCCCACCCGCCAGAGCTCTGCTTCCACCCCAGTCATCTCTGGTATACAATGGAGCCCTTGTTCCCCTTGGCCAGGTGAACTGGTGCTGAGCCCAAAGGGCTGCTCTGGGCTGCCCGCAGAGCGGCACAGGGAGTTCAGGCCAGGTGCACACAGTTGATGGGCACCTTATATGTAGCAGACACTGAGTGAGGCCCTGGGAAAGACAGAAGGTAAGTGTGGTATTCTACCTCTGACACTCACGGTTGAGTAGGAAACAGATCATTCTAATAACAAGTGCCTGGCTATTGGAGACAATCGGAGCCCAGAGGAGGGGAACTGACCTAGCCTTAACACCAGAGGAAGGCAGGAAGGCTTCCTGGAAGAGGTGGCATTGGCACTGAGGCTTAAAGGATGAGCAGGAGTTGGCTGAGAAATGTGAGGTAAGGAAAGCATTCTAGAGAGAAGCATGTGCAAGGCCACAAGGTGAAAGGCAGCCCAGAATCACTGGGGGTTCTTGTGAGAAATGCAGGACTGGGAAGAGAGCTTGGGAATGTTCCCTCCTGTCCTCATGCCAGGAACCTCCAGAGCACAGACCCAAGATAGCCACAGAAGCAAGAAGTCTGGGCCCCTCTGTGAGACATGCTGCTCCCCACTCTGGGAGGCTCCCCCTAAATGCCACCTAGGCTGGCACCCAGCATATGTCCAAGGAATGTTTGCTGAATACAGTGGCCTTTGGGGAGTTTCAAGTGCCAGGCACAGTGCCAAGTGCTATGCATACATTCTCTCTAACAACTTAGAGTAGGCACTCTTATGACTACACTGTAACGAGGAATCAGACTGGTAATGAATCCAGAGCTGCACTGCCAAGTGCACAGTATTTGGTGCCAGAATCTGAGCTCCTTACCATCAGGCTGCCCACCCTGCCTCTCAAGCACACGAATGGACCAAAGGGGCTTGGCTGGGCAAATACCCATCTGTTATGGGTTGAATTGTGTCCTCCCCAAATTCAAATGTTGAAGTTCTAAGCAGCATCTCAGACTGTGACCTTATATGGAAACAGGGTCATTGCCGATGTAATTCGTTAAACTAGAATGTGGTCACACTGGAGTAGGATGGGCCCTAATCCACTATGACTATGTCCTTATAAAAGGGAAATTTGGACACAGACACACATCACAGGAAATAATGTGAAGGGATACAAGGCAAAGATGGCTGTCTACAAGCCAAGGAGAGAGGCCTGGACAGATTCTTCCTCACGGCCTCAGAGAGAGCTGACCCTTCAGACTTCTGGCGTCAAGAGCTGAAAGAACACAGTTCGGTTGTCTAAGCCATAAGCCGCGGGTCTGTGGTAGTCTGTCAAGCAGCCTCGTGAGCTAAATACACCACCCAGGGCAGCCTCTGCTGCTGCGGGGGGGTGGGTGTGGGCTCTACGGTGGTGGGCTCAGCGTGGGCATCCTCATTCACGGCCCCTGGCTCTTAAATGTTCATGCCCTGGGTACACTGGGAGTTCTCAATGGGAAGTTGCAATGCGACGTTGCTCATGGATAACACAGGGCGCCTCCGAACACTGGTGGGAGGGCGGGAGGAAAGGCCGGGAGGCAAGGCCAGGAGCCGGCCTGTGGGCAACTTCACAGCAAGGCTCTGCGCCTGCAGGCCCAGGCCTCCTAAGTTAGCAGAGGCCCCACCGCCTCCACTCCCAGTCCCGCTCTGAATTCAGTAGAGGTTTTGGCCTTTCGAGCCCAGAAACCCAAGATCTTCTGGGAAGTAGGGGACCTCAGGTTACAGGAGGATGTAATCCATAAACTGTGTCCCCATTAGGAATCAGACCCACCCCAGGACCTCCTGGGTGAGAAACACTATCAACAAAGCCCACCAGGGGCTCTTCCTGCTGCCCACCTTGAAGCTGCCGGGGCTTCAGTTGTAACTGACTCCTTTCTGGCTTCCAAGTGGCTGAACCTAGACCAGGGCTTCTCAGTCTTGGCATATTGACACTTTGGGCTGAATCACTGTTACCGGGAATTACCCCATTATTTAGCAGTATCCCTGGCCTTTACCCACTAGATGCCAGTGGCACAACCTCCTCCCAGTTGTGACATTGCCAAATGTCCTTTGGGGAGAGAATCGCCCCTGACTAAAAACCTCAGGCCTAGACTATTCCTTCTCAAGCCTCCAAGACTGGCTGGAAAGATCTCTGGGGCAGGGGTACCACAGACTGGGTTCAGATTCAACACTGCTGTGTGACCATGAGGAAGCTGCCTCACCTCTCTGGAGCTCAAGTTCTTCCTGGCTGGCAGTTAGGGAGAACCAACAGGGTCGCAACCTTGAGAGAAGTCCTGCCAACACCACCAGCCTACAGAGAATCAGAATCTGGGAAGGTCCCAGGCTAGGAGACTTCATCTCCAGTCCAGGGAGCCAGGCCCCTTTATTCTCAGGGTGTAAACAGAACAGAGCAAAACAAATGCCTGATTCCAGGTGGATATCACTTCTGTTAGGCTATTTCTGGATTTTGGTGTGTTTGCATTTTTTTTTAAGAAGAAAAATCTCTTACTGGCCATATTTCTAGTTGCTCAAGAAAGGAAGGTTGTCCCTGGGCTCTGTCACCCTTTAGGCTAGACAGAAAAGACCAGAAAGGAGCTGGCTGAGCTCGTAAAGCCACCAAGGCCCAGATGGCTGTTTAAGACACAGCCACACCTGGCTGATGTCCTGGCCATGTCCCTATCTGCCTATAGGACTCTGAGGACCATGATGCCCAGGATGAGGGGAGGCATGACTTAGAAGATAGTCTAGAGCTTGTGTCTCTGGACTGGGTCTGAGTCTGCAAAAGCCTTCATCAGAGTCCCCCAGGGAGCTTGTAAAATGCAGATTCCCAGATACCACCCAGATTCACTGAATCAGCATCTTGGGGCCCAGAGATCTGCCTTCTGAACCAGCACTCTTGCCTCGAATCCATCCAGACACTAAGGAAGAATCCTTGCAGCACTGCTTACAGCAGCTGAAAAGTGGGAAACACCCAGATGCCCATCAGCTGATGATGGATAAACAAAATGTGGTGCATCGACATGGTGGAATATTATTCAGCTGCAAACAGGAAGGAAGTTCTGACACCTGCTACAGGGGGGATGAACCTTGAAAACATGCTCAGTGGAAGAAGCCAGACACAAAGGACCACACATTGTACGAGTCCATTTACATGAATTGTCCAGAATAGGTCAATCAATGGAGACGGAAAGTAAATGGGTGGTTGCTTGGGCTGGGAGGGGTTGGGGAGCTGGGTAGGGTGCTGGGTAAGGGGCACACAGCAAAGGACACTGGGCCCTCTCCCAGTCACTCTCAACCCGTCTCAGGTCTTTGGGACAACAGGGCCAAGAAGCGTCCAGATGGTGGGTGTGTAGGGAGCTCCCTGCCCCAGGCAGGCAAGTGGGCCCAAGGCGGCTGCTCCCCACAGGAGTCACTGTGGGGCTCTCAGAGTCTGTCTTATACTTCATCTTTCATGATAGCTGCGCGGCTGCCGCTCTCCTGTACAGCCTCTCCTATAATCCTCTCAGCAGCTCTTGGGCTGGGTGGGGCAGGTTCTTAATAGCCTGTCTTCTGTGAGGAAGCAGACCCAGCCGGGACGCAGAGGGCACCTGCGTGATTCCCCAGACAGGACCCGGGAGCACAGGGGTGACAGCTGGACTTTGAGCAGAGAAAGGTTAATTATGGGATTATACATATTGTCAGGTGACTTAAATCCTGTAGATAAACACAGGCCGGAAAGGTGGGAGGAGGATTCATAGGCCGTGGGCTTTGTGGGGGGAGGTGGGAAGGGAAAGGTGACAGCTTGTCCTGGAGTCGCTTCTCCCACCCTGGGACTTCTGGGCCCCACCCGCCTCTGAGCCTCTGTCCCCTGCACTTGTGGTCATTGATGCCATCCCCAAGGGGTCTGATGTAGGGCTCTAGTCCCACCCCAGATGCCACTAGGAGACCAAGCTCCTACCATACCCCTCCAGGAGCACAAACATGTCAGGTGACCTTTGGGGACCACCAGGCTGTGAGTTCTCAGACAGGAGTGAGAAGGCGGGAAGGGGGCTGGGCTTCACTTACTTCCAGGACTTGAAACCACCCTGTATTTCAGCACTTGGGATAAACTAATGCCTATTAGCCCCCTACTGTGTGCTGGGCCCTGGGATAAGCACTGTGCATACATTAGCCCCTAAAGAAGGTGTAATAATTATAGTCCTGAATCCAAAGGGGCTTAAGACTACAGGCCTGCCAAGGCACGTGGACTATCCGTCCCCTTTACAAACCCAAACCCTAATGCCTGCACACTGGCCTCTTATCCCCAGATGACACTTCGCCTGTGGGAGTGTCCCCACCTGCAAAGCCTCTTTGCCACAACCTCCCACATCTCCAGGAGGCTGTTTGAGGACCCCTCCTGCTGGCCCAAGACAGTGGGGACTCGGCCCTCCGTCCATGTCTCCCTGCTCAGGACACACTAACTGTGGGCTTTGGCAGGGCCCGCCTTCCTTCTGGGCACCAAGGGGCTGGCAGTGACCTCCGGGCTGTTCTGCTCAGCTGCTCTCAACCCCTTGGCCCAAGGCGGTGCCGGCAGGGGAAAAGTGACCCAGTGTCTCAGAGGGGAGGCAGAGCCCAGAACCCTGGCCAGAGGAACTGGGTTGGGGAGCCCCTCCACAGGGCTCTGCCACTCCAGTCACGACGGCCACCCCCAGGGAGCAATGGGAAGTGGATGGGTGAGGGGCGACTACACACCCTCACCAGATGTCTTTGGAGGGGGCAGGGCACTGTGTTGGCCGCTTGCGCCCCACTGCACCTTTGCTGGGAAGACCCTCTACAGCCATGTTGTGGAGTCACCCAAACTCACCCCACTGGCCCGCTGGGCTCCGGACCTCAGGAGGAACTGGCCGGCTGACCAGACCTGTAGCCCTATGCCTCCCTCAGGGCCAGTGATAAAGGCCTGGAAGGCCAGGGCCACAGACATGCTGTGGGGGCCACTGGACAGGGTGTCCTGGGGGCCGGGGAAGGGTCAGAGTGGGAGGCAAGGGAAGTCGGCTGTCCACTTTGTTCCCTGGACTCTGTGTCTTCATCTGCTACCTGCCAGGGCCTTATTGATTAGAGGGATAGAGCAACTGAGGGATGGTTGGCTTTGAGGGGGCCCCCAGCCTGCCATTTGCTGTGGCTGCTCCCAAACTGCAGGCCAGACAAACCCACCCTTGAAGCCACGGGGACAGAGGAGCCTGGGGCCAGAAGCCCAGCTCTGTCCTGCAGGGTTGGAGCTGCGTGCGGAGCCCTGAGCCCACGCTGCCTGGACAGCCCTCCCTGCGCCCCTAAGCCAATGAAGGATTGGACTGGTAGGCCTGCCCAGCACAGGACCTTCTCCCAGGGGCGGCTGCGTTGGATGGGCAGGCCTTCCATCCCCACTTTTGGGGACAGAAAGGAGCCAGTGTCTGCTGTGTGTGGGCACACAATGGGCTGTACCCTTGACAGAGCTTTTCCATCAGCCTCAGTCAATATCTCTCAGCCCCCACTCTGGCTGGGAGCTGCGAGCAGCAGAGACAGAGAGGCATCATTGTCCCAGCCTGGGGACCTGATATGCTTGCGGACAAGTTGGACAAGCAGGGAGTGGCCTTGCCTGGAAGGAGGTTTCTGGCTCTCAGGGCTGGCCCCTCTACTGGCCAGTGCGGCGGCCCTGGGGAATGCCTGTCACTAACAGACGACGAGAACTCACTGCTGCAGAACTCCTCCTGTGTGCCAGGCACTGGGGAGGCGCTGTGCAGGCAGAGCCCACCAAGACCCTCTAGAGAAGGTGTGGTCACTGTCCCCACTGACAGGTTAGGCAACCGAGGCTCCCACACAAGGCCACACAGTTGGCAAGTGGCCGGACCTACCCTACACGGCTGTCCTGCGTCCATCCTGCTCCCGCCGGGCCTGTTTAGGTGGGGTCTTCCCAGTCATCCCTGCTTTCCCCGAGGAAGGCCCTTTTCCAAGACGGAACAGAGGAAGGGAAATCAGGAGGCTGGTGCCAACTGGCTCTGCTGTGTGCACAGTTCCACGGTCAGGGCTGAAGGCAGAGGCCGTGGTGGGCACCTGACCCTAGGGGGGCCCCAGGGTGGGCAGGTCTGCTGTCTACCTCCAGCTTGCCTCTCCCAGTCCATGGGCTTCTTGAGGCCAGGCCCAGGCCCAGCAGATGCTTTTCTCTGCATCGTGCGGTGCCAGCCAACTTCTCTGACCCACCAGCATATCCTGCCGTCCTGATGAGCCCTGGTGCTCAGAAGCCAGCCACTGAGCAGAGCCAAGTGTTGGCTCTCAGGCTCCCCAGAGGCCCCCACCATGACACTCCTACCTGGGCACCAAGCCTCCACTGCCCCCACCATTGTGGCCATCCCCAGCACCTGAGTCCTCACCCACCTAACCAGACGATATCCTGGTTGCAGTCTGGCCCCGCCACACCCCCACTTGATCACACCCCCTCTCCTGCCCGGCGGGAGCAGGATGGACGCAGGACAGCCGTGTAGGGTAGGTCCGGCCACTTGAGCACATTGGCCTTTTCTGCTACCTCAGAGCATCTCAGTCCTTCTCCTCACAGGGCCTTTGCACATGCAAGTCCCTCTGGTTGAAATTTTTCCCACCATACACATCCTAGTCACCTCCTCCTCATCCCTCTCATTTTAGCTCAAGCACCATTTCCTAAGGAGCCTTCCTGACCTCGGCAGCAAACTTTCATCTGTTCGTGATTTAATTATTTGATCACTTTCATCTCCCCACACTGGACTGTAAGGTAACGGAAGGAGGACAAGGTCTTTTCTGTTCACTGTATTCCCCCAGCTCCCAGCACTGTCCTCAGTGTGTTGTGGGTACTTGATAAATATTCATTGCCTCCTGTGTAGGGCGGAGGTAGGACCCGCCCCACCCACCTCATCGCGGTGATATGAGGACGAAGAGAGCAAACAGACATCCCAGGACTTTGAAAAACCGCCTGGAGGTGGGCTTTAGCTCTAGGCCGTATCAGTATATGCTCTGTGGGAGTAGACATATCAGGGTGGGGCAGTCATGTCAGGGGCACATGGCAGGTGTGTGAAATCTTTAGGACTGGACTGAGGGGCTCAGTCTACCTTCCTTGTCCAGGCTGGAGGAGCTTTCAGCTCTTCTTGAGTCAGCCTAGGAAAGCTTCTTGGAAGAGGAACCCTGGTTTCCTTGACGAGATTATCAATGACACAGCCTAGAGGTCAGTGGGTAGAGGAACGACGGGGGGCTACAAGCCATAGCGGCCCTTCCTGCTGCTGCCCCCTCCCCAGGCTGCCCCCAGCCAGACGTGAGCAGACCTCTACCCTGCCCTGCAGCTCCTGGCCACAGCCCCGTGTACCTGCTCATCCACTTTATGGGCGATGAGGGTGGCTCCTTCCTCCAGCTCCGCCACGCTGATGGGCCGGACCCGGAGCGCCACCTGGGAGGGAAGGCCAGACCCTGACATTAGATGGAGAGGACTGGCCTTGGCCACAGAGAGAAAGATGAGAGGAGGCTAGGATTCCACTGGGCAAGCTCCATGGGTTCTCCTCCATCCAGCCAACCCAGGAATCCTTTGTCTTAAGGAAAACTCAGTGGTTCAAGGCCACTGCCTGGGTTGAGGGCAGCAGGTGCACAGAATGTGGGTTATGTGAGTCAGCGAATTCCCTCAGGAGCCTAGGCCTCAGGGGGAGCACCTGGGGAGAGAGCCGTCTGCTCCTCCAGGCTGCGTCAGCCACATGACCAAATTAAGCACCTGTAGCTCCCTTGGGCTTTGAAGTTGGAGTCCTTGGCCCTGGAGCAGCCTGTGTGTCTGTGAATACAAGCACCACAACTGCTGGTGTTGGGCTGTGGCCCCTGTGTGGGGCTGGGGTCTCAGGGGCTGTTGCCTCATCAAACTGTACCCCTATTGCTACCCGAGGATAGCATGAACCTGTGAGAAACGGTGGGTTTTTATCTCAGGCATGGATCTCCCCCAACAGAAGAGGGTGCATTTCTTCTGCTGACCAAGGGGAAATACCTGCTGGATGTGTGGGTGTTACTGTGCCAAGTGGGAACACTCAGGGGCCCTCAGAGGGACCCCCACTCCCTGTCAGATCATCTGTACCAGCCTCCTCAGCCAAACTCCACTGGTGGTGGGGAGAACTCCCTACCCCGCGGGGGCACACCAGGCGTGCCAAGGCGTGAACCATTTTCAGAGAGACATTCTAAACTGCCAAAGAGACTGTTCCAGAGCCTCAGCTTGCTGGGGGCTGGGGCCGAGGTTCCTCTTTGGGGCAGCAAGCCCACCTTCCAAGGGCAGCGGGCATCTCTGGGAGCAGAATTACCCTCCCCTTGCTGGCGATGAAAGCCCCTTCCCAGCTGTCAGAAGTCAGGGAATGAGGAGGGGGCTGGGAGGGGGCTGTAGCCTTGGGGCCACTGATTCTCCTGCTCATCACTTGGGCCCGGCACCTGGAGGGGTCTGTCCTCTGTCTCTTCCCGCTCTGCCAGGCCTCCACTCACACCTCTTCATCTGCCAAGACCCCAGGGCCCTGGGGGCCTCTTGGTTGCCTCCAGCACCTCTCTGAAATATCCAGAGCCCTGACTCGGACAGCATCTGTGCTGCAACCCTATAATCAGTCACCGCCACCCCATGCCCGCTCCTCTGGCACCTGGCCACTCTTGTCTGCCTACCTTGATTCCCAATACCTTTAAACTCCTGCACCCACTGGCTGGGGTGCCCTCTGTTCACCATGTAACTCTCACTTTTCTTCTTCCAGCAGGCTAGTCAAGCCTGCCCCGGTCCTAGCTTTTCTGGGACCCATGTGCCCAGGCTCTGGGGGTGGTGCGGTGGGCAGGAGGTACCAAGTGGGAGTGCGGTTGAAGCCAGGCTCATTTTCAGGCCTCCGCCGGATGCTGGTGGTGCCTTCCTTCTTGACGGCCCGCACTTGGGGAAAGCCGCTCTGGGCGGCCCCAGCCCTGTTCTCTCAGTGGGGGTGAGGGGACAGGACCGCTCTGGGGGCGCCAACTCAGAGTCGGGGACCCCGGATGGATGGGGGTGGACGGGGTCTCACCGTGAGTTGCTGGTCCTTGGAGTCCGCGCTGTCCTTCATGCCTGCGGCAGGTGGAGGGGCTCAGGACGCAGGTGCAGGCATGGCCCAGCTGCACCCCACCGCCGCCGGCTCCCTGGTAGCCTAGCCTGCGCCGCTGCTGCCTGACAACCCGAAACCAACGACGCGCCCGCGGCCAAGGGCGCTGACCGGGAGGCGGGGCCGGGGGAGGGCCCCGAGGGCGCCTCCCGCCTCCTGAGCCCTCGCCCCTCCCGCGCTGAGGCCGAGAGCTGGCCGCCTCCGCCGGGGAGGCGCCCGAGCCTGCGCCGCCTTCCGGGCAAGTGCCGCCTGTACGTTCCCGGCTCTCGTCGTGGCCCTGAGCCCGCCCAGCGCGGCGCCGCCGCGGCGTCTGTTTGAAGCTGCTCGGAGCCTCACCGCGCCCCCCGGCTCGCAGCCGGGCCCACTCTCCCACTGTCCTCCAGGGGGCGCCCTGCCGGCCGCGAGGCCTCTTGGGCAGACGCTCTCCTGGCCCTCGGGCCACGCGCATCAGCTGCCTGCCTGCCCTCAGCATCTCCAGGGCGGTCGCTGCCCTGTGTTTCCAAGGGCGCCGCGTGCATCGTGGCTGTGGCCGGTGTCTCTGGCATGGTGTCTGCCCAGGGTCCTGTGACAGAGGGGGTAAAGCGTTGTCTCTTTGTCTAGCCCGCCCACCCAAGTGGTGCAGGGGAGCACCTATTTATTATGTGGAGTGGGTCACAGAAGAGCCCGCTTCAGTGTCCCCACTAGCAAACAAGCCCGTGTGGGTAAACCCAGGGTCTAGGTCCTGAAGGCTGGGTCTCGGTGCCCTTCCAGCATATTGCCTGCCTGAAGAGCCCCAGTATTGTGCGAGAAAGCATAGGTCAGAGGCTGCACTCTCTGCTGTCGGTGACTAACGAATGGCAATTACACACGCAGGGAGCCCAGTGGGTAGCTTCCTGGCCTCAGGAGGCTGCAGGAAAACAGGACTTCTTTCCTAGCTCTGCATCCAGCTTGCCCAACCACCTGGAGCCAGGGTTCCCTGCCCGCTATGGGCCTCCTTTCTTGGGGACGGGGGGCTCCCCCTTGCCTTCTGATGGCTCATCTCTCCTGTCTTCTGCCCCAGGGAAGCTGGGGCAGGCAGCATCCCTGTTGGAGCCAGGTGAGGGAAGCAGAGGGTCACTTCCCATGCATGGAGCTGGGTGAGGAAGAGCTGCTTGCCCCCTGGGGGCTATCGCAGACGGCCTGGCTCACCGCCAGAGGCAGAGCGTGATGCCAGCCTGTGCCCTGGGACTGGCTTTCCCGGCTGCCCCTGAGGAGCATGTGTCAGGTATAGTTATTAATAAACAGTGGCAGGAAGCCACCTGTGGCCCTGGATTTGATAAATAGATAAACCAAGTAAAGCTTGCTGGAAACCAAATGCTTCTGCACGGGGCCCCCAGGCCTTATCCTGTTCTCAGACCCAGGCTGCCCCTGAGGCTGCACGCCGAGGCCGGCCCATTTGCAGACGGGCATGCTGCAACGAGAATCAGGTAAGTTTGAAGATGTGTCTTGAAAATGTGTTGTTCGGACAGAAAAAATTTTCCCGGCTTGCATATCAAACACCTGAATCTAATCTCTTTGGCTCAGCCCCTGGTCAATTGGCCTACAGCTATTTTCTCTTTCTTTCCTATTCCTCCCTGTGAGTATATCTCACCAGGGTGGCCCATGGAGGTAAAATAAGAGAAGCGTCTAAGCAGGAGGTCCCAGCCCACCTTGCAGACTCATTACAAAGTCACCTCTATTCTCAAAGCATTTCCCCCTCTTGCCTTCTGTGCTTTTGTTGATGACACCTCCATCCTCATCCTAGCCTCGCCTCCTAGTCATTTCTCCCTTTTCCTTTCGCCTCATTGTCTGTATTCAACTCCTGGAGCTGCTGCCTCTGCCAGGGTGTCTCCTCTTCCTCCTCCCCTGGCTGTACCCCCAGGCCCGAGCTTTTACCTGTTCTCCCCTGTGCATCATCCTGGCCTCTTGCTGTGGCCTCCCCCACTCGTGAAACATTGGCTCTAACGCGGAGGTACCTGCAGATACCTGGCTCTGCACAACCTCCTTTCAGCTCCTGCCCGCCCCCTGCTCCACTTCTGCTCTACCCACTTGGGTTCCCATCCGTCTGCACTGCTAGTCTGTTCCCACACATGCACAGGTGTTGCTCCTACTTGCTCAGGTAGCACCTGCCTGGTATACCCCTTCCAACTTCCGTCGGATTCCTGCTGGTCCCCTGTATCAGACTCCTCCTTTGTCCGCAGAGCTCTAACTTACGCCCTGAAAGACCCATGGCAGTGAGCCCCCGAGGGACCCAGGCGCTTAGTGAGTGCTCACATACGCTCCCCGCTCTAGAACTCTCCTACCGCCTGATGCTCCTCTGGGCCCGTTGCTTCTGTCCCTCCTCTGCAGCCACCACCACTGCCCACGTCCCATTTGGATGGCCACTGCAGCCTGCATGGCCTCCCTACCTTCCAATCCACTTCCACCATTTTCCTTCTAAAAGACAGGTGGGCGTCGTCACCTCACGTGAGATCCTGCCGCGGCTCCCCGTCGCCCTCCTTACTGAGCCTGACCCTTGGCCCGGAGTCCCGGCCCTCCCCACCTCATTCTTGGCCCACACCCCCTGCTCTGGGTGCCCTGCTCTCTTTGGCCGTCCTTTCTGTCCTGGTGGTCCATCTTCTGTTTACATTTGTCTGCCCAAGTCCTTTAAAAGTCATCTTACGTGTCCCCTCCCCCTTTTCTGGCTTTTCTGAGCTCATTGAGATCTTTATTCATTTACCTTAAGTTTCCACTGGGCCAAAGCTCCCTTACCTGAAAAGGCCGCTGCTGCACACCTGAGCTGTGGATGTCATCAGTGACCATTCTTTTCATGTAGCAACATTCTCAATCCCAGATATGTGACATTCTCCACCTCCTTCAAACCCACCTGCAGTTGGAACCCACTGGTTTCAGTGAACCCTGAGCTCTTCCTAAAGCCCAAGCCCCCCCACCCCCCGGGCCCAAGGGAACTTGCCCACGGTGACGGCTGTCCCGGAGGGCCACCGGGTGCTTCCACGTGAGGGAGGTCACACACAGGGACTGAGCGTTCACTTCGAACCCAACTGTGGTGTTTGTGTTACATTGACATGTGTCATTTCATTTACTCCCCCAGAAAATCCCCCAGGGCAGTTAACAAAGTTGCAAAGAGGTTAGTAACTTTGCAGCCATCACCCCAATCCAAACGACTACCTTCTCTCACCTGACACCCCAGTGTCCTCCCAACCAGTCTCTGGGCTGCCTCCCTCCATCCACGAGCAGCCCAGTGCTTCTGTAAAAATACAGATCTGGCCAAGCCAATCCCCCTTCCCCATGGCCTTAGGGGAAAGGTCAAATCCCTAGTGAAAACTCAAGGCCCCGCCTGCCTGGAGCCTGCATGTTCCCCAGACACTCCCCGATCTCCAGCCCTTGCTCACTGCACTTCTGCCACACTGACAGGCAGGCAGACACAGCCACACTGGGTGTCTTCTCTCCTCTCCCTGGACTCCTCCACTGTATGTCTCCATAGTCACATATGTGCACGGATGCACACACACACACCGCCTGGCTGCCTCCTGCCTGTTCTGAGTCTCAGCTTCATTGTCGCTTTCCCCTGGAGGGCTCCCTGACAACTCCTCCCCCACCTGGAGGCTATGTTAGTTCCTCCTATTATCCCTCTCATAGCGCCTTGTATATAACTGTGTAACTATAAAACTGTATAACTTGTGTAACTATAAAATGTTACTTTGTACCACCGTCATTCTGTATTTGCCTGTGTGTCTGTCAGCTCTGTCTCCTCCGTTAGCATACAAGCTCCGGGAGGGCAGCGTCTCTGTGTCTGGTTACTCGCTGCTCTGGCCGGCACCTGGCACAGTGCTGTGTGAGGGCAACGCTACCCAGAGGGCAAGGTCTGAGCTTCATGCAGACTTCCGTCGGCCTCTAAGAGGCATAACACTGCCTCGGCTCACCACTCCCATTTCCAGCTCACAAGCCCTTAGCACCCAGAGGGGCTGGCTCCCTGCTCTCTGGTTCTGGCAGCCAGAGAAGAGCCAAAGGGGATGCTGGTCTGACCCTGTGGTTGCCTCTGTGCCCCTCCACCCCCAGGTCAGTGTCATCCCAGCAGCCTCTGGGTCCCAGGGACTGCTTAATTTTGTTTCTAACAAAGCTGGTGAGGGGAGCTTCTTCAGAGTCCTGCCCTGGGGCCCAGGGTACAGTTGCCTCACAGACAGGAATGTGGGGCAGCGATTCCCTGGTAGCCCTCTGGGTTGTCGCAGCTGCAAGCCGAAGCAGCATCAATCAAGTGGCATATTTATCAATCAAGTCAGCCGATAGAACAGGTCTGAGAGAAGGAGCACACGCTCCCTCAGGTGTGTACGGGCAGGAGGGACCTCACTGTGCCAGGGACACCTGCATCCGGCTGCTGCTTCTGCCACTTTCCGACCTGGCTTGAATGTGTCCCTGCACACAGGTGCCATTGTCAGCATTCCACATTCCACATGCCACATCCCACACCCACGGTGCAGGGTTTCCAGAGGCCCCTGGTTCTCCAATGATGTATCACAGTATATTTTGCTCCCCTTGGGGGAGACTAAGCAGCAGGTTCTGGGTGAGGCTGGTGAACGTGGAAGTGAAGGGCATGGCTGTGAGGACAGGGAGCACCGGGTGTCGCATTCAGAGGGCCTACACTGCCCTTTGCCCAGTGATGTCTGTAGGGTCCTCCTCTCCTCTCCCACGCCCATCCCTCAAACGCCACCACGGCACAGTGGCATTCTGTGTACCCACAGCGAAGGGTTTGCAGGCCCCCGCAGGTGGCTCACAAGCACACACAAACCAAAGGCCAAAATTCTAGCATGTTCTCCCTTGGAGCTCATGGTCCCAGCCACTTACTGAGGGCCCCGTCAGTGTGCCCAGGATAGTGAAATGAGGAGCTGTGACTTTCCCTGGGATATTTTATTTGGGCCAATTTTCTCAGCTGGGGTTTCTCAATCTCACTTGGCACTACTGACCTGTGGGACTGGATCATTCTTTGTGGTGGGCCCCTCCTGTGTGCTGTAGGGTGTTGAGTGACACCTCTGGCCTCTAGTCATTGGATGCCAGTAGCATCCTTCTAACTAGCTATGTCCAGAATGTGCCCAGACATTGCCAAATGTCCTCTCAGGGGCAAAATCACCCCCAGTTGAAGCCACTGCTCTATGTGCAGCTCTATAGCTTCCTGTGTCCTCGCACAGTGAGGGACCTATCACAGGAGACTGTGCAGAGCAATATGTGTGACATGTGGGCATACTCTGCCTGGGTGGCAGTGCTGGGCAGGGAGTGGAAACCTGGCCGGCCAACTATTCTTCCTGGGAGGCCCGGGCATGGCATGCCTTTGAGTGTAAGCTCTAGGGCGGGCACTGTGGGCTGAAGTCCAGTTCTGCCACTTGGTCCCAAGAGACTCCGGCAACCTACTCCCTCTCTCTGTGTCTCAGTTGGGACAACTGTGACTCAGGGATTGATGATGGTGATGGCACTCTTCTGGGGCATAAATGTGACCCATGGTGATTGTTATAACAAGGTCTAGCCACAGTGACAATTCACTGTTTTCTTTTTTTCCTTCTTTGAGCACAAAGGGTGACTGCCCTGGGTTCCTCCTCAGTAAGGTTCTTAACATAGGCATTTTTTAAAAGGTGCTTTGGGTCCCTGTCAGGACCTCCTGATGCCCACAGAATGAATGGTAGTTGGGGGCCTTCTCCTGGTGCAAGGCTGGCTTTGAGGGGCTCTCTCGTCCACTGACGGCTCTGGCAGTGGTCACTGAACGTTCTCTGGTACGCTGTGGTTTCAGGGCAGCCATGGCCCTCTGTGGAGCCCCGTGGGCCCTGCCCGGAGCCTGGTCCCCAGGTGACCGCCCTGCAGGGCCGGGCATGAGCTGCCAGGCTCCTGTCCCCTCCACCAGCTCTGTGACACGGCAAGTCCCCTCACTTCTCCCGGCACCTGCCTCTTCCTCTGTGGAGTAAGAATGGTCAGAGTACAAATATTCCTGGGACTTTATAAAGGAATTACATGAGATAACATGAAAAGCTCTCGGCGCAGGGATCATAATGAACACTGACTGTGAGTGTTACTGTTAGTTTAATTTGACAAGAATGAAGATTCTGGGACGCTCACACATGCACAGGAAGCACCGAGCTGCTGTGAGTGATCCACGTTCACGCTCTGGAGGTAAACATGCCTTGGGGAGTTGCCGAGAAAGACATCTTTGAAGGGGACAGACTTTCTGCTCCCGGGTGGCGTGTGGATGGGGAGGGTCAGTACAGAAGGACAAACCCATTTCCTCACCCACAGTCTGCCTGAGACCCAGCCATGGGGCTTTGCAAGCTTGGGAAGGAAAATGATTGTCGGGAAAGCCCCTGAGAAGTGAATCCAGGGGGCCACGCAGGGCCAGGCTGAAAGACTGGGTGGGATCTGAGGTAGAGTAGGCCGGGAGGTGCATGGGGTGACTGAGATGAGGGGTACAGGGATGAGCCCTCCCTCCCTCCCTCTGGGGTCTCTGGGGACCGGGCTTGGTGAGTCAGGGTGGGCCAGAGATTTGTGGGGTGTTGGGATTGGCTCAGGGCCCTTTTGTTCCCTGGCCTTCTCCAGCGACACTTTAAGGGAGGAGCCTAGTCCTCTCCCTGTAAAACTAGGGCAATGCTGAGAGGCAGGAAACAGAGGTGAGGGTGTGCGCAGGGCCGCGGTCACGGCTGACCTTCTAGACCGGCATCTCTCCGCTGCCGCCGCCTCCCTTCTCCCCTCCGTCCTCTCCCTCCATTTCCTCCTCTGCCTCCAGACTTGGTTGTTCCTGCCAAGGAAAAAGCACAGAATCGTTGGTGGGGGGCAGGCCTCCCCTGCGCCCTGGGAGTTTAACCACAGAGGCCAAAACAGCCAACTGGTTGAAGCCTGGGTTGCTGTGAGCCCAGGAGACCGTGAGGTCCTAGTGGGTGCTCAGGGCCAGCTGGTGCTGACAGTGGGCACGGCCACGGGCACCTGACACTCTCAGGTACAGAGGTCCTGCTTCTGCCACTTGCTGCCTGGGCAACCTTGGGCTAGCTCCTCCTGGACACCTCACCCGTCAGAACAGTGGCTGGGACGAGAAACAGTGGGGGTAAGGACCCAGCACTGCTTTCTCAGCTCTGACCCCAGAAATTCTGCCCAACTGCAGAAAACTAAGAGTTACAAGAGGTGCATAGCAGCAGGCAGAAGAGGGCGGGGTCCATTCTGTGAACCTTAACCCCTCCTGAGGCTCAGCTTCCTTGTCTAGAGTGTTCAAGCTGCTGTAAGGAGCACATTTTGGGACCCCCAGTACCAGGCATTGGAATCTGTCAGCCGCACTGTGCTGAGGAAGGTGGCCACTGTTGGCACTGCCTTCTGGAGGGCTGGGAGGCAGGGGTGGGGCGGTGGCCTGTGGCTGTGGGTCAGAAAGCTGGACTCTAGTGTCACCTCTGGCGTAAGTAGGGGGAGCCCTCTGCTGCACCTGTACCACACGGTCAGGGGGAGCGCAAAGCCGCTCATAACCAAAAACGTCCACAGAGGTCAGGAGGTGGCGCAGTTACTTCCTCCGTGTGCTCACTTATCTCGGCCGCCCCATCTGCCCCGCTCGCCTGAGACCTCCCCACACAGCTCTTCGAGCAGGGCCGGCCCACCGTGGTGGGGAGAGGATCCCAAATGGCCCTGCCCTCAAGGGCGTGATGGCCATTTGGAGACTTCGGATTCCTCAGAAGGAGGGAGCAACTCCCCCCGTTTGCCGGACGGACAGATTACGGTCCACGTGGCCAGGCTATTTGCTCCTGGTCACCTGGGGGGCCAGTAAGCAGGCGGACCCCAGGCACCACAGCCTCTGCCCGGCCCACCCCCGCCCCCACGCGAGGCCCCTACAGGCTTTGACTTCATGGCTTCCGTCTCCCTCTTCTTCAGCTCCGTGAAGATGACGTCGAAGAACTCCTCCTCCGCCTGGGTAACGAGCTCCTCCAGGTTGGGGGCGGCGCCCTCCTCCCTCGGCTCGTCGTCCTTGCCCGCCGCCTTGCCCTTCTCCTTCAGCCGCAGCTCCCGATGCTTGGCCTCGAGGAGCTTCTCCCGCCGGGTCTCCCGCTCAAACATCTGGGGACACGCAGGGCCGGAGGGGCGGTGGGGAGAGCGCAGCAGCCAGCGGCTGGCTCCCGGCACAAGGGCCGGGCTGTGCTCTCCTTGCCCCACCCGAAGCAGCCCCCACAGGGATCTGCAGAGGGCTGACAGCACGAAGGGAGGCTGGATATTGTAGTGGGAAGGCGGGGCACGGACGCCAGTCACTCAGCTCCAAGGAGTGCCAAGGACACAGACGACAGCGGGAAGAACACCCGTTGGACCTGTGCAACGTGGCAGCCCTGGCCCAGCGCAGGGGCAAGCTCCATGGTGGGACCCCCATCTCAGGCAGAGCCAGGTCCTCAGTGTGCCCACAGCTCTGGGGAGACACTGCCAGGGCTGCCCCGGGTTGGGTATAATGACAGATCTCAGCCCTGGGACCCCTCCCCAGGGCAGCCCCCTTTCGTGTCTTCTCTATTGGCACTCTGCTAAGCCTTCATTTGATAAGTTCTGCCGCAAAAAAATACATTGTTTCAAACTAGACAATCAAACCACTTTGACAGCTGGAAAACAAGCCTGGAGAGGTCAGGGGAGAGGTAACACAGCCCATAGCCACTTAGCTACTGTGAGGTCAAGCCGGGTGGGTCCACACACCCTGACCCCCTTTCACAGTGCTCATCTTAGGACACCACACCGCCTCCCCCCAGAAGTCCACGCATTTCCTGGGAGGCGGGAGGGAGGGGCTCCTTTCCTCTGACTAGCCTGCTCTGCCGAGGGCCCAGGTCCGCACGGGCTGGGGTGCGCCTCGCCCCGGCACCGAGCACTCACGGAAGAAGCTATGTTTTTCTCATTCCTCTGCAGGGTGCACAGCCCACTAGAGACCTCCAGCAGTGTGGTCGTCCCCAGCTGGGAACCACAGGCTATGAAACAGCCGTTGTCTTGCACCCGCAGGCAGAACAGGGCCTCGTCACACACCTGTTGAGGAGCCAGGAAGACCCAGGTGAGGGAGAAAAGAGGAGCAGAGTAACTCTTTGCTTGTCTGATTATCTGGCCCCTGGGAAGCCTTAGCCAAGCACCCCATCCAGACACCCTCAGTGACTCCTGCTGACCCACTGGATGAAATTCACACTCTGAGACTGGCTGTTGAGATTCTTCGTCCCCCACCTTACCCACCCCACCATATCAAGCTACCCCTTCAGTCCAGCCCCACATTCATCCTGCAGTTTCCCAAACCCCATGCTCCTCCCTGGCCCCAGCCAGTAGGTTGAGGCTCTGGTTATGCTAATATGATAACATCAGCTCAGCCTGGAAGGGTCAGCTGCTTGGAGCCTGCATCCAGGGCTCCTGCAGGAATGGGTCTGGCAGGACAAGAGGCCAGGCATCCACTCTTTTTTCTTTTTAAATTTCCCCCAGGGGATTCTACCAAACCACCAGGGCCTGAGGCCCGGATGCCTGGGGAAGGCAGTGTTCCTAACCTTCAGGCTGAGGGCGGGATCACACTGCTTGAACACAAAGTCCCAGATGTCCAGGGTCCCATCCATCTTAGTGGTGAAGAAAACTGCTGGCCTCACCGGGCTCCAGGCGCCATCAGTAAGGTAGGCCATGTGGTACCTGTGGGGAGCCGGGTGCCACCAGTCAGGGATGCCGTGGGACGGGCAGAGAGGCTGCTGAGCCACGGCTCTCCTCCCCCAGCCCTGCCAGGCTCCAGGGTCTCATTGCTGGGCAGGAAGTTCTTCCTCGTGTCTGACTGCCAGCCATGCCGACCTCATGCACCCACAGCTCCCTGTGTGTACGTTACAGGGCTCTGGATATGGCCTTTCCTGGGAGCTGGCCACTGGTGTTTCTCCACAGCCAACTCCAGGGAACGGGCATGTGTTGCTGGATCTGGGCCCGGTCCTCCAGCCTTGGGACTCACTGAATGGAGTCAGAGGAACGATGTGCTCAGAAAAGTTCATGATATTGAGATTAGAAGAGAGCTATACTTCCTACTTGTTTCAATCTAGATTTTTAAAGATTTCTGCAGTAAAGAATGAAATTGGACCCTTACCTTACACTACATACAAAAATAAACTCAAAATGAATTAAAGATTTAAACACATGACTTGAAACCAAAATACTCCTGGAAGAAAACAGGGGAAAAGCTCCTTGACTATAAGATTCTCAATAAGAGAATGTATATAATAAACATAATGATATATATTTGAATAAGAAATTCGGCAGCGAACATGGACCATTTAAACACATGTGCAGTATGCGTACGCACTCACACACATCCCCGTTAGTGATGCTGCTGCCCCCAGGCTGTGGTGGGAGACACCCACCCACCATGAGACTACATTTCCCAGTTTCCTTTGCAACTAAGTGTAAGGACCGCTGAGCCACACAGAAATGATCAAGACAAAAGAAACTATCTGGAGATTTTTGACAAACAGTAAGTAATTTTTAGGATAAATATGTCCCAAATAGTGCATGGAATACGCTTACACAAAAGAAAAATGTTTTTTTTTCTGCAATTCAAATTTCACTTAGGTGTCCAGTGTTTTTATTTGTTTCCCTTTATGTCCCTGTGCAGGAAAGGAAGGAAGCTGCACAAACTATAGGCCACAGGTGCACCACCTCCCTCTGGGAGCAAGCCTGGAGAAAGGCCTGGGAGAGGGCAGGTGCTCTGCGCATCATCACTGCTCCCCTCTCTGCTAGCACACACCCTGCAGCTGCAGACCCCAAGGAGTGCTGGAGGCTCTACTTCCACTCAGAACCTGGGTAGGCAGTGCAGAGCCCTCTAACTCGCTCCCAGACCTGGAACAAATGCTGTCCTCTGTGCTTCCATTCCCATCCCTGTAGGATGGGGAGACTGGACTAGATTTCTGCTTCAAAAGCAAAGACAGGCTGAATCAGAAGGCTTGGGAAGATCCTTAACATGCTCATTTCTGGGCCAGACCCAAGATCCAGTGCAGCAGAACCTCAGGGCTGGGGCCCTGGAATCTGGATTTGAAAAAATATAACTGCTCCCAGGAGATCCTGATGCAACTGGATTTGGGAACACCTAGAACTGAAGATGCCCATTAGGGTCACAGTGGCGTTGGCATTGCAGGAGTCTGTGATTGCCTGGGCTGGAAGCCCAGGGCCACACATCTGAAGGCCAAGAGCGCAGCACTCCCCCAGCCCCAGCCTGGGCTCTGGGCTCTGGGCTCAGCCTGCACTGCAGCACCTCTGAGGAGCGGGGTTCACCCTGGGCAATGGGGCCATCCCAAGGGGGCTCAGCCTCACGGCATGCCCTTGGCCTCTCTCTGGGCAGGCTGGGTGAGCCCCCAAGCTTCTCTGGTCCCACAGTGGTGCTCACGGCCCTGTCTTCAGCCCCCTTGCTGCTCGTCCCCGCCCACCCTGGAAGGAAAGGAGAACCCCAGGCTCCTGCTGAGGCTCCCAGCTTCTCCCCCAGGCTTCCTGGGTTCACACCCAGCTCTGCTCCCCACCAGCTGAGAGACCAGGGGCAAGTGGCCTTGTTTCTTGTAGCTCCAGTCCCTAGCACAAGCCATGAGGTGACAAGAGCAACACTGCCTACCCTTAGGATTGTCTTGAGGGGTTACTAAAATTAACCCATGGCTGCTGTTATTACTAACCTGAGCAGCTTGAAGCGAATTCCTTTATGAAGTGGCTGTCAGTCACTGCATGACGGTGGGTATTTGTGGAGGGGGGTTTTCTCCATTTTATGGTGGGCACACAAAGGCTCAGGGCACTCCGGAGCTGGGCCACCTCTGTCCCCTCCACCCCCTGCATCCCCCTCCGGCTCCCAGCCTCCCCGCTTACTTGGTCCACATGATGGGTGACTCCCGGCTGTCTTCTGACCAGATGCGGGCGGTCCAGTCACCAACGGTCAGGAAGTTCTTTGGGTAGAACGGGTTTCTCTGGAGGGCATAGATGGGGCCATGGTGGCCTGAGAAGGTGCATACGATCTTCTCAGCTGCCGTCTTGGCCTTGCGGTTGCAGGAGACAACGATGCCCTGCTCGGTGCCCACCATGAACTTGGTTGGCTGTGGAGGGTGACACAGGAGTGGGGGGCTCTGTGAAACCCCAGCTCAGGGTTTAGCTGGCATGGAGGGCGGCCTTTAGGGCTTGGGGCAGGGAGTCTGAAGGTGCTGAAGGGCCTTCTGTTTAAACCTCTGAGTGGGCTGCGCCTCTTCTCCTCGTAGGGAGCTGCCCACTCTTCAGTGCCTCATCAGATCCCACCTTCTTCAGAACCTGCTCAAGGGCCCCATTCTTAAGGAAGTCCCCATGACCCGACCTGTGGAGAGTCTCATCTCAACCCTCTTAAAGTAGCACCACTGTGTCCACAAGGCACTTTGCTGGAATGATCCTGAATGTCTGTTTGCAGATGAAGTAAATGATTGAATGGATAATGTATAACATGAGCCTAGAACAGCCACCCCTCAACTGCAGCTTCCGGCTACTCTCTGCAGAACTGAGCTACATTGCACACCCCTGTCACTGCATCTTTATTCACAGCAGCTCAGAGGTGGAAGCAAGCCAAGAGTCCATCTGCATATAAATGGATAAGCAAAATGTGGTCTGTACACACAATGGAATGTTATTCAGATTTAAAGAGGAAGGAGATTCTGACACATGCCACATATGATGTGGATAAACCTCGAGGTCATTATGTTAAGTGAGACAAGCCAGTCACTGGAAAGACAAGTATCACAAGAGCTCACTTCCATGAGGTGCGCCGGGGAGTCAGACTCACAAGGCAGCAGGCCTGGGGGGCTGGGGCAGGGGAATGGGGGGCTATTTTTTCACAGGTACAGAGTGTCAGTTTTGCAAGATGAGAAAGTCCTGGAGATCCGTTGCACAACAATGTGCATGTACTTCATGTTACTTGCGTGTACACTTGAAGATGGTGAAGATGGGAAATTTAATGCTCTGTGTCTTTTACTGCAATTAAGAAAACCAACTGCAAAATGAAAAGGGAAGTGAAGACATGCAGCTTGAGAGGCCCGGAATCTAAGTAATAAAGTAACACAGGGCTCCTACGGGCTAGTGCGGAGGGTCCCAGGCCTGCCTCTGGCCACAGACTTCTCGGTGGGGTTGGGTGGAGGGCCTGGGCCTTGAGTCAGCGCCCCCGCTTCGCTGTGGTCTATAGCACGTGACATACCTCAGTAAGCCTCACCTTCTTTATCTGGAAAGTGGGGCTAACGTTACCTCACAAGATGGCCATGGGTGATCATTCAAGCTCATCACGGAGAGCAACAACAGGTGTCCAGGGACAGTGTGGGGACGGGGGACTAGTGGCAGCATAGTCATTATGTCCAGCACTTGGTCGGGAAATCCCCGATTCCCAGACAGAATGCGTTTCTGAGTCCTCGCCTCCACCTGCACACCCAGGGCTGGGGGTCAGTGCCCCCCAACCAGGATTCATCCCCAGGCTTGGGTGAGGACTCCCAGCGCTGGGGGGACGCCAGGGGGCCTCCACCTCCCAAGGGCCTGGGAATGATGTCACATGGCCTGGGGGCCAAACCAGTGACCATCCTGAAGGGGCCTGGCCCAGGCTTCGGTGAAACAAACCAAGAGCCAGTCTAAGCCAAGAGCCATCTGGGAAGGTTGTTTTCTTGCTTTGGTGGGAGTCTTCTTTCGTTCCTTCTAGAGGCTTCCCTCCTCCGACACATTCACATCACTGCCCCACTGTGGTATTTCTTTCCGTCCCTTCTCAGGTACTGAATGCCTTAATGATGCCTGTGCTCCAGTTTTCCAGGGAGCCTCCTCTGATCCTGCCCCCTTCCCCAGCCTCTCTCCTTTCCCCACGGGGAGCGAGGTGACCAGACCAGGGAGCCAGTGTGAGGCAGGGGCAGGGCCTCCTGGTGTTGGTCCTGCGAAGGGCTCCCCCCATAGAATGGGGCCTTTCCGGAAGCCTGTTGGTCAGAAAGCTTGCCTTCTGTTCTGCCCAGCCACTAGCCAAACGGCCGTTGTGAGCATCGGACGGCTTCCCTGCTCCAGCAGCTCCGCAGCCCCCTGCTGGCAAGTCGTGGTGAACACCGCCCAGGTCCGGGATGACCGCCTTGGGGATGCTCCCGGAGCCCCGCCGGGGCACAAGGGAAGCAGCAGCAGCCCCGGTTCACAAGCATGATCCGCTAGCCGCGGCCCGCCCTTGGCTCTGGCTGCCCGAGCCACGAACGTCGGGGAACGGAGCAGAAGGGACACTCACCAAAGTAGACTCGAACTCCAGAGACATGGCCCCCAAGGCATTTTCCAACTGCTCCTTTTTGGTGATGTCCAGGATCACTACCTCGGTGGGCTCGCTCATCTTTCGGATATCCCACCACATGACCTGGTGGCAGGCGAGGTGTCTGTGAGACCTGAGGCCCCACGGTCCTCCTGGCTTTTGCCTTCCCCACCCACTGCACCTTCCTGGGGCCTGTCTTAGAAGGGTGTGTGTCAGAGGCTACTAGCAACTGTACTTTGAGAATCACCGCTCTGGTCCGCAGTGCCAAGCCTGGACACCGTCGGAGTCATGGGCAAGTTCCATAAACTCCAGATGCCAGGGCCTCACCCCAGACTCCCCAAATCAAAATCATCAGGTGTGAGCCCTCGGATCTGTATTCTTAAAGGCTCCCCATGGTATGGCAACATATAGCAACAAAATGCACATATGCTTTGATTCAGAAATGCCACTGCCAGAAATGATTGCTGTAGACGTACCTTCACATATGTGCAATAATCTTTACACAAATACACTCTTTGCTACATTTTTTGGGGTAACAACAAAATATTAAAATCCACTGTAAGTATGGCATACCCAGTGCAGTCCTTAACAGGCACGGGCAATGAGTGCTGTATGAAACATTCAATCAAAATATGCTAAAAGAGAAACACCGGTGCAGAAGGATAGGTAAGATGCGCAGAAGGACAGTGACAAAGACAGAAATGTTTGCTTCCGTATGCAGAAGAAGCTGGTGCTGATGGGCACCCAGCATTTGGTCTGGAGGGGGAACAGGAGGCTTGTGGGCAGAGGTGGAGGGAAGGCATTTATTTCTCTGTCTGCCCTATTGTACCTTTTGGATTTTGTTTCATGTGCATGTATGACCTCTACTCAATTTAAAAATAAAATGCAAAAGGAAATGTTCCCCAGGTGATTCCGAAGGGGAACCAGGGAATGGTTTGCTGCTTCCACCCTCTCACCCTGCGCGGTGCCTGGCCAGTTGGTACCTGCCCGTCTGTGGATGCTGAGAAGCATTCGGTGCCCGTCTTTGACTGCAGCCAGATGGTGCCATACACGGGGTCTCGGTGGCTGAACTCAATTGTGGACAACTCTGCCACCAGGCTGCCCTTCCGGGTGTCCCAACAGGCTGGTCGTGGGGGAGAAATGCGAGGGAGGTGAATGGGGTAGAGGTCTTCTTCCCTGGTGCAGGGAGCAGGGCAGAGAAGGATGCTGCTGCTCCTGGTTTGGCAGGTATGTGACTGTTTAGAATCAATGCTATGTTCAAATTAGCTTGAGTTTCCTACTGGCCACCAAAGTGCCCACACGATCTTCTGTGGAAAGCTTCATGCATTCCTCTGAGCCTCTCCCACGGGCTGTGCATTGCACCAGGCCCTTGGGAAGCCGCTGGGTCTAGGACACGCACCATCCCTGAGAGGCGGGAAGCGGTCCTGCATGTACAGCTCATGCTGTGACTGCTCTGGGGGAGACATGTGGGGGTGGCCAGGGAAAGCTTCCTGGAAGAAGTGAGAAGGAGCTAAGGCTGAGGATGACCCTCGGATGGAGTGAGCCAGGCAGAGAGAAGAGTGGTGTCTCCACCACAGAGAAAGGCTCCTGAAAATAAGAGCAGTGGGGCCAATCTCCTCCACTGCATGAATTCATTCCCTGTACCCTCTGTACCTTTGCCTCCTCTGATGGGCTGCGGCTCACAGAGGGAGCGTCATCCTCTACTCCCGCCCACTAGTAGCGCATTACGTCTTCTGCTTTCCAGGAAAGACTTGAAGCTTATCTAGTTTTTGTTTTAATTTTCCCATGAGTCTCAGCAAGGACCCATCCTATTGCTCAGAGCTGTTTCTAGGAAAGATACTTCTGTGAAACAGCAAAAACAACAAAAAAACCCTCGAATCTTTACGTTTCTATTTGTGGAATACAAATCTAAGGCATTTGATCCTGGACCAGCCTGGCCTGGAAATGGGTTTTCTTAGTTAAGCCTGCTCTTCTTGGGCACAACAGTGCTCATGGGCAGGTCGTTCTATAGCCGCGGAGCCGCAGAGCCTGGGCTGTTCTGAGCTGGCATGAAAAGCCACAGAAAGGGGTTATGAATAATGAGCAAGGCAAGGCTTCTGAATAAATCATGGCAAAATAGCTCTGTTCGGTCTTTTAGAGCCCTGACACCCAGGTAATTTGGCAGGGAGATTTATGGGAACACATGTGTACCCCATAACCTGAGGTCATCCACCAGGGCGGAGACGGTAGACCTGAAAGGGAGAGCAGAGGCCACAGAAGAAAAGACAGCCTGGCTACAGAGAGTTTCTCAGAGGAGTTTTTCCAGCCATTCCAGCTTCTACTCCTGAAGGAAGCAGGGGAAGTAAGAGAATATGTCAAGGTAGGAGGGTGGGGGCCCTTTTCCCAACCAAGTGCAGTCCGTCCTTGGGGGGCAGGCCAGGGGCTTGAGTGTCTGGCTACTTCAGAGCCAGAGGTGCAGGCAGGCAGGAATGTTCAGGGCCCATGTGGGCAGGTTTCTTCTGAGCTCACCAGGGATCAAAAAGCAGTTTTCTGGCTGTGCCATTTGCAAAAATGGTGGAGTAAGGACCTCTGAAAACCCTCTCCTCCATAAAAGCAATGAGAAATCTGGCAAAAATGGTCAAAATCAACTTTTTCAGAACTCAAGAAATTATCCAAAGGCTTTCAGCAATCCAGAGAATGTTAATAAAGCAAAACAAAGCTGCTGAATCTTGGTAAGGACAGTGAGCTTTATGGCATTTTTGACTTGTCCTAGTTAAGATCCCGCACTCTCCAGGCTAATATTAACAAGACAAGAAAACAAGTGTTGACAGGATGTGGAGAAAAGGGAGCCCTTGTACACTGCTGGTGGGATTAAAAATTGGTGCAGCCACTATGGAAAGCAGTACGGAGGTTTCTCAAAAAATGAAAACTAGACATACCATACAACCCAGAAATTCCACTTCTAAGTATTTACCCAAAGAAAACAAAACAACAAGTTAGAAAAGATATATGCCCTCCTAGGGCATATACAGAACAACCAAAATATAGAACAACCTAAATGTTCACTGATAGATGAATGGATGAAAAAGTAATGGTACATATATACAAAGGAATATTACTCAGCCATAAAAAAGAACAAAACCTTGCCATTTGCAACATGGATAAACTTAAAGGGTATTACGCTAAGGGGAATAAGTCAGACATGGAAAGACAAGTACCATATAATTTCACTTATTGTGGAATCTTAAAAACAAAACAAACAAACAAATAATATAAATAGACTCAGGCACAAAGAACAGACTAATGGTTTCCATGGGGAGAGGGGAAGGAATGGGTGATATAGATAAAGGGGAAATACTAATTCATGAAAAATGTTCAATATCTTGATCTGGGAGATGGTTATATCAGTGCATACATATGTTAAAATTTATCAAACCATACACTAAGATTTATGCATTTCATTGTTATGTACCTCAAAAAAAAAAGATCCCACATTCTCCAGTTCTCTGGGAGCCTTAAAAAGTAACATTCTGCATTCCTGTTAAAAGCAGTAGCCTGGCATCCACAGGAGGGACCAAAATGGGACTGGAGCTCTTTCAAAATCTGCCATTTGAAGAATTGTCATTATTTGACTTGTCTGGTAGGTCCCTGGAAGACCCCCACTTGCCTGGTTGTCTGTATTCAACTTGACTTGGAGCTCGCACAAGAAAAAAGTCTTATTATAGAGGCAACTGTTGAAAATAATTATAATTACAAGCAATTGGTTAACTTTGCAGAATCTTGAAGTGGTGGATCACAGGGAAGCAAACAAATAGGCTAACTAAAAACATTAAGAGGAAATCCTGGAGAATAAGATGCCCATAGGGGCTTTGAAAATCTCCAACACATTCCTGGCGATCTAGAAGGCCATGTGCACATGTAGGGCTGTGTGCATGCTCAGGGCTCTGCATGTGCTTAGGAAAGAACTGAGAAGGCCTCAAACTTTCACTTCTGTCTGACCATGAGGCTCTGTGCAGAGCCTGAGGTAGAGTTGACAACTGTGTGGTTGAATGTTGAAGGCACGCTCAAGTCCACATACAGAGATCCTCAGGAAAGACTGGGAGATTTATTGGATCCAGGTGCTTAAAGAAATATCTGTCCAATCATTAACTGATCACTAAATTAACCAAGATTGTGGTGGTTGTACATGACAAAGAATACAGACTACACAGAATTAGTTCAGAAAACTCACAGAAGAAATAAACAAACAAGTACAATAAACAGCAACAAAAACCTTGGGAAGGTATGAGAATCTGATTATCAAAGTTGCCACATTATGTTACACAAAAAGACCTATTTTCTACAAAAAACTTACAAAAAGACAAAGAAACAAGAAAGTGTGGTCCATACACAAGAAAAAAAAAGCAATAAATAGAGACTGTACCCAAGGACACCCAGATGTTGGACTTACTAGACAAAGACTTTAAATCACCTATTTTTTAAAAATTTCAAGGAACTAAAGGAAAGTATGAGAATGGTATTTTACTAAATATCATAAATATCAATAAATAGATGGGATTATTTTAAAAAGAAGAACAAAATAGAAATTCTGTAGTTGAAAAATATATTACTTGAAACAAAAATTCAGTAGAGAAGCTCAATAGCATACTTGAGAAAGCAGAAGAATCACTGAATGGAAGGTAGGTCTCTTGAGATTACCCAGTCTGAGAAATAGAAAGAAAGGAAAATGAAGAAAAATGAAGAGAGCCTCAAGAACTATCAACATACCAACATACACACAATGGAAGTCTCAGAAGGACAGGAGAGAGAATGTAGCAGGAAGAATTAGGAGAAATAATGGCTGAAAACGTCCCCTATTTGATGAAAACCATTAATCCACATATCTAAGAAGTTAAATGAATTCCAAGGAGGATAAGCTCAAAGATATCCCCATTATATCCTAAACACATATCCTTTTGGCTTAAGCCAAAGCCATAGTCAAAGAAATAACCATAAAAGCAGCAAGGGAAAATGACTCATCACATACAAGGGACCCCAATAAGATTAACAGCTGATTTCTCACCAGAAACCATGGGGCTCAGAAGGCAGTGGGGTGACTTATTCAAAGTATTTAAAAAAATCTGTCAACCAAGAATTCTGTATCTAGTAAAATTATTCTTCAAAATGGAGAGAATAAGACATTCCCAGATAAGTAAAAACTGTGAATTTGTTGCTAGGAGACCTGCCCTACAAAAAAATATTAAAGACAATCCTGCAGGCTAATCTGAAAGTTACTGGAGAGTAACTTGAAGGAATAAAGAGCACCAAAGCAGATAAGTACATTGGCAAATACAAAAGACAGCACATATACTTTTGTTTGTAGCTTTTTTCTCTTATCTTATTTAAAAGACAACTGCATAAAGACATCATTATAAATATGTGATGATGTCCATGTTGTCTAAAGATGCAATATATATGACAATAACAGCAGAACAGAGGGAAGGAGGGGAGCTATACAGCAGCAAAGATTTTGTACACTGTTGAAATTAAGCTGGATTCATCCAAACCAGAATGTTATAAATTAAGATGCTAATTTTAGCCCCCAGAGCAATCACTTAAAAATTACTCCAAAATACATAGTTAAAGAAAGACAAGGGAATTGAAATGAAATGGAAAATATCTAGCACAAAAGTACATAGTTATAGAGGAACAGAGAAACAAAAAAAGATATGGGACACAGAAAAAATAGAAAAATGGAAGGTGTAAATGCTACTTTATCAGTGATTATGTTACATGTGAATGTTATATGTAAACTCTAATCAGAAGCAGAGATTTGTAGAAGAGATTAAAAAAACCCATATTCCAACTGTGTGCTAACTGTACACTATCTACAGGAGATACACTATAGGTTCAGACACAAATAGGTTGAAAGCAAGATGGGAAAAGATATGTCATGCAAATAATAAAGAGAGCTAGAGTGTCTGTATCAGAGATGACAGACTTTGAGACAAAAATTGTTACTAAAGACAAAGAAGGATATTATATACTGATAAAAGTGTCAATTCATTAGGAAGCAATAACAATTATAGACATGTATATGCCCCTGCTAAGGGTGGGGTATTTGTGTCCTCTCCAAATTCATATGTTGAAATCCTAACTCCCAATTTGGTGGTATTAGGAGGTGGGGTCTTTGGGAGGTAATTAGGTCATGAGGGCAGAGCTCTCATGAATGGGATTAGTGCCCTTGTAAAAAGAGATGCCACAGAGCTTATGTCCTTTCTCTGTTCTCTGCCATGGGAGGATACAAACAAGAAGGTGGCTGACTACAAACCAGGAAGTGGGCCTTCTTTAGGCATCAGATCTGCTGGTGCAAATGGAAAATTCTCCAGGATAGACCATATGTTAGGCCATAAAAAATATCTCAATAGATTTTAAGAGATGAAAATCATGCAAGCTTTCTTTTTGGACTAAAATGGAATAAAACTAGACTTGATCTTGGACTTTCCAGACTTCAAAACTGTGAGATGTAAATGTTTATGGCTTAAGCTGCCAGTCTATGGTATTCTATTGTATTAAGAAAATATACATCAGAATCTGTTGTGTTCTGATTAAGATAGCACCCACCAAACAACAGAGACCTAATTAATGTACATGAAGCAAAACCTGACAGAATTAAAGGAAGAAACAATTCAATGATAATAGTTACAAACTTCAATACCCCATTTTCTATAATGAATAAAACTACTAAGCAGAAGACCAACAAGGAAATAGGCTTGAACAACACTACAAACCAACCAGTCTTCATAACATCTATAGAACATATCATCTGACAGGCAGAATACATTCTTCTCAAGTGCAAATGGAAAATTCTCCAGGATAGACCATATGTTAGGCCATAAAAAATATCTCAATAGATTTTAAGAGATGAAAATCATGCAAGCTTTCTTTTTGGACTAAAATGGAATAAAACTAGAAATAAGTCATCAAAGGAAAACTGAAAAATTCAAATGTATGGAAATTAAACAACACCTACATGACCAATGAGTCAAAGAAGAAATCAAAGGGAAATTAGAAAATGCTTTGAAATGAAATGAACATGAAAATACAACATACCAAAATGTATGGGGTGCAGCTACAGCAGTTTCCCCTGACTGCCTCTCCCAGGATGGAGGTTCTTGGTGGTCTCCCTATCCCTTTGCCTCTAGCTGCCCTAGCCTACCTCAGGGTAGGTACTCAGTAAATGTTCGTTGACTTCACTTGACTATAATTTTCTTAACTTTTTACACTGAACTAATTTTAGACTTGAACTACTGGAACTGGAGACACTGCTGAGGTACCAGCAAAACATGACTCACGTGGATGTCTAGAGCTGGTCAGCTATGGAGAGTCCCCACCCCACTTCATCCTCCACAGCAAGCCTGGGCTGGCATGTGGGCCCTGGCTGGACAGTAGTAGAGGCTGGGCTTCCTCAGAGCTGGGGTGACTTGGGTTGGACAGCAGTAGGGGCCGGGCTTCCTCAGAGCTGGGGTGACTTAGGTTGGACAGCAGTAGGGGCCGGGCTTCCTCAGAGCTGGGGTGACTTGGGTTGGACAGCAGTAGGGGCCGGGCTTCCTCAGAGCTGGGGTGACTTGGGTTGGACAGCAGTAGGGGCCGGGCTTCCTCAGAGCTGGGGTGACTTGGGTTGGCTCCTGGTTAAGTGCCTGGGGTCCCTCCTTACCGATCTGCCCATTGTAGCAGCCTCCCAGGAGCACATGGGAATCTTTGGGGTTGTACTCCAAGGTGACAAGAGGAGAAGATGGCTTCAGGACAATTTCAGGCTTGTTGGGATTTTCTATAAAGCAGGAAAAGAAATTACCCCATCAGGCCTGGAAAGAAAAGGACAGGGTCAAACAGTTCAGCCCATTCTATAGGTGGGGCATGGCAGTGGGGATCCTGGAAGCCCCTCCTGTCTTTCTCCAGTCTGCAACCTCTGGTCCCTGGTGGCCAGAATCTAGTACTGTTGGCCCTTAGGAGCTCTTCTAATGGTTTAATTTTTGGTGATCAGGTTCCTCTGTGTGTGTCTGTGTGTGTGTGCTTGTATTTCTAGTCCACTTCCAGATTCCATAAGAAACAAGGTTTTGATCCTAGGTTTTTTACATAAAGCCAGCTCTCCTCTGACTTCCCCAAACCAGTTTCCTTGTCTGTATCCTGGGGATAATGATGGCTTCCATCCCTCAAGGACGCCCTAAGAACTCATTGAGCTGTTCAAGAGTGTAATGTGCTTACTTCTGAGCTACTAATGGCTATTAATAAGCACCTATACCTGCTAATAACAGCTAACAGTTATTTTCATATTGCAACAGCAAAGGGATGTCTGAGAGCATGTAGCCCACCATTGCCTGCTCCCTGCTAGGCTCTTGCCTTTAGAGTGAGCACTTCTGTCAACAAGGGCCTGTGCTCCCCTGTGGAAATACTGCCCCCACTGGCCATGAATTAAGGACAAGTCCCAGGAAAGGTGGGACAAAGGTGATTCCCCTTCACCTCCCCGCTGGGCCCCTGCACAGTCTGCTGGGGTCTCTATCTGAATTGGGATTCCATGGGGTCTGGTCTTGAGTGAACCGATTAAGGATCTGGAAGTGAAGGGAGCTCCCTGCCTCTGATCTGGCTCTGCGAGGCTGTATCTGAGCCCAGACAAGGAAAGGGTGAGTGTCTTCCTTTGAACCCCTTGCCCTCCCTGTGGGGGTCCCAGGCCCGCTGCTTCTGCCTTCCCCTCCTGTGCTATCGCTGGTCTCTGCTCTGCTCCCTCAGCCTTCCCTGGCCCCGGGACCCCTCTGTTCTCACCCAAGTCCCAGATGTATGACTCGTGGCTCATGCCCTCAGGCGCCCGTTGAAAATTCAAGCAAGAATATGCCACTGCCAACTTTCTGTTGCCATCGGGGTGCCAGGAGAGGTGTGTGGCTGGCCGCTTGATTTCCTGGGGATCCCTTTACAGAAGAGCAGGATGGCAAAAGACTGGAGGGCAAGGCTCCCCAAATTTATGAACTAACTTATTGCTTTATAAAATCCAGGCATATTTAAGCAACTGCATTTACTCAGAGAAATTGGTTTTAAAAACAAAGTTACAGGACTCCCTTAATTGGAAAACTGATCTCACCAGCCAGCCATAAGTACAAGGTAATAATAAAAATTAAAACAAGAAACAAAACATTAAATTCCAGTCAGCTATTTTCACTTGCTGGAAATTTTGAACTCGATGCTTGATTTCCCATTAATATTAAGATAAAAGGGAGGGCGGGGAATCCAGCAATCACACTCCTTGGTATTTACCCAAATGAGTTGAAAACTTCTGTCCACACAAACACTGCACATGAATGTTTATAGCTGCCTCAGTCATAATTGCCAAGACTTGGAACCGACCAAAAGATCGTTCAGTAGGTGAATGAATAAGTAAACTGTGGTTCATCCAGAGAAGGAATATTGTTCGGCATTAAAAAGAAATGAGTTATCAAGCCATGAAAAGACATAGAGGAAACGGAAGTGAATATTACTAAGTGAAAGAAGCCAATCTGAAAAGGTTGCACACCCTATGGTTCCAATTGTATGACGTTCTGGGAATGGCAAAACAAGATCCGTTGTTGCCAAGGGTCTGGGCAGAGGGAGGGATAAATAAGTGGAACACAGGGTTTTCAGGCAGTGGAACAATTCTGTATGATACATTTGTCAACACCCATGGAATGTACAACACAAAGGCTGAACTTTGTGTAATGTAAACTATGGACTCTGGGTGTGCTATAGGCTGAAATTCCTGTGTCACAACCTGCTGCACTGTGATAGTATTAGGAGGCGGGGCTTTGGGGACGTGGTTAGATCATGAGGGTGGGAACTTCATAAAGAGGATCAGTGCCCTTATCAATGGGGCTCCAAAGATCCCTTACCCCTTCCACCATGTGAGTTCACAGAGAAAAGACAACCATCTATGAGTCAAGACGTGCGTCCTTCGCCAGACACAGAACCTGATCATGCTGGCACCTTGGTCTGGGACTTCCAGCCCCCAGAACTGGGAGAAATAAGTTCTTGTTGTTTATAAGCCACCCAGCTGAAAGGCAGGGGGACAGTGACGTGTCAGTGATGGTTCATTGATTACAAGTGTACCCCTGGAGTGGGATGTTAATAGTTGGGGAGGCTGTGTGGTTAGTACAGGAGGGAGCAATGTAGGAACTGTATTTTCTGGTCAATTTTTCTGTGGACTTAAAACTGCTCTAAAAAATAAACTCTTGATTTAAAAAAGGGAGGAGAGAGAATGAGCCCAAGTTGGAAAAGTATTAAAGATTTAATGGCCCAACTTGAGACTCTCCTTGAAGTCGTCAGAATGAATGAAAGAGGGGAATGAAATGATTTTCTCACCACGATGCAGTCTCACCGCTGCTTCACTCCTCCCTGGAGAATATTACAGTGGAAAGAGTGCCAGCTGGGGTCCAGGAGACCAGAGTCCCATCGTTGGTTGGGTCACCCACCCTGTGTGCCCTTAGCTTGTCCCCTCCCTGGAGTCATTTTCTTCATCTGTCAAACGTAGAGTTTGAATAGGATGATTTCTAATGCATCATCGTGCTTGCATATTCCTATGTAAGGTCAGACGCCAGGGCTGCAGCAGGGAAGGCAGCCCCCAGCCCGTCCTGGCTCCTCGCCTGCATGCTCTCTGCTGGAGTCCATCGCATTCCATCACTCAGCCCTGGACTGGAAAAGGGTCCTTCCTGGTCATGCTAGAACTGGGTCAAACACTTCTCAGGACCCTCAGGGGGTCATGGTAGCAAAATGAACCCTCCAAAGTTGGCATTTCAGCTATTCACTTTTGAAATCTCAGGCATTCTCTGCATATATAAGCACATACACTTACACGCCCATATATACATACATACACACATACATGTATCCACATGCATATATGCATATACCCATATACACATAGGTATATCTTAAAAACGTAGGGCTCTTGATGCACTGTTCTGCACCTTGTTTGTTTAGCTTTGGCTTCACACAGTAAACCTTGGAGACACTCCCTATCAGCACACAGGGATTTACCTCCTTCATTTTGACAGCTGTGTGTATGCCACTGTGTGAGCATAGCAGAACTGCTAGAACCATCCTCCACAGATGGATTTAGCTTGCTTCCAGTCCCTGGCTAGCACACACCCTGCTGCGTGACTATCCACCCCCCCACCCCCCCACCACCCCACTGCCCCACAGTGATTTCACGCACCTGTTTTTTTGGGGGGGAAATTGCTGTTGTCAAATGCTGCCCTAGGACATTGTTACAAGCTATACTGCTCTGAGCGGGGGTCGAGGGCCCTGGTTGCCCACAGTGTTCCTGGATCACTGATGTCTGGTTCTTTGTACTTATTTTACACTGCACGGATCAACCTCCTTGCACACAGCTTTGCAAATTCACTTAGTCTTTCCCTGGAGTCAGTCCTCCCTTTTCCATCAACCAGACTCGCTCCCAAGGTAGCAGCCACTTGGTTGTTCTGCCCCTTATCAAGCTCAGAGCACAGAGGGCATTGCACCTCTGGCATAGAGTAAACTGGCAAGGAGTCACCTTCGAAAGCATCTTCCCACAGGGATGACAGGGAATGGCCAGACACTGCCTAGCTATAGAGGTACCTGAAAACTTTGATGGTTTTAGCTGAAGGGGCCTCTTCCATCACTTCCACTGCGTCTTCATCATCAAAATACCTCTGGTAGATGTCAATGGCATTATTCTGCTTGATGCAGTGCTCCATGATCTGAGGAGGACACGCCAGGGGCTCTTAGCAGTAAAGGGAGGGCCTTTTGTCTGGGAGGGACAAAAAGTATCTACAGTGGGGGAACAGGTGGAGGGGATAGAGGTACAAGATCCCAATTATAAAATAAATTAGTCACAGGGATAAAAGTACAGCATAGGGAATACAGTCAATAATATTGAAGTATCTCTGTATGTTGACAGATGGTAACTACATTTACTGTGGTGAACATCTTATAGTGCATATAGTTGTCAATTTACTATGTTGTACACCTGAAAGCAATATAATATTGCACATGAACCGTATTTTAAATTTAGAAAAAAAGGAAACATTCAGTATTTTTTCCCCATCCTTCCAGCCCATACATTTCCAGTGGGGGAACATTGCCCCCAAGGGGGTGAAATTTGGTTCTTGGAGGTAAAATAATATTACTTTTTATGTACAAAGCATAGAAATACATACAGTACATAAATAACATATAGTGTACATGATACTAAAATTTCATAGGAAGAGGCAATTAGGGAAAAAATGTCTAGAAAGGCTCATTGGGGGGACAAGAATTTTAAAAAGGTGAAGAAATAGCTGAACAGAATTAGTAATGACTCCACAGACAGGACCTATCTCTTGTATCCTCCACCCAGAAGGCCCTCCGCATGCCTCCAAATGTCCAGCAAGGAAAATCCCGAGCTCAAGCACCACCTCTCCCAGGAAGCCTTCTCTGATCCCTTCAGCAGGAAATCAACTCTCCCTCCTTACGGGGAGAACTGGTAAGGCATCCCATCTTACAGCATTTCTTCCTGCATTATATGGTGGTATCTGTGTATTTGTCCTTGACCTCTGGTGCGTTATAAACTCTTTGGGGTAGGATGTATGTGAATTTCACTTTTGCAATCTCTGCTGTGCCTGGCAGAGACCAGGAGCTTGATCTAAATGTGCTGAATGAATGAATGACCCCTACTGACAGGTAGCTGCTGCTAGGTGGGGTTCTCTGAGGTTCTCTCTGCCTCAGGGGAGCACTTCCCGAACTCCTCCTAAAGCCTGTTCTGCTCTCGTACTTCCCCGCCTTCCCCTTCGGGCTGCTGCAGTGGGCCTGTCCGCCTGATCCCAGACCGAAGGGTCCTTCAGGAATCCAGTGCTCCTGCCCCGAGGAGCCACAGGAGGTAGACACAGGGCCGGGCCCGTTCAGGGCCTGATGTGCAGCTGGGGAACTGGAGCGACGGCTGAGGCCGGAGCAGCCAGAGCCGAAGGGCGCCTTACCGAGCCTAGCTGCGTGACTGCGTTGATGTACTTCTCATCCTTCTCCACCTTCTTCCGGAAGCGGATGGTCTGCTCCAGCTCCAGGGGGTTCACATCCTTTGGCCAGCCCCCCTCGACGTGGTTAATCCCCCGGGTCTCCAGCTCAAGCCGCTCCGTGTTGACCTATACAGAAAGCCACGGTGGGAACACGCCTGCCCCTCACATGAACACTTGGCTGCTTCTGCAAACCAGGGGCTCCGTCTTCCAGCCCCTGGGCTCTGAGCACCTAGGGACGGACCAGTGACGTGCCCTTGGCCACAGCCACAATATCTCCAAGGAGCTTTCTGGTACTCAGCTGGTCACGGGTAGCCATGAAAGTGTCCCCTGTGGAGCTAGCCACTTTGCACCTGATGCCGGTGGCAATTAGCTCTGGGAACACAAGAAACTCTGTTTGAACTGTGAGTTATTGGAACCAGCCACAAGGGATTTGGGCCAAACCGAGTGTGATTTTCACTCAGTTGATTTGGGACATGATGTAATTAGTATCTCCTTTGATCTTATTTTCTCTCAGCCGTACCTGACATATTCAGGAGCTGATCACTTGGCTCAGGTAGACAGGCAGCTCTCTGGGAGTCTAAACAGCAGCAGGATCCTCAGTTAGTGCATCCCGGAGGTCCCTCTGATAGAACTTTCTATGGCACCCTTTCCTTCCCACAAGCTGGGCCGGTGCCTGTAGACACGAATGTCTGCTCCCTCAGAATACCTCTTCCAACTGTACAAATGCCTTAAGGGACTGTAGTAAGAGCCTTAGAGGTAAGACCCGAGCTCAAGGGAGACAGCATCTTGATTTAAATCCACCTGGCCCAGGGCATGGCCTGGTCCTGGGTCTTTTCCTGACCTCGGGTCTGTGGCGGGCACTGGGGCAGGTCTGCCTCGCACTTTGGGCTTCTGCACTGGTTCATTCTAACCAGCTCCCGGGTGGATGGAGTCATCCAGTCCCGCCTATCCGCCCTGCTTGGCCCCCCTCCCAGACCACATCACACTGGCCCAGGCCCTGGGGCAGGGACCCACCTCATGTTCTGACATGCTGGTGGAGCACTGGATGCCCACATCCACAGGGTTTCTCTCCACAAACTGCTTGGCCAGCTCGGGGTTAGCTGGGATGTCAATGTTCAGCTCTGCCTGGCGGTCTGAGAAGTTGCATTGCTTCCCAAACTCGCTTCGCTTCTTGACATACACGTACACAATCTCCATGGTACCAGCCGCTGTAGGGGCACAGGGGGGGTATGCAGTGAGGGTCCCCACGGTCCTCACTGGGGCTCCAGCTTCCTAGTCTGGAGGGAGGGGCCCTAGGGGATCTGACCAGAAGTTGCATCTGTATTTTAAAAAGGCATTTATTGAGCACTACCTTGTTCAGTTCTTGCAACTGCCCTCTGAAGTGGATGGTAAAATGCCATTTTACTTTGCAGGAATCCAATACTCAGAGAAACCCTGAGTGCCCTGCCCAGGGTCGCAGAGCAGAGTGGCACAGCTGCCCTACTGGACTCCGGAGCTCTTTGTCACCAAGTGGTACCGTTTTTACTGAGCTAATGTGTTTATTGGGAGGCAGGAGGAAATACTGGGGGACGTTGTGTTGGACTAAATTCCCTGCCTCATACTGGCCCTGATCAGACAGTACATGGACTTGAGAGCCCCAGGCCTCTTCAGAAAATCTCCCACCCAACCACCTGACTGTCCAAAAGGCTTACCCATTCCCAGAGTGCTCGGTTACTAGAATCTACCCTCCCTCACTCTCTGGGGGTCCCTCTGGAACATCCTGCCTCCACATCACCCCAGGATGGGGCTGGGAGCCCACCTGAGAAGGGAGAAAGCCAGACCACTTCCTCCGTAGACAGAATAGTAAGGCCTTTGGGAAGCCCTCTGCCTGTGTTGCTGGTCATGAAGGTGAGGGACTGGAAAGCAGGCTGGGCTGGGCGCTGACCTCAAGTCCTGGCCCTGCCACCAGCCAGCTGCTTGACCTTGACAGGACCACTCCGTCATTCCGACACCTGACTTGTCAGCCAGGATGCTGAGAAGGTGAAATGCAAGCACTCCAGTGTTCAAATGCAAAGCCAGGAAGCGTTTTCTCACTGATGCTAACTGAGGGTCTAAGAAGCGCAGTGGTCGGTTCCCCAAAATTGCTCTTCAACTCACCCCAAAGGGACCTTGACCACTTTGACCCTTGTCACATCATTAGACTCTGTGGGGTGCTCCTCAGTAACGTAAATGGCTGGCCATCTGCTGGGGTCTGTCTATAATATACTATGGAGTTTAGCAGAGCCATCCGTTCGCTGGCCACTCCTAACCCTCAGAAAGTATGCCTTTGATGGCAAGTTCCCAAGGCTTACACTGCGGGTCTGTGGGGCTCCTGGGGCTGCACAGAGCCCCAGGGAAAAGGCTGTAGGATGAGTGGCTGGGAAGAGGGGGCTGGAGAAGATAACTGGGCAAAAGCCTTGCCGTGGGAGGACCTACCTGAAGGTCTTTCCATGCCCAAGAGTTTAGGTTCTTACCTGTGAACAGGTGTTGCTATCTTTGAATGAAAAGGGAAAATGCTTGGATGATATGTCCCCTGTTTTAGGTCAAACCCACAGGCAGATGTCAAAACTTAGAAATATATGAAAAAAGTGCAACAGAAATGCTAGAGGAGTAATTCACTTTACCAAGCAACTTTGTATTGGAGTTTTTGCCCAAGAATGCCCTCTGGGGCACTCCAAATGATTCTATTTTTTTAAAATCTAATTACATGGACTTTTCTAGGAATTAACGGATTGTATGAATGCCAGATTGCATGCTTTACATTTGTTCAGATTATAGTTTCCATTATTTCACTTGCTTATTCAGCAAACATCAAAATTATGAAAAATCAAGATAGTGGGGTGCTGGCATAAAGATGGATATCAGTGGAACAGAACTGAGAGTTCAGAAATAAACCTTTATATTTATGGTCAGCTGATTTTTGATAGAGGCACTAAGGCTGCACACTGGAGAAAGATGGTCTTTCCCACAAATGGTGCTGGGAAACTGGACATTCAAGTGCGAAAGAATGACTGCAGACCCCTCCCTCACACCATACATAGAAATTCTCGCAAAATGGGTTGTAGGCACAAATGTTAAGAGCTAAAACTACAAAACTTAGGGGCAAGGACATAGAAAGGGAATCTTCATGACCCTGATTAGGCCAAGACTTCTTAGATATGGCATCAAAAGCATGGTCCATAAAAGAAAAGAACAATGACAAATTGGACTTTGTGAAGAATGAAAAACTTTGCACTTCCAAAGACAACATTAAGAAAATGAAAAGGCAAGCTGCAGACTTGGAGAAAATATTTGCAATTCCTGTGTCTGAGAAAGGACTTGCATTCAGAATATTTGAAAACCTACTGGGTCCTGGGGTTCTGGGCACTGGGAAGAGCAGTTACAGAAACCTACACTGCCTGCCCACCACAACCCGCAAAATAGCGCAATTCTCATCCTACATATGAAGAAACTGAAGCCCAGAGAGATTAGATACCTCGTGAAAAGTCCACAGCAGGGCCAGGACCCAGCACGTCTGGCTCTAAATGGTGAGTCTTGTGTTGGCTACTCATTTAGAAGCAGTTGGGGGGCTTTATAAAGTCACAATGCTCAGGTTGAACTGCAGACTCCCTAGGTTATAATCTCTCTGCAGTATTTTTAAAAATTCCCCAGATAATTCCAGCATGCAGCCAAGGTTGAGAATCACCAATTTAATGTGAGGGTTCTTAATCACTTGGCCAGAATTTTTCAAACCTGAGACATTCATTCAAAATACAGAGATACCAGGCCCCTCCTGCAAATGCTGGTCTGCATGTCTTAGAGGGGGCCTAGCAATTTGTGCTTTCCACAACCACCCCAGATGAATATTATGACCAGGCATGTGTCTAATATACCTGCCCCTCACCTCCTGGGCTGCAGGGAACCAGACCCATAGGTCCTGTCTGCTGACCACTGAGATGTAGGGCCGAGAGCTGCGAGACAGCCTGGAAGCGTGTGTCTGGGGTGGCATCGGGCCCTGGAGCAGCTGGGGCAGGATGGGGGTGGGAGGGTTTGCATCCACAAACCACCCCATCCCACTCCCAGCCCCAGGGCAACTTGACCTGAATCAGACTGGTAGAAAGCAGTATATTCTGAAAAGAGAAGTGTATTTTCTGCTTTCTTGTGGTTTACAAACTCTCTTCTACCCAGGAAGGGTAGAAGCAATGGCTTGGCGGGGCAGATGGTGGTCACATGAGCCCAAACTGCAGCAGGTCGCTCTAATGTGTTTATTCTATATGGACAAGGTCAGGGTCTTGTGGAAAAGAATCACATTGAATTAAACTCCCCCCTCTGCCAGCACATTGTGGAAGTACAATGGGGCTGCACCTGGGTGCCTGTCTCTCCCTCGTGAAAAGACAATCGCTCTGAGACAGCCTGCTCTTAGGGGACACGAGGAGGCTTGAGAGCACGAGAGAACTCCAGGAAGACAAAAGTAGCCCCTTTGGCCCAGATCATATTTATAACGGCTTTGCTTTCCTTTGTGGTGCTTCCCAAGGCCACGCCAGCAGTGAGAACAGAGGCATTGTTTTCTGCCTGGAGGCAGACAGAGGGGACATTTGGTGACAGGAAGACAGCTCATTCAAGGACCCAGAGCAGGCTCTTTCTCACAAGCTGGCAGGGTGTGAAGACCTCACAAGGTCAGAATAGGGTGTCTCAGGAGGTCCTCCTGCCCTGGAGAGAGAAGTGCCATGGGGGTGTGTGGGGTGCTTCCCCAACAGTACTGTCTGCAAAGAGGGCTGCAGAGGGAGGCAGGAGCGGTGTCGCTGCCCTCTGGGAGTTTTGGGGAGGAGATCAGCTGCTTGTGGGAACCTAGAGACCCAGAGGCAGTCAGTATTCTGCAGTGAGTCTCAAACACAATAGTGCTGGAGACGTGCCAGTCCGAACATCAAAAATGCAACCGTCTCGGGGGCAGTCAGATGGGAACCTTCACCAATTACAAAAGCAAAACTGTTCTTGTGCAATGCTAATGAGCGAAGTGATTCCTGGAAAGAACTTCCCAGCTTAAGAGCAAGTTCGTTTTCCAAGCCAGGGGTGGGGCTGAGGGAGCTCTGGGAATGAGTTCAGTGTTGCAGCTTAGTAGGGAGGCAGTGGAAGGTGGCACCAGGCTCCACGGCAGCAGAAAGACAAGAACATTTTCCTCCTCCTGTGGTCCCTGGGGCAGCCCCCAATCTCTGTGCCAGGCTCTGATGGCCTCTGTGGGACACCTAGCAGGGCAGAGGCATGCAAGGAGACCTTCCTTACTCCTTATGTCTGGGTGCACCTTGTAAACTTTGGGGTCCTAATGTTACACAGAAAGATGTGAGTGGGAAGAAAAGAGGGTGGGGCCCACCAAGAACTCAGGGAGTTGATCAGATAAAGCCAGGGAGCCAGAAAGGACTCACAGACATGACGCCCTTTGCAATGTGAGTTCATTCCACATGCTCTGAATCTGGGCTGACCTGGAGACTCGCGCTAGTTAAGGCAGGTGAGATTAGGGCAGAGACACGGGACAAGCATCATGATTAATTTTCCTAAAAAATGCCGAAATATGAATAGCATAATAAGAATAAGTACTTATCTTAAGGCTAAGATTCCATTTTAAAAGAGAATTGGGCAGTTAGACTCCTGGACTATTCTTTGGTAATCTGCCAACAACCTATCTTAAGGCAGGGCAAGCAGTCAACTATTATGTTCCCAGTGCTTGGGAGCAGCCACTCTCTTGGAGAACAGGAAGTTCACCCTACAGAATTATCTAGAGGACTATAGGTAGTGACACATGGTCTTTCACTGGAGATAGACATCATAAGACCACATGACAAGCCTGTGACCCACCCACCAACCCTTTATCCCATTCTTCAAAGCCTTAAGACAAAATCCTAAGCCCCTTAAGCGTGCCTTCTCTCTGAGGTTGCGTGTACTCTCCTAAGAGTGCATATTTTTAAGAGATTTCTTATTGCTCAACTTATTATGTATTGTTTCTGCTCTTCCAGTGGTGTCTCTGTCACTTTGCTATTTCATTCTGTTTTCCAGACTTTAAGCACAAGTTTTCACTCTTGCCCTATTTCAGGTAAGTAAGCGCCTCTGAGAGCTCTGATCTGAGCTTGCAAGTTCCTGTCAATGAGCTTCCCCTTCCTCTCTGCTTTATTCAAGTAAACCTGCATTTGTCCACCTTGACTCCGGCCCTGTTCCTCCCTTAGAGGGCATTAAAAGAAAACTTGTGCCCCATTTCACTGTTGCATCTCTGCCCTTCAACTCTTTGTTGCGGTGGGACAAGCACTGAGGAGAACTAACTCACCCGCTAACACTAAGGGACTCACTTGCCTGCAAGAGGCTTGTTTCCCTGGGATCCCCGCCACCAGCCTTCCCGGGGAGGCACAGCTGTGGACGCACTCTGCGGTCAACTTGGGTGAGCTCCAGGCAGGCAGAGGGTGAGGACAGGGAGAGGTAGGAGGGGGTCGCCAGAACTGCAGGGTGACTCTGGTCAGTGTTCACCTGCTCTCCCCAATACAAAGCTGTCTCCTTGAGAAAAGACTGGGGTCTTTTTACTCAGCCCCATCCCAGTGCCTGGCGCAGAGGAGGAGCCCAGTTCTCCTCCCTTTGACACCTGCCGAGGGGGTGAATTGTGACCCTCCCCCCAGGGCACTGTGCCTAGAACGCTCTCTCTCTCTCCTCTTCCTCTTCTGGTTTGTAAAACAGCACAGCCAGGTGATGATCTGAGAGGGGAAAACAGAGTCTGAAAACTGGGAGGAGGCAATTTTGCGGTTCCAGAGAAGGTGATAAGCTTTGAGCTTGTGGGAAGGACAAGCCGACCCGGTGGCCTGCAGCTTGACACTCTGTGGGCTGAGGGATGCACCGAATGATGCATTCAGAGGAACTGCCTCCTAATAGGTGATCAGTCACCACGAACTTCCATCCCTCCGTTCTTATCAGAAAGCTCTCCTCTTCAGAGGCCCAACCTCAGGCCACCCCAGCCAGGCTGTTCTTCCCACCCATTCAGGGGCAGTTCCTTTAGGCCTCCCGCCGCCTCCAGGAGAGGGTGGTGTCAGTACCCGGCTGGCTGGGAGCGGGCAGTGCAGGAGGCAAAGCGTTTAGAACCTGCAGGTCCCGGGACTCCGGGCGTACTGAGGGCAGGGCGGGCTAACGGGGCGGGGGACCCTCAGAGCGCTGGTCCTGGCATCCGCCGGCCGGCAGCGCTACTCCAGAGGACGCCCCTCGAGGAGGTTTTGCGCTCTCGGTGGCTACCCTCAGGGGCTCTCCCCTCCTCCCTCCATTCTCTTCAGCCTCACGTCCTTCCGGCACCCGCCTTACCTTCGGTCCGGTCCTCCTGCGCCGGTGCCCGCTTCGGGGCTTCTCAAACGGCTCCGCGGCGCGCAGTTTACCTGTTGCCTAGCAACCCTGGCCCGGCCCGGGTCGCCTGGCGGCGTGGAGGGCGCGCGGAGCACGTGACCTCCCGTCCCGCAGCGTAGGAAGCGCTAGTCAAACAGCTGCAGCAGTAAACGTCTGTAGATTTTTGCCAAGGCGCTTATCCAAGACTGCAGATATGCCCTGAGCAAGATCGTGAGCGTGCGCATGGTAGTCCGCGCCTCCGAGGTCCTGGCCCTGGTTGGTGAGGCCCACTCCGCTGTTCATTTGCTTGTGGTCTGGCAGGTCGTTTACCCGCCCTTCCTTCAATTTCCTTGCCCACTGAAGGGGAATTATAACACCCAGTCTCCCCTCTGTTGCTATGTCCCCTGCACGTTGTATTATAACCTTAAGTATGTCTGCACCAGCATGGAAACTCCCGGAGAGTAGGGGCTGGCTAGGTGTTTCCACCAGCTAGGGGCTTAGTTGCGTGATTGGCACTTTGTAAACATGGATTCATGTTCACTTCGTGAATGAATGAATGAAATGAGATTTTTCCTGGGGTTAAGGCAATGAAATGGGATAATGTAAGCTAAAGGGGACTGGGGGCTAGAAGACTTGAGTTTGAATCCTGGCTGGCCCATTTCCTAATCCCATAACTTTGGGTGAGTTACTTTCTTTTCCTAAGACTCAACCTTCCTGTCTGCAGAGTGGGGGGACAGTGACAGTATAATTGGGAGGGCCAAGTGAGAAGACGTGGCAGAGTGCCCAGGCACATGCTGATGGCAGAGTCTGTGCCCAAACACAGGCCAGCTCTGTACTTCCTGCTGCAGGGAGTCAGGCTAACCTGAGTTCTGGGATGGGTGCTAGAGATTTGGATTGGTGTAGAAAAGGGGTGTGTCATCCAAAAAGTGGAATTTGAGGTTGGAACTGGACCTTGAAAAATGGGGAAAGGAGTGGGAAGAGCTTTCCAGATTCAGGGGAGGGCATGACATAAGCAAGAGCGGGGTGGTTGTCAGAAAGGTATTTTGGGGTTGGCACATCATAGTGGCTGGTGTTGACAGCCCTGGAGGGAAGAATGAAAGAGGAATCTGCAGAGGTCAGCTGAGACCAGTTTGGGGGGTCCTGAGGGGCAGGCCAAGGCACCTGGCAGCCTCCTGTGGGTTTTTGGAGCTGTGAGATTACAGGGAGAAAGCAAGCAGCCCACTCCAGAGCCCAAGTTCCCTAACCGTGCCTTCACCACTACCCACCCACTTTTAGCTGTGCAGGTGCAACAAAATTCCCAGCAAGGCAGTACTTTGCCCACCCACACTAACAAGCCCCTAGGGACTGCTGCCACCAAGAGCCCCTCTGCTCCCCCTCCCACCAGCCGAGCAAAGGACTCCCTTGGGTAGGTACTGAGGGCGGGTGGTGCAGGAGCATCTGAAAGCCCCAATGAACTCGCTTTGTGTAGCCAGAGGCGAATCAGACGCAGACGGTGTTCAGAAGGAAGCAGCAGATGGGCTCCACAAGGGAGCCTTGGCGGGTTGGGAATGCAATCATAGACACCCTCCTCCACCCACCCCCAGCTCTGGGAAGCTGAGGCCCTCTGCACACACATTATTCCCTGGCCCAGGAGGTGAGGGGAGGGGTAGAAAAGATGCAGAAATGGGAAACATTGAAAGGGAAACTGCAGACACCTTTCTCATATCATTGCAATGATTTATTACAGGCTCACTCGGGCCTGCGTGCTTGTACCTGCCTTGGGCAGCTCTGTTCACGGGCCAGTCACCACCCCTTGGCAGGCCCATGTCAGCTGCCCTGGGAAGCCAGCAGGAGTGCACATAATTAGGAATATGAACAAGGATCTAGTTTAAAAAAAATGTGGTGTCTCTCAGATCTCTGCCCAATCACAGCAGAATCAGCACCTGAAGTTCTTTGCTGAGAACAGCCTCTGCCCCTGGACATTCCCCAGGCCAGTCCATAATCCTTCGCCCTGCTGTCCACCCCTCCATTACTTTTCCAATTTTTAAAAATTGTGGTAAAATGCCTATAACAGAAAGTTTACCACCTTAACCATTTTCAAGTGTGCAGGTCGGTGGTAGTAAGCACGTGCATATTCTTGTGCAACTATCACCACCATCTGTCTCTAGAACTCTCTTCGTCTTGCAAAACTGAAACTCTGTCCCCATTAAACAATAAGGCCCCGTTTCCACCTCTCACCCACAGCTGCTCACAACCACAGTCCTACTTTCTGCCTCTGTGGTTTTGATAACTCTAAGTACCCCATATCAGTGGAATCGGTGTTTGTCTTTTTGTGACTGACTTACTTCACTTAGCTTAATATCTTCAAAGTTCACCCATGTGGTAGCATGTGTCACAACCCTCTTCCTTGTTAGAATTGAACAACATTCCGTTGTATATATACCACATTTGGTTTATCCACTCATGCACTGATGGGCACGAGGGTGGTTTCCACATCTGACTATTCTGAGCAAAGCTTCTATGAACGTGGCTGTACTAATATCTTGAGATTGTGCTTTCAACTCTCTTGGGGAAGTGGAATTTCTGGATCATATGGGAATTTTATTTATTCAATATAATTTATTAATTTTTAAGTTTTTGGAGAACTACAGTATTGTTTTCCACAGCAGCTGTACCATTCCACATTCCCACAGTGCACAAGGATTCCGATTTCTCCACAGCCTGGCCAACACTTGTTATTTTCTGGTTTTTTGATAGCAGCCATCCTAATGGGTGTGAGGTGGTATCTTATAATTTTGATTTGCATTTTGCCAGTGATTAGTGATGTTGACCTTATTTTCATGTATGTGCTTATTGGCCATTTGTATATTTCCTCTGGAGAAATATAAATTCAAGTCCTTTGTTTTTTGAAAATTTTTTTGTTCTTGTCGAGTTCTCTATATTTCTGATATTCATCTCTTGTCAGATATATAATTTGCAAATCTTTTATCCCACTTCGTGGGTTGTTTTTTTTACTCCGTTGATGGCGTCTTTTAATGCACAAAATTTAAAAATTTTCATGCATCCAGTTTGTCTATTTTTTCTCTCATTGTCTGTGCCTTTGGGGTCATGTCTAAGAAGTCACTGCCAAATCCAACATTGTAAAACTATCACCCTATGTTTTCTTCTAAGAGTTTTATAGTTCTAGGTCTTCCATTGAGTTAGTTTTTGTATATGCTCTTAGGTAAGGGTCCAACTTAATTTTTTCTTATGTGTATATTCAGTTTTTCCTGCACCATCTGATGAAAAGACTGTCCTTTCCCCACTGAATGGCTTTGGCCCCCTTGTCAAAAACCATTTGATCTTATATGTGAAGGTTTATTTTTAGGTCTGTTTTATTCCATTGATCTGTATGTCTGACTATACCAGCATCACTCTTTCATTTACTGTAGCTTTCTAGTAAGTTTTGAAATCAGCAATCTGAGTTCTGCAACTTTGCTCTTTTTCAAGATTTGTTTGACTACTTGGGTCCCTTGAGAGTCTACAATTTTAGGATGTTTTTTCCTATTTCTGCAAAAAAATGTCCTTGGGATTTTAATAGGGATTGTGTTGAATCTGGCGATCATTTTGGGTAGTATTTTCATCTTAACAACATTAAGTCTTCTAATCCATGAACATGGGATGTCTTTCCATTTATGACTTAATTTCTTTCACCAATGTTTTGCAGTTTTCACTGTACAAGTCTTTCATTTCCTTGGTTAATTCCCAAGCAGTTTTTCATACTTTTATAAATAGAATTGTCTTTTAAATTTCCTTTTCAGATTGTTCATTGTCAGTTTAGATTTACAGAAAAATTGTAAAGATACCTTTGATATGGCTGGAATGTTTATGTCCTCCCCAAATTCACATATGGAAATTCTATGTTATATAGTATTTGGAGGAGTGGCCTTTGAGAGGTGATTAGATCATGAACGTGGATCTCTCATGAATGGGATCAATGTTCTTATAGAAGAGACTCCACAGGACTCCCAGGAACACAGAGAAAGGGTGCCATCTATGAACCAGGACACCTTCTTTGCCTCTTTGTAAATTCTGTGAAGTCAAGGATCACAGGTGCCTTAGATCCTTCTGTAGTCCCAGGATTTAGAGAAGGTGATATACTAGGCCAGGGGCCAGCAAACTGTAAACTACTGCAAAAGATAGTAAATATTTTAGGCTGTGGATTAAGAGGTAAAATCAAAGATGTTTGTAGATACTTACGTGACAAGAGAGAAAATCAATTCCTATACATTTTTAACAAAATTCATAATGTATTAATTGACTACAATTTTTTTGTAATGTAATACTCTATTAGTGAGAAGAATGGAATTCTTTGGGGAGGATAACATTTGGCTTGATTGAGGTTCAGAGTTAGTTTTCTCTACCATCAAATTCAGTCGCAAATATTTGATCACTAAAAAAAAACATTAAAAATGGAAAAACTGTCTTACTATACTGATGGACAGTGACTGCAATGGGGTATGGGGGGGACTCAATAAGGGTGAATGTAGTAACCACATTGTTTTTCTTGTGAAACCTTCATAGGAGTGTATATCAATGATACCTTAATTGAAAAACACTGTAAAAACTATATTCAGAGTCTGTACAGGGCAGTAGGTCAGGCTGGGCCCCCAGCCTGGTTTGCTGGCTTCACTGAAGCAATCAAAGCATTTTCAGTTAAATGATTAGAAGGGGGAAGAAAGGAAAATAAATTATCCTGATCTGGGTACCTCTGTCAGTGGCACACCAGGGTTCTTGAGTGTTACATCAGCAATTTAGCAGAGAAGAGGCAGCAATATCCCCTCCACCCTTCTCCACGTACCCCCCTGCTCTCCCACTTCGAAATGTGAGACCTGGAAGCTTTGGAGGGGAGAAAACCAGAGGAGAGTATGGCTTAGGACAACTGGAGATGAGTCAGGTTCGGAGAAGGTTTTATCCAGTCTGTGGGCCACTCCACGTGGGTGCATTGGCCCTGAATGACTGACTCAAGACATATGCCTGTTCCTGGCAGAGGGTCTGCCTCCCAAGGGGCCTAATGGGGTTCATTGCTCTTTCTCTCTGGGAGTAGACTCCTGGGTATGGAGACGTGTTTGGGGATGGTAAGGCAGAGCTGGCAAGCTGGTAGGTGGAAGAGGGGCATGCCTGGCTGGGGGACCTGCCCACCCCACACCTTCCCCTTGGGTGAGAAATTGGTACAGGCTGAGATAGGAAAGGGGGTGACACATGGTGATCCAAATCCCCCCTGAGCTTGTGCCCTCCCCCGTGGCCCTCTCCCTCCCTCCTGCAGGGCCTGCCCCAGCTCAGGGCTCACTGCAGATTGGAGACAATGAAAGCTTCCAAAGCAAAATCTCCTTTGGGTATTGAGCTGCAGTTACCTTAAAAAAAATCAAGAGTGGTTCTAGAAAAGAGTTTCTCTTCCGCTCTTGGTCTCCTGAGACAAGAAGGGAGCCTATCTTGCAGGATGGGGTGGGGGAGTATTTCCACTTCAGGGACGCCCGGGTTCTGACGCTCAGCTCTGAGGGATGCAGTCTGAGCCTGGCATGCTGCGCTGCACGGGGCACTCTGCCTCTCGTCTCAAGTGCTCCCAAAGGATGCATATGCTGCTCCCTTCAGGGAGTTCCATGAAATGCTGTCAAACACCTGTGAAAAGCACAGGTGCCACACAGAAGAGTAAACAGGAGCTTAGGGCCATGGGCTGAAGCTGGAGTATTTCCTACCAGCCATCCCAGCTGGCTCCATGGTTCACAGACAAATGAGATACTGCGAAGAATGCATGAAGGATGCAGTGTGACTTGGGAGCCCCTGCCTGCCAGGGGAGGCACCCATGGAGGGGCAGAGTTTAGGAAGCAAGTGCAGCTGGGACTCACTGCAAAGCTGGGGAGGTGGCCTGCTGAGTGACCACTGGCCCAACCCCTAGCATTGCAGAGGTGCCTGGCTTTGGTTCTGGGTTAGACACTCGCTCGGAGTCCTTATCCCCTCGGCACCTTTGCTGGCTTATCTGCAAAAAGAATGACCTGTGTTGTGAGGTTCGATTAACAATTAATGTAAACACTTGGGGTGGCCCCTGGTACATGCAGGTGTTCAATAAATGCTATTTATTATTAGCAACATTAAGGGCAATGATCTTTGGGGGAACTTTGGAGAAAGACTAGGGCAGTAGCTAGAGGAACCGTGACATTCAACAGCCCCATATTTCAATACTTGCATTGAAATCTGCTTTGAAGCCCTCACCCATCTGGAAGGGATTGGTCAGTACCCCAGCTATTCCCACAGTGGAGGGAGTTACAGACTGAATGCACGTTTTAGTACAAGTGGTTTATTTCTCCCCAGGCAAGGGCACAGAGGTGTGCCCACCTGGCTCCTTCAGGAACCCAAGGGATTCTACTTTAGTTTACATGCATTAAAAACAACTCTCTAGCCACCAACAACACATTAAGAAGCAATACCCTGACGCTGGAGTTCCTCTCTGTATGCGGCTTGGCCATAGGTGTGTTTGCGGTACATGGTATGTACAGGTTAATGCAGGTGAGAGCCCTGGCTGCCCAGTGGGCCCCATTCTGTCCTGGAGGCTTGGCTGGGGGCTGAGAGCCACTCTGCTGTCAGTGTTTTGACAAGAAGGTGGTGCTTCCAAAACGGAAATGGAGTCTTTGTCCCAAGCCATACCACCCCGTGTCCCTGGCTTTGGTGTGCAAGGCTGTGGGGTCATCGGTATTGTGCACTCTGAGTTGGCAGGAGGTTGGAAGCACCAAATACCCTCATCCTGGACCCTCAGTGGGTAGGATGGTAGGTCATTATTTCCTCCTGGTCAGTCCTCTTCTCACCTGCCAGGTACAGTTTGGGGGCCTAGGAGCACAGGTGGGCACAGGGTGTAGTGAGGTGGAGAGGAGGCCTGACTTCAGGTCAAGACACAATTGTCCCACTTTGCTAAAACTTTTTATAACAAACTTATCTAAAGACAAAAGGGAGGGGACAGTTGACTTGGGCAGTCCCTGGACCAGGGCACTCGGCTCAGTTTTCTCTTAGTTCTTTCCTGTCTAAAAGGGCCTCCCTCCCTGAGTGGGATGAACCCATATCCCCGTCAAAGAGCAGCTTGAGACAGGATGTCTCACTGATCTTTATTTTGTTTAAAAACCCCCCCTCCCTCTAGATCTTAAAGAACTGGCTGGGTGCTAGCAAAATTTGCTAAAGCAGTGGTTTGCAAACCAGGTGGAAGGGATAAGGCCCCAATCTATTGTACGTCCTGGATGTTCTAGGATTTTCAATTCTTTGCATAATCAAAATATTTAAAACATTGGAAAAAAAAGGAGTTTAACGTTGCTTTCAAAGTGTCTGCTAATTAATACCTGAGACTGCTCCTATGTTTGGTGAACAAACTCACAGTATCGATTCTGCAGTGGCGAGGCGACGGAGGGCGGCAGAAAGGCAGAACATGGCAGGCTGTCACCCACATTCCCATGGGGTCCCACCGTGGAAGCCCACCGTGGAAGGCATGAGCTTGTGGTCCCCCTGCTCTGCAGCCCCCAGCCACCTACTGCAGAGCTCTTTGCCGCCTTCCCTCTGTGCCCAGCTGGGGAACAGTGACATCACTTCCCTTAAAAGCATCTTCCTCTCAGCCCTTCCACCTTGACCTGCAGGGACATGCTGCCCATCTGTGCAGCCAGGAGGAGAGAGTGACTGAGAGAGAGAGGTCACTGGGCTTCTGGCCATGCTAACAGGAGGCACAGTCCTGGCAATGGGAACCTGGAGAACATACACCTGGGTGGTGGCGCCTGACCCGGCCCCTCCTCACTGCCACTTCCCACCTGGCGAGGGTGGAATGTAGGGGTGAGCTGAATCAGGCTCCCATTTAGTGATGGCCAACCACCTGGGGGGCATTTCTGGTGTGGAGAGGAGGCCAGAAGAGGGAGAGGCTGGCCCATGTCATGGGTCTCCTGTCCGCCTGGGCCTTTGGCATGCAACGACCGCACCAACCCCAGGCTGATTCTCCCTGAATCTCGGCCACTCCTCTGCCTTCCAATCTCACGGCCCTGCACGCAGTCTCCAGAGGCCTTCGGTTTCTATTAAAGAAACAGGGCTTGTATTTGCAGTAATTAAAAACCAAACAGATCGAGGTGACTGGAACCCTGAAGGTGTGTGTTAGGCTGGAAACTCATTCCCATAGTGCCTCAGGTGCTCATCTGCCACGGACAGGTAGGTGGCCCTCATGCTGGGGGAGTACTGTGGGAGAGAGAAGAGGGGACAGTCAGAGCGGGGTCATGCCACGTCACCAGTTAAGCTGGACACTGTACTAGCACAGGGCCAGGAACTCGGGGAATGAGAGCTGGGCCAGCTACCGCAGCCAGGCTCCAAGTTTTAAGCACAGGTCTCGTGGGGAGTGGGGGGAGACTACAGTGGCTTGAGCAGGCATCACAGCCGGCAATGCTTCCAGCCCTGGAGCCACCAGGAAATGTGCTTCCAGCCTCAAATGCAAGGTGCAAGCACAGTCCGGCCACCCTCCCTGTGCCGTGGCTGCCACATCCACTGTAGTGCACACCACCAACACACAGGATGGCGTCAGGGTGCACAAGTGCACTTAGGAGCCTGCCCAGTGAGCAGGCCAAGGGCATAGGCCCATAGACTCCGAGACCCAGATTCGAACCCAAGCTGTGCATTTTACCCGTTCTATAACCTTGTCTCCAACATCTCCAAGCCTCAGTTTCCTCACTTGCAAAATGGACTTACGAGCACTCAGCACTTGTATGGAAAGGATGAAATGCTACAAAGCTGCCAGACCCCTAACACAGCTTGGCTGGGCATCAGAAACACTTGTGGAGCCTAAAAAGACCTGATAGCCAGGTCACACCCAGCAATGTTTTTAAAAATTGAGGTGAGATGCACATAACATAAAATGAGGCATCTTAAAGTACCACCGGCATTTTTTCAAGCAGCTCTTCCAAATGGAGACAGGCTGGACATGCAACGACCTGCCAGCCGCTGCTCCGAAGCCAAGACGGGGCTTCTCATGGGATCACACCCTGCCTCGTGGGACCTGTGATTCTACATTTCTAACAAGCTCCAGGGGCTGCTGGTCTGTTGACTCTGAGTAGCAAGGCTCAGCAGGACCCTGAGTGTCCCAGGCCACTGGGGAGGGAACAAATGCTGCCAGCTGGTTGTGGGTGTGTCTGAGCCTGAGCCAAGGTTCTTTAACCCAGGGGTTCTCAAGCCAGGGCGATTTTGCACCCCCAGGGACATTTGGCCGTGTCTGGAGGCATCTTCGGTCATCACCACTGGGGGCTAAGGAGTGGAGAGCATTGCTGGCATCCAGTGGGTGGAGGCCAGGGATGCAAGCCAACACCCTGCGGCACACCGTCACCCCGTGGAGGCTGAGGAAGCCTGTCTTGGGGCAGAGGTTCTCCCGGGGGCCCTCCTGACAGGCAGCTTCAGCCGTATCTGGGAGTACGTTAGAAAGGCAAATCCCAGGGCGCAGCCCAGATTTTCTGAATCAGAAACGGGGGTGTGTAGGGTGCATTGGGGGTGATGGCCAGCAGCCTGTGTTGTAACAGGCCCTCCAGGGGATTCTGATCCATGCTCAAGGGCAAGAGCCTCCTCCCTGAAGCAGCATTTCCCAACCTCATGTGCTGTAAGGACCACCGGGCTGCCTGTTACACTTGAACTTCCCAAGCATCTTCCCTGGAGATTCTGTTTCAGCGAGTCTCCACAGTGAAGTCTGGTGTTGGTCTTTTTAACAATTGCCCGGGTCATTTTTGCCCATCAAGCCTAGGACAAGGGGCCCGGGAGGACAGGCGGCACTCCCGGAAGGCAGAGCCTGGGGAAGACACATTTCTAGTCAAGGGAATAGGCTGTACATTCGAATCGCCTTGCTTAGCATCATCCACTATGGTGAAAGCCGCATGTGTGCCAGAGATGGAGTTGGCAGAGGGACGGAGTGGTCCATCGTCAGCCTCGCTGAGTACTGGTGAATATTTAGAGCAGGCACAGGGCAGGGTGCAGAGCGGCCACCAGTGCTGTTAGGGTGGAGGCACCCTAACAGGGTGGACACACCCTCAGCGGCAAAGTGGTCCCTTTAGGCGCCTCCCATGGAGGGGGTGAGGGTCTTCCTTGGGGCAGGTAGAGCTTGGTAGGGCAGGGTAGCCAACTCTGCAGAGCAATTAGAGTTTCTGGGCATGTCTTAATTCTAGTGAGGCGGGTGTGCTCTGACCTTAAGCCTTGTGAAAAAGGTCAGTTCTTGATTCTGCTCACGGCAGGGAGAGTGGCCTGAATTTTTCAAAACAGAAGGTAATCTGAAAGTTATTTGTATTTGGCATCACAGGGCATCGAGTAATTCTTTTTTCACAGCAACAGATTTCCTCTAATTATGTTGTGCTCAGACTAATATTAAAGGCAATCTGCATTCTTGAGCCTGTAGCAGCTGGTGGGAAGAAAGGGAACCCAGGAGGCTTCTGGTTAGAGAAGGAAGCCTGGTGGGGTTTAAAACGTGCTGCCTCTGAATGCAGGCTTTGGCCAGCCCCCTCACCCTTCCTGAGGACCCCCGAAAGTGAGAGTGAGGCACGGGTCTAGCACTGTTTGTAAAAGGGAAGCAGGTGAGGCGCTTTGGGCAAAACCAAGATGAGATCATGTCAGGGAAAGAAGGATGTTTGGGGCCGGATGTGGCTCTTTGAGGGGGCGGGTGGCTGTCCTGTGCTGTAGGAGGCTTAGCAGCATCCCTGGCCCCCACTCACTAGACGCCAGCAGCATCTACCCCCAGTTGTGACAATCAAAACTGCCTGCAGATTCAGCCAAATGTCCCCGGCGGGGGGCAGTGCAAAATCACCGCTGGTTGAGAAGCCCTGCTCTCAGGTCTGGTTCGAATGCCACGTATTGTCTCGGACCTGCTCAGTTCCCATAGCGCAGCAGGAACAGTTCCTGCCTCCAGGTCCCAAAGTCCTGTATGGCACTTACTACAAGCTGCTTTCTCACGCAGATCACACACTTCCAGAAGCCAGGTGCTGGAGTCTGTCCTCTCAAGCCCTGTCACTGCTTTCTCGACCAGCTTTATGCAATAGTCTAAATCCTTTGTTGTCATTTCAACAGTCTTCACAGCATTGTCACCAGAAGTAGCTTCCATCTCAAAAAACCACTTTCTTTGCTCATCCGTAAGAAGCGACTCCTCACCCATTGAAGTTTTGCCATGAGGTGGCAGCGATTGAGCCACATCTTCAGGCTCCACTTCTAGTTCTAGTTCTCTGGCTGTTTCCACCACATCGACAGTGACTTCCTCCACTGAAGTCTTGAACCCCTTGAAGTCATCCATGAGGGCTGGAATCAGCTTCTTCTGAACTCCTGTCAATGTTGATATTTTGACTCCTTCCTTATGAATCATGAGTGTTTTTAATGCACTTAGAATGGTGAATCCTTTCCAGGTTTTTTATTTACTCTGCCCAGATCCATCAGTGGAATCAGTGTGGCAGCTACAGCCTTATCACATGTACTCCTTAAATAATAAGACTTGAAAGTCAAAATGACTGCTGGATCCCGGGGCGGAATGGACGCTGTGTTGGCAGGCATGAGGACAAGAACTCCCAGTCTCTCTCCACCAGAACTCTTGGGTGACCAGGTGCATTGCTAATGAGCAGTCATATTTTGAAAATAATATTTTTTTCTGAACAGGTCTCAATAGTGGGCTTAAAATATTCAGTAAACTATGTTGTAAACAGATGTGTCATCACATCTGTTTTTCCATACATAGAGCACAGGAAACTAGATTTAGCATAATTCTTAAGGGCCCTGGGCAATGAATGGTAAATAAGCCCTGGCTTCAACTTAAGTCACCAGCTGCATTAGCCCCAACAAGAGAGTCAGCCTGTCCTTTGAAGCCTTGAAGCAGCACTGACTTCTCCTCTCTAGCTATGAAAGTCCTAGATGACACCGTCTTCCAGCATAAGGCTGTTTAGTTTACATTGAAAATCTGTCCGTGAGCGTAGCTGCCATCATTCATTACCTCAGCTGGATCTTCTGGGTAACTTGCTGCGGCTGCTCCATCAGCACCTGCTGCTTCACCTGCACTTTTCTGTTACGGAGACGGCTTCTGCCCTTAAACCTCATGAACCAACCTCTGCTAGCTTCTGACTTTTCTTTGCAGCTTCCTCACCTCTCCCAGCCCTCCCAGCATTGAAGAAAGTTAAGGCCTTGCTCTGGATTAGGCTTTGGCTTATGGGAAGGTTGTGGCTGGTTCGATCTTCTATCCAGACCACAAAAACTTTCTCCACATCAGCAATAAGGCCGTTTCTCTTTCTTTTCATTCACATATTCACTGGAGGAGCACTTTTCATTTCCTTCAAGAACCATTCCTTTGCATTCATGATTGTTTGGCCCAAGGCCTAGCTTTCAGCCTCTCCGGGCTTTCAACATGCCCTCCTCACTCAGCTTAACCACTTCTAGCTTTTGATTTAAAGTGAGAGACAGGCGGCTCTTCCTCTCACTCGAATACTTAGAGGCCATTGTAGCATTGTTAATTGGCCTGACTTCAATATTACTGTGTCTCAGGGAATAGGGAGAAGGAGGGAGAAGGAGAGAGAGAAGGGGGAACACCCAGTTGGTGGAGCAGTCAGGACACACATTTATCAATTAACTTAATTATATGGGAGCCGTTCATGATACCCCAAACAATGACAACAGTAACACCGAAGATCACGGACCATACTGACAAATGGCAACGCCTCCTATTGTGGTAAGCATTTTGTAATGTATATAACGGTCAAATAATTACTGTGTACACCTGAAGCTTCCATAATATTGTATGTCAACTGTACTTCCATAAAAAAAATCCGTGGTCACTGATAATCATAATACAATAATAATGAAAAAGTTAGAAATGTTGTGAGAATTAGCAAAATGTGACAGAGACATGAAGACAGCAAAGCTGTTGGAAAAGTGGTGGATAGACTTACTCAAAGCACAGTCGCCTCAAACCTTCCGTTTGCCAAAGACACAATATCTGCGAAGCGCAATAAAACGAGGTATGCCTGTAAAACCTTTTTAAAGGCTAAATAAGGCTCTTGCTTTACAATCCAGCAACGTTTTCTTAAGGGTCTGGGAGTATCTTTTTGCAATGTAAGCATCAAGGAAGATGGCCCCGTCTCCAGGGCAATTAGCGAACACTGATAGCCACCCCATTACCCAGTGGATTTAGGATGAGCTAATGACAAACGGTGCTGTGGAGCCCTCTTGCCTGAGGACAGGTACCATATATCTTGAGGGCAGCTGTGCCATGGGGTGTATCTGTCTGGCTCTACGGGTGAGCTTTCTGTCTTTGCAATCGCTTCAGTGAATAGCCTGCGATGTGCATGGCAGGCTGGTTTAAAGGTTATTCGATAATAAAAGGGTTTCACTTTTTCTACCTTTGTGGAGCTAATTCACTGGGTTGGCAGGAGATCTTATCTTTAATGATTTCCCCAGCAGGGGCCATAGCCATGACTTTGCCTCCCTCTGGAGCCCAGTTACCGTGGGGGGAGGGGAGCCTCTTCCGATGAGTGGCACGTTCTCATAGCGCGGGTTCCCACCGAAGAGCACAGCCTGGTTCCTGTGGGGCCAAGAGGAGAGCTCAGGAAGGAAAGGCATTGGTGGGGCGGGGGGATGCACTCAGATTTCTGTGGGTGGGTCCCCTGGGTGTCCATATGGGAGTGGGCAAATGGAAATGGACCACACATGGAGCGGAGTGTGGGCAGGAAGCTTCGGGAAGCAGCACTCCGGGCGGCCCAGGGGAGAAGCAGCAGAGGGGGCACGGGGGCAGCATGGCCCAGACTCATCTGGATGTACAGGGCTGAGGAGATGCTCCCTTGGGGGCCTTCCCGCCAGGCAGCCCATGGCTGCAGTGGGGGGCACACGGCTTGCCTTTGATGCCTTCTTCCCTGCCTGGCTTCTGGACCCCACGTGCTATCTGCACACCCCACTCCCCGAGGGCTAGGAGGGGAGGCACTGCCCCAGCCAGGAGCTGGGGAGGCGGAAGCAAGGCCCCAGGAAGGCTGCCGTACATGTACTCTGAGACGGGGGCATTGGAGATGGTCTGGGCCGGGGGCTGCAGGCTGGTTTGGCTGCCCAGGCCACTGCTGTAGCTGCAGAAGCTGCGAAGCTGCCCCCGAGGTGGGTTGTGAGCAGCGATGCGCCGGGCCTGGGGGTTGAAGGGGTCCTCATCGTCGATGTCATCGTAATCCCTGTCCCTAGAACAACACGTAGGATATGGCCAGTGGTGAGGAGCGAGGGAGGCTCTGAGGCAGTGGAGTCCTGGCCTGCTTCCAAATCTTTACTCCCAGAGCTTGCTCTCTGTCACATGTCTCCTTGAGATTCCTCTAAAACGTGTCGTCGACCCTGCCTCATGCAGATCACTCCACCCATTCCCAACTTCACATCCACCTCCTCCAGGCAGCCCTCCATGCTGACCCTGTGCACACTGACCCTCCCAACTCTGCTTCCTCTTGTCTGATCTACCCTTAAGGTGCGGAAATAGCACCTCATCTCTATCTCCTCAAGGAGACTGTAGGTGCCCTGATAACAGTGCTACAATCTGTCCTTCTGGCATTCTGGGGGTATGCTTCCTGGCACCAAAAGCTTTCCTCAACAACTCAGGCCACACAGTCCTGTGGAGGAAGAGAGGACAAAAAAGGGGTGCCAGGTTGTGGCAAGATACTGTCACCATCTTCAGCCCTGGAACCTCCTTTTGGGGTGGTTCTGTCTAGACTCTCAGGGAAGTTTCTGCAGAAATCCAGCCAGCCTGTTGGGGCTGAATGTCTGGGGCCCCTGCTGTCTAGTTCTGCCCCAGGTTCTCAGCTGTCTGGTCAGCCACAGAGCAGAGCCCCCGCCTGCTCCCGCAGGAGCCCACCTATCCCTGGGCACCCACCTGGTGGTAAAGTGCTTCCAGGCCTGTGGCCCCACACAGATCATGGTGGAGAAGGCCAGGGTGGCCAGGAGGGAGAAGAGGCCGAGGTAGAGTAAGCCCTCAATGCCGTCGTAGCAGATGCCAGTGAGGGCGTCCAGGTAGTCCTGGGGGAAGAGGAGGGACACGCAGTTGGAAGGGAAGTGGGGGCACAGCCTGCGGTCTGAGATCTTCTCTGGAAGCTCCTCTGACCCAGCCTGGACATAGGAGCTTCTCCTTCCCCCATCCCAGGCGTCTTGTACAGCCATTAAGGGCCCACGCTCTGGAGCCCACACATGGGGCTTCTTGGGTTCATGCTATGAGCATTTACTGAACCCTGTTGTGTGCTAGGCAGGGCTGGCTCTGACTACGACCGATGCAGTTGTAGGCAGGCAGGGGAAGCGAGGAGACAGGAGTGTTTAATCTGAGGCCAGGATGGCAAGAAGGAGCAGAGTATGCCTAGAGCAGGCGAGGCACAGGGGATAAGCTTGGCATGTTCAGGAAAGAGCACTAGGCAGCAGGAGATGCGGTGAGATGGCACCAGACCATGCTGGGCCTTTTGGGGCAGGCAAGAATTTTGCATTTTTTCATAAGGTGATGGGAAGACATTGGAGGTTTTGGGAATGGAAAGGATGTGGTCCAACTCATTTTTAAAAAGACTATTCTGGCTGCTGTGTGTGAAAGGTCATGGGTGGTAAGTAGGCAAGAGAAAGTGGGGGACCAGTTAGCAGGTCCTACCTGCCCCCAGGGGAGGATGGTGCCTGGATCATGGTGGAAGTTATGGAGGGAGAGAGAAGTGGACGTACTCAGCATAGAGTTGAGAGTCTGGTTGCTAGCACTTGCTGAGGTATTGCGTGTGGAGGGGAAGGATGGGGGGCACAAGGGTGACTCCCGTGTTCTCAGCTCTGAAGTCAGACTGCCAGGATCCTGAACTCAAGCCTTTCACTTGACAGCTCTGGAATCGTCAGTAAGCTACTTTATAGATACACATTCGTGTATGTAAATACATGCATATCTACCTACCTACCTATAAACATACACACACACACACACACACACATACACACGAGTTTCCTTATCTTTACAATTTTCCATGTGTATCTACCTACCTACCTATAAACACACACACACACACACACACACACACACACACACACACACACACACAAGTTTCCTTATCTTTACAATTTTCCATGAAAGCAAACGTGTTTCACAGTATAACTGTGAGGACTAAATGACATATTGGATACAGAGTGCACAGAACAAGGTTGGACACTGAACCAAGTGCTGAATCAGTGATAGCCATGATCATTACGACGACTATTTGCTTTAAATCCGCCTGGGATGTGAAAGCTGTCAACATACACTGGCTGACTGCTTGGGAACAGGGGGCTCACATACTCCCAGAGTGTCCCCTGCATTCGTGTCCATCTGATATTCCGAGGTCCTGGAGGGGTGACCCAGGCAATGAGAGTGGGTATCTGCTTGCATCCCAGGGAGATGGACGGGTTGACCAGATGGCCGGGAGTCTGGACAATGAGGAACAGCCTCTCTTCCTCATGGAGGTCAGTGTTTCCCAACGTTCTAGTTAGCCTGACCCACTCTTCCTGGCCCTGCCCCCTGGTACTTTTCAGTCTCCCTGTCTCAGCTACTCTGAGAATCAAGAAGCCAGGTTCCTCTTCCAACTTCCTGTTGTCTAGTTTCTGCCCCATTCTGGGGCCTGAAGGGAACTCAGGCAATCACTCTTCCAGCCTCTAGGGGATTCTTTCTGGGAAAATGTGGCCTGCAGGGGTGCCCCCCGGCCCTCTACTCGCCCCCAGGGCCACCCAGCACCTTGTGCAGCCCTCGGCAATCCAACATGGCTGTCAGCTGGTGGAAGCTGGACTCCGAGGAGTTCAACAGGAGTTGGATTTCGAGCAGATCTTTCTGAAGCAGAAAGAGACAAAGATGCAGATGGACAGAGACTGAGAATGAGCAGAGGGGAGAGCCTGTGGCTAAACCACAAACAGCAGTGCGGCCAAGCGGCCTTTAAAGTCAGAGGCTAGACTCCCGGGGGAGTGAACACCCTCCAAAGCCTGAGGCTCAGGTGGGGGCGAGGTGGGGGAAGGGCTGTCAGGGTCCCCTGGGCTCTCCGTCTGTCTCCCAGCACAGCTCCCACAGGAAGTGTGCCTTACCTCTGCCGTGGGGAAGAGGGCCACAGCAAACTGCAGCAGGCCTGCAACCTGGATCTGCATGGTGGTCAGCGAGCGCTGGAAGATGGTCAGTGCCTACGCCGGGAGAGAGCCCACCTCCCGTGAGCCTCCACCTCCCAGGCACCTCTCAGCTCTGAGGGCCTGCCTCCCGCAGCCTTCCTGCCAGCCGCTGCTGTGGTCCCATCCCCGATCATGGCCCTGCTTTGCAGGAAGCCTTCCCTTCTGCCTCAGGCTTCTTGGGAGCTGCAGTCCTCTTTGCTACTCAAAGTGTGGTCCTTGGACCTGCGGCATTGGCCTTGTGGTGAAGCCACCTCCACCCTACGGGTCAGTGCTGGGCTGGGGTCCAGAGGGAGTGAGAGGATGGAGGGCGCTATGGGCAGGCTCCCCTGGGTTGGGTGGGCATACCTGCTGGAAGGGGCTGTTCCCACTCTGAGTACAGTACAGGTAGTAACGGGTCACCTCTGCAAGGCAAAGACAATGGCATCAGGCAGGAGCTCACAAACGACCAGGTCCCATCCATCCTCGGTGGCCAAGCCAGTCTCCGAGCTCCCAAAGAAGGCAGGTTCTAAGAAAGGGCCCAGAGGTCCATCTGGACCTGAAGTATGGGGGTGGAGAGGGGCTGGGAGACTGCAAGGCTGAAAGAGGTAAGTAGAGGCACAGACTGGCTGGCTGTGGGCCTGGCCTGAGCACCCAGAATGGCGTGGACCACGGAGGCCCAAGAGCTGTTACCTGTGTGGATCTGGCTCTCTGTGACGTTCAGGATGAAGGTGTCTGGAGCCACGCAGAAGTCACTGGTACCCTGAGCCAGGGAAAGATGGGCAGGGTGGGGGAAGGTCAGGACACCAGGGCCCCAGGAAGGGCCAGGCGCCCTCGGCTCCACTCACGCGGACCTCTCAGTCCTGACGGGCAAGCACAGCCAGGAGCCAGCCTTCCTGGGCTGGAACCCTGGGTCTGCCCCTTCCTAGCTCTGTAACTCTGGGCAAGTGACTTATTCTGTCTCAGCTGCCTCACCTATAACATGGAGAGAAAAACGCTGTTCACCTATGAATGAATCTGTGTACGGTGCTCAGACAAGGAACTGGCAGAGTAGGTGCTATGTGCTGGTACTCTTTACTTTTGCTTCTCATGCCTCCTCTGGGATGGACTGCAGGGGCAGCTGAGCCTGGGCCCAGGGGAAGCTGCAGGGTGTGTGGAGTTATTTGCTCTGTGGCCTCATGTGTCCATCTCTGCTTTATTTTCTGTCTTGCTGTTATCCAGTCCCATATACTCTGGGGGTGTCAATCTATGAAGCCTCTCCCAGACCCTCTTTCTAAAGAATTAAGTTGGTGCTGAATCCATCTTTGAGCCTTTGGGTGGGGGTCCTGCTCACTGTGAGATGGCAAACAGGAAGAGAGGGGGCTGGGAGTCAGAGGGTATGGGCTCCAGGCTCTACCACTGATGACCTGGGGGACCTGGACCCCACAGCAGGGCCTGGCTAGGTGGCCATCAAGGGCCTATGGGGCTGAGAGGGAGCAGGCTGGGCCCTGGGAGATGTGACAGCAACGATGCCATCTTAGCCAGGCCCTCCACAGGTCCAGCCTGAGGTGCCAGTGGGGAACTTTCAGAGCAGCCGGGGTGGGCTCTGGTCTCCCAGCCTGTTCCTAGGGGTGCCCCTGGCGCAGTGCATGCCCCCCAAGCAGGGGGCCCCTCCTCATGGCCCTGAACTACCATGCCCTGTCCTCCTTTAGGACCCACCCTGGAGGATCACTCATTCATTCACTGAGTTGATAAATATTTACTGAGTATCTACGAGATGCCATGAAACAGTGGCAAGCTGTACTGTGGCACTTACAGTCTAGAATACGTGTGTATGGGTGGGGTTGGGAAGTAAAATGCCCCTCTAGAGCTTCCAAAGAGCAACATCTGAACATGCACATGTGCCCACACATAGCCACGTGCTCAGGACCCTGGGAGAATTGCTCTGTACACATATCCCTAACACACATCACCAACCAGACTGGATTACTACCATAAATCAGAGCTGCAGCATCAGCAGGCCCAGGGGTGCACCCCCTCCTCCATCACTGCAGTGGCAGAGACTGGGGAGCCAGGCCAGAGCTGCGGGTGGGGAGGCTTTGGGAAAAAAACCAGCAAGGCTGCCATCTTGGTCTGGGTCACTGTCAGGAGGTTTGGGATCCAAACAGTGACAAGGGGGTGGGGGGTCACGGGGGGCCCTGTCAGAGAGTCTCCACCAGGGATGTGGCCTCTCACAGCCCCCTCCCCGCACCTCCAGACCCTTCCACGGGGATTCACCTTTGCTATCAATGAAGACAAGGCCTCTACAGTGCGTGTGTAGGCATCATTCACTCAGTGGGGGGGTGGGGGGGCACTGAGCACAGTTGGGGCAGGAGGAGAAGCCACCCAGGGCCCAGCCTGGCTAGTGGCTGAGCCTGCAGGCAGCTCCTGAGAGCAGAGGTGACGGTCTAAAGGGGTCCACCTGACCTTCACATACCACAGTTAAGTGTGTGGTGAGCTGCTTACTGGACATTTGCTACGTGCCTCTGTGGGCTAACCAGCAGCCCTGTGAGGCAAGCACCATTCATGTCCCCACTCTACACATGAAGAGACTGAGGCCTGAAGAACTTCCGTGACTCCCCCAAGGGCCCACCTCTGGGAAGGGGGCAGGGAACGTGGACCCAGGCGGGGGTCCCAGAGGCCTCGCTGCTGCTCCCCGACCTCCCTGGGGCAGGCTCAGTGAGGCAGCCAGGCCCTGCTGGTGCGGACCTCCCAGAGCCCTCCCTGCGTGGCAGTTGCTCTGCGGCAGTGCCCGGATGGCCCTCTCCCTCCCCTCCCGAATCTGCTTTCTCCCTCCTTCTTGGGCCCTTTTGTCAGCTCTGGCCTGACCCCCCAGATGTGGAGCACATTCTCTCGGCAGTGCCCCCTCCTCCCAGGGGTCCTTTCTGTGGGACAGGCGGGGGGTGCGCAGTGTCAGTCCCACAGCTCTCAGAAACAACACACCAGTCCTCAGAGCAGGAGCAGCAAAGCCCCACAGAGACTCCCCACAATAGCCTTTGAGGGTGGCCAGCTCCCCCTCACCCCGCTTCCCATTAAAATGCAGCAGAGCATGCAGCCTCGTCAAAAGCCTGTTCAGCTCCACACCATCTCCCTCACACTGGCCGGCCTGGAGGAGGATCAGGAAAACGCCTTTCTCTGCAGCTCCCTGGCATTCTAGAGCACCCAGCTGGGGGACTAAATCGCCTCTGGTTTCCTTGAACAGGGAAGCCTGGTGGGGAGAAGCCCCTCAGGGAGGGAGCTGTCTGCCACAGGGCAGCTCATGGTGGCAAGCTGGAGGCCACTGCTGCTTCCAGAAGGCAGAGGCTGCCCGGGGACAAGAGGGCCCGGAGAAAGCTTGCCACGTGCAAGCGTCTTGTGCTTACACTTGTCCCAGCGGGAGGGGCTGTCTGCCAGGCAGCTGTGCATGTGGCCCTGGCCAGCAGCCACTCTCTGGACTATGTACAGCCCACCCAGCTCCTGATGGCATGAGGACACTTTTGAGCTTGACCTCAGCCCTCCTACCCTGCTCTTCCTCCCCTGTGTCTGGAGGGGACCCGGCCCTTGAGACATAGGCACATGCCTGTCCAGTTCTCCCTGCACCTCCCCAAAGTGCATGGTAAAGGCGGCGCAAAACAGGCCACACCACCTCCTCTCTCCTCCAGAGACGCTCTGCAGAAAGCTGCCAGTAGCCCAGCAGTGGCAGGGGCCGCTCATTCTGTGGGCGTCCTGGAGGAAAACTGCCCAGGGCCAGAGCTCCTCGCCAGCCCCCAAGTCACAGGCCAGGCGAGCTTGGGAGGCCTTCCAGCAGGAGCCCCCATTCTTTTGTTCCCAGATAGCTAGGGCAGAACAGATGTGGGTCATGGGGTTAGCTGGCAGCCCTTGAATAAGGCAGGGGTTCCTGAACCCCCTTGGTAAGTCCTACCCCCTTACCCACCCTCCCGCACCCAGCATGCACCTCCGCTGTATCTGCTAACACAGGGTGGCAGTGACCCGCCTGCAAGTCCTTCTTCTGCAGGCTGTGACTCTATCACGAGCAAACATGTCCTTCTGGTTTTTGCATCCCGAGGCACCTGGCACTCCTGAATGCCACACAGCCAAAAAGTCATCTGAACAAACGAATGAATGAGTGACTCATGCACGCAGCTTAGGTCTACTGAAGATGAAACATACCTCTACAGAATGCTCCTCCCACCTTCTGTGTGTGTGCTTTTAAACATTTTGAGGCGCCACATCCAGAAACATATACCATTGTGTTTCAGGCTGTGTGTGTGAGTGTGAGGCAGGGGGACAGGGCCAGCTGAACACCACATTCCATGCTCCCAATGCCTGGGGAAGCTGGCCCAGGAATGTGCTTCTGAAGCTGGACGCTTCCCTAGCCTGAGGTTCATAACCTGCCCGTCCCCACAGACCTGGTTAGTTCTTCACACCCAGAGGGAAGTCACCTGGCCATCCACACAGGTACTTACAAGAAGTGGCTGGGGAGGAGTCAGTGGGGTGTAGGAAAGGGACCAAGCATCAGGCATCTTATCTGGGCTCTGCCCCTGAGTGCCTCATGATTGTGAGCAGGCCTCTTCCTTTCTCTGTGCCTGTGTGCCCATCTGAAGGGTGAGGGGCTGGTGTGGACGATCTAAGCCCCCTCTGTTCTGAGATTCGGGGATGCTCGGTTAGGGAGTGAGGCCGTAAGCTGGCCCTGCCCTGAAGGCGCTGGATCAGACACACTGAGGGACCACCAGACAGATGGTCGTGGTCACACGCCCCACCACCTCCACACCCCAGTCCCCCACTCACCACTGCTGCAGCTGCGTCAGCAGCCAGGGACGTCCAGCTGAGGAGCAGGGCCGGCACCCCGCAGCACAGCATCCTGGGAGAGGCACACTGGTGGGATCCGGGCCACGGCTGGCAGGCGGGCACACCAGGATGGCTGCCACCCCACCAAACTCCAGTGTCCCTCCTCCCAGCCATGACCCTGCCCTCCCTGGCCCGGAGATGGCTGCAGTGGCCCTGAAGGCAGCCTTAGGTCCTGCCTGACCCATTGGATGTGGTTATGGGAGAAGGATATGGAACCCAATGCCTGGAGCATAGGTCTCTGGGCCAGAGTGACACAGCAGTGACATGGGAGCGAAGGAGGGGGGTTGCTTAGTGATGGCAAGAGGCTCTAGTGCCTGGGCTGTATTTCTTTACCTGCTCAACAGAGTCAGGCCCAGGGAGGGCGGGGACACTTGGAGGAAAGCCTAGTTCTTGCTTGGTGCCCAGACAGTGAGTTGCGGCCGTTACCTCCCTTGGGCCGGGAGCTGAGGAAGGGGCGGAAGGCATGGCCAGGCCGAGCCAGGCCCTTGTCTCTCACTGATGGCGGTGCAGTCACCCCAGTAACAGCCGGGTTTTTTATCCCAGGCCCCCGGACAGGGATACTCACAAGGCCAGGAGACACCTGGAGTGTTTGGCCAGCCCCAGGCAGGCAATGAAGCAGATGACCAGGTCCAGGATGAAGAGCAGGAGATACGAAAGCCACCTGGGTGGAGGGGGGATGGTCAGGGGACCCCAGCTGGTGCCTGAATGGCAGCCCCCAGGCCTGCCTGAGCCTCCACTCTAACAAGCTGCCAGAGCCCGCAGCCAAGCAGACTCGACGAGGGCCTGTCCCCTGCCTTGGACAGGTCGAAGTTGGATACAGAGGAGGACAGGCTCTCCAGGGGCTGCCTGGGACCCGCCACCAGATGATTTAAGTTCATTTCAACCAACATTTGGAGCAGGCACTAAGCGTAGCGCCAGGGAGGTCTGCATGAGTGGGCTCGGTCCCAGATCACCAGGGCGCCCCAGGTCAGGACATCCCCGGGCACCCCTCACTCCCTGGGCCTTGCCGCCCCCAAGGCTGAACTGAGGGGAGAGCCGACTGCACACCAGCTGGGATACCTTGGCAAGTCCCTCACCCCTCTAGGCCTTGGCTTCCAAACCTGAACAAGCAGCTGGAAGCTTCACCTCCCAGGGCTGGGTGAGGATTAAGTGTTCGCTCAATGCTAAGGATAATAAGGCAAGGGGGAGGGGGGGATTTCAAAGTCCCTGCTTCCCTGCTTCTCCAAAGCCCAGGCTGAAGAATCTGGAGTGCCTGAGGTCCAGAGTGGCCCCACGTGAAGACCCCTCATTCCTTTCCCTTCCAAATAGGGTCCAGGAGAGGTCTTCACAGCTCAGTGTCCACTTCAGCTCGCAGCTGCTTCCGCTTGCCCTGCCCCGGGACAAGCCTGAGCAGCAGCAGAGGGCTGGTGGGCAGGGGAGGCAAGGGGCGGAGGGAAGGGATTTCTCCTGAGTCCCAAGACTCAGGGTCATTATTATTTCTCTTAATGCAAGAGCCAAACAAGTTGGTCGCCCACCCCCCCCAGCAATGGTTTTCTACTTCACTAACGCTGTAAAGAGAGTCAGAAGGAGTTTGGAGTGTGGGTAGGGGGCAAGGTGGGGCAGGAGAAAATGACAGAGGCTCCCAGGGGTAGGGAGTGTGCCGGAGGCCACCAGGCAGCCAAGTGAGTTTTTCCCCCTCATTAAAACCCTCGAGCAACTCCTTGCATAGGGAGGGGTGTCTGGGGTTCCCAGGAATGGAGTTGGGGGCTCTTGGGAAAGTACAGAGCCCATCCCCCACTAGGACAAGGCCACCAAAGGGCCAATTTTCTTAGAACCAGAGTCAGAGCTGGAAGGAACCCTGGGAACCGCCTCATATAAAAGTGCTAAGAAATACTTGCTTAGCTGGATGGCTATGCTCTGGAACCATCTGGAAAGCAAAGAGGACCCCCAGCCCCTAAGGCTGGGTAGACCGAGTTGTAAAGCCTCCGTTCCAGGGCTGCAGAGGTGCGAGACGGAGCAAGCGAACAGCAGAAGATGAGGGGAAGGGACGGAGCAAGGCCGCTTTTAGGAGCCAAGGGCACTCACCTTGGACTAGACCTTTTCTGCCTCTACCTGAACAAGTGGGGATGGGGCAGAGGAGCCCCTCGATCACCCACATTCGAATAGCTGCTGTGAAGCTGTCACCATCCTTCCTCATTTTTAATGAATTCACCTTTAAAATAAACCCCTTTTCATATATAAATAAACTCATTTCATCATTGTCATTACCAAAATGCACACACTAGGTTCCTTCCTAAGTGTGCATGGTCCTAACATGCGTGGTCCTACACTAGGTCTGCTCAGAGATAATACCAGGGTCAGGATGGGCACTTGCTTTCTACCTGCCTTGCCCCCCAGGACAATAAGATTTCAAAGGCTCAGGCAATGAACAGCCCTCATGTCACAGGATTAATCAGATGACACTGTCTTGGGTCACAGGTCACAGCCAGCCCTTAGAGTTCGCAGTTTCTTTCTGTTGCTTGGGAGAAAGGCACTTTTGCATGTGAGAAAAAAAAAACCTAGAGTGAAGTTGGATGCTGGGGATGGGATGCAGGGGCTGATGGGCTGGCGATGGGAGGGCCGGGGAGCGTTATCCAGGACCGGGAACTCCTGAGCTTCCCTGCTCAGGGCCCTGCCGTCTCCCACCCTGGGGAAGGAGAGCCCTGGACAGGGACCGTCAGGGGCATTTTGTCCGAGTCAGTGTTATTTCAGCCTGGGGTGAGCTTTCTCATAAAGGGGAAATGAATCCGGAAAGCCAGACTAATTCGTGCAAGGCTCCTATCTTTGCGAACAGCTTGAAGAGGGGCGGACGAATTGGTGGATGTGGTGAGAGGTTTCCAAAGGGCTCATACTTGTTCTTCAGGGCTCACTCACTCAGCGCGCCCTTGTGCCCCCTGGTGCTGGGCCCTGGGCGCACTTCATGAGTAGGTGTTGCCCTTTGGCCAGAAGCCACGCAAAGCGGAGGCTGCTGCCTCCCTCCTTGGCTCTCCCCAGAGTGACCTTCACTAGACCCTGCCCAGGGAGGAAGGCAGCGGGGGCTGGGCAGCTGGCCAGTGCCACACCTGGGATGGGATTTGGGGAATGGGAGGCGGAGGAAACAGAAATGGAGCTCCAAAGCTTAGATGATGTAGGTATGAGTCTGTATACCTGAGTACATCAAAGGTGGGGTGGTGCCCCTTGGCAGCCCCATCACCCAGGTGCTACATAACTGGGCTGGGGGCATCTCCAGGCTTGCTGAGAAGCTGCCATCAGGGGAGGCTCTATACACACAAACAGGCTGCTGTCTGCCTGACCCCCTGCACTCCTGTGGCTGAGTCTGTAGGTGCGGGCAGTCCTGCCTCATAAACCCTAGCAGGCAGGGGGCCCCTGTGAACCACTTGCACACTTCACCCAGCACCAGCCACAGAGAACACTCATTCTAGAGGAGCCCGAGGTCAGGTCAAGCCTCCAGCACGGGGATCTTGGCACCTTGCTGCCCCTCTCTGGGCCTCGGTAACTGCCTATTTAAGGAGGCTGTTCTACATGCCACCATGCGGGCCCCACAAGCTTTCATGTTGAGCTCTGACTTAAGTTAAGGGCTTAATAAAGACTTCTGGTGGCACTTCCCTGTGTGGGCCCTAAGATGCAGGCTTGGATGAAGGATGCCAGTGCAGCCCAAGGTCCCTCCCTCGCCCCACATCGGCGCCTCACCTGTAGTGCTCCACGTAGCCGGTCTGCTCAGCCAGCTCGGTCAGCTGCACTGTGACTTCCCTCCACGCGGGCAGCCCTGACAGCTGGACAAGGATGTTGCCCGCCATCTGCTGTATGAATTTCAGGGTCTGGATATAATCTCCCCGGGCAGCAAAGATCTCGCTGAGCCGGGCCATGTGCTGCTCCAGGTCCACCTTCATCTTCTGGGTGGTTCCGGACACCTGCGGAGCAGCTGGGATTGCGAGACTGGCCTCGGGTGGGAGGAAGCCAGAGAGGTAAACCCCCTAACTCGACATGCGAGAAGGTCATGGGCAGCAGGAGACACCTGTAGGCATGACGCCCCCATCAGCCCTGAAATGCTCCTGAGGCTCTGCTCAGGGAGAGAAATGTGACACAGGGGCCCCCAGGACCCACCCAGCCCTCCTGTCCCTTCCCGCAGGGGGCAGGCCCCGATCTGGCCTCAACCAGGCCCTGGGCTCTGAGATCCCGCATCTTACTCTAGAGACTGACCCAGACGGGGAAACAAGCAAGGGATCTATTTTGTTTCCTTGAAGGTTCTCCTAAAACTTTAAAGACTGTGGATTATGGAATCGGTTTGAGTGACGAATAGAATGTTTAAACCGAACAGTCCTCTGTTGCTACCTGACCTTTGTTCCCACAATAGGATTTCTAAATGGCTCACAAGAGAAAGGCTTTGTTGTCCAGGGAGCGACAGTGCACAGCACAATGTTCTGAGCCCTGAGCCAGAGACGAGGCCGAACAATGGGACTTTGAAATGACATAGAGAGACCCGACCCTGCCTCCGAAGAGCCTGGACATGTGACAGGAGGAGGAAGTCGGCGCCTTCTCTGTGTGCTCCGGTCGCCTCTGCACGTGTCTCCTGCCAGGTGTACGTACAGGGCGCTGTCCCTTGGCTGGGCCTGAGGGGCCTGGAGGCTGGAGCTGAGCTGACCCGTAAGGAAGGAACTTTTTACGCAAAGGCAGAAAGGGAAAGACATGGCAGTGACTGCCCTGGGCTTTCAAACAAGGAGCACAAGCAGGGCTTGGGTTGGAAAGATGCTTTCAAACAGCCCAGATGCAGGGACCCTGCAGGACCCAGGGTGCAGCAGGGAACCCCTCCCCCCCCCCCACCCCCACCGCCCAGGTTCCTCTGAAGCCTGCTTTGAGCCTGGGTGTTGGCAACAAGAGGGAGAAGGGCTTTGTTGTTTTGAAATTGTCCTGCTGCCCCAACAAACAGAGCTGGTGGGGAGGGGAGGGCGGGTGCCTTCTGCTCTCCGTGGCCTGCAAGGTCACTAAAAGTGACACCACGCAGAGGGCAGGAGCTTCCCACAGCGAGAGTGCTACGGGAGGCCGATTAGAGGCCACTCCTGGTGTTGAGCTGGGGGCCTTCACAGCAACTTTGTGGCCCTTCCCATCTGCGCTGCTCTGTGAGTTCCTGGTTCCAGAAAAGAGAATGGCCCTCTTTGTTTCCTTTGGTTTTATTTTTTCAATGTCAGCAGCTTGTTTCTGTTCTTACAGCTGGTTACGGTTACGGACTAAGATACCAGGACGCAGAGATACACTGTATCCTACAGATCAGGCAGCTGCGAGCCTCACGGAGGTAGGAAAAAACCATGTAAAAGCAAATTCAGTAACTAAACATCACCCTAATAAACTGTCCTTGTCAATCCAGTAAGGTTGATGGACAAGTATTCTGTAACCATCGATCCGAAAGGCGCTATTATTAAATGCTAACATCAGGAGAACTCGTACTGTGATATTCTGACATTTCTATGTCATACCTAACACACGTTAGAGCAGAGCTGTTAAAAATGGTCCGTGAACTTTTCCCGTAAGACCACATTTTTCCCCTTTCCACAGCTCTAGAGCTCCACTTCTCTATTTCTTAGATCCCACCTTGGAAAAAAACTAAACACAGTAAACATCTGCCAGGTCCTCTCTTCCCTCCTGATGTCTTCCCATGGCAAACGAGATGAAAAAAGAAACAAGAAATTAAAATCACAACGTTGACCTACTTACGGCCTCCCTGCCCCCCCACTAAGGGTTCTGTACATCGAGTCCCACAGGGAGACAGAGTGGGGGTGTCCTAAAGATGGAATGGGGCTCTCCCACGGGGAAGAGGCCCGGCTCCGCTCCCCAGCTGGGGTGGGGCTGGGGTGAGCGGGCAGGGGGTGGGAGCTGCTGTCCATGTGAGGGAGCAGTGGTCCCTGCACCGGCAGCAGCAGGGCGATCAGCTGGGAACTGTCAGCCCTGCCCCAGACCAACACACTCGCAAGCTCTGGGGTGGGCCCGCAATCTGTGCTTCTCGAACCCTCTGGGGGATTTTGACGCAAGGTGAAGTTTGAAAACCTTCTGGGAAGGAGGAAGCTTCTCAAGGAGGAGGCTTTCTAGTAGGGCAGATGTGCCAGGTAAGAGGGCTGGGGCCTCGGCAGGGTGGAGGGAGGGCCTCCATCCCAGGTCCTTGAAGGGAGAGGCGGAGACCAGAACCCCTGGGTTCTGGCTCTTGCTCTGAAACTCACTGGCTTCCAGAGGAGACAGAAAGGCAACCTCCCCTCTGCCCCAGTTCCTGCGCCCAAGGGCTGCCTGTGGGCCTGCTGACAGTTCAGTCTGGAGCCTCAAGGTGCCACCCTGGCCTCTGGATCATGTGGCTCAAACCTGAGTCAGCAGAGCTCACAGGGACCCTTATTCTGAGCTGAGACCCTGAGGGGTGAGGCGTGTGCCTGGGCCCCGAGTGGGTCACAGGAGCACAGGCCTCCTTCACTGGATGGGGTGTGTGGGCTGGGGGTGCTCCTGGCCTGGGAAAGGGGCCCCAGGATGGTCCACCTCACTCTGGCCCAGGGCTGAGTTGCCTGACCTGCCTCTAGGAAGTCCCGCCTTTCCACCACCTTCCCCACCAGCCCAGGTCTCTCTCCGTCAGGTGATGAAGTAATGATGTGATACAGGAATGATAACAATGGCCCTCAGGAGCACGGCCATGCCTGTGGAGGGTACCGTGTAGATTGCCAGGCACTTCCCGGCCTGACCTTGTCCAGCACCATTTCTCTGATGTTTGGCCTTCACCCCGGGATCGGGGGAGTCCTCTGCGCTCTGCTCCCCCTATTGGAGCCCTTAGGACTGGGAGTGTTGGGTGCCCATCCTGAGGCCCAAACCAGCATCCCAGGCCCTGGCAAGGGCCCAGAGCCCTGCCTCTCCACCGGGGGGTGCAGCCCAAGCCTGGGCACTCTGGGCGCCTGGAGGAGGCAGGAGGAGGCGGTGCCAGGATGGAGGCAGCTCCCAGATGGCTGGACCACTCCCAGGACTCCCATCCTCACTTGTCAGAAATGGTGGAGAGAAGCCGAGGGGCTGAGCCCCACAGGACGCTTCCCTGTGGGAATGTAGAGACGTGGGGCTTGCTGCGGAAACGTCCTCCCGGGCTGGAGCACGCAGCCCTCTGGCACACAGACCCAGCCGGGGGCGCTGTTTACAGCTCAGCTCCTGGCACACGCTCAGCCCCTGGGCTACGGACATGATGAGCTTGTTTTCCCATCAGGACTGCCCAGGGGACTGTCCTTTCAGGGATGGGTTCCTCCTCCAGGGGTTCTGGTGCTGAGGCACAGGAAGAGGGGGAGGCAGAGCCTAGGGGCCGTAACTATGGAGGCCCTTCCACCCAGGGCAGAGGTGGGGGTGTGGGTGTCCAGAGGGTGGGTCCCCCCCACTCCAGGTGTACCTATGCCTCCATGGGCTGGTCGGCTGTGCTCGGCTCCACAAGGCTGCCCCACCTTCACTGCAAATTGCTGCCCCAGCCCAGTGTCCACACAGCTCTATCTCCCAGGGTCGGGTCCCAGCGGCCACAGGGGCTGGATGGCGAGCTCTGGAGGAAGGGCTCAGAGAAGCGCCTCTGAGGCCAGAGCCACCTCACTCAGACATCCTGGGTGCTGGTGGGCAGCACAGCTGTCTCTTTAAGGTGCCCCCCACCCTCCGGGGCCAGCTAAGGGATTAAGGCCTTGAAAGAGCTTAGCAAGGAGGCAGGCAACAAAGTCAAATCCTCTTCCAGCGAATACCAGGACACGTACAAATGCTCCAGTTGGGGCTGGGTCTTGTGGTTAAGGCTGCCTGATGACACAAACGACCATTTGCTGAGGTTACCCGCCCTGCTGGGGACCTGGCCCAGATGGGATGGGGGACAGCATGGATGTCCAAGGACCAGTTTCCCTAAAAGCTGCCCTTTGCCTTTCCTACTGGAGCCCAGCTCCCAGGTGCTCGGGCACTGCCTGGGAAGTCAGCCAGAAAGAGCTGCTGCTCACAGCGGCGGCGGCATGCACCTGGGGGCCGGGGGCCGGGGGCCAAGGTCCTGCCAGCTCAGTCTCTCACTCAGGCTCAACAGAGCAGCCCCTTCACTGGAAGTCTGGCATCTCCTCTGGCCAACCTGGCACCATCCTGCATCCCGAGCTCCTAGCCGGGGTCACAGCTGGGATGCCAGCATCTGGAGGGCACTTCGCTGGGTTTCAGGCAGTCTCACCACCCAGGGGGCTTCTGGGGGTTTTGAAGAATTTTCACCCTGCATTTCCTGGACCACACAAGACTGGGTGCATGGCCCTTAAAGTGAATATAAACACTGCGGGGCTGATTTTCCACGTTCAGGGTCCCTGGGCCAACAGGAAGGTGCAGCTCTCCTGGGCTACAGACATGATGAGCTCGTTTTCCATCAAGACTGCCCAGGGGACTGTCCTTTCAGGGCTGGGTTCCTCCTCTAGGGGTTCTGGTGCTGGGGCGCAGGAAGAGGGGGAGGCAGAGCCTAGGAGGGCTCTGATCCCACAGCCACCCGGGCCCCCCCGGACTCATACAGCCTTTCTCCTCTGGCCCTCGCTCCCGTCCCTGCCGCCCCTCCTAGCCCCAGAGCAGGCATTGCCCGTCTGTTCCTGGCAGGACCAACTGTAGCCCCAGAGGGAGGTCAGTCCACCCTGGAGCCCAACTAGCTGGGGCCGGATTGAGGCCCAGCTGCCCACGAGCCTTACCAGCACATCCACACCGGAGAAGGTATGGTTCACGTTGTCCAAGGAGTAGAGCAGCTGGTACACGCCGTCGTTGGTCTCACTGTTTCCATAGAAACCAACGCCCACTGCAGCACTACAAAGCAAGACCCCAAAGTTAGAGGTGACGCCCACAGGAGAAGGGGGTGTCATTTTTAAGAACACAATTTTTTTTTTTGCAGCGTAAACAGCAATCATTTATTTGCTCATGATTGTGCAGGATAAGCAGGGCTCAGAGGGAACAGGTCTGTTTCTCATTTAACACACTATTTTTTAGAGCAGTTTGAGATTCACAGCAAAACTGAGCAGAGGTACAGGGATTTCCTATAAACCCTGCCCCCCATAGGCACAGCCTCCTAGCACACTGGCACGTTTGTTACAAGTGATGACCCTACACTGGTCCATGGTTGACTTTAGGGTCCCCTCTTGGTATTGTACAATCTATGGGTTTGGAAGAATGTATAATGACATGGATAGCCTCATATACAGCAGGTTCACTGCCCTAAAAAAAATGGGTGATCTGCTTATCCACCCCTCCCTCGCCCTCCCCCTGGCAACCACTGACCTTTCTGTCATCTCCATAGTTTTTGCCTTTCCCAGCATGTCATATGCCACACAGTACACAGCCTCTTTACTTAGCAATATGCACCTAAGGTTCCTCCATGCCTTTTCATGGCTGGATAGCTCATTTCTTTTTAGTGCTGAAAGCCGACTGTCTAGGTGGACCACAGTTTATTTACCCATCCACCTACTGCAGGACATCCTGGTTGCTTCCAAGTTTTGGTAATGATGAATAAAGCTGCAATAAACATCCCTGGAGAGCAGGTTTTTTACTTTAGTTGAAGAACTCTTTCCTGGGGGGAGTGGGAAGATGATGTCAGTTGTGGCAGGTGGTGGGGAGGGTGGTAAAGGTTGAGGGTCAGCTTGCCCCTGACCTGGCCGACTAGCTAGCTCTACAGTGTATTTCATTCAGGGGGCAGGAAAATACTACTGCCCTCCAGCCCAGTGGCTCCGAAGGGTGGAGGACTGTGATGTGGCCCTAGGGATTCTGATGCAGGGAAGTCTGGGCAGGTCCCAGCAACCTGTATCTTTATCAGCTCCCGGATGACTAACAGAGTTAGGGTGTGGCCCACGGAGGTCTCCTTACCTGTTTCTCCTGAAACCTTCAGGAGTTGGGGACTCCCCCTCCCTTCTCTGCCCTTTCCCCCTGCTTCCCCACGCCCCCCGTTGAGGCAGCGTGTCCTACCGAAAACTTCCAGGTTGTAGAAAGTTCCTTCCTAGATGGAGCCAAATCCTACCTCCCTAACCTCACCTGCTGGTCCTTGGCTGTCCTCTGGGCTGCTGGGAATAAGCCTCTTGTTCTCCAGGACACCCCGCCAAGCCTCTGAATGTGGCTGTGCGTCACCCTTCCTCTCTTGCTCTCCAAGTCCGACATGTGGCCTCAGACCCTTGTGCACATTGCCACCATCCTCTTGGTCCGACCCTCTCTAACTGGCCCGCGTTGCCCTAAATCATGGCCTCTGAGTGAAGCGCCCAAGGCCAGGCTGTCCACCCAGCTCCAAGCACTGGGAGCCTCATCTCCCTGCCTCTGACCTCATGGCCTACGAACCCCTGGATTTCGTCACACTGCCTGAAGCCCAGCTCTCTGCCTTCCTAGAGGGCTGTATTGATTTTTGTTTTGTTTTAACCCAAAGTTTGTCCCTGAGAAATTTCATCTAGTTGGTTTTGGTCCAACGTTCCAGCCTGAACAAGTCAGTTCACAGCTTGCCCCTGTCTTCTAGCATATTTTATGTGGCCCGTACCACCAGGGATCACCTGAAGACTCATTAGGCAGCCTCCTGTGTTTGCATCCCAAACGCTAGTTTAAGGGAACAAGATAAGTGTACACATGTGTACACTTACACTTTTCCTTTTAACAGGACAGGACCGAGGAAGGAATACAGAAACCTCCTCCCAGGGTGCCCTGCATCGGTGTTTCTCAGGAAGTGGTCCCTGGACTGCAGGATAGGATCAACTCTGGTATCTGCTGAAGTGTAGGTAACGGGCACCCACCCAATCAGTGTGGTCTGGGCATGTGCATTTTAAAACAAGGTTCCTACAGGCTTTGTGTGTCTAACACACATGCACAGGTAGCCACTAGTACAGCTTGGTGTGCCACTGTGCAATCAGTATTCTTTGTATTCACCAGAACTGGTCAACCAGCTTTGAATGCATTTAACTGCACCGCTGTCCAGTCCAAAGTTCTCCACAGCAGCCACTGGGATACTGTGAGGAACTCGATCAAATGTCCAGCTGAAACATTCACACATTAAACCTATTGTAGTTCTGTGATTTTCTACTTAGTAAGTTTATTATTCTCTGAAAAATACCTTTGGTTTGCCCCTTGTAACTTCCTCTTCTGGTTATCTGTGCCATCATCTAGTGTTTTCTGTGGATGCTGCATCAAGCCAATGCTTTTCCATCCTTTCTCAAGCCTCCCTTTTCCTGCTTTTGAGAACAGAGGCATTCTCTTTCCTGCCTTACCCTGGTCTGTGGGTTCATCGGAGGCGGCCCAGGAGGGGCTGTGCAGTCACACCTGGTCTTCCAGGACCAGAAATCACCCTAGCTGTTTAATGAGGGTCCCTTAGCTCCCTCTTGGGAACATCAGTCCTGCCTGGGCCCCAAGACCATTCTGCTTGGGGAAAAAGACAAAATAAACCAGTCGGCGATTTATGCCCTCTCCGTGGTGACACCACTATCCGTTCCAAATATAAAACCGCTCTCCCCGGAATAGTGGAGCGTAAGGGGCTCTCCTCATATACCTTTTGCCTCTTTGGGAACCCCTTGTTTATACTTTCTTCTATGGATTCAATCCCCCCTCTTCTCCAGGATCCTTGCTCTCAGAGCTCAGCGTGATCCCTCCTTCTTGATCCCTTAACCTCACCTCAAGCCCCTTATGCTTCTGCATTTTCTACTCCCCTTCCCTAGCTCCCTCCCTCAGTTCACCCCAATCTGAGCCCAGCTCCAGTGGAAGGACCCAGGCCCTCCATTCCAAGTACTGTTGGTCTCCCCACCCCTGCAGCACCCTCCAGCCCAGGCCTCTCATATGCATTCTGCTCCAGCCACACTGGCTTCTTCCAGTTCCTTAAATGCTCCACAGCCCCTCCAGCCACAGGGCCTTTGCCCGTACCCCTCTTCCCTCTGTCTGGAAGCACCTCCTTCTACCTTGCTCCCACCTTTGCCTAGTTAACATCTCACTGTTTGGATCTTGGGCCCCTTGCCACCCAGTGATACTGACTGGGGTGTGCCATCCAACTTTATGCCTATTCCTTCAAGCTTATTCCTTAGTTTGTAATTACTCAAACCAAACAAGCATGTGATTCTTTGCTTCTCCCAGTAGACCACGAGCTCTAAGAAGGTAGGACTGGTGCCCGTTCTTACCACTGGCTCGCTCTTGCCTGGTACAAATAACGTGGAATTTCAAAAATGCATGTCAGGTAATTATTACTTATCGGAATTGACCTCAGAGTCATTCTTACTGTTCCTAAGCATTCCTCTGTCACTTGCAGCGTGTTTTTAGCAGTCTGAGTTCCCATGAGAGACGGTTCCCTGTGTGCCAAGCACCACTGGTTTCTTGTTCTCTTGCACCCGGCCTCTCCCTGCCCGCTGAGCTGTGCGCTCCCAGCGGGAGGCTTCCTCATTCCAGGTGTTTTGCAGGAGCCCCTCTCTGCCGGGAGTCATAGTCACCTTGGAACTCCCGCCCTGGGATGGAACACTTTTCTTTAAGTTAATGCTTTTAGCCTCAGCTGCAGCCTTCAGCCAGCCACGTATGCTCAGTGCATGTCTCCCTGCCCCCTGGCTCCAGGTTCTTGCCTGTCTTTTGGCTTAGGTGACCCTCACACTGCAAGCGGGACGACACCGTGAACATGCTCTAGCAGAGAGGAAAACTGCAGTGGCTGGGTGAGCTGCCGGCGATGAGGACCCAGGCAGGCTCACTTCCGGACTGACTGTGCCCTGCTGCCGAGACAGTGGGTACCTCCCACTGTGGGTTCTTGGGGGCAACGGACACTTAGCATTGAGGACCTATGCCCCTTGAGGGTGACCACCCCTGGGAGCATCTCAGGGTGGATCTGAGGCTTTGGAAAAACTTCTGTAGATAGGAAAATAAGGAAAATACAATAACTAATGCCTGAAAACAGAGCCAGCATCGAGTGGACACTGCACGGAGCAGCATGGGCTCCTGCCTGGGGTTAGAAATCCTCACTTCACCATCCAAAGCAAAGGAGACCTGGCAGATGGCACTAAGAGCTATTGATCTCACGAGCAGATGGGATTGATCTGCGCTGCAGATAGATTTTCTCTGATCTCTCAGACCCAGGGCAGCAGCTGGAAGGAGACAGGAATGCAGAGAGGAGACACCCTCAGTCCAGGCACGCTGTCTGGGGAACTGCTCAGGGAGCTCCCTGGTGGGGCTGCCAGAAACATCCCTGCCAGGCTCAACAGGCCCTCGTGGGAGCAGGGGGCTGGAGTGCACTAGAGAGAGGCCTGCCTTCCTCAGGCATCCAATGCCCACTGCTAGGCAGGAAAAGGGACAGCCTCCACCCTAGGCACAGGTTCTCTCCACTGAGGTGCTGGGAACTTAGGAGAATGTGTCCAGACAGCTGATGAGCCACTTAGGGTTGTTGGGGGACTGGTGGCAGAAAGGGAAGAAGGGGTTGTCATGGTCATGGGGCCAACCATTGGCAAGACACATGCTCAGGCCCATGTCAGCTCACTTTTCATCCACTGGGCCCGCCTCGCCCCCTGCTGCACTGAGAAGCCCCCGAGCCGCACACACCAGACCCAGCACAGAAGGTCACTCACCAGCAGATGAGCCCGGCCACCACAGCTGTCCAGGTGACACAGCAGGAGCTGCGCCGCTTGGTCTGCATGGCATCGTCCTGCCTGCGGCAGCACACGCAGACCAGGTAAGCCGCGAGGAAGATGAGGTTCAGGCCTAGGCAGACGGCGGCCACCAGCCCCAGGAACAGCAGAGACTGAAGGGGGGAGGCCAGCATCAGCGTGGGGTCTCACGGCATTTAGGAAGAGCCTTGTGCTTGGCTGAGCTCCGCTGGGTGCGGGGGTGGGAGCTGTGACTGCCCGGGATGTCTGTCGTCCCTTCCCTGTCCGTCCCTCCCTCCTCCTCCTATGATTGAAGCTTCCACTGTACCCTGAGTGCCTGTCACTTGGGCTGGGTTGGGGAGATGGAGCACAGACCTGGGGGGTGGGCAGAGGCCATGGATGAGTCTTTGGGGCATGGTCACTAGGGGAGGTGAGGGAGAAGGAGCAGCCCAACGCTGGTCCCAGGGCTGCGGCTTCCGTACCTAGATGGAGATCTGCATTAGCGTCTGCCTGATGAGCCACTCTGAGCCACTCAAGGGACAAGGCAGGGGTGCCAACTGGCAGTGGGGGCTGTGGACCATGAGCCTCAAGACTGATGGGGATGGACCAGGAGGGGGATGCCCACAAGCAGGAGGGCACTGGGGAATCCTAGAGGACACAGGGCTTGGGCAGGATGTCCTGGAATCTGAGTGGGACCTGGGGTGGGGCCAGGAGGGACAGCCTGGGGCATCTGCTTCCTCTGAACCTTGTTCCCCACCATGCCCCCCTCCACCCTCGGCCACCCTGCCCTATGCCAGTGGTAGCAGCAAAGCCCAGAATTCTGAAGGGGGCAGAAAGTGCTGTCTCAGGCCCACTGAGCACCAAGGGTCCTGCATGGGAGCTGCTGTCTGTCAGGAGGCCCAGAGCCCACACCCCACTTGCTGCCCAGTGTCTTGATTCAGGCAGATGGACACCAGACGGCACCAGGATTGGTGGCCACCAGCCAGGGCTAGACCTGGCTCTAAGTCAGGCTCGCAAGCTGACAGTCTCACCCGGCCTCCCACGTACCCCCCGAGTAGTTCCAGGTCTGGAACCCCCAGGGCTCCAGTCTGGGCTGTCAGGGTGGGAGGCGAGAGCTGATGGTGGTGATCAGTAGGGTGGGAGAGCTGCTGGGACCCTTCCAGTCTGAGGGGGAGACGAGATGTGTGCAGGACTGTGTACACGCCAGGAGACAGCCCTGAAAAGCAGAGCCTGTGGTCTGCCTTCCTGAGGCCTGGGGCCATTTTAGTGTGGGGCACAGCCTCTCAGTGGTAAGGATGCCTGCGGGACCCACCCTGCTCTTCCCTGGGCCGGAGCAGTAGCTTGGGAGGGTTTTGCCGGCCTTTGGACCCAACTCAACCTGCTCTGCTGGTCACCTGGACCAAGGAAAATGGCCAAAGTGGTGGGGACAGCCCAGAAGGGGAAGGGGAGGTGGTTCACTCAGGAGTGGGCATGGTGGGTGTGGCCCAGTGTGGCTTTCACCTGCATGGGGATAAGCACGTCATAGGTGCTGCCAGGACCTGCCTCCCCAGCCTCGCATGGCCGCCAGCAGTGTGAATGGACAGCTCTCCTCCAGGCAGCTGGGAGGGCCCTGTAGACCTGAGCACAGTGCCCCTGTGGAAGTCCTCGTGTGTGGGCAGGGCTGGGGCTCCCCGGCCTGGCCCAGGAGGTCCCTGGCCTGGTGAGATGGTGGAGGAGAGGAGCCACCTTCCTGCCCCGGCCTGGGCCCCCTCACTGGAGCGTCCAGCAGGCCAGGCCAAGGACAGACACTTAGAGCTTCACTACTTAAAACCATGGCGCTGACATCTTCTGCAACACAGACTCTTGTCAGAAGGCAGAATCTCAGGCCCACCCTGGACGTAGGTGTGATAGTGAATCAAGCTGAATCTAGAGAGGATCGCAGGAGATCTGTATCCCATTCAAGTCTGGGAAACACTGATTCGTGTCCACAGACTTTCTCAAGCTTTTTCCCAGCTTGACCTTTTCTTTAAACAGACTCACCTAGCAGAGCCCAATATTCAGAGCCTCCTCTGACGGAGGAGTGGATGTAAATGCCACACTTTGTCCTGGCACCCCCCACCCCCAAACCCTGAGGCCCCTCTGCTAAGATGCAGGGATCCTCTTAACAATTTGCAAACTGCTGGGCAACTGGCATGCCCTCTGATCCAGCAACTCCACCTGGATATTCACCTTATAGAAAGGAGGGCTCCTGTCCCCCCAACACACACATGAATGTTCACAGTGGGTGAATACAGCAGTAATAGCCAAACACTGGAAGCAACCCAAATAACCACCAAGAAGAGAACAGATACATAAAATGCGCTCTAGTCACACAATGGAATACCACGCAGCCATGAGCAGCTGCAGCTGCACAAGGGGGTACGGATGCATGTCACAGGCGCACAGGAGGTGAAAGCAAGCCGGATAAAATGGTAGTGACTTCAGGGTTGACTTTATATGAGGCGCCCAAAGCAGGGAAGCACCACTGTGGTGGTAGATGTTGGAACAGCAATACTTTGGGAGGGTATCAGCTGGGAGGGAGGTGGAAGGAGCCTCCTGGGGGTCAGAATACGCTTTGATCAGGATGGTGTCACTCTCTCTCTCTCACAAACACACATCCACACATGCATACTCATGCATTGAGGTGAACACTTAAGAGTGTGCACTTCCCTGTAAGTTATTCCTTACGGAAAAAAAGCAATGAAAACCCAGACAAACCATCTGTATAGATGAGAGTGGTTCACATCCACATCACCCAGGTACCCTTGACTTCTGGCTGGCCTCCTGGACCGTCCCACTCTCAGTCTACCCCCAAACAGAAAGCCCATGGACTCTATACCATGTGTCTCCACCCAGCAAGGAAGGAGGACCCCCAGGAAATGGTCAAGACATGGCCTGGGGCCATTTCAATCTCTGCAAACCACAGCCTGTCCCCACCCCCAGTCCCTGCAGCTAGCTGGCCCTCCTACTTCATATTCTCACAGCCACTCAGCTTCCTGACCTCCTGCAAGCTCAGTCCCATGGGCAGGACCCTGGGATTCTGCGGCTGGGGCCTCTCCAAGTTGGACAGCTGGCCTCAATTAGGTCAGCCATGATGTAGTCCAGCTCCGAGGAGGCCAGGCCTGGGAAACCCAAATGCAGGAGGAGCCCCTTTATCAGCAGTTCACCTCCAGAACGGTCCCTGGGTGCTGGGAGGGAATGGGTGGGACAGAAGGGAGAGAAGGAGGTGGGAGGGGAGAGAAAGGGAAGAAGGTGGAGGGGAGGCGGGGGAGGGAACAGGGAGGGAAAGGAGGCCTAACCTGCAGATCCATCTCTCATAATCCCCTTGCTGTCACCTGCCACCCTCTGAGAGGCAAGTGTTTCTCTGTGTAATGAACACTGCATGTCCCCTGTGCAGTGGGGGAGGGGGAAGCTGGGAAAGGGACGATCTTCCAGAGGGAGCTGGGAGCTCTCAGCCCCTCCTGCTCTGACAGACACACTAGAAAGCGGTCTCCCATGTCCCCCCAGGCCTCCTCAGTGCCCCGCAGCCCCACCACTCCCATATTTTGCCCCAACATGGAGCCCAGAGCCCCCACATCAGGGTACAGGCCCAAGCCTTTCTCCTCAATCAGAGTAATTTCAATTAGTTCTAGTTTGTCACTTTGTACCGAGAAACCCAGAGCACTAACCCAGGACCCACAGTGGGGGCAGCAGGGACAGCCTGTCCCTTCACCCTGAGACCCCAGGATACAGAGCATGAGACAGCCCAGCAGTGAGGCCAGAGGAAGGGAACTGGAGCACAGGGAGGGAGAGGCTCCTCCCTGACTACTGCCCCCTCCCCCGCAGCCCCCAGCAGGGGTGGGGAGCGGGTGCCTGTCGATGACCACGACTGCTCAGGCTGCATGAATGGGGCTCCCTCGTCCTGACCGTGGCTCCTCTCAGATCCCGCTGGCTGTGCTCTCTGCCTGGCCTTTCCTCCTGACACTTGCCTCCTAGACGGGGGTGGGGGTAGCTGTAGTTCTGGGTCTAGGCCCCACTCTGTCCCCTCCCCTGCCTGAGGACACACACTTGGGACTCTCTGGGGAGTCTATGAACTGAGCCACCCAATGTGAACACATGAAAACACACGCCTAAATATAAGAAGTTAAAACCCCCCCAACTCCCTCATGCACAACGTCCCTCAGAATGGCTGGCCTACAGAAGCAGGCAGAGGAGCCGAGGCAGGATGCTCACAGGGGGCCCCTGCTCATTTGGAAGCTTGGGGCATGAGTGGAAACCCTGTCTGCATGTGTATCTGTCTTCCCTGACCAGTGTCTGTAGCAGATCTCTTTCCTGTGTCCCAGTGGGTACTGGACTTGGACACACAGCTGAACCTCAAGGCCAGTCCATCTAATGGACCACATCACCGGGTCCTACTACATGGTATGGGACCCTGTACGTACTAAGCATGTTACATGGACTTTCTCAATACTTGCAGATGAGGGAAGTGAGGCTCAGAGAGGTACTGAAACCTGTTGTGGTCACACAGTGGGAAAAGAGATTCCAACCCAGACAGTGGGATGATGGCAGAGTCCCCAGCCCAGGTACTCAGCTGCTGTAGCCCCGAACCCAGAAGGCCGGGCTGCCTTGGGTGTCATGTGACCCCAAGGCCCGACTCAGGCTCGCTCAGTACTGAGATGACAGACAGCAGAAGGTGCCCAAGCCCTGGTATTAACTGACCTGCCAGTGGACTCCGGCAGTGACTGTCACTCAGGACGAAGGGACTTCTAGGAGAAACTACAGTCAGACAACCAGAGAAATGGCCAAAGTAGGAGCCACCTTAAAAACAACCAGTCACACTTCCCATCCAGGCCCTCTACACTCACCTCCCAGTCAGTGCCTTTAGGAGGCCTACCAAGCTGAGAAGAGCAGGGGTGGGCCGAGTATCTGGGGGCCCAGTGGCTGTGAATGGGTGTCTCTAGCTCAGCTAACACCTCTCCATGGGACTGAGGCTGGTGGGGCAGGCTCAGGTCCTGCCGGCCACAGCTGCTGGCCAGACAGGTGCTGTTTTGGTGGGGAGTGGGGTGGTGGAGTGCCCCGCTCACATCCGGAGGTCTTCTCCACCCAGACAGGAGTTTAGATTTCCTCCAGTTGGGAGGAGAAAGCTATGGTTGGAGACCCAGGTGCAGTATCAGGGGTGCAGGGTTTGGGACACAAGGACGGACGGACACACACACACACACACACACACACACACACACACGCAACAACACAGCTGTCTCTGAAATTGTATCTGCCTCTTTTCATACACTCCTGGGGAGTGGAAGATTCCCTGGAGCCGTCCTCAGGCAGCCACATTCTCAGGCAGCACTGACTTCCCCACGCAGGGCTCTGGGAGAGGGAGGGGCAAACACAGACCAGGAGGGAGCCTGGCAAACTGCCTGACTGCCTCCCCGTCCCTGCCTAACAGCAGAAAGGGGTCCTGAGCCTCCCCTCCTGCAGGGGCAGGCACCATCTACCTGCCTGGGGCCCGAGGGTGACAGGGACGCTAGGGGTTATTATTAGCCGCCCTGTCACCAATGCACTGCACACCCTAAGGGATCAGGATCCCCTGCACCCTGCAGAAGAGCCTGGAGAGGGAAGAAGAGAACAACTCCTGGCTAAGCCTCCAAGAAGGCCCCGCCTCCCCGGCTCTGCCCCACTGGCTCCACACCTGAAGAGGTGACTGAGAACCTCACACTGCCGACTGAGGCCACTGGGGCTCAAAGCTCTGAGATGCGCCCTGTCAGGGGCTTCCCAGCCTGAATCTTTGAGGAGGCAGAGAACTGACTCAGCCAGGCCACAAGGGCAGGAGCCGGCCTGGCCAGACCTGAGAAGTCAGGGAGAGTGCAGCCGTCTCTGGTTGGAGATGTCTGGGAGCCCCCACCCCAATCCTACCCCCAGTGGTGCAGAAACCACAGAGGGCAGGGCCAGCAGAGCAGGGAGAGGCCACAGAAGTGCAAGGGTGAAGCCACGACCCTAGAAGTCCAGGGCCTAGACGGTGTGTACCTCATGTACAGAGGGGGAGGGGAGGCCTGTGTGAGAGGCTAGTCTGGGGGCCACCTTTCTCTCCCCAAACATCCACGGGGTTGTGGGTTCTCAGCGCCCTGGAGGGAGGTCACTTCCCATAGCTCAGCAGCCTTCCAGGAGGGGCCCAAGCAGAGGTGCTGGCGGCGGCTCCCACCCTGCAGGCAGGGGGCGGAAGGGCTGCCGCGGAGACAACTAGGGCGACTCGTCAGGCTCTGTCCGAACTTCTCTCAGGGCGCACAGACCCGGGAAGAGAGCGCCCGGGTTTGCGGATTTGTCGGGTTTGGAACCGCAGAAGGAAAATCCCGAGGCTCACCCCCTCCCGCCCCCGCCCTGCAGCTCGCGCGCGGGAATTACCGGGGTACTGGCACAAACACCCCCCGCCGCCCTCCCCCTCGGCGCTCCGCCCACCCCTGCAGGCAGCCTCCGTCCCTCCGCCCCTTTCCCAACGCCGACTCAACTCCCATCTTCCCAGTTTTCCCGGTCCATGAGATTCCTGGACGGGTGGACCGTGGGCCCAGGGTCCCGGGGGAAAGGGGAGAGGGGTGGAGAGTCCGCGGAGCAGAGTGGGGGGCCTGAGAGGCGCTAGTGAGCGGCGCCTGGGAAGGGGAACAGGCGGTGCGGGGACTAGCGGCGCCGGCCGTGGCCCGGGTCCGGGACCGCGCGGACTCACCTCCTGGTAACGCTCATCGCGGGGCTTGAACGTGCTGTCCACCGGCTGCAGGCGCAGGCCGAGGTGTGGGACGCTGTGCAGCCACACGACCCACCAGGGTGCGATGTACTCCACGCGCGCGGCCGGCATGGCTTGGCAGAACTGCGGCCGCTGCAGCCGCTGCCACTCGGCCCGGGACGCGCGTCCGCCCGCGCCCCGGCCCCGCCCCGCCCGGGCTAGGCCCCGCCCCCGCCCCGCCCCCGCCCTGGGCCCACCCTCCGGCTCCAAGGGGCCGCGCGCGAGAACCCGCCGCATTTTTCTGGTCTGGAATCTGTCCTGACCCCACCGGCTTAAGAGCGCGGAGAACTGAAAGCAGGCCCAGAACTCTCCTGAGTCGGCTTCACGGCAGCTTCTAGGCCCCGCGGTTTCTCATTACTTAACAAATCAAGGATATAAAGTGTCAAAGTGCAGGGAGCTGCTGATGCGTTAGGGGCGGAAGGGAGCATCATTCAGCCCCTGGGTCACTAGTTCTAAATTCACCTCCAGACATTTATTGAATATTCATTGTGTAAGCCACTGGACAAAGAGAAGTAAGACGCCATCCTGCCCTAGAGCGCGCCTGGCCCACCTGCCCCAACAACTGATGCTGACCGGGAAGCACCCGGCGGAGAAGGGACGCCTGATTCTGCCTGCGGAACGGGACAGACAGGCCCCCCGGAGGAAGGGACCCTTGAGCTGAACAGAGAGGAGGCAGGGCAGCACGGGGAACCCGCGAAAGGCCGCCAACAACCCCTTTGCTAAGCACCTACTACGTGCCAGGCACTGTTGTATCAGTGAACAAAAGCAGACGCAAGCCCTTGACCCGGAGGGTATTAGCGGCCTGGCAGCAGCACCTGCGGAAACAATCCGTGCTGTCGGGGGGCGCTTTGGAGAAAAGTCAGGGCAGAGCAGGGTCAGCGGGCCCCCAGGTGCGGCGACGCCCTCAGGCGCCCGCCTGGCTCTGAGCGCCCAGAGGAGCGTCCTGCAGCTGCAAACAGCGCACTGTGACCCGCGGACGCGCCGGGCAGGCCAGCGCGAGTAGGGCTGGAGACAGGGCCGCCTGAGGTCTGCCTAGTGGCAGTGTTGGACTTAGGAGGTCCTGCAGGGATGGCGCCAGAGTTGGACTCGGCTCTCTGCAGCCAGTCTGAGGGGCGGTAGCGAGGGGGCAGACACACCAGTGGGAAAGGAGACGGGGAGAGACTTCCTGTCCTCGGCTTGGGGAGCTGATTGCGGTGCTCCCAAAACGCCCGCAAACACGCGTGGCTGCTGGACCAAACGGACCTATTGCGGTGCAGATCAGAGAGCTAGGGGTGGGAAGAGAGTCCTGTCCTCTGGTAGGGGCTTCTCCTCCCCGTGGTCACAGTCCGGGTCACAGTTCCCCCAGCCTGACTGCAGCCATCCTATCTGCGCATGCCCAAAGCTGGGGCCCAGAAGGCTGGAGAACCCTAGTTCTCATCCGGGTTTTCTGTCATTAATTCAACAAATCTTGATTGAGCACCTCCTTTATTCTAGGGGATACAGTGACAGATAAAACACCCACGTTCCATTGCATGGGGTCTAGAGTCTAATAGGGCAGGGGAGGCAGCCTTACCTCTCTCAGTGATGCAGCTTCCAACCCTGTTCAGTGCTGTCAGGAGCTCCGCTGGGCCTGAGGCCAGGACTGTCTCCTGAAGAATGACAGAGCGCAGGATGGAGGGGAGGGCTCTGAGCGGGGGGTGGGGGTGGGGGCAGTCCACCTCCATGCACTGAGATCAGGGACCACGGTGGGCTGGAGACGTCAGTGGAAGGGGAATCGAGCAAGTGCATTCCCTAGGGAGGGGAGGGACAAGGAGAGACTGGCAAACTGCAGGGGGACAGATGGGCAGCCGGCTGCCAGAGGGAACTTGCTGGGCAACAGAAATATTCTCTGGATTGCAGTGGTGGTTGCCCGACTTTAAGTGTTGGTCAGAATTCACAGAACTCTACAGCATGAATTTTACTGTAAATTATACTTCATTAAACTTTGCTTTAAAATAAATACCTCACAGGGAGACAGGCAGGGCTGCACACACAGCCCCATAGGCCCTGGGAAGGGCTTTGGTGTTTGAAGTGGCCGCACCTGGTCGTAGAAGAACTCAGGCCTCAAGCAGTTCTGCAGACCCCCCAGTGGGCACAGATAGCTCGCACGGCCCCAGCCGCCTTGGCATCTGTGATAGGCCTGCCTGGTGCCACGTAGGCCCCCGCCCTCCTCCCTGTCCACAGCACATCCGCTACAGCTGCTGATCCTTGTGCCTGGGAAGTTGAGGATTTGGCAGTCCTCTAGGAAGATTAGTCACAACTGTGAACTGTGAGTGCCTTAGGGGAAAAGTAGTGTAAGACACCAGAGACCCCCCAAGTGGGAGAGGTCTCCTGGGAAGTGGGGTGGAGTCTGACTGGAGGCTTGACCTTGATACTGGTACAGGAAAACCTTGCCAGAGCTGGGGCTAGGCCCCAGAGAGGGAGTGGGTGGGGAAAGGGGGAACGTCTGCACATGCACCTGGATACATTAACTGCAAAACTCACCCCTAGGGCCATCACCAGAGCCACCTGGGTGCAGCACCCACACCCAGACCTGCTTGGCCGGTCTGCAGCCAGCAAGACAGTGACCATTCTAGCTTCTTTCCCCAGGGGCCTGATGACCTAGGCGGGTGAGCCAGGTCAGAAGAGAAGCAGAACAGAACAGGAGACTTTCCAGGGACATTAGGGAGTTGAATTTGAATAGTACTCCTGTGGGTCCAACCAGCAACTGTGGCCGACACCAGGACATTCATCTGGAGCCTGCAGAATAGGCTCACTCAGCAAGGCAGGTGTCAACTTTGGTCTTGAGACCCTGAGGTCTTAAAAACATATCTGTGCCTCAAAGGAGCTTAATCAGAATCTCTAGAATTAGCCTTGGCCACCATGGCATATTTTTAAAAAGTACCCCAAATGACTTCATGGCACAAGCTAGGGCTGAGAACCACAGTATGAAAGGGTGCTTTCTCCTGACGAGGCGGCCAAAAGCCTGCAGGGACGTCTCCTAGGAGCTGGGGCTAGTCTCTAGGCCATGTGCTGGAACAAAGGAAGCCCAAGTGTTAAACCCTCCCTCTTCCTGGGAATCTTGGTCGTTGAAAGAATGGGGAGACTGGAAAGTGCCCCATCTGGACCTGTCAACACTCACTCTCCTGGAGTAAACAAAACCCACACCTCTCGTGACTGGATTCAGATACTACCTCACACCCTTAAAACGGTTGTAGAAAAAAAGTCAGCTAATGATCTCAGGCGCTTAACTCCTTGGGAATGGATTTTATCACGTAAACAATTTCCAGACTTTTCACAGGCGCTCATTTGTTGTAGTATGTCGCCACCTTGTGGCCTGCCCCTGTATGACCCATAACCATCTCCCTAATTTGCTGTGGCAGGGCTTCTGCTCTACTTGTTACTCATTTATCCCTTAAACCAGATTGGCATTAGTTGATTTATCTGCTATGACCATATGGAAAGCACATCAGCATGGCAACCTCTATCAGCTGCACAAGACCGTGTGTTGGGCACATTAGACTTCTGGCCAAGGGTGTGAGTCCTATGCTGGGCCTGTTGCCTCACACAGGACTCCTTATTTCAGGCTCAGGGAGGGTCGTTTGCTTACGTGTGCATCATGTGGCACCTGGCCAACGCTGCTCTCTGTCCTCTGGGTTCCTCCTACCAAGGCAGGAGGAGTGCATGTGGGTGGACTGGTGTCCTTGTCCAATTCAGACACAGTGGGCAGAAACGTTTGTAGTGTGCCTGGATGGTGCCTGACGGTCATTTCTCAAGATCACGCCAGTTGGCAGTGGCAGAACCATGACTCAACTGCCCAGTCAGGGGTGGCTGGGACCTGGGCCACTGCTCACATGGGGATTTAGGCCTTTTGTGCCTGTTGAAATAGGGTGCCCCATTCACACCCGCCACCCCAGTGAACTCAAACCTCTATCTTCCGGCCTTTGGGCCCAGGGTCAGATCCCTGCAGGAACCTGGCTCCTTCCCTTAAATGTCTACTGGATTTCATAGACCGACTTCTGTCCCAAGGTCTATGTTTCTGGATGCTCCCTCCTTTTTGCTAGGCTGACAGCCACTCATCTCTGCTCTCAGCTTTAAAGGTCCCTTCTCTGAGCTGTTCATCTGGATTGTCCTTTATCTGCATTTATCTTAGCACATCCCATCCTGCTCAACTCCACCTCATCAAGAGCAGCAATTAGGAAACACACAAATGTCTGTCTGAATAAAAAAACCTTACTCCTAAGCTTGCATCAAGGAATACTATAAAAGCACGCTACATTCCAAGGATGGGATGGCTGAATTTGTAACTATTTCCAAGAACACTAATCGGCTCTTACTTTTAAGTCTCATTTTTCATTATCAGGGAGCTCATTTTACCCAAGTGACTTAAATCTCATGAGGGCATACTGGCTTATTTCCATAAGGAGCCATCTTCTCTGCCTGTTTCTATTTATTTTCAAACTTAGGCTAAAAAAAAAAAAAAAGGATTGGTTTCTTTGACCTCTGGGATGGCAGCCCAAGGTTCGGGATGCGAGGAAGACGCAACCAGGATCCTCACCCTGTTCCCACCAGAAGCCAGGACACCAAGTTAAGAGTTCCCTCCCCATCCTCAAAGACAAAGGACATTTTCAGAGGTTAAAAAATTTTAATACAGTTCACATTGTCATGCTTGGTTCACTTCAGCTCCTTCACTGCCAAACCTACAGGACAAGAGATACAAAAGCGAGTCATAAAGAAGATACAATCTGAGTTAACTGTTGCTTGTCTAGATTTGGTGCTTAAGCTAAAGGGAGCTCACAAACCTGACAAATTACGCCCTCTAGGGAGGTTCTGCGTAAAATACTAAGTGTTCATATTAAAAACACTCTCTCAGCCTTTAGGGATGTCCCAATTAGCTCTCACAAAGACCAGCAGTCCTGGGTAGCTTTCCATGGTGAGGAGGCCGTCTGCAGGACCACTCGGCACTCCTCGGCCACGGTCTCCACAGCTCTCAGCTGTTCTGGGTCCTTCCATCACCAGGATGGGCCCTTTTGTGGAGCCTATGCTCACAGCCTGTTATACTTCATCAGTCTTCCGACCTGCACAAAGGGGGGTCGTCATCATCAATCCCAGTAGCTATCCCAGGAGGGTGTGGTGAGTGGCACACAGTGTCAACTGTTACTGTTCTACATTCGAAAAGCACTTAAGGGGTCCGGGGGCAGGGGGGGGGAAGCAGACAGGGATGAAACAACCTTCCCTCAGGCCAGGGAAACTGGTATGGGACAGAACCTCTGAGAATCAAACTGTCAGCAGTAAGAGCAGAGACTCAAGACAAACCACAAGACGGACTTGGATAAATCTGGGGACAAGTTGAGAAAATGGGGGCAACACATACATTTCCCACATTTTTGGTGGATCCCCTGGAATTCCAGGCCCACTCACCTGGCGGCAGGGACTGCTTCAGTTTCTCTGCCTTCTCTTTGTCTGTGATGACCAAAGTATAAAGGTATCTGCTGCATCGAACTTTAAACTTCACATTATCCTTATTTTTCTTGATCTTGACAGCTATCAAAGAGACCAGTTGGTAATTACACGGTGTCACAGGAGAGAGATGGCAGCACAGTTCACGTGCTTCATCCTGTTGCAAGAAGTGGTACTTGTGATTGTGACCACCAAGTGTGCTGCCTCCGTTAAGGCAGAGAACAAGGTCCCTTGGTGACCTCAACATTTGAAAGTAGTGCCAGAAATCCACATTTCCCTTTTATTAATACTCGAGCCTAGGACTTAATCTTAATGGGCTTATTTGTACTTAAAACATAGGTCTCTGGTACACTGAACATGACCCAGCATGCTCTGTATCCAATCTTTAAAATTTTTTTTTTCTGGAGATGCAAGTAGATCATGAAGTAAAGAGACTATCTGCTGAGATCAAGAACTTTCCATCACTCTACTTCTGGGGACCAATTCTTTGCATATGTGGCAACCTTCCTGGCAATGGTAAAGCTAAAGCTCCCCACACCCCACCTGATTTAGAGGGTACATGCAGAAGCATTTCCTGAAATTTATCCAGAATTCACTTTCTGGGCTCTTTACTGATGCCAAATTCTGTCTCAGGACCACAGCTCAGCCAGTAAAGAGCCCTAAGGGGCTCACATGCAACAGGGCACGGTTTGCAATTTTGCAGTCTGGCTATGGACGAATGTCAGTGCATTTTCCTGTGGCTGGCAGCTCATCTGGCTGCTGGAAGACTGGCTCACAGCAGGTCAGTCATTTCATGCACCTATTTCTCTGCCTTCTCTTTGTCTGTGCCCTCTCATTCCAATTAAAAAAAAAAGCAACTCAGACGGGCTCTTTTGTTGAGCCTATGCTCACAGCCTATTATACTTTATCAGTCTTCCTACCTGCACAAAGGGGGGTCGTCATCAATCCCAGTAGCTATCCCAGGAGGGTGTGGTGAGTTCCCCAGGAACTCATTATAAAAGCAGTAAAGTGCCTATCGAGAATCAGGTGGCTAAGGATTAGACACAGTGCCTCACCCAAGTACCTGACTAGACACACAGGCACTTGGCACCTCACAGAAGCAGTGCAAGACTAACTTGTACTCACAACCCACAACTCCATTTCTGCCAATGGCTGCTAAAGGGATAAGGCACATCACAGAGAGCAGAAACACTGGCTCTGAGCCTGCCCGAGGCACTGGCTGCCTTGGCTTCTGTTTGAATAAATCCAGAAACCTGGATATTTAGTCAAACAACCTATTTTGCTCCCTTGATACTCTGCTTAAAGCTAAGTATACTGCATTGCCCGTAACAGCTGTTGTACACCTACGACCTAAGCTGACTGCTAGTAAGACACGGATGTCTTAAAAAAAAGAAAAAACTCATTCAACTTTATCATACATTGCAGTAATTCCACTTAAGGGTATATACCCCAACTGCCAGCAAGGCCAACAGGTGTTTGTGCACCAACGTTCACAGCAACAGCATTCACAAAGGTGACCCCCAAAAGGAGGAAGACACCCAAATGTCCATCGATGGATGTATAGATTTAAAAAAAAATGTGGTCTATCCAGACAATGGATCATTCATTCTTAAAAAGGAAATTCTGACGAAATGCCACAACACGAATGGAGATTGAAGACATCACACTAAACGAAATAAGCCAGTCACAAAAGGACAAATACTGTATGATTTCGCTTATGAAGCACTCAGCGTACTTCATGATAGAGAAAAAGTAAATGGTGGTTTTTGCCAGGGGCTGGAGAGAAAAGAATAGGGAGTTACTGTTTAATGGGTAGTTTGTTTTGCAAGATCAAAGACTTCTGGAGATGCAGTGTGAATGTACTTAATGCCAGCAAACCGCATATGTAAAAATGGTTAACTTTAAGTTATGTGTATCTTACAACTAAAAATAAAAAAAGTTTTTTAAGAATCTTATTCAACACTTACTGAACACCTGTTATGTCCAGCAGACCATGACTCTTACCCTCACAGACCACACTGTTTAACATCAGGCTCCTAGAACAGAATTAAATTGCGAAGGAAAACAATGGATTTGTGTCATTCCTTGAATGTACCAAGGTCTCTAAATGGATCACCTGATGGGATCTCTGCACCAATCCCATGACACAGACACTAGTATCGCCCCCTCTTAGGACAGAAGGAAGTGGTGGTGCTGTGTTTAACTTCTTGAGGATAGCTACCTACTGACAGAGCTGGGATTTGAACTAGGCAGTGACCCCAAATTCCCTGGTCTGAACAAAAACTGAAGCGATTATCTCTTTACAGTACAACAGCACAACACAAGCATGTGGTCCCCAGTGCCACCAGGCACGGTGGACATTTCCACCAGATGCCACCTATTCCCACAGGTGGTCACCATTTCATACAGTACCTGAGGACCAAAGGCAACAGACTGTTCAGGGAACAGGAACACAAACATGACAACCCATCACCCGCAAAAACACTAAAAGGCTCCCCCACACATTATTGTCTCACCCCACTCCCATTCGCCAGCCACACTGTTCTACTCTCACAAGTTAGCTGATGCTCTTCTCCACTCATCTGAGTGGGAAAGGAGGCTATGAGGAGCATTTGATGTAGCAGGCGGTGGATAGGAGGCAGAAAAGCCTGGGTCACAGAAACAACGTATGAATTCAGCATCTATCTTGCAGGTCCCCAAACCACCTTCAACTAAAACAAAGGAGTTAACAGAATTCCCTCCATCTCTGGTGTTAAAAAAAAGAGAATCCATATGCACCAGGGACCAGCATGTATCAGTAAAAAACTTGTTTTTGATGCATCACTTCCTTTTCTCTTCATTTACAGGCCAGGAAACACGTAACACTGAAATTACTTAATAAAATTCATTGTGAGCAAGGCCTGTACTCAGCCCACCGTCTGCCCAGAACTGAACACGCAGCACTAACGCAGGCTCGTGGGACACGAATTTCCAGACTTCGATCCAGCAACGCTTCATATGCACAATGGAACAGAACACACTCAGGACGGCTTTTAAAATGCTCACGTGAGATCAACTGATTAAACCTCTGACGGAAAGAACATTTTTCTTTTGGGAAAAACGATAAAAATCACTGCTTCCAGACAGCCAGGCACGTGCTTAATCAGGTTCCCGTCTCCCGCCTGACATTCCCGAGATGCTCCCGAGAGCAGCACCAGCACAGGGACCGCTCCGCGCAAACACGACCCTTCTCTTCCACCCCTCGCTTACATTTGGCATCCTTACGCCTGGCTGTGAGCAGGAAGTCTTTGATTTCCTCAATTTTACGAGGCTGCAACACACAAGAGAGAGCAGTGAGCTGCAGAAACACCTTATTTCTGGCAGGGACTTGACCAATCACACCCAGCCTCGGGAGACCCTTGCCAAGGCGTCCCTCCCTCGCCCCGCGCCTCCCCGGGAAGGTCCAGCAGGGGCCGTACTCACCATGGCCACGAGGCCGGCACCTGCGGGGAGACAGGCATTGGTTAACAGCGCGCGAGAACCTGCGGCGCCCCCCGTTCCCCTCCCCAGTCCCGGAAATCCGGGCCCCACCGCACTTCCCCCTCTGCCCCGCACCCCTGACCCAGGCCCGGGGTCTCCAAATTTTACTAAGCCATGGATTACCCCGGATTACCCCCTATTCCCCTAATACTGCCCCAAAGATACTCACAGCAAGCGCCAAGCAGCGAGGCAGACGGAAGAGAAAGGGACTTCCGTTTCCGGGCAGTTAAACCTGCCCCCTGAGGAAACAGGGTACGGTGCTTGCAAAGGGTCAAGATCTACCGAGGCGTTCGCATTTCCCACTGCAGCATAACGGCCCCCTTCTGGTCCAGATTAATAGTGCATCTCCTCGTGATGGCCGCGTGGTTCTCCACTTCCTGCCTTCGCCTCCCGCCGACCCCAAACCGCTCCATGGCTTTGCGATTCTTTATTTCAGATCCCGTTTGAAGACCCAGCACTTGTTATCTACCACGTTCATTATACTGTGCATTGGGCATTGCATATACATTCATATACTGTGCATTGCACAGATATCTCGTTTAAACGAAGGGGAACTCCTGTGTACATTCTAGATCCTCTTTCTAGGGGTTTCTCACATTTCCTTCTGGTCTCCTTTCCCACCGGCATTTAATCTGTCACGAGCAGGGTCCTCTTTTCCATTTGCCGCTTCCAATTCCTTTAAGAAGTGGTATACAACATAAGTAATACTTCCAATAGCTGACACTTAGGGAACATGTTTGTTGGGCAGCCACTGTGTTGAGCACTTCACTGGGGGGCCTCTGTGATCCTCAGGCTACTTGTGAGAGGTGGCTCTTGTCCTTACCCCAGTCTCACCCATGGGGGCACGAAGGCTTGTCGGAGCTGGGAGAGGTGAAGCCAGGACTGACCCCCATGCTGGACAGGTCCCCAAGCCCAAGCTCCTGTTTTCGAGGCTGTGCACCAAAAAACGGGCTGGCAACTCTGGAAGACAGCATTTCCCTGGCCCCTTTGGGTCCTCCCAGCCTCCATCCCATCTGTGCCTGATACTATTTTCTTAGTACACACTTTAGCTCTTCTATAACGTCTTTTCAGGCAGGCTCTGGGAAACCTGAGGCTATTGATTTTATTTTTATCCTCCACTTTTATTTTTAACCTCTCTACAAATGTCTACATTTTATTTTATTTGTTTCCTTCAAATTTAATAACTGCACAACAGAATGTAATTATTGCCTTGTGTTTATTATTACAGAGCAGTCCACCTAAAGAGAAAGAGTACTTTACCACGAACTTTACTTTGAACTCATTCTCCTTCCTCCTTCGTACCCTCCCCGCAACCTCTTATCCAGGTTGGACAAAGCCAGGTTGAGCATCTTCCTAGGAGGACTGGGGATACAGTCCTTGCTTCAGGGAGACCAGCACAGTCCTCCCATGCGCTGGACACCTTTCAAAAGAAGCCAAACTATGTTTCTGTAACTATTGAATGCATGTGGGTGTTAACATGGGAAAAGTTAATTGGGAGGAGCTTAACTTTAGATGTCTGAAGGTCAGGGTCAAGTCTGAGAACCATGGGTGCCTTAGCCCTAACCTGAGAAGGACATCCCCAAATCCCTCAGCCTGACTTTGCCAGCCCTCCTCCGTCTTAGGCTTGTACCTTTCTGGTCTTTTCTCCCGCACTGCTCTGGCCACAAGCAACCACCCTTGCAGCCCAACCAACTGGCTTCTCAATGCAAGGGGCACTTTCTAACTCCGGGCATTTGCCTGTGCTGTCCTCCCTGGTACTGAGTCCCGATCCTCCTTCAAAGCTCAGCCCCCACCCCTCTTCAGGTAGGACCCTTCACCTCTGACCCCTGTCACTGGTCACTCATGCAGCAGTTACCTGCACACATCTCTCCATAGACTGTGCAGCAGCGTTAAACTTTTCATACATTTGTTATGGAGGTTTCTTTGAAGGCAAGCTTTCTTCTGATGACTCTCAAGATGTGGTGCTCATATATCTGTAGTGCTCATATATCAACATCATGAGCTTCTCAAGCTGGCTGCAGCATCTGAGATCACTCACTGTATGAATGGTGGACGGGCTGATGGAGGGATGGATGGACGAATGAATGGATGGAGAGACACGGGGAGGATGGGGGGATGGATGGATGGAGGGAAGGAGGGACTGATTGGGATAAAGCAGTGCTTGGCATATAATAGGTCCACAGAAATATTTGTTGAGTGAATGCCTGGTACTTTCTTCCCACTGCAAGACCTACTGGGCAGGGACAAGGGACAGGGGGAGGGCTGCCCCTTCCTTTGGCAGCAATTTCAGAGAGACAGGCTGTTCACCCTCTTGAATTGTGTAATAAGAGAATGTAGAGGTATAGAAACAAAACACAAAGGCCAATCTGTTCAAGTACTGAAGCGTTTCTCCAGCGACCCCAATGGACCAAGAGTAAAATAAGCTACAGCTACTGAAAAGCGAAGCATGATGCCTGGAGGGAATGCCCGCCATGCTTCGTGGGAGGATGAACCCAAAATGTCATGGCGTGGCAGGGGCTGTTGGAAACGAAGGGGCCAAAGCCCAGGCCTTCAGTGAAACAGCCTGTGTCTCCGAGAGTGGAGCCCCGGAGGCTGCACTTGGCAGGCTTCCCTGTTGATGCTGATGCACACATGCAGCGGGGGGAAACCCTCAAAGGGGCCCAGGGTGGACCCTGTAGGAGGTAAAGTCCCCCAGACCCGAGAGCAGGGCATAGCACGGTCCAGCAGAGCATAGTTTCTGGAAATATCGTTTCAGTGTGGCTAGTAAGGCCTGGGAGTAGGGGCAGGGGAGCAGAGGCCAGAGGGGGCTGTAGGGGGTTCCCGTCCCTGCCTCACCTCCACCCTTGGGAACTGGACATGCCCCCATTGCAGAGCCGCAGCTTGGGTTTGGGATCCCTCCAGAGCTTCAGGAAATGAGGAGGCTGGGCCAGCTTGGCGGGAGCTGTGGTCAGGATGGTCAGGACATCAGCAGTGACAGGTTGGTGGGGTTTGGTGTTTCATCCGACCCATGTCCACAGCACCAAGTGCTGTGCCAGGTGGTATAATGGGGAGCAAGCCCCTCCCTGGCCCTTGGTGGGGGCTCCAGCTGGGATGCCCATTGTCTGCATGAAGGCCCGGGGGGAGAGGGTGCAGGAGTGGCCCCCAAGTGGCCTTTCCTACTGCCTGTTGCTCTGTGGGTCTGTGCAGGTACCCTGGGCTTGCCCACTGTGGTTCCGGGCTAGCCTTCTTCACTGGTCTCCAAAATGAGGTTTTGGGGGGTCACGCTACCGCTCTCTTTCCTCCCAGGGCTGTTGTGAAGCCTATGGGGCGCTAAGTAAAAATCTAGTCAGTGCCACCCTGACTTCCCTCCAGGGGGGTCTGTAAGTAGCCAGATCCCCCTGGCGCCCCGCAACAAGGGCCAGACAGGAGGGCCAAGGCCATGACCAGAGAAGGAGAGAAAGGGAAGCAGCCCCTTTCGGCCTTGAAGTCTGCAGTCTCAGGCTGACAGTACTTGGGAGATGCTCAGTAACATTTGCACTCTGATTCATACCGGGCTGGCTGCTTTCATATCTACCGTCTCATTTAATCTCCCCAAGAGGCCACGCCTTGTGCTACTGGCAGGACTGGCCTTTAAACCGTCTCAGAAGGGAGTTGCTTATTGAATCTTAAAGGGGTTTAGCAGTGGGGAGTCTGGAGTCCTGGGCTGAACTTGGTTACCTGGGAAAAGGGTGGGCAGGGAGGGAAGGTAGCAGGGAGCAGGTGTCGGGGCTGGAGCTCTTTGTGGGGAACCGGAAGGGTGAGGCTAAAGTGACCAGGTTATTTCCGGCTCCAGCCCTGCAGAGTCCCGGAGAACCTCAGATGTTCTGAAGGCACACGGGTCTCACGGTCTCCCAGCTGTTGTACTAAAAGCCCCAAAGCATGACAGGTCAGATTGGAGCAGATGACTCATTGGTTGATTAAATAGATTCCACCTATTTTTAGAGAGCTCCTCAGCTGGCCAGGCCCTCAGTGGGTGCTCTTCTAGTCCTGGAAACATCCTTCAACACACCTTTGTGCCAGGCCCTGGGCAGGTGATGAGGACACAGAAATAAGATCCTGCCTTATTTTCTTTGTCTCTGTCACCATTCCAAGGGCCCCCCAGACTAGCAGAGAAGGCCATGACAAGGCAGGGCCATATATGCATATATATATATATATAGTGGCACCAGATGAGGGTCTGATCCGGGCTGGGGATGGGATGGGTCCAGGGAAATCCTCCAGGAGGAAATGTGATGATGCTGATTCGCAGAGAGAGAACCCACTCAACATACTCAGAGCAGCCTGCCAAAACATAAGGAAGCGATCAGACTGGGTGGCTTCAATGCAGGAGGTCTTCCTGGAGGAGGCATCATGGTATAGGGTGGGAGAAAAACTGTTCCTAGAGATAGCCAGTCTTGGGTCCAAATCCTGTGTCTGGCTGGGAACCCTTGAATGAATCTCATGGCATCTGTGAGCCTCAGTCTCTGTTGAGGAAGGGTAGTAATCCCTTCCTCCCAGCCTTCCTGGCCATGTGCCATGGTACACAGCCTGTACAACCCTCCGTGTCTGCCTTGCTTTTGAGAAATCAGAGATAAGAGGAACTGAAGGTGTCCAGCTAGCTGCTGGCTCTGTGGCTGTTAACTGTCTGTGAGTCCTAGGCAAGAGCTGCCAGCGACTTTGGAGAACTGAGGCCTGGAGAAGAGGACGTCGGCTGAGGGGCAAGTGTCCTCCTCCGAGCTTGGTGGGGCAGGCAGGGGGACCCTCAGAAAGCCTGCCTGGTCTCCAGCGGGGCATAGTCAGTTTTTGACAGATGACATCTCCTCAACACCCCTGCCTCCCTCCACCGGCCTCTTCTACTCTGTGAGGTGCCTGCCTCCATGGTGTCCAATCTGCTACGAAAGAGGACAGATTAGACTGCATTCACTGGCGGTGAGGAACATAATATTGGGGCATAGGGGCAGGCACCCCTCCTTTATATCAACATGTGCCAGGGTGAGGGGACACCAGAGCGAGAAAGAAAAAGGGCAACGTCCCTTCACAGTAAGGAACAGGGGCCAGCCCTTCACCTTGCATATATCTTGCATTATGCAGGCGGAGAGGGAAAAATCAATACAGCTGTCAGCAGTTTAATGCATCCAGTCCTGCAGACGGCCCCATCTCAGGATGCTCCAGACGGATGCTTCAAATTAAAAAACAGGGAGTCAGGGGCAGGAGGGGCTGAAACACGGGTGGGAGATAAACACCCTGACAGACCAGAGGGGAAGAGGGGATGGAACTGAGGAACTGGGAAAATTAAAGTCCATAAATCATGAGTCTCAGAGAGCATCCTGGGTGTGAATGACAGGAAACCCTTATCTTCAGCGGTGGGTCTTGGGGCCCGTCTGCCAGGTGGGAGTCCGGGGGGAGGGCAGAGTGTGGGCAGGCCTCTCGTGTCCGTGGTGTTGATGCTGGATGTGGGGGTGGGGGTGGGGGAAGCAGGATGAAATGAGTGATAATCTCTATTCTCATAACCTGGTGGATGTGGGTGTGGGGTCCTTTGAGTTGGGGGCAGGCCTGTGGATGGCAGGACCTCCATGGGGGGACAGCACTTTGCTGTGCTTGACTCTCCCGGCTGAGTCCCGCCCACCTGTCCTCTCCGTCCCTGTAAGTCCGTCTGTCCACTCCTCTCTGGCGCCCCCTGTCTGTGGGTTAGTATCCTGCCTGCTGGGTGCCTGCTTTTCCCCCAAGGTCAGATACTCTTTCCTTCCACCCCCTTACACTGAATCCTTTCTATCAGAGGCCCTGGGGGATGCTTCAGCCCCTTCTTGGAGCGCCTGGATAGCAACCCTTGTGGGACCCCTGGCCAGCTGGTATGAAACACTGGGAAGGACGTGAGCATGCGAGGCGCCTGCAGTCCCGCTGTCCTCACCTCCTGCCCGGAGCCCACCTGTCCAGGGAGGCCCCCAGGGCAGAAAGCCAGAATCAGCCCCACAACAGCGTGGAGGGCAGGGCAGTGCAGGGGGTAGGAGAGATCCACTCCTATCCACATGGCTTCCCAGCACCCCAGGGACCCTTCTAGGTTCTGATGGGAAACAGGCACAGCAAGACTGAGTGCTTGGAGGTGATTTTACTAAAGATGGGTGGGTACATGAGACCAGAAAGGAGACCTGCCCCTGGACCTGGGGGTGGTAGGGGGTGTCCCCTGACTCAGACATCCAGTTGTGTGGCAGGAGGGGCCCCGCCCCGCCTGTGGCAACACATCACAGAGAAAACTGGAATGGTCATCTTGAGTTCATGCTCTCCTCCCCCTTATCTCCTGCCAGGGCACCCCACTGGCTGAACCCAACAGGTTCATGGGTCAGGGTGAAGGCACAGACCCAGAAACAATGGAAGATATCCACATCATCCTGGGGTGACCTCATGACCTAACATGACCGTGTCACTGGCTCCTTCATGCTCCCAAGCCAAGAAGTCCCCCAGGGCTCAGCCAGTTCACCTCTGTCCTGTCCATCATCCAGGTGTCCGTCACACTCCCCGATCCCCTGATCCCCCAAATGCAGGCCACGATCAGGCTATTGTGCCAGTCAACAGGTGCAGACGGGCTCTGGAGGAAGCGCGCCCTTCACACACCTGAGTCACGTGAACCCACAGCCACACGCCTGCCTGAGCTTCCAGAGAAACGGGCCTGAGTTTGCTTCCTTGTGTGCGTCGATCGCCCAGGACAAGTTCTGCCAATTAAACTGGTGACCGAGTTTCCAAAAGCACTCCTGGGAGTGCTGCAATGCCTCGCAGGGCGGGGAGATGAAGGAGAAAGCTTAGGGCGGCGGGCTGGGAGCAGGGGCTTGAGGGGGCTGGGCTCCCTACACGGAGGCACCGCGCATCTGCATCCTCCCCGCCTAAGAGCACGCGGGCACTCGGGGGAGGGTCCCGTGGAGGAAGGCAGAGCTGGGAAGGAGGCGGCCTGGGGGCAGGCCCTGCAGGCCAGCAGCCCCGCAGCTGGGGTGGGAGCTGGGTTGCTATTCCCAGGTCCTCCCTGTTTCCTTCTCTGAAGTGTGAGCAGGGAGAACAATTTGTACTAATCTAGACTCAAACCCAGGGGGACAGGGAGGCGGCATGCCTGCTTGTGAGCCAGTGGGGGGAAAGTGGAAGGAGTCCCCATGGTAAGAAGCCTTTGCTACCACCTCCTCCCCAAAGTCTCCCGTATGACGGGAATCACAGAAGGAAGGATGGAGGCAGGAGGGGCCTGGCAAGCCCCCTGCCCTGCTGGGTCTCGGGCGAGGGAGTTCCCACATGGGCCATGGCTGCTCCCACTGTCTAGACCTCCGAGCGATGGCTCCGCCTCTCCTCTTGGCCCCCAGCCCCCAGCTCCTGGGGCACCTGGTGAGGTGGCTCCGGCTGCTCCGTTTGCCCTGCTACTGCTCCCCTGGATGGAGCTGGTGGCCTCCGGAAAGAGTCAGCCTCAGGAGCTGAGGGGCAGGAGGCACCGAGTGCAGGGTGGAGGTAGGGGGGCAGGCTGGGCTCTGGCCGGGTCATGACCCTGCTCCTGTCCACTCTGTTCATAACCTCCCTCTCAGCCCTTGCCTGCCAGGCTGATCTGCTATCAATGGAGCAAGACAGACAGATGCAGTTGGCTTGTTAATTAGAGCAGATGAAGTCTTCAGCCAGCCCTTCCGAGCCGTGGGGGAGAAGTGGCCGTAGTCCTCGTCAACGTGGCCCTGCCCTTGGATTTGACTCTGAGAGCAGGGGCCTGGGTGGGACTGGAAGAGCATCACCATGTGTGGCTGGCTGGAGTCATGCTGGACCCGGAGAGGAAGCCTTCTGAGAGGGCAGTGAGGGACCCTGTTCTGTAGCTTCAGGATAGAATGGGGGACAAAAACACTCACTGTGATAACAGTCTACTATGTGTCAGGTGTCACACCGGCTGCTCCATGAAGATCATCTCCTGTAATCCTCACAGCAGCCCTCAATTAGGCAAATTCACACTCCTCATCGTACTGATGAGGCCCCTGAAGCACAGAGAGGTTAGCTACCTGCCCAAGCTCACACAGTTAGTAGCTGGAGGAAACGGATGCTTCATTACTTGGGCATGGAGTGTTTCCTCATTGAATCCCTCAAAACCTTTTCCCTCCCTCTCCAGGGACCATCTGGGTTACAGGTTGCTGAGAGAAGGATCAAAACTGTGAGGCGATTCATCTAATCTACAAATACTTACTAAGACCTCCTTGGTGCCGCCACTGGGAATCTAGAGATGTGTAAGCACCTCCTTACGGAGCTTGACCCCAGCCTAGGAGATGGGCCAGCTCTGCCTGCTGTCCTCAGAGCCAGCCCCGCAGCTCATGCTGAGGAGGTGGTGGCTGTGTGAGCCTGGCCCAAGTGACCACGTGGCCTCAGATGACTGCACTGACCTAGGACAGTCCTGGGTTTGCAGTGTCAACTTAAAGACTCTGGTGTGTGGCTGGTTGGTCTGGGGTTTCGTGCAAGCTGGGAGGCAAGGGGCATTTCTCTGGGAAAAGCACAATGGCAGGGGTGAGCATGTCAGAGACCAGGTGACCGCTGAGAAGTGTAGCTGTTGCACAACTTCCTAGCACCTGTGAGAGCAGCTACACTTCCTGCCCTGGGCACTGTGAGGTCCCTCCCCTGCACCTCCCCACACACATATATTTCTGTCCTTTCCTCTGGCTGGTTTGAATTAGTTGTCATGTTTGGAAATGGAATGACCCTTAAGGGAGAGGTCCTGGTTGGGGCATAGGGTCCCTGCCCCACTGGGACACACAGGAGGGGAAAGGACCACCTTTCTGGTCGCCTTAACAAATGACAGGCAGAGCAGACGCAATCCCAGGAGGGACATCCGGCAGAAGGCACAGTGCACACAAAGATGGGGAGACGCAGAAGTGCCCGAGAAGCTTGGGGACCTTCAGACAAGAGTGTGCTGGCAATTGTTTAAAAATCTGGCTTTCTGACCGAAAAAGTTTTCTTAATTTGTAGCATTTGCTGAATCCTGTAGTGTAAATATTCTCACCATGGCGGATTTCCAGCTGCTGCTGTGATGTCAGCTTGAATATGTAACAAGCAGCTGAGAAGACCCAGTTTCAGCAGGCCACTGGTGAGGTCATCGGCCATTGCCTGAATGGGGGGGATGTGCAGGGAGGACCAGAGGGGAGGCTGGGGAGGTGCACTCAGACATGGTTGCAAAGGGTGACACCTTTGGGAGTTTGAGTTTCAGCATGAAGTGACAGAAGCCCAGGCCCTGACTGGGCAGGTTTGGGTGCGCGTGAATCAGCAGCTATGTGCTGTTTTTTGCCCACTGCAGCCCAGCCTTTCCTTGACCTGGTCACCTGGATAACACCAGGGAGTCTGTTGGAGCCTCCTGTTAGACCCGGAGAGTGGCTCACAGAATGTCAGGTGCATTCTTTTCAATAAGGAGGGAGAAGAGGAGTGCTAACACCCCCAGCCAGCTGCACCTCGGGGCCATTGCTCATCTTAATGAGCTCATCCACATTTCGTTTGCTAATGAGGAATTTAATGGTCACAGACTGACAAGCCAGACTGAGAGGAGAGACCAGAAGGTCACTGCGAAAATGAAGTGTGTAGCTGAGTGCCACACCGTTGCCATCCCACCTTACCATCCAGAGTGCCAGCCTAGAGTGGGTGAGAGGTGGAAGTAGGGACTGGCGCTACCTTGGCTCCAAAGGGGGCTCCCAGCTGGGCCCGTGGGTCAGCACCATGGACAGGGGTAGCATTGTTAAATGCTTCCATGATCTGCAATGTCCTTTGTTCCTTTTGTTTCCTGATAAAGTTTGTTTTTCCTCTCTTGGAAACCTTGCACACAGTTGCAGATGGGTTAGAACCTACAGTGTGTACGGCAACCTTTGCCCACTTTCGCAGCACCTCCGTCAGGGTGTGAAGATGAGACATTTCCTTGGCTGTTTTCCCTACCACTTTGTAATTACTTGAGTGCAGGGTCTGAGTTATCCTCTCTATATAATGAAGGCTGACCACATGCCTAGCACCGTGAAAGGTGTATGGAGAGAGTTTGTTGAGAAGTGAATGAATGAATGAACCAGTGAATAAATGCATAGAAGGAGGATTGAGTGAAAAAAATACATGAAAATGTGAAAAAAAAAAGAATGATGTGCTGGATGAAACAATCAATGGATATAGAATCTTGTCCAGGCTATTGAAATTGTGGGGAAGGATTTGGATACAAAAGAAATATCCTATTTCTTAGGTTGCATAACAAGATAGGGGAGTTAGAACAGAGATTTTCAGAAATTCCTACATTCAGTCCCCCATTTTTCCAAGATATAGAACTATTCAGAACAAAAACTACACTTCCCAGCATTCCTTATAATTATTTCTGGCCACGAGACTAACTTATGGCCAATGGGGTGTTAGGAGAAGTGGTATAAAGGGAGGCAACATGCTTTTCCTTCCTTTCTTCCTTTCTGCTGGCTGAGCTGTGGGGGTGATGGCTGGAGCTGGAGCAACCACTGTAGTTTTAGAAGCCAGCCAGGTTGGAGCAACATGACAGAAGAGGGGTGAGTCATTAAAGACTGTAGAACAGAGCTTCTAGACCAGCCCTGGGCTGGGCTAACATCCAGACTGCAATGGGAGAAAGAGATTAACCTCTTAACTTTTTTTCCTGTTGTTATAAGTTTCAATGTGTAGGGGACCCTAATCATAAATAATATTTGTGCCATCATGAAAGGGAGACTCAAACATAAGAATAAAGGGCAAATCAGTACCATACATCAGTGCAATAAAAACCATGGAAGCTAGCATCAAGCAGGGTTGCCTGAGCTTAATCCAGGGGGACATCTAAGCCAAGTCTCAAAGGAGGGAAGGTGGGCAGGGGGTAATTGTTAGAATGGTGATGGGGCTCCTGAATCCTGGGCTCTCCTCTTCCATCCTGGGGGAGCTGCTTGCATCTCATCCTGTGCTCAGCATCCTGGGAAGAAAGAAGGTAGCTGGTCAAGGCTGCCAGGTCAGGGTGGTCAGGAATCCTTGCTGGGTTTGGAAATAGAGAAGAACCAGAGACCAGAAGGAGAGAGCACTGGACGGGGAGGCAGGTTGTGTCAGATCTTTGGTTGCTCTATTTCCTTTCCCATGTGGGAGGGCTGTTGGTCAATAAGGACTGGCCACTGGGTTGGGCCTGGTGGTTGGGATAGGACTATCCCAACTATCAGGCTGGGAATGGGGAGGCCTGTGGATGTGAGGCTGGCTCAGGAGGGGACATCTTCCCATGGCCTGGCTCTGTGAGTTTGGGGAGGCACCTCTGAGGGTGTGGTAGGCAGAATTGTAAAATGATTCCCATTGACCCACACCTTTGCATAATCCTCTTCCCTTGAGTGTGGGTGGGACCTGTAATTTGCTTCTAACCTGTAGAATATGACAAAGGTGAAGGGATTTTGCAGATATAATTAGGGTCTTTAGACAGTTAACTTGATGTTAATTAAAATGGAGATGATCCTGGGTGGGTCTGACTTAATCAGGGGAGCTCTTGAAAAGTTGGTTTGAAAACCAGAGACTCTCCTGCTGGCCTTGAAGAAGACAGCTGCTAGGAGTTCTACAGCTGTAAGGAAATGAATTCTGTGAAGAACCTCAGGGGCTTGAAAGAAGACCTGTGCCTCAGAGGAGACTCCAGTCCCAGCTGAGAGCATCCTGGTGAGACCCCAGCAGAGGCCCCAGCCTAATCACGACCTTGCTCTGGGCCCACAGCACCTGAGGTCATCCATGGGTGCCCTGCTCAGCCACTGAGCTTCTGGTACTTTGTTACGCAGTGCTAACAATTCAGAGGGTCAGGTACGCCTGCTTTGGCCCAGCCCCACCACCTTCCTCTCTAAAGCTGGGAGATGAGGTTGGAATTGCTGCCTGCGGCAACGGGACAGCGAGAGAGAAAATTAAAATCCAAGATGGAGAGATTCACAAACTGTAATCTCGGCAAACAGCGGCACTTAGATTTCCCATTATTGATCCCTTCAGTGCATATTCTCCAATTTCATAATTACAGGAGGACTTTTTCAATTTGGGCTGAATTACCTCCCCTCCCCCCACATCCCTCCTTGATTTCTTTAAACTCCCCGTGATGCACAGTAGCTGGTATGCAGCTGTGGGGTCTAAGTAAACGGTGCTAATCATTTTAATTGAAATCCGATCCCTCCGGCGGGGAAGGCTCCTCTGAGTGGCGTTTTCTTATCTCCCCGGAGCAGGGAGCAAATCCTGCCCTTGGCTTGGGGCCCCTGCTCAGGGACGTTTGCTTCCTGGGGCCCACCCCTTGTGAATTACCAGGTGCTCCCTGGTTGCTGGGAGATGCTGGGTACAGCTAAACTTTATTCTCGTGCCTCCCGCCCAGTTCAGCCAGTCTCTGCCACCGCCCTCCTGAGAACACACACCAGGTCCTCTATTCTCTGCTCTTCTCGGCCTCAGGGTGGGTCTCCTTAGCTAACCCACTGGCTTGCAAAGTGGGGGATGAGTGTTCTGTCCGCCTCCACCAGGAGCATTGGGCAACATCTGGAGACATTTCTGGGTGTTACCACTTAGAATGTTTCTACTGGCATCTAGTGGGTGGGGCCAGGGCTGCTGTTGAGCACCCCCAGTGCCCAGGCCAGGCCCCCACCACAAGATATGGTGTCTCTCCTGAGGGTTTTAGCCCCAGGTAAATTAACTATGGATTCAGTGAGCCTGAGGAATGACAATGGAACATTCTTGGGGTAAAAGGGTTTATAACCTGCTTTATTCTCCCAGTGGTAGGTTGAGCACTAGAATCATGTCCGCATCCAACAGTCTGCAGGTCTGTAATCTACCTCCATCTCTGCCTCCACCCAGAGCACCGGACAGAGCTCTTTACAGAGTGACTCAGTCAATACTAGTTTATTGCCTATGCGTCAGGAAGCATCAGCCTAGCAGAAGGCCAATTACGTCATCAAGTAGTTTAGGGTCAGGTGAGGATCCTGGCCATAGGAACTTCCATTTTCCCCATAAACCATCTGGCCCAAAGTGTCAGTAAGTGGTGTGGACGGGGAGAAACCCGGAGCTAATCTGAGTCCTTCTCAAACTCATTTCTTTTTATAGAGCAGAAGGGAGATAAGTAGGCAGTAAACTTGGATGATCGCGTGCGCGCACGCGCGCGCACACACACACACACACACACACACACACACACACTCTCTCTCTCTCTCTCTCTCTCTCTCTCTCTCTCTCTCTCTCTCTCTCTTACTTTTCTCCACCTCTGCCTTCACTCCTGGTGGTGCAGGCCTCACCTCCTCTGGAGTCTTCTCCATGTCATGGGCTGTGTGATCCAGACCACCATATGACAGTTTCCTTAGCATTTGTCACCCCTGATCAAATCTAGTTGTTCAAGCAGAACTAATACATGACGAAGGTCTGGAGGATGGTTACCTGTGGGAGGGTGTGATGGGAAAGGATGGGAGGGGGTCCTGGGTTCCTGAGGGGAGGGGAATGTCCTATTTACTGACCTGGGAGCTGGTTTCTACTGCTGTCCACTACCATGCTATACACCTATGATCTGTGCATTTTATGTGTGTATTTTATAACTCAGTAAAAAGTATCCTTTGAAATGATCTTGCTTGTGCTTGGTGAAGTCCATCTCACCCTTGATTAAACCTCATCCGGATGGAGACCGTATCCTACTTCTCTCTGTGTCCTCTGTGTCTTTAATCTGGAGGCTTTTTCTCTCTGAGACAGTGCCTTCACTTGTGAGGATATGATAAGGATATCATAAAAATACTTCTTGTATTAAATTATATAATAGTAATAACAAAATGTTTACTTGGCACAGTGCCTGGCACATAAGGGCTTGACCTGTATTATTACTTAGCTGCTCTGTTAAGGTTTGTTGAATGACCGAATAATTTGCCTGGAGACATTCACACATCTGAGCCCACCCACCTGGCTGCCCAGTGCCCTGGGGCCCCAGTCCCATCATACTAGCTTGGTCCTGCTGTGGGCTGACCTGTGTGTCTCTCTCTTTCCTTCATTCCACTTCCTCAAAGAGATGACCTCAGCCACATCTCCTGTACCTGGTCCCTCTGCCCAGAGCGCCTCTCCATCTGCTGGACAGGAGCCGGTTCAGGAGAGATTGTCCCACTGAAGTAATTACTGCTGCAGGCACCAGGGAGACATTTACCACTTGCTAAAAAATATTTTTCTCCAGCAAGTCCATTAAACCAGGCATTTAACCAGGAACCGCAGATCTCGGCCCCACAGACACCCTGTTGCTCTGTAACCCAGGAGCACAGGGAGCCACTGACTTTGTCAATTTTTGCTTCTTATCACTCTATTCTCAGTTTTTAGCAGGAAAGATGATTCCGTGGCTGGCTGACTCCCTCCACCTTGTGAGAAGCCCAAGAGTCTTTGGCATCTAGGATCTCTAATCGGCTGTCTCAGGGCACTGAAGTTTGTGATCCTTTATTCATTTGACTGACACTCATGGGGGGCTTACTAGGTTGGGTGCTGGCGGTACAAAGATGCAAAACAGTGCCAGCAGCCAGTGTGCGAGTCGTTCAGTCCCGCCCCCCATCTGCACTGAGGGGCCACAGGGGGTCCCCTCTTTTCTCCTAATGTGCTCTCCAAGATTCTGGCTGTGGCCATTGGAACCCAGGGTCAACATCCAAGCCAAAAGCCATCAGGTAGATGAGAGCCGAGTAAGGTCATCTGCCCAGGAGGGAAGGCTTGGTGAGACTGCTCAGGAGGGGCGGCACGTCTCCCACGTAGAGGAGTGGAGACAGCACCAGTTTCGGGGGGGAATGACCAGCCCGAGGAGGAGGAGCAGCTGGTTCCGGAGTTAGGGACCCATTGCTCTCACTCTCTCCAGGGCTGGGCATGTTATCGTCCCTTCTTTTCCCCACCCTCCCATCCATAGATCGTCCCTTCTGCCAAGGTCCCTTGATAGAATGGCTGTGTGTCCTCCATTGTCCAGGTCGCTTCTGGGTTATGCCTAGTGTCTGTCTTGGCATAATAATTAATGGTTCCCCCTTTCACTCTAAAAAACATCCTGGCTTACATCTTAGGTGACATGGGAGGGGCCCATGAGGATGCCTGTGGGTGGCACGGACATGAGACGAGGTGGAGAAGCTGTGGTGGGGGTGGGGTCTGCGTGCTGGCCCGACGACTGCTCCTGGCGTGTCCCCAACCACGTGAGTGCAGAAACTGAGAGGAAGCATTGAGAAGATTTCACAGCAATTGACAGATTAGTTTTATGTCTGTTGATTTAATAGTAATAAAAATTAGGCTTTGTTTTGTGAGTTATTTAAATTTCACTTTTCTCATCACTTATTTTTATATTGATTTCATGGGGTATTAATGGTCAGCCACTTTGGGAAACAGTTTGGCAGTTCCTTAAAAAGGTAAACCTGAGACCCCTATGTTTAAAGGGATCACATAAGCTAGCAATTCTAGGTATGTATGTGCCCAAGAGAACTGAAAATACATGCTGGACATGAATATTCACAGCAGCATTATTCACAAGAGCCAAAAAATGGAAACAATGTAAATGTCCATCAACTGAGGAATGAATAAACTAAAGGTGGTATGTCCATATAATAGAATATTCTTCAGCCATGAGAAAGAATGAAGCACTGATACACGCTATCAAGGGGGATGGACCTCTAAGACATGTTAATTGAAAGAAGTCAGAGCTGAAAGGTGTATGATTCCAATTTGATGAAATGTCAAAAACAGGCAAACGTATAGAGACGGACAGTAGGTGAGTGGTTGCCAGGGGTTGGGGGAGTGACTGCTAATTAGTGCAAGTGTTCTTTTCAGAGTGATGAAAACGTCCTGGAATTAGATAGTGGTGATGGTGGCACAACGTTGTGAATATACTAAAACCACTGAATTGCACACTTTAAAAGAGTGAGTTGCATCTTAAAAACTTTTTTTTAAAGTATTGACCTACCACCGGTTGGAAACTAAAAAACCCTGGTCCGGGTCCTGCACTACAGATAGCTGAGGAATTCTCACCTGGTTCACCTTACTTGAGGAAACTGAGTTCCAGCCATGTGGAAAGCAACTCAGATTTACTCCCAATGGGTGGAATGGCGGGGGTCCGGAGCCCATGCCCCCCGCTGCCCGCCAGCAAGCTCAGCATTAGGGTATCAGCCAGGTGTCTGCCGTGCTCTGTGCCTGGCAGAGCTGGACATCAGTCAGCTCTGAGAAATGGGGTGTGGGGTGCCCTGACAGCTCTGAAAGTCTGTCCTCCGCACTGTGCTCCCAAACACCTCAAAATCAAAGTTCTACAAGAAAATACTTTTTTCTGGGAGAGGGCGGGAGTGGACTGGCCTGCCTGACCTTATCTCTCTTTCCACTTCAGCTGGGAGGTGGCCCCCCTGGGGAATGGGTGCCCTCTGTCAGGCAGAAAGCGTACCAGGACTGGGACCAGCTGCCCCTGCCAGCAGGAGGAGACCAGGGGCTGTTGCCCTGCCCTGAGGGGCTCCGTCATTTCCTGAAAAGTCCACAGGGGCTTGTGGCCATGAGAAGGTGTGGGCAGCACCAACCGACAGTCAGGGCTACCTGTCTGATCAGCACCTGGATTTGCTGGTCCCTGAGCAAATAAATCAAGCAGTCTGGAGCTGGGGAGAAGAGTGACAATACAGCAGTGATAAAAATGGGTGCCTACTCCATGTTCCGCTCTATGCCAAGAGCTTTAGTCACTGTCACTAACTAGCCCCAGACCTCTGTGGGTGTAGTTACTGTTTCTAGGTTGCTGCTGAGAAAACCAAGTCTTTGGGAGAAGCTAAGTGGCTTGCAGGGTCCCACTGCCACCCTGAGGTGGAGGCTTGAATGCAAGCCTGCTTGCCTCTCCCCTGCGGTCACCGTGCCCTCTCCTGTGCCCATGCAGAGCTGAGAACTGGCTGCCACCAGGAGAACAAAATCTGCAGAGGCAACAGGGACAAAGAGCTGCCTGAATGTGGCAGGTTCACATGGTGCTGGAGGGTCACCCACATTTTCCCTGTCACAGCCCCACCTGCACAGAGAGAGGGGAGGGAGGCCCAGGGCCTGAACAACCCCAGGACCCAGCTGGGAGGCAGGGAGTGGACCAGATGACCTATAGTCCGTTCGGATGTCTACTGCCTTGTGGCTGACGCAGGGAAGTTCTGGGAGATTCCATAGCTTTCAGGCCCTTCCCTACTTTCCCGTGCTTGGGGTCTGGGGTGTGTGGTGGGTGGGACCTGGGGTCTTGGTGCAAATGAGGGGAAACAGGAAAGACATAGGAGCCCCAGCCCTTCTCAGGGTTTCAGGGGAACAGGAGGGCATGCTGAAGCCCTGTACAGAAAGCATCCCAAACAAGAGCAACCTGAGGCCTCCAAGGGTATGGGGAACAGCTACATGGGGGAATCTTCTGGAAGAGAGAGCTTTTGAGCAGGGAAGATGAAGGAAGCCAGCAGGAGGAGGTGGGCAGAGGCTGGGGGTGGTGTTTCTAGGACAATTCCACCATCATTTAGCTTTCATTGCGTGACTCCTGACTCCACGGCATCAGTCACTCTGATGCACATCATAAAAATTACAATTGATGTTTCAATTAATTATAATTTACAGAGTGATTACATTAAATTTCTCTTTTATTGTATTTTAATGGCTTCAAATTTCTTGTTGATGAAATTCAGCCCCCTGCTCTGAAGCCATGGCTGCAGGGTGGGGAGGAGTCTTGGGACCTTAAGGGGGCAGGTGGGCTAGTGATGACTCGGGGGGCCCCTGAGGCTTTGGATATCCCCCTGGCCCAGTAGTCCACACCCAGTCTTTGTCGTAGGCATGGGGAAGGGATGTGGGGGTGTGGGGTGTGGGTGCGGAGCAGGCTTGGGGCTGTCACCGTGTGGGCATCTGTGTGAAATTATCCTGCTACAGGAAGAGTATTTGCATCTTCCTAACTAAGGATCAGGGGGAATGAGGTGGAGACAAGGGGAGCGGTTGGGGGAGGAGCCAGCTCGGAGAGCACCGCCTCTGCCCCCCTCCCCGAGGCTGTGGCAGAGCCAGTGAGCTGTGCCTCTTCCCCGGGCTGCCAGACCCGAGGCTTCCTGGGATGGGGCCTCAGCGACTAGAGCCCCAAATGCCAGGGAGACGGGAGAAGCTGGCAAGAGTGGGAAGCTTGAGTTTGTATTTCTTGCTGTGCCTGGCTGGGGCAGCCCGTGGTCAGCCTGTGGGCACCCCCAAGGGCTTGACGGCACTGGGATTCTGGTCCCCAGTGCCTGTGGCTGCAGACGGGAGCACCACGGAGGCAGCTGTTTTTGAAGCTCCTTGTCACTGGACAAGGTGTCCTGCATAGACCCGCCTCCCATCTTTCAGCTCCAGAAGGATGATGGCTGGAGGGGGTGGCAACGAGGGGCTTGGCTGCCCAGGAAGGGCCCGGGGATGTGCTGTCCTGAACCTGTAGCCTCTCAGCCCGTGCTCAGCCCCAGCCTTGCTTTGTAATCACAGGGGTTAGTGTGGGGTGAGTGGTGCCTGGCACTCGACGGTAGGGCTTGGTAGGTGAAGGTGGCCCAGGGGTGCCAGGACTTTCTGCTACCTGGTGACTGTACACAATGCCACTGGCCTTGAAGAGGCTTCAGAGTGTTTCCTAGGAAGGCCCCCAAACTTCCTGAAAAGCAGCCTGGACTCTGCCATGTCTGAGCAGGGACTGAGGACAGCTCCGTGGGGCTTTCCCTTAGCCTCCCTGTTGTCAGGCGGGAGTGAACACATCCAAGTCCCTGGAACTGGGGGTCGGGAACAGATCTGAGGCCCTGAGTCAGGCTGCAGAACAGCCAGCTGCCAGGAGAAGCTGTTCCTGGCCAGCGGCTCCGGATTTCTACTTGGGAGGGGCCAGGAGGGCTGCGAGGCTGCTTGCAGGGCTGAAGCTGGGCTTATGTGGCCCTGTTTGCAGCTATTCTGGGGCTGGCGGCTGATGGAGAAGAGGGTGGAGGGGTCTGACCTCAGGACACCCTCTTCCCCCAAACCTGGGACTGTCCCTGGCCCGGGGTTCCCACTTAGGCTGGATGGCCAGAAGGAGCCCACAGGGAGGTGTGCAGAGACTGGCCAGCTAGCATGTAGAGGTTCTGGAAACCTTACCAAGGAAAGAAAGATTTTTTTGAGGAATGGAATTTTCAGGGTGGAGGAGATAGTCACTGCACTTTCTAACTTTCAAACAATTAAATTAAAAGAGGAGGGCGAAGGCCTAGTAGGGGTTTTACATCCTCCTGATCCAATCAGAACAAAGAAATGGCAGCTGTGCCCAGGGCCTCATCGGCTACCCAGAAGCATTTACCTTCCTGATGATTGCAGTGTTCTCAGCAATGGCTACCAAATGCTCCAGTCTTTCCTATAATCAAATTTAAATAAAAGAAACAGATCATTTATCAATTTTACCCAAGTATTCTTCCCTTTGTCCAGAAATCCTTTACCCCACCTGAATGCAGGCAGCCGGTTTCACCTCCCTGGGTCTGTTTACTCCTATGTGGCGATGGTGATGCGGGGACATCAAGCTAGACCACTTCCAGGACCCTTCAGCCTCTGCCCTGTCTCACATATGTATACGCCCTGAACACACAGCTGAGGAAGGAGTCCGCTGACCCATGGCTCCAGCCACATAGCCACCATCAGCAGGCGTGGCTGCAGGAAGTAATCTGAGCCCTTGATCAGGTGCTTTCCAAACCCACCCTGCCCACTGCCCAGCGAATGGCACACCGGGCATCTCGGTCTTGCTTCCCACGTTGGTTTCCTAGGGTGGCCATAACAAACGACCACAAATTTGGCGTTTTAAACGATGGAAATGCATTCCATCACAGTCCTGCAGAGCAGAGCGGGACCAGCTGTCAGCAGAGCGGGGCTCTCCCGCCCAAAGTTCCTGCCTCCTCCAGCTTCTCATGGGTGGCTCCTGGTGTCCTTGGCTTGCGGCTGAGTCACCCCCATCTCTGCTCGTCTTCCCTCCGCATCTGTATGGATTCTTTTCTGTCTCTTGTAAGGACACTCTCACTGGATCGGGGCCCGCCCTTGTCCCGTATGACCTCATCTCAAGGCCTGTGTGTTCTACATCTGCAAACACCCTATTTCCAGATTCTGAGGTCCAGGTGGTCATGAATTTTGGAAGGATGCTGTTCAAGTCACTGAACCTGCACTGCATCTCTCCCTGCCTCGTCCTGGCAACTCTTCCTGCTTCCTTTGGGAATCTCCTGTCCACGCATCCCTGCACGCCATCCTGGCGGGTAGTCAACAGTAGCGTCCTTCTCTGTCTGCCTGGCCACCGCAGAGGCAGGCGGGTGACTCCAGGGCAGCTTTTTCTGTCTCCCAGACCACGGGAATGGAGCTGGAGGGCAGGGGATCTGAGGCAGCCCACTTTTGGATGTTCCTCAGGGTATCTTCAGTGGGAGAGGGGGCCCTCTGGCTGAACTAAGGTCATGCCCACCTGGAGGGGTCTGTGGCCGTCTCCCTCCTTCTGCGTTACATGGAGGAAGCTGGCATGCAGGATAGGGTGAGGCCAGCGACAAAAAGAAGCGGAAGCTGGAGGTGGTTACCTGGTGGTTGGGGTTAGGAAAGACAGAATGAGAGAGACGGGGACAACCCCCATCCTCCTGGCATCCAGGCTGCCCATTGCCAACTCCACCTTTTCTTCCCCTGCAGTCATGAGTGAGCTTGAGTTGTGTTTCTGCCACTTGCCACAGGGCCCTGGCTGATGACAAGCGGGTGAAATAATGAGTGGCCATCAGCAACGGGATTCAAGGCAGGCTAGGGAAGTAGCCATCAGCGGCACTGTTAGAAGGGAGTCCTGCTTTGGGCAGCGGGATGGACTGGATTAATAGTTTCAATAATCACATATTAAGCACCTACTGTGTGCTGGCTGCTGGGCCTGCAGAGATGAAAGACAACGGTGAAGTTGTCTTGCATCCACTTAAAGTAGGTCAATTAGAGGATAGCAGCACATGGCCGGATGGGAGGAGCCCTCTGTAGCTCCCAGGTGCATCCCTATGGCTGGTTCACAACAGGTGCTTGGCAAGTATTTGTTGAAAAAATGAGTTAGATTATCATATGGTTCACCTGTTTATTGCTGCCAATGATTCACACTGCACACATCTTCTCCCTCCTTTGCATACACACACACACACACACACATACACACATACTGGCAGCTGTTTGGTATGGGGCTGGGCACCTGGGAGTGCTGAATAAGCATCTGTGGTCCACATGACAAAGTGGCTGGCAGATGAATGATGGGCAGAAAGCTGCCTCCAATCCATCTTTCTATCTGTGACCCTCCCCAAGGTGGCGGTGAGGCCCCCCACCCCCTGCGTGGCTTCTGGAATCTGGGCTTGTGCTCAGCCTCTGTGGCTTGCTTTGTGGATTATCCACGGTGTGTTTCCCCCAAGGTCTTTGCCCCTGTGTCCCCCAGGATGCTTCCCAGCCATCTTTAGCAAAATCAGGCACATGGCCATTTGAGCACTTGTCTTGACCCCCAGAGTGTCTGGGCATCTTTGAGGGCACTTCAGGGGAGAGGGAGGGAAATTGCTGAGGGAAGCTTGGGATGTGGGGGGTGTCTTCCTGTTTCTAGATACTTCCATAGCCCCTCTCTTTGGGGGCTGAGCCTTGCTGCAGGTCATCGACGCAACCACTAGATGCCGGTGTTTCTTAATGGATGGAAAGTGGATCCTGCAGCAATGATGAAGGCGAGAGAAGTTCTAATCTGTTTTAGGGGATGACAGTTCCTGGGTCACACCCATTTTAGAGACAGGAGCAATGAGTTGAGGGAAAATAGCTGAGGCGTAGATAAGGATTTGGGTGGATAATATGCAGTGGATCAGTCTAAGAACCCTAGGGTTCTGACCCCCAATTCTCTGGTTCAGCCTCTTCCTTCAGCATCTGCCTCTCCTGGGGTGCCCAGGATGGAAGCTGCAGACAGGTGAGTGGGAAAGAAAAGGGAGAGTGGGGAGGTGGGGAGAGATGGGGTGTGGCATTGGTGAATCATGCTTGGGAGGGGAGGGTGGCCTGACAATGAGCGGGGTGACAGCAAAGGCTGGGAAAGCCCTGTTCTCCCTTCCAGCATCCCTCCCTCCTTTCCTGCCTCGCATCCTCTCTGCTTCGGTCTGTGGTCTGCTGTCCAAGGAAGTGGGACGTGGAGAAGGGCCACGAGGCTGAGGAGGCTCCACTTTCCCAGCAGACTACATCCCAAACTGGGATAGGCTGTGTCTCGTTCCTCTGTGGAGTTCATCTTTCCACACCCCTGCTCCACATCCTTCAGACCTAGACCTGGGACAGTGCCAGGTGCTCAGGAGGCCATCAGGAAGTGTGTGCCTGGGTGCAGGTAATGGAGTCTGAGCAGTGGGGGAGGAGCAGAGGGTGGCCAAGAATGAGAGATGATGCTCCCAGTGCTTGGGGGGCAGACCCAGGTATCCCAGAGCCCGAGGCAGGGATTGGCCCCCGGGCCCCAGGTACAGCAATCCTCAACACCACTTAGGGTGGCGACAGTTCCGCAGCCTGTGCTCACCTCCGTGACTGGGGCACCTTGGGGCGGCCCGATGGTTGCTTATGAGGTTTAGCCAGGTAAGAAAGGCTGTCTACTACCTGTAATGTGTTCTCCATGAGCCTAAAGTTCTATCATTAGAAGCTGATTTATTTAGGTCAAGACATGACTCCCCTTAGGAGTTTTGTATAGTTTCTTGCATGTAATAGGCCATTCAGTAAATATTTGTCAACTGAGTCTCCATTAAAATGAAAATGCCCTAAGGAGAGATAAATGGTTTTCATTTTGCTAACACTTCACTGTGAATTAGTTTATCCCACTAACTAGTGCCCTAACAAGGTTTTGAGGGGAAGAGACACAGCACAGATGTTTCGAGGAGGTACTTGGGGAGACGGGGAGGTTTGGAAGCTGGGCAAGTGCCCTGGGAAGATGTGAGTGGGCTAATAGTGAGGGGAGTGTGCTCAAGGTCAGCACAAGGACACTGGGGGGTATCTGCTGCCAGCAAGTGTGACTGCACCCCTCCTCTGTCGGAAGGCCTGTAGTGATCTCCACAGCCCTCAGGAAGATGTCCCAGCTCCGTACCAACAAAGGATCTTAGAGAGGCCCTTTCTCATCGGGTCTCCTCTTACTCCAGCCGCAGGCTTTGACGTTCATGATGCTTCGGTGGAATTCTCCTTGAACCTAAAATGAGGCTGCATTGCCTTCTTCCCTTTGTGCTTGTTATTTGTTCTTTATGCTCGGTTCGCTATCCCACACTCTTTGCCCTGGTAATCCCGATTATTTATTCAAGTTCAGCTTACATGTTACTTCCTCCAGGAAGTCTTCCATGACCTATCCAGTGTATAGGAAGTTCTCCTTCTAGATGACCCTGAGGCATTCTGTTGCTATGCTCTCGTAATAGTTATATCACAGAATTATAAGAAATTAATAAGAAGTAGCACATGGATGCCAATGTATGGTGCAGAACCATCTGCCTACTGATCTGATTTACTTCCTTTTCAGACAACTGGTCAAAAGAACTGCCATTGAATCTGTACTGGTGCTTCCGTTCTTCAAATGCAACCACTATGTTTTTTTTTGTGTGTGTGTGTATGAGATCTTTGCTGGTCTTTAATATCACCCTATTTCTATTTCTTTGTTTGTTATTTGCAGACCTATATCGATTCCCTACTGTGAAAAATGAAGATTTGGTTTACCTGCCCCATCCATATCCTCCTATTTTTGGTAATTTTATTATATTTATTTCTTATAGTAGTTACTTTAGCAATTTTAAGTAATACTTAAACTGTCCAGTTCTTATTCCCTTCATGTGGGACAGCGGTCTGTGGGTGCTCACCCTGTACAGTGAGGGCACCACTGGATTTCCTGTCCTTCTTATTGCTTCTCCCACCCCTGTTGGCTTCCTAATTTATGGCAGCTTTATTTTTCATTCTATGTTCCTAAAGTTGATGACATTTACTTTCTATTCTTTGACCACCTCTATGTCACCCAGTCTAACTGCCCTTGTGTGATTCCTCGGTCAGCCCAAGGGTCTCTGGCCCCCCACTCCTGTCTGCTTCCTGGAATGCTCTTTCCTCTCATCCTTCCGATGGGTGGCAGGTCCTGAGGCGAGGGCTTGGGAGCAGGTTGCTCATTTGGGAATGTGATCCTTGGGAGCAGGAGTGAGGCAGAAGGGTAACCCAGGGAGAAGCGAAACCAATGCAAGAGGTTGGTAATGGCCATAGGTCACTGCTGCGCAAGGCCTTGGACTGCATGACATGTGGCTCAGACCTTTGGGCAAGGGGCCAGAGGAGAAAGCATTTATCTGTTGGCTCCTGTCCTCATTGGTCCACTGGACAAGGCGGCCCCAAGAATGTGAAGACCTCTGCTCTTTGGGACTGTAAGGGAGTGAGGACCTTCCGGTGTCCCCTCCATAGTGACAGAGGAGGCTAAGAGCAGCAAGCTGGGAGTCACAGCATAGGCCGAGGCTAGGCACTGCCACGTCACACCTTTGGGAGGCTGGGCTGTTCAGAATAAGTTGCTGCAGCCAATGATAGAGGGGGCAGTGGGGGGACAGTGGCACATGGAGGCGCCGGAAACACCTTCCCTGACCACCTGTCCTCAGGGGGTCTCGTGTGATGATCCACTAACTGAGCACCTCAGTTGTTTCCCATGTAATGCTTAACCCCAGTTGTGTTTGTTTATAAGACACACAACATTACATTAGTTTCAGGTTACAACAAAGTGATTTGATGGTTGTGTGATAAAATGGTCACCACAATAAATCTAGTTAACATCTGTCAACATACATCGCTCCCCCAATTTTTTTTTCTTGTGATGAGAACTTCTAAGATCAACTCTCTTGGTAACTTTCCTGTATGTGACACAGTATTAGTAACTATAGTCACCTGGCTATACAGTGCATCCCTATGACCTACTAATTTTATAACTGGAAGTTTGGACCTTTGGGCCCCCTTCACCCATCTTTCCCACGCCCCACACCCTACCTCCAGGAACTACCAATCTGTCCTCTGTATCTATGAGCTGGGGTTTTTGGTTGGTTGGTTTTGTTTTTGTTTAGATTCTACATATAAGTGAGATCATTGGTTTTCGTCTCTGTCTGACTTACTTCATTCAGCAAATGCCCTTGAAGTCCATCCATGTTGTTGCAAATGGCAGGATTTCACTCTTTTTGATGGCTGAAGACTATTCCCTCATATATCCGTATGCCACATTTTCTTTATCCATCCACCGATGGACGCTGAGGTTGTCTCCGTATCGTAGCTATTGTAGATAATGCTGCCGTGAACACAGGGCTGTTTTCAATGTGGCCTCTACATAGGCTGCTGCCTCCCTTTTATCACAACCAGCTCTATTTCATCCTTCATGTTTTATTCGATGTGTCATCTTTTCAGAGATGCCTTCAATGACCCACCTAAAGTGTCCTCCCAGGGCTGCCGTCCATCTCACCATCTACTTCTTCATCCTTCCGTGCTGTGCTGTACTTCTTATTCAGACATTGTCTTTCTCCCAGGTTAGAACATAATCTCTATGAGGGCAAGGCCTTGTCTGGCTTGCCCACGGCCGTGCTGACTGCCCTCTCTCTGTGACGGCTGTCGGGGTGGCACTCCACAAATGCTGAGTAAAAGATTAATGGATGAGAGAGAGGCTGACAGGGGCCAGGCAGCCCATCAGTGTCCAGCCCGAAGAAGTTGGAATTTCTGTGCACTGCCAAGGGGTCGGGGTCTGCTCTTTGGGTGGAAGGGCTGGGCAAAGGCCCCAGCGAGTGTCTGTGGAGCCCAGCTCCCCTGTCGCATCACACAGGAAGGCTTGAGGTAGGGGAGTGGAAAGGTGCTAAATAAAGCCAAAATCTCATTGTCTCCGGTCTTTTGATTACCAAGTACTTAGACTGCAGTTACACAGTCAGCAGTGATGAGCTGTGATTGCAGACATTTCCCATGGTTATTTTTTTCCCCTGGAAAATAAAGTGATACCTGTAATTTCCCAAAGATGTGCTCCAGTCTACCGCCCAAAGGCAGAGGCTGAGCTGCCTTCCTTACCCCGGAACCAAGGGCCCCTTTTCCCCCCTTTGGTGAGCAGGTGGGACGGCAGGGCATTAGAGGCTCCGTGTCCCGGGCTGGGTTCTGCCACTGACTCGCTGGATGATTCTGGTCCTCAGTTTACCCATGTGGGGAGTGGAGGCTGGGCTGGGGTGCAGGGAGGGAAAGTGGGTGGGGACTGAATCCCAGTGGAGCATAAGTACCTCAAAGAAGGAGCTTTCAGGAGCCCTCTCTGGGCAAGGGAGGTGGAGAATCCAGGCGGCCTGGGCACCAGCATTAGCCACAAGGAGCTGGAGGCTCAGGTGACCTCTAATCCTTGGGCAGCTGCCTGCATCAGCTTAGGACACAGCCAAAAAGAGGTCACAATGTCATCTTTTCTCTGCTCTCTCCCCTGTACCCCTGCAGCTCTAGATTAGTCCTAACCTCAGAGGCCCCTCAACCTCCACCAGCTTCGACCTGCCGCCTTGTTTGCTAGACCCCTGCTCTTGCTCTAGGGGTCTGGAGCCTGGAAACTGCCTGGTTCCACTGCCCGGGGTAGGAGGAGGGGAAGCCCCTCACCTCACTGCCTGGGGACCCCTGCGTTCCTGGCTCCCTGAGCTGTAGTTGGTCTGGGCTATGCTTTCTGCTGGGACCTGCTGCAGCGCAGACCCTGTCCATGGTGCTGTACTTCGGTGGCTTCACTCCCAGGGCTTCCTGAGGGCTGGGCCGGGCCCAGAGAGCTGTGCACAGTACTATTTTAATGGGAAGGTGTGCTCCAAGCTTTCCAGCTCCCAACAGCAGGTTTTTCCAAGCACCTCTGGAGCCCGGCCTGTTCCCAGCCTGGGATCAGACAGCCTGTGCTGGCTTCTGGGCTCAGAAAGATGGGCAGGCAGAGGTGAGTGGGGATGTTTGCTCTGCTTTCCTTCTCCGATCAGCCCTGCTGCTAAGTTCTCTGCTTCAGACACCCTGAAGCTGAACCCGCTATCTTGCTCTCTCTCCTGCCCTGTGCCGAGGCAGGCCCGCTGGAGGTTTTTGTGGGCTTGTAACACTGGGAAACTATATGAGAGGCTCTCACATATGCCACCCCCTCTTTCTTTCTTTACTTAGACCTGGAAGGGGAGGACAACCTCCCCACCTTGGTAGAAGTGATGAGTCATTCCTCAAAGGTCTGCAGGAAGATTTACCTACCGAGCAGGCAGTCTCATGCCTGGCCCACGTCTGCTGGCCCTCTTCTGATCCAGGCCACCCAGGGACAGTCCCTGAAGGCATCTGCTGCCTTCACAGAGGTGCCCCAAGCAAGGACACACATCTGAATTTCTGCCCCAGGGCTGCTCCTCTGTGGAGGGTGCCAGCAGAGCTGGGCAGCTCCTTGTTTCCAGCGGGGAAGTGCAAGGGTAATGTGGGCAATGTGGGCAACGGTCTGCGCTCCCACCCTCGTCCTGCCAGGCCCCAGCCCAGAAGGACTTCTGCACCATTTGCAGGAGTCCTGGAGGAAATGCGGCCCCTTGCTCCCAGCGGCTGTCTCTGGGTTCACTTCTCAAATAAAACACCCACACACATGTCTTTATCTCAGGCTTTGCTTTTGGGAGAACCCAAGCTAAGGCACCTACATTTCAGAGGGTCCCCAAGGGGACATGAAGATAAAGAAGAGCTGAGGTTTTGGGGTCCGAGGTTGCTTCTGAGTCCTGGCTGGGGCACTCCCAGGGGGCAACGGGGCAAGCTGTAGATGAAAATCCTGCCTGGTGACCTTACTCACCTCTTCTGTTTTGGCTTAGGGAGGCGAACAGGACATGGCAGTGACGGGAGCCTCTGGACCTGGGCCCGGTGGGGTCAGAGGGCAGCCAGCAACCTGGCCCCTTCAAGTTGGACAACGCAGAGTCACAGAGGAAGGTGGCACCCTGGCCTGGGCAAACGCGGGAGCCTGCTGACGTCCAGTCCCTGTGGCTTGGTTGTTGAAGTTCTGTGCCATTTTCTGTGGCTCTGGTGGGGACCCTGCTCGGCTCCAGGGCCAGGGTGATTTCCTTTGCTCCCACTTTCTCTTCTGGCTCCGAGGCTTCTCATGGCTTCTCAGTGTCATCTGTGGCTTCGCCCGGTGTATGCCTTTCTCAGGGCTGCTGTGACGAAGAACCCCAGGCTGGGTGGCTTCAAGCGACAGCAAAGCATCATCTCGCAGCTCTGGAGCAAGGATTCTGAAATCAAGGTGCCAGCTGGACCTGCACCCTCTAAAACCGTGTAGGGGAGCCTCCTTGATTCCTCTCTTTTCTGGTGTTCTCTGGCATTCTTCAGCATTCGTTGACTTACAGACCTGTCACTCCCATGTCTACCTCTGTCATCGTGTGGCCCTCTCCTCCCTGTGTGTATGTGTGCGTCCAGACTTCCCTCTTGGTACAGGGACACCAGTCATACTGGATTAGGACACACTCTAAGGGCCTCATCTTAGTTACATCTGCAAAGACCCTGTTTCCAAATAAGGTTGCTTTAATAGGTATGAGGGGTAGGACCTCAACATATCATTTTGGGGACAATTCAACCCGTAACACCCATTGTAGTCCCTCTGCATTAGCACCTGGGATGGGCTGACGTGACCTGACCACTGTTTGCCCAGGTGCTTATGAGGTGGCCATGCAAGGTGGCCGGAGAGGAGGGAGCAGACGAGAGGGGCAGGGAGTGCATGGAACATGGGGGGCAGGGTGTGGGATGGGGGAGTCAGGGTGCCTTGCTTTCAGGACTATGTCTGAGTGATTGGTTGAGGGTGGTGCCAGCCATTGAGATGGGGAGGACTGGGGAGCAGACAGGACTTTAATGATGCGTCATCTGGAGACCCAGCTTTCTCCCTGGGCAGGTGATCCCTCGTGTAACAATAGGTGGCCTGGCCTTTGGGATGGCCTCCGGCTATTCTGGGGTGGGTATCCCATTTAGCTCTCTGTCCAACCCCCGCCCCCTGTATGTGCAGACCCCTGTCCCCAGTCTAGTCACTCCTGCTGCCCGCCAGGCCTCCACTGGTCAAGGCCTTCACCTGGGGAGTGGGTGAGGCCCTCACCTGGGAAGGAGAGTGGGGGGCAGGGAGGGCAGTTTCCTCTTCTAGAACCCGCATTTCTTTGTTCTCAGCTCATGATCTCTGAAGCGTCCCTGGGAAATGGGACCCATATGAAGAGGCAGAGCAAGTTCTGGGGTGGAAGCAGCCAGCCTGCACCCCAAGAGACTGCTTCCATTATTGGGTAGCTCTGGACTCACTGCAGCCCGAGAGCCCCAATAGGTACCAGTTCCCACAGTGTGGGGCTGGAGGCCTGGGGGGGTTGCCAAGAAGAATGGCTCCCTTGGGAGAGCTCTTCCAAGGCTCATGTGAATTGCTACCCACAGTACATTTCTGGATGATGAGAAGCCTGCAGGTGGCGAGATGGGCATCAGTCAGCCGAACGAGGGCATGGGGGCCGGGCTGCCCATCAGACTCCAGCAGGGTCACCCTGAAACTATGGGAACCTTGAGAGGGCTCCCTAAAATATGAGGGCCCCGCAATCACCCTCTGAGCCAGGCTGGGATCCCAGCAGAATTTTGACTCTGAGCAAAACACAGGGTTTGTCTCGAGGTGTCCCATCGATTTCAGGAGGAGCCTGGTGCTGTTTGGGTTGGGGATATGGTTTAGGTTTGGGCTGCCTGGAAATTCCCAGGGAGACCCTCGTTAGCACGGGGAATGCGAATGGCTCGGGTGGGACAGCAGGCCCCTTCCTCTCCTACAGGCCCGACTCACGCACCATCCAAGAAGCGTTTATGGAGCATCTACTAGGTTCCAGAAAAAATTCTAGTCGTTGGAGATATAATGAGAAACAAAACAGACAACAGCCTTGTGGAGCTTACATTCTAGCAGGGGCGGAACATAATAATGATCATCGTAATTAGTTAGTTGTGACGCAAGTTAGGAGGCCGTAAGTGCTACTGCAAAAGAGCAGAAACTGAGGAATGGGGTGACTGGGGGGAGACCAGGATAGGTGCAGATGAAGTAAGGGTGGTCAGGCGAGGGCTCTCTGGGGAGGTGAGACACGGGCAGGAGGAGGTGAGTCATGGCTTGCTGTGCAGGCTCGGGGCTGGACTGTTTGCTGGGTGAATCATACCTCACACCCCTGGCTCTACTCATTCAGGTCCTCAGGAAAAGAACTCAGGTCCAGGTTCCTCCCCTGCAGGGAGACCGTGATGTCCAGGATGTCAGCATTAGCCTTGGTCCGAGACCTCAGAAGCAGACAGGGGCAGTTAAGAGGTCCCAGACTGGATTCTTGGGGACTCTTGGAAGCCACCCCCTCCCCTCAGCACACGTGACTTTGCCTTCATTCCCAGGCAGGGCACCCCTTCCTGCACCTTCCCCTTGAGGACACCCTCAGAATGGCTGATTTCATGCGAACCCATTAAAAAAGCCGCAGTGCACTAGGGAAGTGGCCATAATCCTTTTGTGCAATATCTCTGTTCATTGCATTAATGATCCTCTCCAGATTACCCATTTCCTAACAAACCATTAACCAGAAAGGAGGTGGGAGAAGGGAAGGAGGCCAGAGGGGGCTGAGGAGGGGTACGCAGCTGCAGAGCTCCAGCTAAGGGCAGACAGCACGGTGCAGCCTCCCCTGCTCCTCCCAGGTGGGGGTGAGGGCAGGGGCTGGGGGCTGGCGTCTCTCTGGGGTATCACAGTCCTTATGAGGCAAGGGGGCCTTTACTGGGGCTACGGCCCCTAGGAAGGCACCCAGGCTCTGAATCTGACCCACAGCAGATGCCTCCTTCCCCCTGGCTAGGGCAACGCTGATCCTGGGGCCGATTCCCTAAGGGGAATGACCCTGGCTTGAGAGTGACTCAGTGCTGGCAGTGGAGGAAGTAAATTTCACGGTTCGTTCAACACTGCACAGGCTGTGAGTGGTGGCGCTGGGGTCTGACCTCTAGTCTCTTTAAACGTGCAGAGCTTGATGGTTGACCAAAGCCTCCTGCTACTCTAACCACCATCAGGGGTCAGGCACTTGTTGCCCCCGCTTCTGGAAGGTTGCTGATAGCCTCAGGGCTGCCCATGCTGGCCCAGCTTGGCTCAGTGACGTCAGAGCCACTCCTCACAAAGGACGGCTTCCTGCAGCCTCTCTGCTCTGGTTCTCCGGGCACCTGGAATCTCCTTGCCACCCTTAGGACTATGCTGCGCCCTGAGGCCCTTCGCTCAACAGGCCTTTTTGCCCTCCGCCCCCTTTCCCCTTCAGGTCTCACTTTGGTCATTCTTATGACCCTCTTCCAACAGGAAAGCATAATAAGATCTATGGGATTTAATAAGATCATCCAAGCCTTGGCGCTATTGCAGTTGCCTGGTGACACCGCGTTCTTTTGGGAGGTAAATTTCCTTCTCTTTAATCCACTGTATCTTAAGCAGGTGACCCACTCTGTGTTATTGCAAGCAGGTTATTATTACCATAAATCCTTCTGCCCTTAGTTCTTCCATTTACATTAAATATAGTCTCTGTTATGGCGCCTAAATTAGCTTTCATATGAGGAAATCTCTGTATGATTTAAAGGGGATGAGGAATATGAGTGAGGCTGGGGCAGGGGAGGGCAAAAAGGGGAATGGAATGAAGGTTTCTCACCCCAAAGAGGGAAGGGGCCTGGGCTCACCCTGCCTGATGCACTGCAGGCCCCAGAGAATGTGGGCATCTCTGGTTTCCGAGTATAATTCCAACTATATGACATTTTGGAAAAAACAAGAAGACAGAGAAGGTAAAACGATCAAGGTTGCAAGGGGCTTGGGGGAAGAGAGAGCAGGATGAATAGGTGGAACACAGGACTTTTAGGGCAGGGAAACTATTCTGTAAGGTTCATTGATCATGGACACATGTCACAAAGAGTCAAGCCTAATGTAAGCTATAGCTATGGATGTGAGTTAATAAAACTGTATGGATATTGGTTCATCAGTTGTAGCAAGTATGCCACACGAATCCAAAATAAGAAAAATAATAAGGGAGGCTGTGGGAGAGGATAGAAAGGGTATTTGGGTACTCTCTCTACTTTCCAATAATTTTTCTGCAAACTTCTCTTAAAAAAAGAAAGTTTATTAGTTTTTTTAAAATGATGGCAAGAATGTGTATGCCTGTAAGAGTCTCCCAGCCTGGTGGTGGTGGAAGTGACATAGGCAGCCATTCATTTTCTCTCAGGAACTTCTGGGAGTGCTCCGTGTCCATTTTGAATGGGAAGCTTTGTTCTAGGGTCTTGGGGTACAGCAATAAGAACACAGCCCCTGTGTTCCTGGAGTTCACAGTCAGAGGAGGGGAGTTTGGCAATAAGCAAGGAACCAAATAAGTAAATAAGAACAGCTCAGGTAGTGATATGTTCTACGGAGAAATTTCAAAAGGCGGCATGAAGCTGGGTTTCTTCCGTGGCTCCCCTACCGCCAGGTCAGCACATGCTGGAAATGGCTCCGTCTCCTTGCCCCCAACTTGAGGCCTGGGGTGGTTCTACCTCCAGGTCTTGCATTTTACCTGGTGGTCTTCCTACCTGCTGGCCTTAGGCTTGTAAATCGTCCCCTTGTTGCAGTGACTTCCAGTTACCCAGCTTGACTGCATTACCTCCTTTCTGTCAGGCATCTGACTGATGGAGCCTCTCTCAGGAACACAGTCATGCCAAGATCTGGGAGAGAACTCTGGAAACGGGGACCCACAAATGCAAAGGTCCTAAAGAAGTGCGAGCTTTCAAGAGAAAGCAGGTCAGGCAAAAACGAGGTGGGCAGAGGAGTGAGCCGTGCAGACTGCAGTCAGTGTCTAGCTTGGCCTGACCGCGGAGGGTAAGGCAAGCCAGGCAGAGAAGATTATGGTTTTCTGTTTGTTTTTTAAGTTGCGATTTTTCTTAGCATTTTTAGAGGTAAAATTTACATGAAGGGAAATGCACACATCTTAAGTGTGCAGTTTGATGAATCTGACAAATGAAAACACTGGTGTATCTGAACCTCTCTCTAATCAGAATATAAAAATTCCCTTGTGCTCTTTTTAGGTAATCCCACCCTCTCCAGAGGTGATCACAGCTCTGATTTCTATCACCATTGATTGGTTTTGCCTGTTCTTGAACTTCACATAAATGCAATCCTACTGCAAGTACCCTTGGGTGTCTGTTCCTCAGCATATTATCTGTGAGATTTATGCCTGATTTACAGGTATCTGCGGTTCGGCCCTTTGTACTGCTGAGGAGCATTCCACTGCGTGGACATGCTCTGCTTGGTCTTTCCATCTCCTGCTAATGGACATTTGGGTTGCTTTTAGTTTATGGCCATTATAAATAGTGTTGCTATGAATTTCCTTGCACAGGTATTTTTGTGGATATATGTCATCATTTCTCCCGGGAGTTAAAAGTGCTGGGCTGTAAGAAAGGTAAATGTCTAATGTTTTTCAAAGGGGTCAGACCGCTGGAAATTCCCACCACCGGTGTGTGAATCCCATTTGCTCCACATTCTCAACACTGGTTATCCGCCCTTTTGATTTTAACCATCCTGGTGCATGTGTAATAATATCCATTGTGGTTTTAAATTGTATTTCTCTGATGACTCATGATACTGAGATTTTTTTTTCCTGTGGTTATTTTGCCATTCTTCTACTTTCTTTTGTGCAGTGTCTGTTCAAACCTTTTGCCCATATTTTTATTAGGTTGTTTGTCTTTTATTGATTGTATTGTTTGTATACTCTAGACAGAAGTCTTTGGTTAGATATATGTATTGCAAATATTTTCTCTCAGACTGTGTTTTGTCTTTTCATTTTCTTTTTTTAAATTGACATATAATTGACATAACATTGTATTTGTTTTAGGTATGCCACAAATGATTTGATATATATGTATATTGTGAAACGATTACCACGATAACTTTAGTTAACATCCACCACTACACGTAATTTTTTTTCTTGTGGTAAGTGTTCTTTCATTTTCCTAGCGGTGTCTTTTGATGAGGAAAATCTTTTGATTTTGTTCAAGTTAATGTGATCATTTTTTTAAACTGTTAATGCTCTTAGTGTCATTTCTAAGTAACCTTGACTTAGCCTGAGTTCATAGAGGAGAATTTTTTTCCCCAAGAATCTTTGTAGTTGCAGCTTTTGTATTTTGGTCAATGAGCCTCCTCAATTTAATTTTATGTATGGTATGAGGTAGGAGTCAAGGTCTATTTTTTTTCTATATAAATATTCAGTTATTCCACCATGTTTGTTGAAAATATTTTTTCCACACTGAATTACCTTGGTGTCTTTAAAAAATTCAATTGACTATGTATACATGAGTCTATTTCTGGACTGTCTATTCTGTTTCATTGATTTATTGGTCTATCCTCATGCCAATAACATACTGTTTTGTCACTTTATAGCAAGTCTTAAAATCAGGTAACAAGAGTCCTCTGACTTCTTCCCTTTTTACAAAATTGTTTTGGTTACTCTAGTCCCCTTGCATTTTCACATGAATTTTAGACTCAGCTTGTCATTTTCAAAAAAGAGCCTGCTAAGATTTTGACAGGGACTGTGTTGAATCTATAGATCAATTTGAGGCTAAATATAGTTCAATCCATGAGTATAGTATATTACTCCATTTATTTAGGGTTTTAACTTTAAAGCAGTCTTTTGTATTTTTCAATGTAGAGGTCTTGCACAACTTTTGCTATGTTTATTTGTTAAGTATTTCACATATGTGGATGTTATTGTTAATGGGATTTGTATTTCATTTTCTCAAGGTTTTTTGGTAGTATGCAGAAAAACATGGTTTTTGGCATACTAGCCTGTGTTCTGAAATTTTGCTAAATTAACTTTTTAGTGCTAGTAGTTTTTTAGTAGATTCTTTAGTTTTTTTTCTTATAATATAAACAATCATGTCATGTGTAAAAAACATTTTCTCTTCTTTTCTAAGAAGTACACCTTTTGTTTCTTTTTCTTGCTTTATTTCTCTGACTAGAGCTTCCAGTATAATGTTAAGTAGAGGTGATGAGAGCAGAAATCTTCCTGTTTCCCCGATCTTAGGAGAAAAGCATTCGGTGTGTTGCCATTAAGTATCATTAGCTATAGCTTGGTTGTACATGCCTTTTAACTGATTGAAGGTATGTTTTGATTTATCTTTTGATTCTTAGTTGCTGAAGGTTTTAAATCAGGTGTGGGTGTTGGATTTCCTTCAGTATTTTTTTCTGAATCATTTGGAATCTCGTGCATTTTCTCCTTCAATTCATTAATATACTGAGTTACATAGCTTGATATTGGATTGTTAAACCCATCCTTCATTCCTCGGTTAAGCTCTACTGGGTTATATGTTGCTGTATTTAATTTGCTTACATTTGTAAAGGTTTTTTTTTTTTTTTAAAACTATGCTCATAAGGTTCATTGATCTATAATTTTCTTACTCACATTATCTTTTACAGGTTTTAGGTATAGGGTTATGCATATCTCATAAAAAGAGTGGGGGTATGTTCTCTCATTCTTCATTTCTGAAAGAGTTTTATGTAAGATCGGTGTTATTTCTTTTTTATGTGTTGATACCATTACCAGTGAATTATCTGGGTCTAGAGTTTTCCTTGTTGGAAGATTTTTAAAAATTTTAATTAGAATTTTAATTTCCTTAATAGGTTGTACAGCTATTCTCCTGTTTCTTCCTGAGTCAATTTTGATACTTCATGTTTTTCAAATAATTTGTCCTTTCCATTTCAACTGATACATTTTTTGGGGTAATGGTGTCGATGATATTATTTTATGATTCTTTGAGTTTTTGTAGCATTTGTAGTGATGTCCCCTCTTTTTCATTGTACTAGTAAATGGTACTTTCTCCTTTTTTCTTGATCCACTTTGGTAGATGTTTATCAGTTGTACCGATCTTTTTAAAAAAGCAGATTTTGAGCTTTGTTAAATTTCTTTATGCTTTATCTGTTTCCTGTTCCATCGATTCCTGCTATTATATATTTTCTTGTTTTCCTTTCTTCTGTTCACTTTGTGTTTAATTTTCTCTTCTTTTTCTAACAGCCTAAAGTAGAAACTTAGACACTTAATTTAAAACTTTTTTCCTTTTTAATAAATTCACTTTAAGTTATAAACCTCCCTATAAGCACTGCTTTAGTGGCATCCCACAGATTTAAAATAATAAAGGTTATTGAAGTCTAAATTGTATACAATGAAATTCACCAATTTTAAGTCTACAGTTTACTGAGTTTTAACGAATCTAATTACTCATGTGAGTACCACCACATCCAAAATATAAAACATTCGCATAATCCCTAAGAAGTTCCCTTGTGTCTCTATTAGTAATCCCTTTCCCACTTCTACAGCAACCATGGACTTGCTTTCTATCACACAGTTTTGCCTTTTCTAGAATTTCATATAAATACACAGTGTGTTGCTGTCTTTGTCCATTTGGGCTGCTGTAACAGAGTATCATGGTCTGGGTGGCTTTTGAACAATAGAAACTTACATCTCATAGTTCTGAGGCTGAGAAATCCAAGATCAAGGTGCAAGCAGATTTGGTGCCCAGTGGGGTTCACTCCCTAGTTCATATGTGCCATCTTCTCACTGTGCCCTCACATGGTGGGGGAAGCCAGGGAGCTCTCTGAGTGCCCGTTATAAGAGAACTAATCCCATTCATGCATGTGACTTCTGGGGGACACAAGCAGTCAGTCTATGGCAGTAGTCTTTCGTGTCTTGCTTCTTCTTACTTACTGTAATGCTTTTGAGATTCATCTATGCTATTGCATGTATCAGTTTTGTGTTGTTGTTATCTAGAATTACATTGTACTGCAATTTGTTTATCTATTCTCCTGTTGATGGACATTTGAATTGTTTCTAGCTTTGAGTTACTGTAAACAAAGTTGCTATGGACATTCATGTGCAAACATTTGTGTGGACAAATGTTTATATTTATCTTGAGCAGGTATATTGGGGTTTATGGGTCATATGGTAAATGTATGTTTAACTTTATAAGAAACTTTCCAAAGTGGCTGTTCCATTTTGAATTTTCAGAATAAATCTGTTTTCTGTTACTCTATCTTGGCTAGAAGTAGCAATGTTATTTGGCTTTGAGGAGTCAATTATCTTTTAAAGAGATTGGAAAATGAGAAAAAATATTTTATATGTACCTACATATTAAGCATTTCTGATAGTCTTCCTTCCTTTGCAAAGATTCAGATTTCCATCTGGTATCATTTTCCTTTTGCTTGAATATCTTACTACATTTCTTGAGGCTTGGAACTGTTGGTGATGAGTGCTCTCAGCTTCTGAATGTCTGAAAAAGCCTTTATTTCACCCTCATTATTGGAAGATATTTTCCCTAGTTATAGACTTTTAGGTTGGTAGTTGTTTTCTTTCAGTCCCGTAAAGATGTAATTCCACCATCTTCTAGGTTACATAGTTGTTGAAGAGAAGTCTGCTGTAATTCTTGTATTTAATCCTCTGAAATGTCTTTTCCTGTCGCTTGTGGGCACAGGTTTTAAGCAATTGCTTTGTGTGTGTGTGTGTGTGTCTTAATGGTTACTCTCTTTGGGATTCACTGAGTTTCTTGTATCTCTGGATATATAGTTTTCAACAAATTTGGAAAATATTTGGCCATTATTTCTTCAAATATGTTTTCTGCCACTCTATTTTTGTGGAATTTCAAATACACACAGGTTAGAACATTAATACTGTCCTATAGACCTCTGGTTTTCTGTTTTGAGTCTTTTTCTATCTGTACTTCATTTTGGATAATGTCCATTGCTATGCCTTCAAGGTCACTGATTTTCTGTAGTATCGAATCTGCAGTTAGTCCCCTTGAGTGAGTGTCTACTTTTTATTTTTGATATTGAATTTTTTTTGGTGTCTCGAAGATCTTTTTGAGTCTTTAATATAATTAATTTCTGTCTTCATTATGTTTATGTTTTGTTTATATTCTCCAGCCTCCTAAGTATGTGTTATAGTTTAAAAAATGCTCTTATCTATTAATTCCAGCATACCTGTAATTTCTGTGTCTGCTTTCTCTTTGTGGAGGGTCATATTTTCCTGTTTCCTTTCATGACTTGGTATTTTTGACTAGATGCTGAACATTGTGAATTTGTGCTGGATTTTGTTTCTTTCTTTAAAATATTTTGGATTTTGTTTTGGTACATAATGAAGCTGCTTGGATCAGTTTGATGCTTTTAAGGCTCGCTTTCAAATTGTTTAGGCTTTCCCAGGTGATCATTTAGTCTGGAGCTGATTAAGCTCCACTACTAAATCAATAGCTTTCTGAGGACTCTCTCTGATACCCTGTGTATTAGGAAGTCCTGCTATTCTGGTTGGTGGGAAAACAAGCTTGGTGAACATTCCTTGTCCAGTGTGACCTTCAGGAATTGTGCTACCTACTGCTTTCCAGTGGTTCTTTCCCCTGCCTAATGGAATTTTACCATCTCCACACATGCAGATCAATAACCAAAGACTCATGGTGACTCCCTTTGAAAGTTGTATGTGTGCTCTCTCTCTTTGCATCTCCTTTCGGCCCAGTGTTCTGCCTCCCACATCTTAGTCCTCTGTCCCCACAAGCTCTAGTTTGTCTCTTCTCATGTTTGCCAGATACTTTGCTCTGTTTGGGTTCCTCCTCCCCTTGCTGGGGCTTGGAAATCCTCTTGGTGTTAAGCTGGAGTGTACCTTGTTTTTTCTTTTATACCAGGAATCACTGTTATGTCCTGTCTGTTATCCAATATCTGAAAAAAAGTTATTTCTTACATTTTGTCCAGTTTTCTAATTGCTTCCAATAGGAGGGCAATTCTTGTAGCAGTTAGTTCTCTACGAATGGAAACAAAGTCTATCCCACAGATTTTGATGTATGTTCATTAGCATTCAATTATAAATGTCTTCTAACTTCCCTTCTATTAAGATGTATAGTGTTTAATTTGCAAATATTTGGATATCTCATGTTGACTAGATTTATAATTTAATTTTATTGTGGCCAGAGAATATCCTGTGCAATATTACAACATTTTCCATTTATTGAGACTTATTTTATGGCACAGAATATTGCCTATCTTGAATATTTCATGAAAATTTGAAAAGAAGATTTATTTTGCAGTTGTTGGACGGTGTTCTATAAGCACCAATTAAGTCCGATTGGTTGTCAGTACTATTCAGATCTTATTATACTTATCGATTTTTTCTAGTTGTTCCACCAGTTACTAAAAGAGAGGATTTAAGTTCTCCAAATCTGATCGTGGATTTTTCTATTTCTTCATATAGTTCTGTCAGTTTTTCTTTCATTTATTTTGAATGTTGGCTTTGGGCCTTGCCTTGGAGGCTGGAAAACCCTGGCTCACTATAGACACCAAGCCCTGGTGTCTGCCTGAACCATCAAGGAGGAAGTATAGAGCCTCCTCCAAGGAGGAGACCAGCCAAAACTGAGGGCTCTGGTCTGGTCCTGAGAAAGCTAAGCCAGGCAAGGCCGTCTGTGGCATCTCATCTTTGTTATATCAAGTGGAGGATCGGGGAGAGCCACACCTTTCTCAGTTCTATTTTAATCCCCACAGAGTAGGTTCTGGGTTGGCAGTTCTCAAGATATGTAGAGTTAATAGGTGGTGGTGTAGCTGGCCTCCAAGATGGCTGTCAACGAGTCCCACCCCTGATATTCACACTCCTGTATAATCTCTCCCACCCTGATATGGCTTACCTGTGTAGCCAATAGGATATTGTGGAAATGATGGTGTGTGACTTCCAAGGATATTTCACAAAAGACACTGACACTTCCATCTGTCTGTCTTTCTCTCAGATGACTCAGTCTGGGAGAGGCCATCTTCTTTGTCATCGAGACACACAAGCAGCCTTTGGGAGAGGCCCACAAGATGGGGAACCGAGGCCTCCAGCCAACAACCAGCTCCATGTGAGAGCAGTCTTGGAAGCAGATCTTCCCGCCCCGTCCAGCCTTCGGATGCCGCAGCCCCAGCCAACATGTTGACTTACAGCCTCCTGAGAGCCTCTGAGTCAGAGCCACCTTGTCAAGCCATTCACAGATTCCTTGTTATTATAATGTGAGATAATGAACACTTGTGGTTTTAAGCCACTTGGTTTTAGGATGATTTTTTATACAGCAACAAAAAACTAATATAGGCGGACTAGAGCCAAAAAGACAGTAATGCTTGAAGGAGTTTAGGATTATATAAAGTTAACAGATTTTTTTACTACTCTGAGACTTCTCAAAAGCCTTTGCTATGCTACTCTGCATTGTGAATATGCCAGAGAGTGGCATAATATTTAGGCTTTCCAAAATTTATTTGACTGCAGATTCCTTGGGTTCTATGCACCCCCGCACCCCTGACACACACTTTTTACTTTTTGCAGAGCATTACTGTCAACTAGTTTGAGGAGATGCTGCCTGGGGTGGCTGGAGGAAGGGGAGGGATGCTACTTCATCTCTTTGGCATCAGTTTCCTCACCTGCCAAAAGAAAGAGTCGGATTTAATACCATCAGGACTGTTTCTGCCCTACCGTAACTCTGAGACTGGGTGAGGTGCGTGTGCTCCTCCCCCACCCCCATCCAGGTCACTTCCCAGCCCATTTCGGGGCATCTGGGAGAGAACTCCAAGCCAGATGAATCAAGGTATCTAGAAGTCATAGATACGCTTTATGTTAACGCTTTATGTTAATGACTGATGGGAGCGGGTAATTGGAGATGGCAGGAGGGTGCACAGTTGTGAAGAAATTTTGGTTTTTAGAGAAAATATTGCATTCAAAGAGCTTAAGAATGATTAATGGAGGTTCTGGAATTACAAAGAGCAGCCGGTAGAAACTGTTTGGAACAGAAATTTCTCAGGGGAAGTAATCTTGAGGAGAGTGTGGGCCCAAAGTGGGGGCACTCTGGGGGCAGGGGACTGATGGGGAGGAGAGACATGGCCTGGAACAGGAGTGAGCCTGGCCCAGTGGAAGGTCTGGCTTGGCGTCTGGGCAGGGTTGGAGCCAGAGGGACTGGAAGTTACCATAAGAGCTGGACGTCGTGTGTCCCTGTCCCCCTCATTTGTATGTGGTTGTGTCCCATGCCTGCTTCCCAGCGTAGACACAAAGCCGGACTCAGTGGCCCAGGGGTTGTGTCCCATGCCTGCTTCCCGGCGTAGACACAAAGCTGGACTCAGTGGCCCAGGGGTTGTGTCCCATGCCTGCTTGCCGGTGTAGACACAAAGCCGGACTCAGTGGCCCAGGGGTTGTGTCCCATGCCTGCTTGCCGGTGTAGACACAAAGCCGGACTCAGTGGCCCAGGGGTTGTGTCCCATGCCGCTTCCTGGCATAGACACAAAGCCGGACTCAGTGGCCCAGGGGTTGTGTCCCATGCCGCTTCCTGGCATAGACACAAAGCCGGACTCAGTGGCCCAGGGGTTGTGTCCCATGCCTGCTTCCTGGCGTAGACACAAAGCCGGACTCAGTGGCCCAGGGGTTGTGTCCCATGCCGCTTCCTGGCATAGACACAAAGCTGGACTCAGTGGCCCAGGGGTTGTGTCCCATGCCTGCTTCCTGGCGTAGACACAAAGCCGGACTCAGTGGCCCAGGGGTTGTGTCCCATGCCTGCTTGCCGGTGTAGACACAAAGCCGGACTCAGTGGCCCAGGGGTTGTGTCCCATGCCGCTTCCTGGCATAGACACAAAGCCGGACTCAGTGGCCCAGGGGTTGTGTCCCATGCCGCTTCCTGGCATAGACACAAAGCCGGACTCAGTGGCCCAGGGGTTGTGTCCCATGCCTGCTTCCTGGCGTAGACACAAAGCCGGACTCAGTGGCCCAGGGGTTGTGTCCCATGCCGCTTCCTGGCATAGACACAAAGCCGGACTCAGTGGCCCAGGGGTTGTGTCCCATGCCTGCTTCCTGGCGTAGACACAAAGCCGGACTCAGTGGCCCAGGGGTTGTGTCCCATGCCTGCTTGCCAGTGTAGACACAAAGCCGGACTCAGTGGCCCAGGGGTTGTGTCCCATGCCGCTTCCTGGCATAGACACAAAGCCGGACTCAGTGGCCCAGGGGTTGTGTCCCATGCCGCTTCCTGGCATAGACACAAAGCCGGACTCAGTGGCCCAGGGGTTGTGTCCCATGCAGCTTCCTGGCGTAGACACAAAGCTGGACTCAGTGGCCCAGGGGTTGTGTCCCATGCCTGCTTCCTGGTGTAGACACAAAGCCGGACTCAGTGGCCCAGGGGTTGTGTCCCATGCCGCTTCCTGGCATAGACACAGAGCCGGACTCAGTGGCCCAGGGGTTGTGTCCCATGCCTGCTTCCTGGCATAGACACAAAGCCGGACTCAGTGGCCCAGGGGTTGTGTCCCATGCCTGCTTCCTGGCATAGACACAAAGCCGGACTCAGTGGCCCAGGGGTTGTGTCCCATGCCGCTTCCTGGCATAGACACAAAGCCGGACTCAGTGGCCCAGGGGTTGTGTCCCATGCCGCTTCCTGGCATAGACACAAAGCCGGACTCAGTGGCCCAGGGGTTGTGTCCCATGCCGCTTCCTGGCATAGACACAAAGCCGGACTCAGTGGCCCAGGGGTTGTGTCCCATGCCACTTCCTGGCATAGACACAAAGCCAGACTCAGTGGCCCAGGGACCTTGTTCTTCTAGAAAAGAGGGGAGAGACATCACGAGAAATCACCATGTCTGGGAGACACTGTTTTCAGAGCCTGACTGGCTGGTCCCTGGGGTGTGTTAAAAGGAAGTGACTCAGGTGGAAAAGAAAGTGGTAGCAGAAACCCCTGCTTCTCTAGGGCGGGAGAGCCTGGATGTCCCACGTTCCTTTTAACAGGGACAGTTTGGGGGACGGCTGGATCCAGGCACCTCTCCGGGGTGTTCTTGCTCTCCTGTAGGAGGCCTGAGCCCCAGTGGCAGAGTTAAATGCTGGGGTCACTGGCCCTGCCTCTTCCTGTGGAGACCAACATGGCTGAGATTCTGGGCGCTGCCCTCGGCATTTATAATCCTGCCAGCTGGCAGATGAAGGATGGGGGAAGTATGCCCGCCCATGGAGGTGCTGCCCTGAACAGATGCTGCTGACAGGGGCAGCCGCCCCGGGCCTCTCCATCTCCTTCAGAGCCAGTGCCGGGCCCTACTTCCCCTGCCTGCCTCTTCCTCATCAGCTTCCTTCTCCCAGAGAGCCCGGCCAGCAAGCAGGCACCCTGTGGCACCTCCAGCCTTTCTGGCTCCTGGTGTGGCAGCTGCACATCTCCTGTGCCCCCTCCCGCCTCACCCCCACCCTCGTATTTGGAGTCCTTGGGAAGTCTCTGGTTCTGTGGGCTCCATGGAGCCTGGAGTCACGAAGCGTAGTGCGCATGGGGAAGGGGGCAGGTGAAGGCCAGTGGGGGAGGCTGCGTCCCTGGGGTGCGCCCAGCCACTGGGGGGATTTGTTCTGTCCTGCCCTGGACTCACAGGCAGGTCCCCCATCCTTGCTGGTGGGCAGAGCTTACCGGGAAATTCAAGTCCCTTAGCCTGGTTCTTTCCAATCCAGAAGACCTCTAAGATCATCTTGTCTAGTTTTCAGGCTCCAAAGAATAATCTTCAGAGTTCTTTACTTAAATGAAACGTCACCCAGAAGCCCAATAGCTCAAACAGATGGAAACAGAGATGCTTGCTTCCTTATGTTAGCAGTGGAGTCCTATGCATTCTCCCCTGGACCTGCTCCCCTGCCCCGCAGCCTAGAGGCTGTGATACCAGCGAGGCAGGAAGCAGGCGATGGGGAGCTACTGTTCAGTAGGTACAGAACTTCAGTTTTGCAAGGTCAAGAGTTCTGGAGATGGATGGTGACGATGGTTGCACGAAAATGTGAATATACTTAATACATTGAAGTGCACACTTAAAAAAGTTCAGGTGGTTAACATGAATTTTATGTTATGTGTATTTTACCAAGGTAAAAAAACTGCGAAAAACACTAAGTGATGCAGACCCTTTTGTAGATGAGACACAGGCTGAGAGAGAAATGATGCAGCCAAGTGTGGGAGCTGCTCAGTGGCCAGGTTAAAACTCGTGTTTGGGTGGCCCCGGGCTGGCTCGCCCCTTGGCTGGGCCAAGGTGACGGAGGCAGCCCAGGCCGCAGGGGAAGCTGGCGAGGCAGGTGACGAGTGAGCAGGAGGCGGAGGCGAGATGGAGGGGCCGCAGCTCTCTGATGTTCTTGTCAGGAGGGCCCTGGAAGTCTCACTGTTTTAGGTGAGTTGCTACATTTTCACCAAATGAGTTTTTTAATTGCTTGATTTACTTATCTCGTCTCAGATCTGCTGATATACTCCGTTGCCATTTAATTGCTTGAAAAAGTTGAGCAGTTTTTCATGTTTTTAAGGAGTGCTGAATTGTATAATTAAAACACTAACAGTGTAAATCAACAGTGCAGAAGAAAGACAGCAGAGAATTAAGCAAGCGCGTTGGCATAATAATAAAATCAAACCGGCATGAAGAGGGCCCATTACCGCGAAGGGGCTGAACACTAATCGTAGGCAGGCCTGGGTGGGCGCCGAGCTCGCAGGACCTTGACCCGGCTCCTTCTTCTTATGGGGAGCAGGGGAGTTGAGAAAGCCCGTGTGGCTAAGGCCCAGGGCAGGGACACAGCCTTTGGCGCGGAGACGCCTTTTAACTAGTGTGCACCTCCAGGGTGGGGCAGTGGGGTGCTGGGGGTCGCGGCCCTGGGCGTGGCAAGAGAAAGACTGGGAGGGGCATACAAGAGGCTTGACGGAGGGTGTGTGTGCAGAATCTCCTCTTTTTGACGTTGGCAGGTGTCCTTCAGCTTAGGATGGGCAGTGTGGGCTGGAAACATGCTTCCCCCCCTCATCCTCCGTGCCCGCCTCCCTCCCTTCTCACCAAAGGGTTCAGGCCCAGGGTGAGACAGTCCGACACCATGGGGATATGCAACATGAAAGGGGGAAGCCCAGACTTGGCCTCTCCTGAAGCCTCTTTCCCGTCCTTCCTCTCCCGGCAGGGCAGGCTGAGTTGGAACCGGGCGTGAAGGATGGTGGTAAAGGCTCAGGTGTTGATCCTGGAAGGATGCGTTTGGACCTGGCTGGAGAACTCAAGGTAAAAACGGGTCAACGTTTCCTGAGTAGTGGAAGGTGGAGCACTGGCTCAGGGAGATGCTCCCTGAAGAAAAGCGTGTTGTAGCCAATAAGTTTGGAAAAACGCTAAGTTAAACAAAATCAAATAGTTTTTTTTAAACTGCAGGACTTCCCTGAATGGTGAACGTCCTTCTGTGCCTGGTCTCCTTGCACCCTGGCAGGGTAAACCCGGCTGGCCATGAGGCCCATTCTTTCAAGCCTCATGAACTCGAGGCCCATGGAATGTGGGGTTCCCAGGGTGACACTCTGGGAACTGCTGGGTCTGGTGAAGTAGCACTTTGCTTGAGTCGTTGACCTTTGGTCACGTCCTAGATGCACTGACTGACTAGCTGTGTGACCTTGGGTAAATCACCTAACCTCTCTGGGCATTTGGTATCTGGTTCCCCACCTGTGAAACGAGGCCAAGGCTGCCCATGCTCAGGATCTGGTGAGCAGTTAGGTGATGCTGGATGAGAAAGGGAAGTGAGCCTGGGGCTGGCAGTGGGCTGGACTGTGCCTGGTGGAGGCCTTCTCCAGCATGATGCTCAGGCGGAGGGACCTGCCCACCCCCACGTCCTACACCACCAGGTATGAAGGCTTTTCATGATCCAGGTGGGTCCTGGAGGCCCTGCGGCTGGTGCTGAGGCGGACAGACGCAATCAGCCTCTAGAAAAAGAACCAATGGCAGAAAACTGGGAAAGCAGCTGAAGTGAGCTGGAGGCAACTGGAAACAGGAGAGATGCGTGATGGTGAGGAGGAGAAATAACGGGGAAAAGGTCACTCATAGGATGGGCTTAGGGTGAGGCAGCACCTCAGGCACAAAATTTAAGGGTGTGCCCAAGACTTAGTAAACAACGTAAGTAATATTTTAATGCATTGTTTTTAAAGAAAACAAAATAAATGCAAAAAAAATCAACACTGAACAAAATATCAAAAACTAAATAACGGCGGGATGTGACCCTGCAGTTGCCTAACCCAGCTCACTGGCCTTCACCTTAATCCTGGCCCTGGGAGCTAGAACTTTTTTGCACATGCTGAGTGTCCCCCGAGGGACCTGATCTGGGGACAGGCCCCCTGTACGGGGACTCCGGGACCTGCAGTCAGTGCTGTGTGGACAGACGGGTACTTGAGTCTCCGGCTGGGCCTTTCCTAGCAGGGTCACTCCTGGCTCCCCTGTGGCAGGGCCGTGGTGCCCACTCACAGCCATGGGCCTGTGTTCCCATGGGGTTGCCAAGAATGGGAGCTTCACTGCCACCTCCCACCCTGCACGGGGCTGGGCTGGTGAGTTCATACCCATTCTTCCTTCTTGTTACCCATCTTCGGCTCATCTCCAGCAAACCTCTTGTGAATCCTGTTCAATCAGACATGACCTCGCTGACCAATAAGCCCCCAGGGCACTGAGCCCCTCTTCGTGGCACCTGTTAGGTGCCATCTCCAGCTTGAAGTTCCTGAAGGCAGAGACCACATACAAATCACTGGTTTCCCTAGACCCATTTCCGGTGGGTGGGCATTCAAACGTCATCAGCCAGGAGACCTGACCTGGGGAATAAGGGGTGTGGCCAGGGTTGGGCTGCTCCCTCCCCACTGGACCCATTCCTGCGAGTCCACTCCCCTGGACAGACCTTCTTGGGGTAGTGATAGGGTGTCCACGATGGAGTGATTTGGTATTCTGGCCCAAAGCAGGGAGAGGTCTGCTGGAGCTGACACCCCCAGGCCACTCCGCCACAGTAATTAAAACCACCACGGATGCGGGAGTCCTAGGCACTGTCTCCTTTCATCTCCACAACAGCCTTGTGGGTTGGTTCCAACATTCCCATTTTAGAGATGAGTAAACTGATTCTTACACTGGAGTTTGCAAAGCCAGTCAACAGTGGAGGTGGGATTCGACTCCAGGCCTGCCTGACTCCGAGCCTGTGTGCTTATTATCCTATAAGCTCTGTTGCTTGGGCATAAGTGGAGAGGGACCCTCCTCACACCTGGGTGGGTGCTTTTCCAGGCTGGGAGACCCCAATTAAGAGATTTCAGGAATCTGATGACTGCTCTTCCTGCCCACAGAGAAGGAGAAAAGGGGGAGGATTTCAGTCTAGATTTCCCTGCACACATTCATCTCCTTTTCCTCTGGGGGACCCCTTTTCTCCCCCCTCCCCCACACCCTCACACATTTTTGTTTTTTTTCTCTCATTTGTAAAATTGCCTTGGGGCCTGTGCAGCCTTTGCCCACCTATTTGGTATATCTTAGGCTGCAGACTTATTATTTGATATTTATAACACTCTGTTCCTTAAGTTCATGATGGATGGTTCACATGTCAGGATCAATATGGCCCCCATATCATTTACATATTTATATTATTAATAAGCAATAAGTCACCCAGGCAGCCCTGCTCTACTGGGTTTTCCAGCTGTTCCAGATAGCCAACCCTTGTCCTCTGTTGCTGGCACCAGTCCTGATGGCCGGTATTGATCTGCTTAGTCAGTAGGGGACGTGAAGTAGAGCGTGGAGCATATAAGGACAAAGAGATTGCGTGTCACACCAGTGCCTTGCTCTGCCCTCTGCCTGACAGTCTGGCTTCTTATGATATGGGCTGGCAAAGGACCCTTCCTGTATTGAGGTCCTTTGCAGACAGCGGTCACCAGGTTGGTGCATGGCTTTCTTCTTAATGTCTCCTTATCCACCTCAGCCCCTCCATGCCCACGGTCTTCATCAGAGCATGCCTGGGTGCCAACCAGCTTCCTAGCTGGCCTGCCAGCCATCCCTGCCCCTATGCCCCACTCCTTCTGCTAGGAGACTTTGCATCCTCTCTTCCTGCTGAGTGCCTGCCTGGAATCACCTGTGCTCTGAAATCCATTCTTTTTGCATGCCACCTCCTCAGTCTGGCTCTAAGACCCTCAGTATTCTGCCTGCCATCTAACCTGGTGTCCCACTTTTCACAACCTGCACCTCCACTAGCTTGACTATTTATCGTCCTAAAACACATGTGTGCGCACACACACATGTACACACACACACCCCATACCTACCTCTTCATTTATTCTGCTCCATGTGCCTAGAATGCCTTCCCAGATGCCTCTGTCAATACAAAATCTACTCCTGCTTAAGGTCATCTCAAATCCCACCTAGTCCATGAAATGCTGCCCACCTTTTCAAGCGACCATTAATTGTTGTGCCTCCCAACATCCTCTCCTCCACTTTGTTGTCCATTCAACAAATACTTGTCAAGCACTTAGTATGTGCTGGAGCCCTGGACTGTCTTCTTGGGTCTTAATGGTAACAAAAACCTGTCACCATCTTCAAGAGCTTCAAGTCTAGTGTGGAAGGAACACATCCAGCAAAGAGTCACACAGAGGAATGCAAAACTAAATGGATATTAATTCCATGAAGGAGAGATACCACTTGGTCCCAGTGGGGCTGGATAGAGAGGAGTTGGTCCGGTTAGAGAGCAAGTGTGTGTGGAGGCAGATGAGGTGGAGAGTATCCCAGGCTGAGGGAATAGCATGTGCAAAGGCCCTGTGGTAGGAGGGAGCATGGAGAGTTTGGGAAACCGAAAAAAGGCAGTGCACTGAAACATAGAAAGCAGGGGGTGGGAGTGAATTGGGATGCAGTGGGCGGCTTGGGCAGGCGTCCAACCGTGTAGGGCCTGTTCCAGGTGGTGTCAGGCTATGATTGTTTGTCCTGAGAGTGCTAAGAAATCAGCAGAAAGTTTTACGCAGAGAGGCAGTATGATTTGTTTTGTATTTTGAAAAGCTTGCTCTTGCTGCATGGATAATAGGTGGGAGGTCACAGACAGATGGTGGGAGGGACATTAGGAGGCCACTGCAGTGGTCCATGCAGGTGACGGTTGGGGATGTCACTGGGGATGGAGAGCAGTGGACCGGTTTGAATGGTATTTAGGAAGCAAAGCCATCAGGCTCAGTGACATTTAGGATGCAGGGGCGATGGAGAAAGAGGCAGGCTGGCCACTTTACAACTCATAGCCCTGGACAGAGCCTCTCACTAGCTGGGAAGAGAAGGAGAAGGTCAAGCTGATGGTGGTGAGTGGGTGGCGGTGGGCATAGGACTAGATTTGGATATATTGAGGTAAAGGTCTTTGAAGCACCCAGGAGGGATGTACACACACAGGGGAGTCAGAGGAGATGCTTTGCCTGGGGTTATAGAGAGTAATCCAGCCTGGGGGCAGAGGAGAGCCCTGGAGACAGGGTACAGAGGGAGAGAAAAGGGTCTGGGGGTGTCTCCTCCTACCTGCTCCTACAGGTCTGTGCCTTCTTCTAGTCTTCACTTAGGCATAGCCAAGGAGCCCCAGAAAGAAGTTCTGGATGAAGGACTGTACATTCTGTGGTCTGTTATGGTTTCGTGTCTAATTTGTCCTCTGACTGTCCCAGAGGCATGGCTGTGTGTTGGCTCTGTACCTGCCCTCCCTTGCAGGAATACCACGCTGCCTGTGATACTGGAGACCCTTCTCCATGCAGGTGCTCAGATGGTCCCTTTAAGGCTCACAATTCAGATAAGGAAACTGGACCTCGGAGGGGTTAAGTGATGAAACCAAGATTTCCACTTATCTATTATTGCGTAAAAAACCACTCCTAAAGTTAGTGTCTAAAAACAACAACTTGCATTTATTTTGTTCGTAAGTCTGCACACTGGGCAGGCTGTGCTCCATGAGCATCAGCTCAGGAGGCTCACTTGGGGCTGAAGGATCTACTTTTGAGACGGTTCGCTCAGATGGTTGGCTAGCTGGGTCTGGCCATTGGCCCACACCATCAATTAAAACATCTTCCTGTGAACAGGAGATGGGCAGGATATGGCTTTTTCCCAGGGGGAGTTTTTGACGATGCCAGCCTCTATCTCTAATTTGTCCTTCTAGAAGGTCATTCTGGGTCAGCCCCGCGCTTCTCCCCACACTGTCTTGCCCTGCGAGAAGCTTGGATATGCCTGGTCCTGCCTCCTCCTGGGCCCCTTAGTATCATTGTCCTATTTCCCTCTGGGCAAGTGTCTGGTTTCTCTGTGATGTCATCCCTTTGGATATGTCCCTGAACAGCAGTTATTTATTTTGTTCGTTGTATCCTCCTTTTTACTAGAAAAGATTAAAGGCAGACAACAGAATGCAGAGAATATAAGAAGACCAATATAAATGAAAAATTTGGATGAGAGAAGAAAGGATGCAGGATGGAGCAGAAGTAGACTAAATAGACCTGTGCCGGTGGGGCAGACACTGAATCACGCTTGCTCCTGTTTTCCAGTAATTGGCGTGAGGGGAGCTACGTGGTCAAGTGCATGTTCACAGTGTGCAGACGGTGAAGAGGACCTGCAGTTACGGCTGAGCTGGAGGAGAAAGCATCAGAGCCAGAACTGAGAAAACATTGCCGACCAGGCTGCTTTAGCGTCACTCCAATCCAGTGCTTCTCAAGCCTGGGGCAGTTTTGCCCTCAGGGGGAAGGCTGGCAATGTCGGGAGACGTTTTGGTTGCTATGTGCACCTAAAGGGCAGAGGCCAGGGATGCTGCTAAATGGCCCTCAATGTTCCCCAAATGAAGAATGACATGACCCAAAGTGTCAGTAGTTCCCCTTTGAGTAACTCTGGTCTGATCCTTTCTTTGGGCTGCAAAGGCATGGTGCTTATCGCTTGAAAAGTAAGTCATTTTAGTCCATCTGTGACTAATAAGCTCTTTTGGAAAAAATTCAGAATGCCCCCTGGCTTGAGACCTAATCTGCTTCGCAGGGGAATTCTGTTTTTCTGTCCTCAAATCTTAGCATGGGAAAGGTAGATCATGGGGCCAGCACCTCCACCGATCACCACATTTATGCTGCCCTGGCAGGTGTCCAGCACTTGGCCAGAGTCTATGGAGAATGCGGAAGCTGCCCAGGCAATATGCCCTGCCTTCAGTGAGCTCACAACCCAACAGCAGAAACCTCTCTCCTGGGTGGCATGGATTCTCTGGAGCCCAGGGACCATCTCTGAAGGATCTGCGAACTCAGAGGTGGGAGAGGCGATGGAGTCTGAGAGGCCGTGGAAGCCTTTGCAGAGGGCCCTTGTTCTCCACCCTCTTTTCTGGGTTTGGGGTTTGACCCAGACTTCTCCCTCTATCCGGAATGTCTCTCTCTTCTCTGAAAGGTGGTATGATTTAGAGGAACAAAACTGGACTTCATAGGTTCTGGAGCAGATGCATACCACACACGTGTCTCTTTTATACAATGCAACATGCGGGCAGACACTTCCCCTGCATTGACGAGTGGGAACATTACCCTGAGCCTGGCACAAAGTAGGTGCCTGGACCATGCTGCCTTCCTTTCCCCTTCCGTGGAGGTCTTAAAACCTGGCCCTAAAATTCTTTGCTGCTTCTCCCATCCAAAGGTGGAGTCTGGGTCTTTTCTCCTTGCATCCCAGCTCTGCAGCTACTTGACTGATAGACCATGGTAGAAATGACACTGCACCAATTTCTGCGCTTTGGCCTTAAGAAACAGGCAGCTCGACTTCCTGTCTCTTAGGACAATTGCTTTTAGGCCTTGGTGGCAACATTGTGAGGAAGCCAAGAGCCATGTGGAGAGGCCAGTGTGGTGTCTGGGGGGCTGCTCCAGCTGAGGTCTCAGACAACAGCCAGTAACTACTGCCAGATATAAATGAGTGAGCTTTCAAATGGTTCCAGCCCCAGCTGTGGGGTCGACCTGCCTTTGAGCCACCCAGCCGCTGCCACATGGAGCAGCAATGAGTCTTTCCAAGTTCTGTCCAACGTGCAGACTCAGGAGCAAAACAGGATTGTTGTTTTAAGCCTCTCAGTTTAGAGTGGCTTGTTACAATGCAGTAGATAACTGAACCACTGTCCCTTCACGGGCCCTCCTTCCATTCAACATGTATTTTTTAGCACTGTGATGTGTCTGCCACACTCCTAGAAGCTATGAATAGTGCAGTGAAAATCATGATGAAGAATCCTCACCCTGCTGTAGCTTACATTCTAATGAGGGAGACAGACAACAAGCAAGAAAAATAAGTCAAATATATGGTCTGGTGGTGGAGAACAAAGCAGAGAAGGGGATGGGAAGGGTCAGGGTGCAATCTTACAAGTAGGGGGTGCCAGGGAGTGCTTCACTAAGCAGGGGCATTGCGTAAAGACTTGAAGGAAACAAGGCAATCAGCTGTGTAGAGCCCTGGAGGAAGAGCTTTCCAGGGAGAGGGAACAGCAAGTGCAAAGGCCCTGAGGCAAGGGAGTGTCTGGAGTGTGTGAGGGATATCCAGAATGGCTGGATGGAATGTGTGCAGGTCAGTAGTAGAATATGAGATCAGGGTGATGGTGGGTCAGGTAGTGGAGGGCCCTATAGATGTTTGTAAGGACTTTTTACTGTCATGGGAGGTTTTGAACAGGGGAGTTTTAACAGGATCACTGTGGCTAAAGGACTCTAAATGAAATTAAGGAGGCTACTTGGGAGGCCACTGCAACAATCCAGGGGAAAGATAATAAACCAGGTGCCTTAAGCCAGCACAGTAGCCATGGAGGTGATGAACAAAGGTCAGAATCCTGATTTATTTTGAAGGCAGGGCTACCAGGATTTGCTGAAGGATTGTGCAAAGGTGTCAAGGATGTCTGCAAGAGGGTGACCCGTGCAACTGGAAAGATGGATTTGCCACCTGCTACATGTAAGATGGTGAAAGAAGTTCTCGGGGATGAAGGGGGAGATTTCAGAGGTTTGGGACAAGTTCAGCTTGAGATCCTGTGGTTGACGGCCTCCAGAATGACCCCAGTGGCTCCCATTTCTTGTAGTCACACCTTGTAGACCCTTCCCACACTGTACCAGGGTTGCTCTGTGTCACCAACAGAAGAGGGCAGAAGTGATTTGTGCCACTTCTGAGATGAGGTTTGGAAGGCTGTGCCTCCTGTCAGTTTCATTCTCTGCCTCTATTTCCCTCTTCGGTCACCTGCTCTGGGGAAAGCCAACCGCCATATCATAAGCAGCCCTATGGGGAAGCCCAGGTGGTAGGAAACTGAAGCCTCCAGCCAGCAGCCATGTGCAAGGGCTTGGAAGCAGATCCCCCAGTCCAGCCTTCGGATGATACCAGCCACGGCCAGCACACTGACTGCAGCTCCTGAGAGGCCCTGAGCCAGGACCACCCAGCTAAGCCACTGCTGGACTCTTGACCCTCAGAATCTCTGTGAGATCATAAACGTTGGATGTTTTAAGCTGTCAAGTTTTGGGGTCATTTGTTATGTAGTGGTAGATAATCAATTTCAATTCTGTATTAAACATCCAAGTGGAAATGTCAAGTAGGCAGTTAGGTCTACAAGTCTGGAATTCAGGGAAGTGCTTCAAGGCTGGAATATAAATTGGGGAGTCATCAATATCCAGAGGATATTAAAAGCCACCCAGAACAAAGCCTGCTCCTTCTGTGGAAGCTTTCCTGACGGCCCCACGCCCTCTCCTGCGCTGGGTCAGACGTTAGCCATGCCTTCGCCGCAGCACTGACCCGGGAGGCTTTGCTTTGTGCCCGACCCCCCAGGAGATGCTGAAATCACTTCATTTTCTCTGGATCTTCTCTGAGTACCTGGCACAAACTGTAGGTACTCAATAAATGCGTTTGGAAAGCACAAATGCGCGTTGGGCCTTGGAGGGTGACGCAGGTTGAATGCCCTGCAGGCTAACTCCCACCTGTGGGCTTCGGCCCCTTGGAACCTGTGGGGGGGCCACCACGTGCCTTGGAAGACCCTGTTCCCTTCATGTGCAGTGAGCCAGAAAGCCTGGAATTAATGCTCTCCAGGAGCAGCCCTTGACCAAGGACACTTGTGAGTGGATGTCGACACCCCTGCTCGCTCCTTATGGGGAGGCCGGGGTGGCTTATTCCCAGTCGTGGGCTTTGCACTGCTTCTTAGAGTTTCCCCTCAGGATCAAGCCCAGTCTCCCTCTTTGGTACCTGCCTTATTAGCACCCCTTTCTTGGCTGCCCTCCCTGTTCCCCTGCTGGGGTCCCCTGTACTTCTCAGCTCCTCTCAGGTCCTGCTTCCTGGGGAACTAAATCATGACCATGGGGAGACAGAATTTGTACAGATGGGGAAGGAAAGCATTCCACAGCTTTCATTCACCCCGAGACGGCCCCGAGGCAGTGCTGGGCAGTGCACATAGGGCATCCTGGAGGAGCGCAGTCCCATGGAGTGTGATGTCGACGGACCGGCAGAAAGGACAGTGGGCCTTCCAAAGCTGGCCCCCAGTTGGGAGCTTTGCTGAGCCAGGCCAGGCAGGTGGGGGAGCTCTGCCCTTGGCCCGCAGCCCTGACCGAGGTGGGGTCTCTTTCCTCCTTGGAAGGGGACAGTGGCTCCTGGGGTGATGCTGGCTGCCCCGGCCTACAGCCTGCAGCTGGCTCTGCTGGGAGGTGCAGAAAGCTCCCTGCACATGAGGAAGCTTTTGCCAGACAGCTGACGCTTTGCTAATGTGTTGGCCAGTGTGACTGCATGATTCCCGAGAGCTGAGAGCAGCTGTTCCCCTCGCGGTGGCTGTCCCTGAGAGGCGGCAGGAGGAGGCCTCTGCGTGTTGGCTGGGGTCTGGCTCCTGGAGCAGCCCTCGTTTCCACCTGTTTCCCCCTTCCCCCCAAGCCTCCCAGTTCTGGGCCTCCCCTTCCCTGGCTTTACTGGCAGTCCCCCTTTCTACCTCCCTGTGTCCAGCTGCTGTGTCCCCAGGGCTGTAGACTCTGCCTGGCGTGGCCTGGGGTGCCCAGAGCCTGGGGGGACCGGCCTGCTCGGTGCCTCCCTCCCACCCGTCCTGGCCCACCCGTGAAGGCAGCTTTCAGAGGCAGCCCCAGACTTGCTGTAAATGAGTGGTTCTCACTTGCAACTGATTTATTCCACAGTCAGCCTTGCTGAAGGCCTGCTGTGTCCCAGGCCAGGAGGTTCCACGGGGAATATTAAGATGCATCTAAATGGGCGCCACCTTCAGGGAACCTACCAGAGAAGGGGAAGTAAGACGCGGCATCCCGAACAAGAACACGGAGGCGATGCAAAGTTACATAGGCCCCAGGTGGAGGCAGAATGACTTTTAAGACCCTCCTCTCTGCTAGATGCTTTCATACACATAAATTCACTAAGTGCCCCCAAGAACACTGAGAGATGATCAGGCTTCACCTCCTCTCTCCACCTGCTCTGAGCCTGGGGACACGTCTGCGGAGCACACACACTAGGCTCTCTTCACTCAGGCTCCTTGCTGGGTGGTGCAGAGGGCAGGGGTTGTAAGGATGGGGGAAGAGGGGTAGGGGCTTCCCCGAGTGCCCCCCTCCAGGTGACAGGTGGGAGCCAGCAGAGGCTCCGCCCCTGCTCGACGGCCATCTCTACTGAGGGGCAGCAGCGCTGGCTTTCTCCAGGCCGTCACAGGCATTGCAGCTCCGAGTTTCACCACCCCTGGGCTTTCCTGTGACCCCATCCCCGTCTTGGCTAATGGTCCCTTCCAGGGCCAGTTTCATGGACAGGTGCCCTGTGCAATCACCCTGAGCTTAGAAGGGTCCCACCCTTGGTTGATTGCTCCGCTGCCCTCCAACATCTTGAAATTCTGAACCCTTTTTGAATGAGGGGCCTGCATTTTCCTTTTGCGCCAGGTCTGCAGTGCCCCTGCCCTGGTCACCTGATTAACCCGGTCACCTGATTAAGCTGTCCGGGTCAGTTGGCAAGTGCCATCTGCTTCCTGCCAGGTCTACTTTACAGCAGGCAAATGGAATTTGAAGGAAGCTCAATATTGTGCCTGAGGCCACACAGCTACTAGGTAGCAGAGCTGGGATTTGAACCCAGGGACTCCTCCTCCATAGCCCATGCGCTCTAACTCCAGGGATATGCCTGCGATGGAAATCTGCAGCATTTTGCATATACACTGATTGCTTCTCCTTTGATAGGAAAGTCAGGAGGCTTCCTGGGGCCTCTATTTCTCTGTTCATGATTCGGGTTGTTTTTCTGATTGTCTTGACTCAGCCTGGTTCAAAGCCTCCCTGCTGGGCTGAATCACTAATGTTGCTGCCCCGACCTCCTGGTGATGGAGGGGCAGGCTTCCCCCTCAGCTCCTGAACTGGGTTCTTTTCCAGCCCTTGCCCACCAACTTTCGCTCCCAGCGGAGAGACCCCCACTCCTGCACTGCAGCCAAGAAGCCCTGGCTTTGACATGACAGATGAGGAATGGAAATTTGGAAAGGGCTTAATGCTCTTGCTGGCTGCCTCTAATTTTATTTTGAAAGGAAAGAGAAGGAAAGGGGGGCAGGCGTAGACGTGAGACATTTCCCTTGGTGGGGATGAGCAGTGCATCAAGATAAACGGAAACTCCTTTCGGGTAACTGATCAGACCACCAAACTGTGTTCCTGGCAGACAGGTTCCTGCCTGGGGGTCGTCTAGGGGCAAGTTACAGAAGCAGAACCCTTGGTGCAGTGGCTAATCTGATCCCTGTTGGGTGCTCGGGGTCTGGAAGGAGGGTCTCACTTTCCCTCTCTGTCTTTGGTCCTGGCCTTTCTGGCCAACGCCATCCCTTTGCAGCCCACCGGACCTTGAGAGGGGAGGGGTGGTCACTGACTCCAGGATCAGACAAGCTGGATTCATTTGCTCATTGATTTCTTGTGGCCCTGCAAGTACAGTTCTGAGTCAAACCAGAAGGGGCCCACTTTCACAGGGTGACCTTGAACACTGTCTCTACCACTTCCTAGCTGGGTGACCTTGAGCATGCTCCCCAACCTCTCAGAGCTTCATTGAACTAGGGACACAAGGAAGGTCACACCGATTCTCAGCATAGATGTGGGCCTCCGAGTCTGTGCAGATAAAGTGCCTTGCCTGACATCTGGCATAAGATATAGACTTCCATACACTAATCACTATTGCTATTTGGCCAGACATGACTCAGGAGAGGGGTTGAAGGGGATGGTGACCCAAGGTTGGGCCCTGTTTACAGACACCCAGTGACAGGGGTGGGGCATGGGGAGGAGAGGCCCGAGGCGCCCCAACCCAGGAAACACAATTCAAAGAAAAACACTCTCAACTCTCAGAGCATCAGAGGCAGCATTTTCCAGCTGCAGATTTGTGGCTCCAGGGGGCACCCGTCTCTCCTTCTCCCTCGTTATTTAAAGTTGGAGGGGTGTATGAATCAACCAAATAATTCACGAGAATCATTAGCGACTCCAGGCGGCATCTTTTACCGGCAGTATTAAATTAAAAACAGCGCAAAACTTCAGCTTTTTAAAACACATCAGCTCCGTTTCCTCCCTCCTGCCTGCCGTAATCCAAGGCTGCTGGGATCTAATGAAACGAAATCAGCATCTCCGATCCCCCCTCTGGCTGCTGCGTACCTGAAAAATCGGCTCTGTGCTGGGGAGCTGAAGGGAGATGTCAGAATTGCAAGGGGTGCCTCCCTTCTCTCCCAGCACCGGGCTCTGGGGCGCCTGCCTGCCCCTCCAGAGCTGCCACGCTGCTGGCCATGTGGTGGCGGTGTGCAGAGGGGCCTGCAAGTTGCAGGGGCTTCTGTCTGCCCTTTTTCCCGTTCAGCATCTGTAGACACCCGACCCAGCCTGCGGTGCTCACACCTGCCAACCCCCTCACGGTTCCAGCGACACGGCACAGCAAGACTGTCTCAAACCCAAGCTCGTTGCCCCGCCCTGGCCCCCAAGGACGTCTAACTTGGGGTTCCCCTCACACCCCTAAACACTCAGCCAGCTGGGTGTGCAACCAGAAACTTTGTGGATGGGAGAGTCCTCTTTGTCCTGAAGGCGGGAGAGGTTCTTCGGCCCCTGGATGTCGCGCACCTGGGCGGCCACCAGGCCCCTTTGCACCAGGACGCTGCAGCGTTTGTGTGGAGCAGCTCCACGTCTGGGCACCTGTGCCTGCTGTGGGAGGCTGTTCCGCTGCTCCCCAGCCAAGGCCGGGAGGAAAGACGCCTGACAGGCTTCAAGTGCACCAGGGGCGTGGTGCCACCCTAATTGAGAACTGCTGACCCCTACTCCCTACTCTCAGCCTCTCTCTCCTTAATGCTAGTTTTTCAGAAACAAGAGCTGATCATTTCAAGCCTCTCCCTAGAAACCTTTGCTGATTCCCAGGGTTAAAATTCTGTTTCATTGTGGCAGCATGAGGGTGTGTCTGTACTGGCAGGGCTGGGAGGGGGGTGTGGGCATTACCTACCTTGGCAAAGTCCTGTCTCCTTAGTGGGGCACCGTCAAGAGAGTGGCACCCCTGCCTGAGCCCTTTACTCTGTTCCTCGAGGCCAAGCTACATACCCCACTTCCCTGCCCCTGCCCGAATGGCTGCAGTGCTCCGGTGTCCCTCTGCTGGTCAGATCCCCCGGCACCAGGAGCTGCAGTGATGGGAATCAGCCTGTAGTGCTGGGTGGGCCTGGGTTCTGCAGTGCCCATTTCGGGGGCAAAGCTGAGACTCACAGAGAGGTTATGCTCAGGCAGAGAGTGGTGGCTCTTCCCAGCCCCCGGCCTATGCTCCAGAACCTTCTGGAAGTTAACCTGTCAGTCTTTCATTAATTCACCCATCTGTTCTCTGAGGTTCCCTGTGCAGTTTCTGCTGGGCTTTCTCCATGGCAGGAGGGGCATCCTGGCTGGTGCAGTGGGAAAGGCAGGAGGGTTAACACCCAGGCGAAGCCTCACAGAACGGGGGAGGGACGGCATGGGTCCAGTGCTTTAGTCCGTGGTCCGTCAGCAAGACAGTTATAGGGTGCCTGGTTCTGCAGAGGCCATGGTGGGATTGAGCCCAGTGCCCATGAGGAACACACCCAAGAACGTGCACTCCACTGCCCCTTGCCCTTCCCAGCCCTCTCTCCCTGACCTTTCCCTCCTGCTTCCTGGGTCCACCTCCCAAATAAATACCTGCCCCTGAGTCTTCAACTCAGGCTCAGCTTTCAGGGAGACCCAGACTGAAGCCAGCAGGTACAGCTGGTCTGGGATGCAGAGAAAGAGGACCCAGTGTTTGCTGCAGGATGTGGGCTCAGCTGGGCCACAGGCCAGCTCGAGACAGGCCTGCTGATGAGGCCTGAGCAGACCAGCTCCAAGCCCCGTCCAGCTTCCCAGCCTGGATCTGGCTTCCCTGCAGAGTGCGGAAGAGGTCGATTGTCTGGGGGACGTGGGAGGGCTGGTGGGGGAAAGCCAGGATGGGCACCTGCCACTGTGTGAGTAGGCCCTCCCAAGGAGCGGCAGGGGTCACCGGGGGCCAGAGGGGTGGGGACCCGGCACAGACTTTCTGAGTTAGCTCGGAGGTGCCGAGCACCGTCCCGGGGTCACTGCTCTGCTGAGGAGCAGCTGGCCACACAGAGCATATCCTGATCAGCAGGCCGGGCCCCTGGGCACCTGACCAAGGTGGGGGCCCCGCTGCCTGCTGGACTGACCTGATCATATGTTGGCTCATCTGCCTGTATGTTTCCTGCTCAGCCTCCTGCAGTGCTTTGCGGGTGATAGGGGCTCATCACTGAGGATGGAAATAGGGTGAGACCCCCAAAATCAAAACCAGGAATCATTCCTGAGGTGCTCTTCCCTGCTCTGGAGAAGGGTGGGGAGCTCCCTATTGGCTTTGGGGTGGTTGTACCATAGGGAGGGGGCACAGAGAGATGGACAGATGAACTTGAGGTGGGGGGCTTTGGACCCTGTCCCAGATTACGCCTTGACTGTAAATGCTCTTTCCCCTGGCCTGCCGGCTCTTGGCTCCGTCCCGTTCCCTAAATGAGCCGTCATCTCCTATACCCCCTACTCTGCCTTTCTCCACCCCCAGCCCAGTCTAGACCTGCCTGGAGGCCTGGATGGCAACCATATGTTTAGGATGCTTGATTGCTGCTGTTGTGGGCCAGAAGAGCTGTTTGAGAAAGGGTACTCAGTCAAAGCTGTGTTTATATACACAAGGGCTGGCGTCTTTTTATTATGCATAATTATATGCTTCTTAATGTAGAGGCATTGCAAGCCATTCTTCCTTCCCCTGGTGAACTTGCAGCCTGGGAGGGTGTGTGTTTGGGGTGGGTGGGGGCCAGGATGGCTGCGCTCCTCTCCTTGCCCAGGTGGGGCTGTGAGCCTGGGGCACCGAGGGTCCATCTGATAGGTGAGTGGGCACGCTTGCTGTAAGTGAGAGAGCTGATTCTTCCGGGGGAACCTGGGGAGATGAGACGTGGCAGTGCCGACGTGGAGATGTTGCAGATCAGAATGTTAAGCCTCATCTCTCTCCCTCTTTGTCTTTGAGCCGCAGCCTCCGATTTGCCCTCCTAACACTGTGAAAGGGAAACGTTAGATCTTCCCAGCAAAGCAGTTGCAAGAGCTTGCACACCGCGATTCGCCTCTTCTCCCTAAGCGTCACAGGCGACTCCAAAGCCTGACACAGTGATTAGACCCCATCATTAGAATTCAGGTGAAGCTTTCTGATAATAACAATAAGAATAAAACCTTTTTGTTTGTATAGTGTATGTGGTGAAGAGCAAGTCCTCTGGGGTCAGATGACCTGGGATCAGTCTAGACACACCTCCCAGCTGTGTGACTCTGGGCTTGCCATTTGACCTCTCTGAGTCACCATTTCCTCGTTGGTAAAATGGGAACTGTATTAGTTCCTACACCATGTAAAGCATCTAGCATAGTGCTTGGCACAGGGAAAATGCCCCCTGACACTCTGCTCAGACATAGTGAACACTCACTGAATAGTTGGAATCCAGGGATTTGGAGTCAGGGTGCTTTTTGTTTATCAGCCTTAGGGCTGGGCTTACTTAACTATAATGTGGTGAAGCAATATATTTGCCCCACAGGTCTGTAATAGCTAGATTAATTGAGAGATAAAGCACACGAAATTCTAGTGTGGTGCTTGATGCCAGTTCATGCCCAGTTTTACTGGTTGCTGATATTCCAGGGAATAGTAGCTTATTATTTAAAGTATTTTTATTTCCACCAACCCACATGACTCTCAAAACAACCTGTGGTCTAGTGAGCCTGTTACCAGCCCCTATTTTACAAATAAGAGGTCAGGTGACTGGCCTGCTCTTTGACAGCAGAGGGGTCCACCCCCATGCCCTGTTTAATAAATGTTTGTCACTTTAATTTCAATGCCAGTGGTTTGATCCCTTGAGAACATCCCCCAACTTTTAAATGTAGGAGATGCTGGAGCCCTGGGATGCTATGCAAATCCCTCCTCTTCCCTCTTCTTCAAAGCTTGCTTCTACCAGGAAGCCCTCTTGGGATGAAGTCATCAGGTCACTGTTGAGAGCCCCTTTTCTGGGCTTCCTACCCCAGTGAGGAGGGAGGTGGGAAGATAGGAATCTCACTGAGCTTGCCAGGCTGACACTGAGCTAGGTGTGGCGACCCTCCAGGGACCGAAGCAACACGCCCAAGGTCTTGATTCTTCTCCAGGCTTTATTGTCTAATCTCTCGCGGCGGTTACAGCAGTTGTCGGGCAGCCCCCCTCCCTCCCGGCGGGCTCCCTTATATTCAGTCACCCAACCAATCCGGGACAGTATCATGCGTGACCTGTAAGCGGATAGGTGTCACATGCCACTCTAAGCGGGCAGCACGAGCTGTGCACGGGTACGGAAGTCTGCTGGGCCAATCCCCAACAGGGAAGAGGGGAAAGGGTGGTGAGCGGGAAGCAGGCGCCATCTTTAGGGCGTTGTCCAGCTAGAGTGGGGCTCAGCCTCGGCCGTAGGCCGGGCCCCCACACTAGGTATCACCCTGGAAGAAGTAGACAGATGCCTGCATGGGAGCAGGATGCATTCCCACATGCCTGCTTGGGACTCAGGGATCGGGGTGTGATCAGGTGTCCTGTATATACACGACATGTCTGAGTTAATGATTTTGTCTTATGACCATATTGACCCTGTCAGAACATCCTAAATGTCCTAACATTGTCCCCCAAATGTCCTAACAGCTTTAACCCCCAAACATTACAAAAGCTAGGCAGTTAGAGCTAGTTTTCGAAGTTACCTGGGCATGCTGTATTTTTATTTGCTGAATTGGGCAGCTCTAGAGATTGGTGACTTTATTAGGTGGGGGTGGCATGGGGTTGGGGTGGAGGTTCAGGCCCTCCCAGAGCCCCTCCACAGTACCAGGGATCAGCCTTCCTTATGGTCTTGCCACCTCCCCATCCTGACAGGGGTGGGACCTGGGGCTCAGAGCCAGGAGATGCCAGGCACCTGGGGTGCAGCCTGCATGAGCCTGTGGATGGACAATAAGGGAACCATCATCCCTGGTAACAGAGAGATTCACCACCTGAAGGGCATCCCCTGCCCCATGTAGATGCAGTCAGTTCCTAAACACTTTCCCCTGGGTTTGTTTCAGGGACATGGGAGGCCCGGTGACTTCTCTCCCCTTCCCACCACCAGCTCTTCTCCAGAGATGTAGAGCCAGGATTTGATCTTCCCTCTCACTTCCGTTACTTTAGCACCTGACTTACGGAGCCATTATCCCTTGAAGCGTTCTTCACTTGACCTTTGGCAACAAAATTCAAAGAGCTGCAGAGCCAGCTTCCTTCTGCACCTGGACAGTTCCTACCCCGGACCTCCAGGGGCAGCCAGTCTCCCCCTTCGTTTAGCTCCTTTACAGGCTGGCTTTGCCACTCATGGCTAAATGACCTTGGATGAGACCTCAACCTGTCTGAAATTTATTTTCCTAATGTGTAAAATAGAACGGTTGAATAAATGCTCTCTAAAACCCCTCACAGATCTGTGATTTCTCTCAGCCAAAGTGGAGATTCCCCACCCGCACCAGCCCCAGCATAACAGAGTTCAGAGGTCATGGGGGAGCCCAAGGGGCCATCTGCCTCCTCTAGCTCACCTCCCAAACCTTGACCCCACCTCACCACCAAGGTCAGCCACTCACAAGAGGGGTAGGAGGTGGGAAATTGACAAAGTCATAGAAGACAGGGAAGGACGACTTGGACTGAGATTCTCATTCCATGAACAAAGTGCATTAGGAATTGATTTCCCCTCCTCCTGTTTACTGTGGGGTTTCCCCCCCCGCCCCTCTGGTGCAGAGAGGAAAGGCTTTGCATCAAGATTAGTTGTTCCACAGTGAGACTGCATTTTGCCCAATGCATTTGCTATTATGGGAGCCTGAGCACCATTCACAATAACTTGAGTCCCTGGCCCTTGCTTTTTTTCCCCTGGTTTCTTTCCTCCTGTAGACAAACAGGGTCCGAGAGGGAGATGGATTCTTCCCAGGTTGAGGGCTGGGTGTTTGGCTAAGGTCCTGGGGAAGGGCCATGCTTGCCCTTCCTGCTCTCTTGAGAAAGCTGCTGATGCTTCTGTCTCTCCAGAGGGACCAAGGCTGTGGGTCCCTGTCCAGGAGCCTAGGTGGGCAAAGACCATTAGCAGCACCTCTCAAAGGTGAGGAAGAGGGATCGCCTGTTCACCCACAGGCCGGCCAGGGTAGGGGAAGGGGAAGCAGGCGGCTCTGATAAGGATGAAACAAAAGGAATGTGTTTTCAAAGATTCCCCCAGGCCCCAGCAGGATTCTGCAAAACTGTAATCCTGTTTTGTAAATAGATGGAATTGCCTTTTTTTCTTCTTTTAACCCATCTGAAATGCAAAGCCAGCTGCTCTCTCTCTCTCTCTGTGTGTCTCTCTCAAGACAACTGTCAAAATGGGGAGGTAAGCTGCCTGTTTGTCTCAGTGTGAGGACGCAGTAAGTGAGCTTCAGGGAGGTGTTGATCCCAGAGGTCTGGTCTGTTTGTCTCTGAAGCTTGGGCCAGTCAATGTCCCAATCAACAGTCCATTCATTCAGTTCAGAAATAGACTCCACAGACCAATTAGGAAAACTGAAGCAGAATGGAGAACGGGTAGCTCCCCTTGAATCTTTACTGAGACCACCTGCAATCACTGCATTTGAAAGACACAAGGATCCTCAACAAAGCACCTGGGAACAGAGCCTTACTAGACCTCAGCAAGGGGACTGGCATCATCCCAGATCAGTGGGACCACTGAAGGGTTTTAAGCAGGGTGTGGCATGATCACATGTGTGTCCTAGATGCTGTTGGTGACCACATGGAAGTGGGGTGGGTGGCCAAGAGTGAAGGAAGGAAGCCTGGGTGGAGGTGCTGCAGGAGCCCAGCTCGCAGTGACAGCGGTGGCCTTAAGCAGGGCAGCTAGAGAGCTGGGCATGGATTCTAGGTCTGTTAATGGATGTGGATGGGCAGCCACGGCTGGCTGGTACCTGGACTGGGCACCAGGTGAGTGATGGTCATCTCCACTACCGTAGATGGTAGGGGATGCAGAGGAGGACCCAATCTGATGATGAGTGGACCTTGGGACTTTCTGAGTGTGTAGTCCCTGGACCTCGGATGGAAGCTCAGGGCTGAGCAAGTCATCTGGTGAATTTATACCTCAAATTTTTTTTTTTTTTTTAGAGTCATCTCAATTTTTTTTTTTTTAGAGGGCATCTCTCATATTTATTGATCAAATGGTTGTTAACAACAATAAAATTCAGTATAGGGGGGTCAATGCTCAATGTACAATCATTAATCCATCTCAAGCCTAATTCTCGTCAGTCTCCAATCTTCTGAAGCATAACGAACAAGTTCTTACATGGTGAACGAATTCTTACAAAGTGAATAAATTCTTACATGGTGAACAGTACAAGGGCAGTCATCACAGAAACTTTCGGTTTTGATCATGCAATATGACCTATAAACCATCAGGTCAAATATGAATATTCATTTGATTTTTGTACTTGATTTATATGTTGATCCCACATTTCTCCTATTATTATTATTATTTTTATTTTTAATAAAATGCTGAAGTGGTAGGTAGATGCAAGATAAAGGTAGAAAACATAGTTTAGTGCTGTAAGAAGGCAAATGTAGATGATCAGATGATCAGGTGTGTGCCTATGGACTAAGTATTAATCCAGGCTAGACAAGGGCAGCAAGACATCCACGGATGCAGAAGATTTCTCTCAAAGCAGGGGGGGTGAGGTTCTGAGCCTCACCTCTGTTGATCCCCAAATTCTCACCTGATGGCCCCCCTGCGACTGTGCCTGTCTTAGGTTGTTCCTCCCTTGAGGAATCTTACCCGTCTCTGGCTAACCAGTCATCTTCCGGGGCCATACAGGGAAATGTAAAGTTGGTAAGTGAGAGAGAAGCCATATTGTTTGCAAAGGTTAGCTTTTTACTTCTTTGCAGATTTATGCCCTGTGGCTTCTATGCCCAGCACTTGTCTCGAGGTATCTTTACCACCTGGAGGAATTATGATACTCGGTAAATTCGATATGAGGCACGAATTCTATTTAAAGTTTGTAATTAGGAAGGAAGAAGAAAAGCTATAGATGTAGCATATGAAGGAAACTTGGGAGGGTTGATTATTTCTTTGACATATCTTCTTGTATAGTACCTTAAGTATGTATAGGTTTTAAACTACTAACTAATTTGCACACACATATTGACATAATAGGAATACGGTGACATAAACAAAGCAAATCTATAATTACCAGCCATCTCCAGTGAAGCCAAGAAAACCATTTAGGCACCCTAGGCATTTGTGAAAATTTATCTATGATATGATGGATATTTTCCAACTGTACTTGAACCATCAGACAAATTAAAGCAGCCCATTTCTGGGATCTGTTCACATCCCATATGTTCTTTTAACCATAGATAGTCTATAGTCATGAGATTTTGGGGTGCTACAACTTGCACCCCTCCCAACTCCTGGTTGAGTTCCAACAGTACAGATCCAGTCAAATTCGTTGTCTCACTGTATGCACATGCCAGCCTAGACATCTCCCTCCTCCTTCTTATGGCAAGTCCAGGAGATGGTGGGCTGGATGCAGCCACAACCGCAGCATCGTCCGGATCCCTGTGGAGGCTTTTTGATGATCATCCCCCGGCACGAGTCCTCCAGAGAGTGCTGATGCCGGAAGCTCCTCCTCATATCGTATCTTAGTTCATTTTCTGGGTATCCAAGCTAGGCCTTGATCTTCTGCGTAGAAACAAACAGACCCTTTGCCCACACTTTGACATGCCCTCTATACCACTGTGCAGAACTCATTGGAGGTCAGCACACAGTAACTGCTTTTTTTTTTTTTTTTTAATTAAGAGAAAGGAATATTATCAGAAAAGAGAACCTCCATAGCTGATCATCTGACACCCTTTAAGTGATCAACATTAAGGATATTTAAAGCATGCGTTGATCTTTGATTTACCAATAGTTTTATCCTGTTAAGGAGTAATCCCCCTTTTCTTTCTTTCTTTCTTTTTTTTTTTTTAAATTTTTAATCTACACTTACCTGAAGAATACTATGTTTACTATGCTCTCCCCTATATCAGGTCCCCCCTAACAACCACATTACGGTTACTGTCCATCAGCTTAGCAAAATGTTGTAGAGTCACTACTTGTCCTCTCTGTGTTGTGCAGCCCACCCTCCCCTTTCTCCCTCCCCCCCATGCATGCTAATCTTAATACCCCCCTTCTTCTTCCCCCCCCTTATCCCTCCCTGCCCACCCATCCTCCCCAGTTCCTTTCCCTTTGTATACCTCAAATTTTTTAAAGGCAACTAGGAAGGAGCAGCCCAAGGGCTAAACACAGGATGACAAGAGGCAGGAAAGGAGAATGTGTCAGGCAGGGTTCTACAGAGATATATATATATACCTACATATATGGAGATTTACAGGAACTGGTGCAATCGGCTCAGGCAGGTATGGAGGGTGAGACATGCCATGATCTGCCACCCACGAGCTGGAGAACCAGGGAAGTCGGTGGTGTCATTCAGTCCAGTCCCAAGGCCGGAGAATGAGGAGTTCTGATTCCAAGGGCAGGAGAAGGTGGACATCCGGGCTCCGGGAGAGAGACCGAACTCCCCCTCCCCCTGCCTTCTCGTTCCATCTGCGTCCTCCACGGATTGGATGACGCTCGCCCACCCTGGGGAGAGTGGACCGCCTCACTCTGTCTGCTGGAGCAAGTGTGGGTCTCTTTCAGGAACCCTTTCACCGACCCACCCAGAACGAACGTTTCATCAGCTCTCCAGGCACCCCTGAACCCAGTCAAACTACACAAGAAATTCACCGTCACAGAGAGAATCTCAAGACAGCTGACGGTGTCTGCGTCTCATGATGGAAAGTTGAATAAGGTCTGAAGGACTGGATGTTTCCATCACAGTCAACAAGGCAGTTACCTCCACCCTCAGTAAATGCAGATCGAGTGGCAGGGTGGGAGCAGGGCCTGGTCAGTGTAAGCTGGGGCGACCAGGGTCCTAGTGTGGATTCTTAAGGCCTTCCTAGACCTTGCATCCCCCTGCCTCTTGAAGTTTGCCAACTGCATCAGCTGGCTGCAGTTCACTAGGGACACCAGCTGGCTGCAGTTTGGGACCCTCAGGACTAATAGTGAAGAACAGTAGTAGGTACTAATGGGCTATTTTAAAAAATCAACATAATTCATAGAACAATGATCGCCAGTCCACAGAAAGAGCTCTTGACCTGCTGCTGGATGGGTGGGGGGCATCCTGGCTTCCTCCTTCCAGCCACTGCCCCTGGCAGCCCCACGTGCCCAGATGGGACTAGCAGGAGACGGGTCGGGGTTTGCTCAGGGGGCTGTGAGGGGGCATATCCGTGGCTTCTGCAGGGGCTGTGGGCAAGGCTCACCAGCCTCCATCTTTGCCCAGGACATCCTGGAGGCAACCTGGGACTCAGGTGGGGCCCAAGGGGAGCAGTAGCCTGATTCCCTGAAATCCAACTCACCCCACGGCCCATATGCCAAACGGTCCATTTGCTGAATTTACTCGCTGTCTCCAACTCTTCTGTTTCTGTTGACTGGCTCTCATTTTGTTTTCATAATGGTATTTTAGGGAATTGCCCTTCAGCCCAGAAGAGGTTCTTGAGGTTGTTAGGCCCAGAGGCCCACTCATGTGTTTCATGTAATGGGGTTTATGGACGAACAAGGCAATATGAAGGCAGGAAGAAACCTCATAGGGCCCACGAGCAGCCAGATTGTCAGATGACATGAAAAAGATTAGAAAAGAAATAGAGCCTGCATCATGGAGACTGGGATGGGGGCAGATCCAGGTTCCGGGCGTCCTCACCACCAGTAGCGAGGATGGTCCTGGTCCCCAAGAAGGGAGCGCACACGTCTACAGCAGTGCAGCATGACGCACGCAGGCCGGAACCTTCTCTCAGTCACCGCATCCCCAGTGCCAGGCACACAGCAGCTGCTTATGGATGTAGTATGACGGGTGGATAAGCAGGGAAGTGGTTTGCACAGATGTTGGGCAGGACAGAACTCCAGGCTCGGTTCCCTCTCATGTCAGGCAACCTCCCTGCACAGCGAATGCGCACTAGCCAGCCAGGGCCTTCCCCGCTGGTAAAGGGTCTGTGCCGGGACCTGCGAGCACATTTTATCATTTATTTACTCTGTTGTGGGGACGAAGGGAAGGAAGAGTGATGGTCAGCGGTGGCCTGAGACTCACGCCCGGTGGCATGGCCTTGGGGACTGTGCCCAGCCTGTCCAGGGCCGTCTGCCTGTGCCAGCTCTCTCCACCCTGCACGGCTCCTCCTCCCACCCTGGTTCTCCCCCTTCCCTTGCCATTGCCCTCCCAACCCCATTCCCCTTCTCCCTCCTCACTGGCACAGAAGGGAAAGAAGAGGCACCCCCCATGGGAAGCACCGAGAGATGGACTGGCCCCTGGTAACAGCTGTGTGGGGGTCCTTTGAGGGTAGAGTGACCCCCACTGACCCCTGGGTATCTCTCTTATCTGGCCCCCTCATCTTCTGTCTTTTCTTCTCTCAGCCCCACCCTGGTATGGCTCAGCCTTATTCTTCTACACCTAAAACAGGCCGCCTCCCCATGGGCCCCTCCCCTGCTTTCCAAGGTTAGTTCAGATGCCCATCTGCCCGGCTACGTGGGTTCCAGGGCGACTGCCCACGTGGTTCTGCCAAGCCTCCCTGCATCCCAGGTAGGTGACAGGCAGGGCAGCCACGGCCAGTTAACCTAGGGATAATCAGGCCATCTCTCCCTCCCTGCCTCGCCCAAGTCCCTGGAGTTGGCTGGGCACCCCCAGGATGCCACGCTTCTTTGAAAAAGTACCAAGAACGAATCCTGCTGCCCCCATGCCCATGGGAACGTCTGTCTGTAATAGTACGGCTGCTGGCTTTCAGTTCTCTTGGGAGATGGGGACAGCATTGTCCCTTAGGAAGCTGGCACCTGTGTGCCCTGATGCCCTCCCCATCAGTCACCAGATAATGGGAGACCATTTCTCTTGGAAAGAAACAGCGCTGGGCTTTCTGTGCTGGAGTTGTTGCCGTGTAACCGTAACAGGTGGACATGTAGGACAGTAGCCCTTCCGGCTCACTGCTCATGCTGTTGAGAACAGCACCGGCCAGAAAATACTTGCTAATGGCCCGCTCCCAATCTCCTTCTAGATAATCATAAATACTGTGTAATTCTGGTTTGGAATTGAATCTCATCTCTCCATTTCTGGTCTGTTTCAGGTGGTGTTTTCCTTCTCCCTTGAGGCCTGAAAAGGAGACATTCACTGTGTGCATTTCTTTCCTGCCAGAAGTGGACATACAGACTCATTAATTCCTCTACACTGGTTCTCACCCCCAAACACTCACCTGGCTGGCCCAGGAGGGCACCTGCATCCAAGAGGACTCTTCTGAAGGAACCCTGCAGACCAGGGAACAGGTGTGTCCTGGAGGCAGGGGACTGGCCCCATCAGTGATCCCTGGTTCCTACACTCAAGACTGCTTCGGGGCCTCACCCCCAGAGTTTCTGATTCGGTAGGTCTGGGATAGGACACAGAACTTGCATTTCTAAGTTCCCGGGTGATCTTGATGCTGTGGCCCTGGGGACCACACTTTGAGAATCACTGGCCTAAGTCCTTGCTACTCAAAGTGTGGTCCTGGGTGCAGGAGCATTAGCATCGCCTGAGAGCTCATTAGGGATGCAGACTCTGGGCCCCACCCCAGGTCTAACACGAGTTTGCGTTTTAACAAATCCCCAGGTGATTTGAATGTATGATATAGTTTGAGAAGCCCTGATCTCCATGGTTTCTCAAGGTCTTGGTCTTGGCTGTACATTAGAATCACCTGGAGAACTTTAAAACATCCCAAGCTTGGGCTGTGCCCTCACCAATGAAGCCAGTGTCTCTGGGGCAGGGCCCAGGCATCCATGTTTTTTAAAAGCTTCCTGGGTGACAGTATGGAGGTCCCTCAAAATGCTCAAAATAGAAATACCATTTGACCCAGGAATCCCACTTCTAGGAATTTACTCTTAAGAATGCAGCACTCCAGTTTGAAAAAGACAGATGCACCCCTATGTTTATCGCAGCACTATTTACAATAGCCAAGATATGGAAGCAACCTAAGTGTCTGTCCCTCAGTAGATGAATGGATAAAGAAGATGTGGTGCATATACACAATGGAATATTACTCAGCCATAAGAAAAAAACAGATCCTACCATTTGCAACAACATGGATGGAGCTGGAGGGTATTATGCTCAGTGAAATAAGCCAGGCGGCGAAAGACAAGTACCAAATGATTTCACTCATACGTGGAGTATAAGAAGAAAGGAAAACTAAAGGAACAAAACAGCAGCAGAATCACAGAACCCAAGAATGGACTAATAGTTACCAAAAGGGACTGGGGAGGATGGGTGGGAAGGGAGGGACAAGGGTGGGGAAAAAGAAAGAGGGCACTACGATTAGCATGTATAGTGCGTGGGGGGCACGGGGAGGGCTGTGCAACACAGAGAAGACAAGTAGTGATTCTACAGCATCTTACTACGCTGATGGACAATGACTGTGAAGGGGTATGTGGTGGGGACTTGGTGAAGGGGGGAGCCTAGTAAACATAATATTCTTCATGTAATTGTAGATTAATAATACCAAAATAAAAAAAAATTTAAAAAAAAGCTTCCTGGGTGATTCCAGGCCGTAGCTGCATCTGAGAACTGCTGTCCTTGCTGGAGGAATTGGAGCAGCATCATGTCTCAGCCTGCTCTCACCTTGAGGGAGCCTGGAACAGTTGTTCTTCTTTCCTCTGCGGTCACGCAGGCATACCCACTTTCCTGGCTCAGGGTCATATGTCTCTCTGGTGTGCTTCTGTGGGCTGCAGCAGTGCATCCTTCTCCCTCATTCCAGTTTAGCTGATGGATAGAGAGCAGGACAAGCAGCAGAAGTGGCCAGAATTGCCTGGGCCAGGCTTTGCTTACCCTGCTAGCATGATTAGGGCAGCCCCTACAGGACTCACTTACCATATTTCTGAAATTCCACCAAAGGTCTTTTGAGTTAAATCTGGAGTGTCTGCTACTGAGCCAACCTACTACCACTCCCAATGCCGAGTCCATTGCAGACATCACTAGTCGATGAAGCATTCTTTCTCATTGAGCCCAGAGGTGGCTCAGAAGACCTTTCTCTGCAATGCTACAGACAGCCAGGACTGGCTGGACTTGGCACAGGTCATGGAAGCCATTAGCTATCCCAGGGTTGAAGGCATCAGCTGTATCTCACAGGAAGACAGCCCTGCCCCACCTGACTGCTTCCCTGAGAAGAACTGACCCAGGAGAAGCTGCTGTAGACTGAGGATGGGTTTGATGAGTGGTTGGCCATGAGGCAGGGGTCTGGACCTGGTGACCTGAGGAGCCCTAGCTCACCTGGACAGCCAGCTGTGACCTGGGCCCCCTGGACAGCCACCTGTGACCTGGGCCCCATGGACAGCCAGCTGTGACCTGGGCCTCCTGGACAGCCAGCTGTGACCTGGGCCCCCTGGACAGCCAGCTGTGACCTGGGCCTCCTGGATAGCCAGCTGTGACCTGGGCCCCCTGGACAGGCAGTGGTGTCTAGCATGGCTCTCTCATCTTCCAGGACCATCCTGGCAGGAACGGGTGCAGGAGGCTTTGCTGACTTCCAGTGACCTTGACTCCTAGCCCTCCTGCTTGGATGGAGAAGCATCTGTGCTGTTCAGCGGTCCTTGCCACTCCAGAGCCAGACTTTCAAATGACTTGCTTCATCCCGGGCTGCAGTGGGAGTGAGAGAGGCTGAGAGGCCACTTGCTGCATTGCCACTTTTCATGACAGCGCCTGAATGGAGTGACTCACCCCCAGCCCCACCCCATCCCTCAATGTCCCTGGGGGGGCCATGGGCATCCCTTCTTACCCCTCCCACAGCCCCACTTGCATGTCCTGAGCTGTCAGCAAAGCACATGCTGCCTGGATGGATTGACTCGTTGGGAGAGTATTTATTTTAAGAGTCATTTCACCTCGGATTTTGATGTGCTTGGCTTATTACCCATAAATATCCACTAATAGAAAAGGGGTGGACTCTGGTTTTGGAGGGAGGCCAAGAGCTGGCATTCCCGGGGGAGGCGAGGAAGCAGATCACGTAATTGGCCTCCTCAGTGCAATCCAGTCCCATCCTGCACCCCAGGTGAGCACTGGCACTGAGCTGGTCCTGGGCTGTGCCCGTACATGCTCACCCATGGGCAGGCGCGTTGAGGTGATCCAGTCTCAGACCTTCCCAGAAAGAGGGGGTCTCCACCCAACAGCTCCTGTGCTGGGGGTGTTCTCAAAAAGGTTAGTGCTGGAGGCAGCTTGGTGATCTTGACCTGGTCCTTCAAAGGGACTATGGGACAGAGGGCTGTGAGAGTATGTAAGGATGTGGATGTCTGCGTGTCTGTGTGTGCGTGTGAGTGTGTATAGTATATGACACATACGGATGCTGACCACGTGTCTGTGTGTATAGGGGGTGGATCCTGAGACCTCCTGTTCCAACTCAAGTGTCCCACTGAGCCCCACCCTCTGAGGGCCAGGACAAATCACCACCTGTAGCCAGACCAACACTTCCAGCGTATTTAAGGCAGAATCTCCTGTCCATTGTGTTAGCAAGGTCCTCCTGGGGCGCATGCCACACTGATGTCAGCCCACAGGGACATTTTCTCCTCTTTGCTCCAGCTCCTCCTCTGCCACCCTTCCAATCCCCTAATCCTTAATGCCTTCCTCAGTCCAAACCTTAACACAGGTCCCCATTAGTGAATGTCACTCTTCCTGAGCCCCTGGGGCAGGCATATGACCCATGCCTGACCAATCACAGGACCTATCCCTTCCTCGGCAAAGCTATTGGTTCAAGAGGTGGAACAGGCATGAGAGCAGGGCCAATCAAAGTCCTTCCTTGGAATTGGTCCATGGATTCTGGGAGAAGGCAACTTTTCTTGCTCAGGATGCTCCAGTGGGCAGGTGTGCGCATGCCGTTTCTGGTGGCCATCTGCACCATGTGTTAGAGAGGGCCTGCCTGCAACCTGGATGAACAAAGATGAAAATTGGGTGGGGGTGAGTGGGAGAGGAGGCAGCTAGACCAAGGGGCAGTTGTAGATGTACATGCAGACAGAGAAGGCATATTGTTTCTGCAGTCTTGGTTCCTATAGTCTTTCATTCTGTGAGCTATCCCAGAATCCTCCAGAATCCACAGGTAAGAGCCAATAAATTCCCCTTTTGCTAAAGCTTGAGTTCAGTTTCTGTCACTTGCAAATTAAAGAGTTCTGGGTAATATTTTGGCCTTCCCAGCCATGTCCCACGTGTCTGCCTGTCCTGAATCTCTGGAGCTGCGGGCCCTGGGTCACGGAGTCCTGGTGTTCTCTCTCTTCTCTCTCCTCTGTCTGCAGGATTAGAGTCAAACATCTTTTTCTGAAGCATCTCTTTCCTTCTTCCCTCCCCTACTCTGCTTGCTGGTAAGGCACACGGGCTTTGCCTTCCTCCCGACTACAGAAATAAAGTAGCATATTTAGAGAATTTTCTGGGTGGTTGCAAATGAGAAAGGTTGAGAAGCCTAGGGTGAAGACATAACTCAGGTTTTCTTAGTTATTTGGACATACAGGGTTGAGGTGGCTGGACCAAAAGGGACAGGATGAGTGTGGCGCTCTGGGCGACTGGGCTCTGCTTTTCCTCTTTGGAAAGCCCCTTCGTCCACAAGCAAAGCCCCTTCGTCCACAAAGACCCGCCTCTTTTTGCTCCCTTCATTTATACCCAGTTACCTGAGTATCATTAGTAGGTAGGGCCAGTTTACTATCTTTACTACTTTTTTCTAAATGGAATTATCTGGGATTTCCCCCCTCTTTCTAAAAGTAAGTTGCAGTCATGACAATAGAGCAAAATAAAACCAAGGTACATCAAGTGGAAGATTCCCTGCCTTTCGTGATGGCCCAAGCTGTAGTTGGTTACTAAGTGGCCCTTCTCCAGTCTTCCATGAATTTTGTTTCTAATACGAGTCCTCCCAGCAACTGTGTGCTCATCTCCCCGCTCTGGACACTCAGCCCCTCCTGTTATGCATGGCCTCTTTTGTCCCCAGATCATGTTCTAGAATTGTAGAATCTTGGCAAGGCAAGGTCGGCTCATTCAACCTTCTGTCCAATGTAACAATCTCGGCCACAGAAACTGACATATGGCGAGCTACTGAAGCATGCACGCTACTGCAACAGGCAGATCGCTACCTTCTGGGGCAGCCCCTCCACTATGGGGCAGCTCTAATTGCTGGAAAGTTCTTCCCGCTGTTTAGCTAGAATCTGATGCCAGGATGCCCCTGGTTGAAGGCCTGCCCTCCGGAGCACTGCAAAGTCAATCTGTTTCTCTTCCGCATGACAGCTTTCACACTGCTGAAGGCAGTTAGCATGTCCCTTGTGGATTTTCTCTTTCTCTGGTTAAACACCCTGATTTCTGAAACAACAACATCAGAGGAAAAGCCGTTTTAGAGCTCTCACTGACCTAGTTTTTACGCCCTTCAGTGCCCCTCTTAAAGTCTGGTGCCCAGCCAGAGTGAAATTCTCCAGAAGGGGCTTGATCCAGGACCAGCCACGGGGACACAGTGATCCCACACTGTCAGCTTGGCACTGCACGTGCTTCGCACTCACTAGGAGCCTTACACAGATGCCTGGGCCCGGCCCCAGAGGTTCTGCATCAGTAGCTCTGGGATTAGGCCCAGGAATCTGTACTTCTAAGAAGAGCTCCACAGCCAGTTTTCTGTTGATAAGCCATTTTTCTGTAGGAAAATGCAGATGTGTAGGTAACATGGATTGGACATGGTGCTGCAAATCAGCGTATTAGTCAGGATGCATTTGTTTGCAAGAGGTTGAAACCCAACTTTAGCAGCTTTGCATAGAGGGAATGCACTGGTCCAGGAGCTGCGAGGGTTTCTGGGGTAGCAGTAGGGACCTGGCCTTGGGGACTGGAACTGAGGACTCAGAGCGCTCACTCCTTCTGCCTCTCATCGGTTGCTTGGCTTCACTCTGGAGAAGGATCTTTCTGTGTGGTGAGGAACAAGGCCCCAGGTAGCCAGATTCACATTCTCCCAGTTTATCAATTTCAGTGGGTAAAGGTAGTTCTCTCCCCAATATCTTTAATTCTAGGGAAGGATTTTTACTTACTGTCTTGAATCTCCTTTTACCTGATCACTGTGGCCACAGAGATGGGATACTGTGATTGCATCATGGACCTACCCATGTCTGAGGCTGGAGAAGGATTAGGACACTAGGCAAGGGTGGGTGAGCTCTCCAGGAGGGGATGCTGGCCACGTGTCCACAGCAGTCAATCTGCACAGAAGGCTGGCCATGGTTTTCTTAGGAGGAGAAAGCTCTAGTGCAACTTTTGGAATGAAGCTCCATTCATAATAAAGGGATCTTTAAGGGATCTTGTTATGATCATCTAATCAAGATACTATTAAGGTGGAAATAGGAAATACTGGAGTAACAATAAGCACCAGTCCAGGCATTTATGAAGCTTGACGACTGATGCCTGCAGAGACTGGTGGGTCCCATTTCTTTTGGACTGGTCTTTGCCTGTTTCACTGGCACACACCTCAGACTAAGAACATGTACAGCCTGGGACCATAAGATACACAGCTTCCCTGCTTCTTATACCCATTGTCCAGTATTTGAAGGTTGTTTGCAGGTTGCCCATTAAACAGAATGCACATACTGTATTCCATCTCTTTATGTCTGTCCACTTTCCCTAGTTTGTGGTCCCTCAAAAGCAAGGTCTAGGTCTCACATATTTCTATCCCAGCATAAACCCAACACCATGCCTCAGGGTGGCACAAATGGCTAGCTGGCCAACAAAAATGGTCTTACCCTTCCTGGGTGTAGACCGATGGCTGGAAGATAGCTGCCCAGCCAGGCACCACGATTCCTAGCCCTCTTGCATCAAGGTCGATCCGCATGACAAGTTCTCACCAACGGAAGGAGCAGAAGTGGTGGGTGTTACTTCTAGGCCAGGGTGGTTGGTTAAGCCTTGGGTGTGAGATGTCCATGTTTTATTTCTTTTCTCATCTGCCAGATGGATGCAGAGGCTCCAACAAGGACCTCCAGGGTGTCCTAGGGACAGCGGAGCCTGAAGGTGGAGAGAACCTGGGTCCCTGCATCAACACCTGGAGGAGGGTCTCTCCGAGTGCTGACTGACCAGTGACATCCCCTTGCAACTGCACGTGGATGCAAAATAGCCTTTTTCTATGTTGAGCCCCAAAGATTTGGGGACCGATTGCTAACATTAATTACTCTGATTACTATACAGGCAGGCTTAGTTCACGTCCAAGCCTGCTTCCCATCCCATTCCCTTTCTGTGTCAGATTTCCCCAGGGGGCAGCTGAGTTTCTCATCCTGACCGTTACAAAACCAGATTTGCATGGTGACACCAGGCTGGCTGCGCGGTGTCAGGCTCTGTAAGAGCTGGGGTGCTGGAGTGCACTGCCCGCTAGCTGACCTTTTTTTTCATATATTTGTTAGCACGACCGTTCATTCATTCACTCCTTCATTCTTTCAGCCAGACACGGAGGTAGGGTGCCCTGGGTGAACAGACCTGGCTGGCACAGCCCTCTGCTGGGTTCTCCTACCCGCTCTATGTGTCAGCAGGCTACAAGCCCCTGGTGTGGGTGTGGCTGCTGTACAAGTTGGATACCATGCAGGGTGTGATATAGTCCAAAGTCAGAAACCACACCAGGCATTTTAGCAGACAGAGTTTAACAGAGGGCTTGGTTAAGCCCTACTAGAGAACCCCAAAGGTTCTGTGGTCCCAAGGGACCATGGAGGTGGCAACTGCAGGGAACAGCCCCACCCTGAGTGCAGGGCGGAACAAGGCAGAGGCCGGGCTTATCAGAATTTAGGGCTTGGAGGTGGGGCCCTGTGGAGCTGGGGCCCAGTGCTCTGCAGGAAGGGGCAGGCGCTGGCTATGCTGCTGGGGATCTGAGAGGGCACATGACCAGGGGCTGGCTCTGCTAGTGCAGAGAAAGAAAGCTGCAGACTGGAACCTACTACTGGTAAGTCACTGTTGCCAAGGTGACCTTGAGAGGCGCGCGGAGCAGAGAGGAACAGGGGTCGGCGGCTGCCTCCTCCTGCCTCCCCGTTCCCTCTAGCGCCCCTGCTGGCAGGAGCTAACCGGTGCAGCGGGCAAAGCAGAAAGGGGAATCCTGAGTCCCCCCCACCCAGCATCTCGCAGGCTAGCCTGACCCAGGGGGTTTAGAGAAGGGCGACAACAGCTTTAGGACCAGCACAGACAGTTTGGGACTTGAATCTTCTCGTCTGGTCATTTTGCTGAGGGGCAGCCTCTCTGGAGTTGAGTCTAAGAGCTGACATCTTGACAACACGCCTGGACCTGGGTTTCCTAGTGACCGGTGGAGACCAGCTCCAGACAGACCTGCATGTGGCCTGCACTGCACACTCGGCAGGGGAAATCCGCAGCATGAGCCACTCAGGGGCAGGTAGGGACTGAGGCTGGGGTACAGAAGTGGGTCTCCCACCCACAGGAGCTGCCTGCTGGAGGGGACAGCGTTTCCTGGACCCTCCCAGGAAGGTGGCCGTTGCCTCTCAGCCTTTTGGCCAAGACTGAGAATGCAGGACGCAACCCTTTAGCTTACTGCCATATGACCTTGAGAAGAGAATGACCTTCTCCAGGTCTTGATTTCTTCTTCCTCACGATCCCCTCAGAGGGCTGTCATGTGGATTAGGGATAATGTACATAAAGCACAATGCCTGGCACCCACCAGACACTCGATAAAGTGGCTGGGATTGTGATTTCTCATGGGGGCCAGAGATGGAAGGAGCCTGCCTTTGTCCTCCAAGCCTGTGGGTGGCCTTACTTTATGGGCTGGAGGGCCTCCAGGGAGCCAGAAGCTAGGCAGGGAGGGGGCACATTGGTGCCTGTGGCCCCCAGGCCCTCCTGAGTCATAAGCCCTGCCCAGGGAGGCCGGCCCATCCTGACGGGGCCCTTAGAGGCCCAGGACCAAAGGCAGCCACCCTGCCCAGCGGCACCCTGCCTCCCAGCCCGTGGCGGCCCAGAGGAGGGGTATGCAAATCCTTAAGCCCTAAGCATCATCTCCAGACTCTGCTGCAGTGGAAGGTTGGATCAGAGCAAGGGGGTATAAAGAATGTCAAGCAAGATTCGATTAGAATTTTTATTTTGGAAAAACCTTCATCAAAATATGTATATCTAATTAGGACAATTACAGCACAGGAACAAAAAACTGATTAAAAATCAGACACTCCATAAATTATAAGTGTTTTCCTCCAGCTGGGGCACATCTCTGGCTGCTGAGCTGCAAGGCCAATCAATGGAGCTGGAGCTTAAGGAGCAGCAATGGGGAGGTGGTGACTCCCAAGACAGGACAGAGGGGGTAGGTGTTGAGAGCAGGCTGTGGGGGTCCCGCAAACACCTGACTGTCTCCCGGGGGTGTGCGGGCAGCTGGGTCTGCTCAGGGGCAGGAAGAGCTGGTGGCGCCTTGGCTGAGCCTGTGCAGGGGAGTGTTTATGTGTGTTACTTTCATGAGCCTGAACAGTAGAGCATGTACGTGCACATGTGTATGTCAGCATAAGAACATCTGTGCAAACATCTGTGTCATGGCAAGAAGATGCAACTGCCTGGGCGTAAGCAAAAGGCACAGCAGCATCTGGAGTCTTGTGCCAGAGGCAGGCGTTGTGCAGAGGGAGAGCAGGTGGGCGGCCTGGCATATGTGCCCGGGTATCCCCAGCATGCATGTAGTGCATGGGGAGTGAGTCCAGCATGTCACCAGGCAGGCAGAGCTGCCCTTTTAAGATATTATAAGATGATGCCATCCCACAAGGATGTCCACATGCCAATCCCTGAGACCTGTCACCTTCCATCACTGAAGGGACTTAGCAGGTATGAATAAGTGAAGGATCTTGAGGTGGGTTGCTTATCCAGATCACCTGGGTGGACCCAGTAATCCCAAAGGTTCTAAAAGGTGGAAAAGAAAGAGAGGTGACAAGAATAGTCGGAGGAATGCCACGTTGCTGGCTTTGAGGATGGAGGAAAGAGACCACGAGCCACGGTATAGACACAGCCTCTAGATGCCGGAAAGGAAAAGGCCTCTCCTCTAGAGGATCCAGGAGGAACACAGCCCTGCCGATGTCTTGATTTTAGCCCAGTGAGATCCATGGGGCTATAAGATAATAAATTTGTGTTGTCGTTTCAAGCCACTAACTGTGATAATTTGTTACAGCAGCAATAGAAAACGAATACAGTAAATACGACTGTTCTCCTATCTTAGAGTAAAGAAATCGGAACCCAGAGACATAAAGTACTTCACTCAAGCTCACCCAGCGAGCAGCACAGCCATGGCTTGAGGCAGTCTGAGCTCAGAACCCAAGTGGGACTCTCCCACCTGTCCGCTGACCTGCACCACCTCCCTCAGAGCAATCGCAAGGGCCAGACTGCCAGTTTCCAGGCAAGCTTAGAGATGCCCCTTCTTCGCTGCCAGCTCACGTAGGAATTAGCCCTCAGATAGGGCCTATTCTGGGAAGAGAACGCTGAAAAGCCTGGACACCTTCCATTTAAAGCCTTCGTTGAAGGCAGCTTGTGTGTCCTTCCTCCAAGTAGAGGAGGGGGTTTATGTCTGAGCCTGGGGCCAGCATTGGCAGACAGAGCTCTCGGCCTCCCCGCCAGTCCCCTCGGAACGTGGCTCTGGGCCTCAGCCCCCTTCCCTCGCTTCCTCCCTGTTCAACCCCAACGCCTCTCTTGGGGACACACTCTTGGGGACAGAGCCCTGACAGCTTCCTGGCCTTCAAGAGCTCAGGGGACGGATAACTGTGAGCTCAGAACCTCCGAGCCCTGGGCAGAAGGGGGAGCGGGAGGGTGGGCTGGGGAGCCCTCTGGCCCCTGACACTCACTGCCCGGCTCTGCAGCCACCAGCTGGCCACTCTGTGCCAAGAGGACTAGAGCACCATTCAAGATGGCTTGGGGAGGACGAGGTGCGGGCAAGAGACTCTAGCTTGGCATCCAGGTCAGCGGTGCTTCAGCACTCAGATCCCCTGCTGGGCCTCAGTTTCCTTGTCTGCAAACTGGTGGACTTAGAGAACATTCCAGGGAAGTTCTCCCTCTATTGACTAGGATTCTCCTCCTAACAGGTGGCAGTCCAGCATCCAGGGACCCGGACATGGTACTGCCCTACTTGTGTTTTCACAGAGGAAAGTGGGTATGGGGTGGAGCAGGGAACATGAAATGGGTGCCAGGCTGGGTGCCAGGTCAGGTTGGTGAGGCCTGCTTTGCAGGAGGCCGTCCTGGATGACCAGCGTGAGAGGCCCTCCCCAGATGCAACACCCCACTTTGGGCATCATTCCTTGCCCCAGTAGGCTGCTCTCTCCCAGGTCTGCTCTGCTGGGCTTCTCCCCTGGCCCCAAGGAGGGAGGGTGTTGTGTGGTGGGGAGAGGCTTGAGGGGAGCCCTCAGAGAACTTTGCAAAGGGGACACTTCCTGGCTGGGAGTCCCTGGCCCTTCTCATTCTCCATCTCCAGCAGGATGGTATTCCTTAAAACACATGTATCCCAGCATCAGAGAATATTGGTGCTGGTGGAGGTTGTATCGGGGGGACTTGTTAGTTAAGAAACAAGAGTGGATACAATCCACCCTAAAGTCTCACACTAAGTAAGCAACAGGCTGGAATTAGTTCCCCAGGCTCTTGACCTTCTAGCCTGAACATTCTTTGGAAAATACATTATCTGATTTTCTAGCTTGGTATGTAAACAGACTATCTCTCTTTTTTTTTCCAGTTATTTGCTAGAGTGCTCAAAATGCTCAGGCTGTCCATCTTATGGCCTCTCCCTGCTTAATTAGTCCAAGTACCCCAGGGACTTGCAGTGCTCTGAGGGCACAGCCCTGTTCCATTAGCTGAGCCTTGGTGCCCCTGGGGTCTCATCAGTCCCTTACTGCCATTACTTCCCACTACCACATGGTGTTGCTGTTGGAGACTGGTCCTACACAGCACCGTGAAGGACACTTACTAAAGGCAGGTCCTTCATGTGCTGAGTCCCAGCCCAGGTGGCACAGTGCCCCCCAAGAGTACCAAGTTTACAGCTCCCACTAGTTCAGACTCCCGTGGTCAGGGAACAATTCCCAATGTGTAAACAAGGAGCTGAGCTGGAATGATGATGTGGGGAGCTTCCAACAGCAGCTTGCAGGACCTTCTAGTAAAATCTTGCTCTTCTGCAGGAACCTTTCAGCCATGGTGTTGACCTAGGCCACAGGCCTAGCCTCCTTCTTCCAAGATAATTTTATAAAGCAAAGGATGCTTACTGCAAGGCCACGCTGCTTCACCCTGCCCTGCCAGATGCAGCTCTTTAACTTTGAATCTCAGGAAGGGAAGGTGGAGTTGTTTTTTCTCTCTCGAGTCCTGGGCCTGCATGCTCAGTTGTCCATGCATTTGTTTTGCTAGGGTATTTTTGGTGGCAAACAACAGAAACCCAACTGGAATTAGGGAATTCTTGGCCTGTGTAACTGGAAAGTCCAATCATTGGGCTGACTGTAGGCATAGCTGTTTCCCGAGGTTCAAACAATGTTGTCAGGATTTTCTGCTCCTCAGACTTCCACTTGGAGCCATTCTCGTGATGACTCCTCCGCAGCATGGACAACACAGCCACTCCCCCTGCAGGCTCTCACACTCCTAGTGCCAGCAGCCCCCATTGCAAAGCGCCATTTCTTAAAAGACATTTCTGCATTTTATCCTAACTTAATAAAGATGACTTCTAAAAAGGTAGTTACAGATGGCCTTTCACACCATTACACAACCTATCCAGGAAGGAAGTTCAATAGAAGCTAAGTGATTTAAGTAATTCCTGTACTCTAAATGCTACTTACCTCTGCAAAAAGCACATGTCATTTTATTGCAATAACTTTTAATTTGCAAAGTACAATTCCCAGCCCCTCTGTCTCCCACCCAGAAATATTTCAATATTAGGTTATGATTGTATTTCTTCCTTTTATACAGTCACATAAATCTTTATGTTTTCTCTTTTCATGTTTAAAGATCTTAACCTTTCCTTAAAAAACGGATTTTATTTTTTTACAGTATAGCAATTTTAGGTTCAGAGCAAAATGGAGTGGAAAATACAGAATTCCCATATATCCCCAACTTCTACTCCCCCAGCCCTCCCCCTCTATCTATATTCTGCACAAGAGTGGGACATTAGTTGCACTTTATGAACTTATCAAAGTATCATTTTTCCAATAGGATCAAAAGATTTGTCCCAAGCAAGACTCTGACTAGCTAGCATGAATCACATGTCTGTCTCCCAACCAATCACCTTGACTAGGGGAATGTCCAATCATGTGATCACATGTGTGATATCACATGATCACATCTGTAGCCAGGAGGAGGGACCACTCAGGCCACCATGTTGAAGCCCCCTGGAAACCCATGTAGTGCATGATGAGTTCCCCTAAAGAGCCCCCAGACAGGGCAGCATGTTAATCAGACAGAAATGTGTTCCTAAATGCCCACCCTGTGCCAGGCACTGCTTGTGCAGGGGCTGCTGGGAAAGTAGATGCTAAAGTTGTCTTTTCCAGGTGATGTCACAGTTTACTCTCTTTACCTGCAACAGGTGGAGGCATCCCTGCCACTTGCCTTGTTTTCCAGGGGCTCTGTCTTGAATGAAGGTCTGCTGTTGGTGCCTGAGGCCGCCTGCACCGGACATGGGAGATCCTGGGGTCACCTTAAGGTGTCCCCTCAGCTGGCACATCTCTACTCTCCACTCTGGCAGGTGTTCTGTGACACCAGGCCCCTTCATTCCAGGATACCCTGGTGTGTGTGTGTGTATGTGTGTGATGGGGTGAAAGGTCAGGGGTTTGGGATTCTCAGTCTTAACAGACAAGGGAGAGATAGGATGAGAGCGTGGCCTCTGGACCTCCGCCAGTCTCTTGGGCCTTTTCCTGTGGCGTCGGCGGCTCCCTGATTGTTATTCTGGGCCCAGACAGAGGCAGCTGTGTGGTGGGGGGGGAAGCTGACAGGCAGTGACAGGTAACACCGGCTGCTGCGGCTGGAAGTGGACCGGATAGATCCCAGCAGGGGAGAGAAGAAAGTGGGCCCTGTTCCCTCCCCCAGCCCTCTTCCCTTGGTCCAACCCAGTTCTGATATCTTTGTCACCTCTGGCACCCAGGACAGTCCCCTCCCGGACTCTCCTCTCCAGTCCTTCCTGCAAAGCTCCCAGTGAGGCCTGAGGGAGCAGGCTGTGTGAATCTGGGCTAGTAGCTGTCCCTCTCTGGACTTTACTTTTCTTACTGTAAGCCCAGATGGCAGCTCCTGGGGAACCCTGGACCCTGTGCCAGTGTATGCAGGAATTTCTAGGTGCTCTTCCGGAGCTCCAAGGACCCCCTGGGGGCCACTTTCCTACATTAGCCTTGTGGTTTTCTAAAGCTGTTTTCAGCTCACCTGGGATGGCATGAGAGACCTGCTCTCAGGGCTTGGCCTCAAGTCCTAAAGTCCTAAAGCCCATTTTCCCCACACCTGCAGGGCTCAAACCAGGACTGGGGTGGTCAGAACCACAGGCAATTTCCAGGAGGGTCTCTCCTCCACAGGGCCTGGGAAAGCAAGGGGCAAGATTTGTTGATGAGATCTGGCAGAGGCCCCTGCCCCGGGAGCCTACCTCTCCCCTGTTCCTTGTGGCAGGGGAAGCCACAGGGGCAGGGAGCCGGCAGGGAGGCAGGAAGGGATCACAGAGAACTGAGGCCTTTTCTGGGTTTGAAATGCCCAAGCTGTTAATTTGAGTATAATCAATGCTAATTTGCACATATCTGGTTGCCATGGCAGGTTATCTATTTCCTGTCAAGATGCCCCAGAAGCTCCTGGAGCTCTTCTCCAGTGCTGCCCAGCCAGCTTGCCCTGCCTGCTCCAAGGGGCTGCAGAGCCGGCTCAGCTGAGGAGAGACAGGCCAGCTCCCACCCAGCCTCTGAGCCGAGCCCCAGCTGCCGCCGAGGGCTGCGGGAACTCGGGCAGCAGGAGAGGAGGGGAGCGCGGCCAGGGGGCTGGCCCACGGAGCCTGGGAGGAGGAGAATTAAGCAGAAGTGCAAATTACCCAAACCCATGATTAACATTTCTTCCAAATCTGCATGAATATTAAAGCGCAACCCACCCCAGTCCCCGCACAATGAATTCTGCATGAATCTTAAGATAAATCGTTTGGATGACTTAGCGGCAGCTGTACACCCCTGCTGCCAGCTGCCTGCCCAAATCATTTCAAGGCGGGTAAGAGGAGAGAAGGAGGGGAGAGTGGGGGAGGCCCAAGGCAGGGGTGGGGAGGGCATAGAAGAGGTGTTAGTCATTTGGGGTCCCTCTGCTCAGCCACCAGGGCCAAAAGGGCATAGGCTGAGGGTAAGGAGTCCTGGGCCCTGCCAGTTGTGGGGGGCTGGAGGGACACGAGGTGGAGATTACTTCTGCGTATTCCCGAGAGGTCAGGGCCTTCCGGGGCAATCTGGCCTGCCCGCTCCATCCCTGCCCTGTCCCTACCAAGCAAAACAGCCCTCTTAGCCCTCAGCTCATGCCCATTCTCCTGGAGGGTGGTGGTACTCACTTGGAGTGGCTTTGTTCCCCAGGGGACACTTGACAATATCTGGAGATATTTTTGATTAATGAGACTGGAAAGAAGGTGCTGTGGGTATCTAGCAAATAGAGGTGCACAGGACAGCCCCTCCCCCAGCCACAAAGAATGATCTGGCTGCACAGGTCAACAGAGCTGTGGCTGAGCAACCTGGCCAAGTGGTGCCTACCTCACCTTGCTGGCCCTAGTCTTCTGCTCAACCTATTCGTGGGTGAGAAAGGAGTTACCAGGGGCCCTGGGTGGGGGCTGGGAGTCAGGGTTTGATATTCAGAGCATGGCAACATCAGTATCTTAACTATCATTGTCCCAGGCAGGGTCTCAGCAGGAAATGGCGCGAGTGAAGTGTTCCAGCAAAGGCCGTTTAATGAAGAGGCTGTTGACACATAGGCTTGTGAGCAGAGTTAAGGGAAACAACATAGGACAGCGTAGAATCCAGGGACCAGGAAGAGAGGGCCTCTCCTGCCTGGAGGGCCACAGAGCAGAGGGAAGGAATGCTGTTACTGGAACGTGGAGAGCCTGGAGCCCTGGAGCAGGGACCCCTCCAGAGCAGCAGCAGCCAGCCAGGGAGTGGGTGGGGTAGATACCCCAACCTCAAGGCCAAACCCAGTTACAAGGCAGGGGACGAGAGGGCCCAGCTCCTCAGTCTGCAGAGGTGGGCCTTCTGAGGCAAAGAGGAGAAGAAAGGACAGCTTTAGTGGGATGGCAGGAGTGGGGGTGTGCTGGGGGAAGGCGGGGATCAAGTGAAGAGTAGCCAGCACAGTCATCATCGCTGGCACCGAGGGGGTCCTCCATGAATGCTCCCAGGAGCTCAACACACAGGGCAGTGGTTAAAGAAACCCTATGGAACAACCTCATACCATAAGCATGACTGGATCGCGACAAACGCCTTGTGGAAAATTCTAGATTCTCTTCCAGTGGTAGAGCTGCTAGGGTTAAACTGTTAGGACTTACTGGGAAGGGCATCTCAGAGGAGCTTCAGGAAGCCAATGGGGTGCTGGGATTCAATTTACAGAAGTGCAGTCTAAGCACAAATTCACAGGAGCACATTCAATTGTAGAGAGGAAACCCTGCTCATTGCAGACCGCAAGGGGAATGCAAACCGTGGCACGCCAGAGCTGGGCCCAGCTCTCCGGGGAGGACCGGCTAGAGTCCACGGACTTGTGGGGTGAGGAAAAGGGGAGCTCTAAGGCTTCTGGCCTGGTGATGGGGTGGGGGGCAAACAGGGGCGGGGCCTCCGGATACAGGGATGACTGGGAGGGGCTGGGACTCAGGTCCTGCTGGAGTCCACAGCCCCTGCTCCAGAGAGACAGCCAGCCCTGGACCCGCAGGGCAGTGTCCCGAGGCTGTGGTCAGCTCCCTTCCCGGTTCCAAGCTGCACTTCCTGGCTGCAGGGAGGATGGGCCATTTGCAGAGCCGCTGGGTGCTCACGAGTGTGAGTGGCCCCCGAGAAGAGAGTAGACCTGAGGGGCTGCCTCCTGTTTCCTGTTTTAAGCAGCAGCCTAACAAGAAATAGACAAACAGGAGCGCTTCTCAGCTCAGCAGGGTGATAGGGGAAGCGAATTAAAATCCCATTATAAAACCCTGCAGAGGCTGCTGGCAAGCCTGACTGGTGATCATTTACACCAACGTGCACACACCGAAACCGTCCTCCTGGTGACTCAGGCCGCACAGGTGGCCACGGGAAGGATTCTGGAGTCAAGTCGCCTTGGCTCTGAGCTTGTGACCTTGGGCAAGCGCTGAACCTCTGATGTGCTCAGCTTCTTAAACTCCCCTGTGCTGAAGGCTTTCCATTCAGTCCCCAGACCACTGTCCACCCTTCTCAGCTGCTCTGTGCCTGCAGGCGGCCTCTGTGGACCGGTTCCCTTAGCCTCTGGCTTGCTGGGGTGGGTGCCGACAGGAGATCAGAGGGTGGCCAGAGTAGTTAAGACTCGGGCCCCCTGGCTCCCCCACCGTGGGCAGTGGCTTGGCAGTGGCTGTCAGTTGCCTTTCCCTCTGGGCACCTCTGTTTCCAGGTTCTTCCTGTGTCCCCGCAGGCCAGGGAGGCAATGGTTTCCTTCTCTTCCTGGGCCGTGGGTTCATCTTCCCCATTCCTCGGGTCCCTTCAGCCTCGCTTCATCTTTGTCTATGGTCCCTTTGTTCGACTCTCTCGCTGCTTGACGGTAAGCCAGCAGCTTCCTGCCCGCGCTGTGGTGGTCACCCACCGGACAGGACTGGTGGTGTTCAATGTGACAACTAATGGGAAGGTGCCGAACACAGGGCAGTGCCCGCAGGAAGCAGGCACAATGGGATTCGGTCCCAGCTCTACCACTTCCTAACTAGCTGTGGACTGTGGGCAACTTGCTACTCTCTGCATCTTCAGTGCTGCCTCCATAAAATGACGATGGTGATGAGGAAAAGGGTGATGAGCCACTGCCTGTGTCGCAGGGTGTCATGAGGTTCAAATGAGTAAATTCCCGTCAAGTTTTTACACGGCACATCACAAGCCATCAGAAACATTTGCTGTTCCTTTTTATGGTGGTACGTTCTCACAAAACATGTCTTTTTTCAGGTCACGCAGAAGGCCGAGTCAGCAATCACCCTCCACCTGTCTTTGAATAATGTGATTGTGACCGTTTCTTCTGTGGCTGCAAGGACCTTGAAGCCATCTCTGTCCTCGGGGAGGCTCATGTTAAGCAATCGTATCCTCAGCCACCCACCCGGAGAGCTCCAGGGAGGTCTTGGGACTCCAGCCACGGATATCCTGGTCTCCAGCAAGACTATGGCTTGCTGAAGGTTGCTTATTCATAAACGTGTGGTTTGCTGTTAGTCAGGGATTGTGCTGAGCCTTGGGGTTGCTGTGTTAAGCTCACAAGGACTCACCTTCTGCCTTGAGTCATTCAGTTAGGATCAGAATAGCCCCTGAGCCAGCGAAGCAGGCTTAGAATAGCCATGGAGGAGAGAAGGCAAGTGTCCACGGCTCCTGGGCTCTTGACTGCTTGGAAGAGTTTGGGAGGAACTTTTATAACCAGCTGTGCTCTAAAAATATCACACGCCACACTCACCTTTTGTTGGACTTGGCTTTAGAGGAGAGAGCTCACCATGATTCTGGCCAGAGTCCATGAATTTTAACACCCACCATCACCACCGCCACCACCATGAACCACCACTGGCACCACCATCACCACCGCCACCACTGCCACCACTGGCACCACCATCACCACCACTGGCACCAGCAGCAGCACCGTCACTGTCACCACCATCCAACAGCAAACAGCTTTTCCTATCTTGGGCAACTTCTTTCCAGGACAGAAGATGACACATCAGGGCCCTTGGCTGGCAGCCTTATCTCTTAGGTAAAAAAATAAGTTATTCTTTAGTTCCCAGAAGGAGAGTAAAGGGCAAGGTGTGCTCCAGACAAAATTCTCTAAGTGAGGCCTCCAGAACAGAGGTCAGGCTGGGACAGTGAGTGGGTAAGATCTGCTTGAATTTATAAGACTTAGAATTTCTATTACTTTTCATCCTCAATTTCCCTACCTTCCCTACCTCGCCTGTGCTCCACACCCTCCACAGTATGAACATGAACTTGGAGTCAGGAGAACTTGTCCCATCCTAGCTGTATAATCTGGGTAAGTTGTTGAAACCCTGTGAACCTAAGTTTCAGTGTCTATAAATGGGGATAAGAATATCCAACTTCATAAGACTGTTGTGAGAATCTTACAAGGAGACAATGTCAATAAACCACTTGGTCTAGTGTGCAGCACATGGTAAGTGCTCATTTGACATCTGTCTATCCTTCCATCCATCCTCCCATCCATCCATCCATGAATCCATCCATTGATCCATCTGTCAGTCTATCTATAAATCATCTACCTATATGTATCATCATCTATATCATCTATTTATCATCTTTATGATTATAGCATCTTTGTTTTGTTCAGATTATCTATAGGTATATATCTATACCACCCAAACATAATGGTATAGAACCAGCAATAATTATTATAGCTACTGCTCATGGTTTTTGGAGGTGGCAGTCCGTCTTCACCTGGGCTCTTTTCTGTGGTTTCAGTCAGATGGTGGCTGGATTTATCTTGAAGACTTTCCCACTCATGTCTGATAGTTGATGCTGGCTTTTGGCTGGGACCTTAGCTGGAGCTGCCTGCCAGGACGCCTATGAGTGACCTCTCTCCACATGACCTGGGCTTCCTCACAGCATGGCAGTCGGCTTCTAGGAATAAGCATCTCAAGACAGATAACTACGGGGATGCTGTATTGCCTTGTTCTGACCTAGCCTTGGAGGTCACATGGCATCACTGCAGCTCTATTCTGCTGATGAGGGAGGCACTAAGGTCTGCTTATGTTCAAGAAAAGGGGACTCTACTTGATGAGAGAGTGACAAAGTCTCATTATGAGAAGACTGCATAGGTAGGGAGCTATTGTTGTGGTCACTTTTTGTAATGCACTCTTTTACACTTTGATCTTTTCATTAGTTCTTAATTATTTTCTTGTCCTTAGCAATTCACATTCTTGGCCACCTAAGCAACATGTTCTGAGTTAGATGATACCCTCTCCCTGCCCTTTGGGAAATATGGTGCATTGGCAAGAGCAATGTCCTAGAAGCCCAGACTTCCGGTTCCTTGACCCAACTCTACATGGCGCTTTTAAACAAATCTGATGCTATCCACTGCCTTGTTCTGTGTTTTCTTGCTTTTAGTGCTATGGAGCTTCAGAGGGAAGAGGGTGGCTTATTATACTTAAGCTTTCCACTCTGGTTAGCTCAGCACCTCTCCTCCATGCAAAAGAAGAAAATCAAATCATTTTGTGGGATTTGGGGCTGGGATACCCACACTCATAACCTTTCAAACACAAGCTCTTCTGCTTCAGGCACCTGTTCCTAATAATGTAATCCTTGCCCACCATCCTAGAGGTCCACAGTCTCCTAACCTTATCTTTTCTTCTATCCTCACCGTATTACTTATCTATTGTATAACACATCATTCCAAAACTTAGTGGCTAAAGGCAGCACACTTACAGTATTATCTCGCAGTCTATGGCTCAGGAAGCCTGGTGCAGCTCAGCTGGGTCCTGTGGCTCAGGTTCTCTCACAAGGCTGCAATCAAGTTGCCAGCTGGGGCTGCAGTCTCATCTGAAGTCTTGGCTGGGGAAAGATTTGCTTCCAAGCTACTCATGTGACTGTTGACCGCCTCAGTCCCTCACTGTCTTTTGTCGGGAGGCCTTCCTCAGTTCTATGCCATTTGGGTCTCTCTACAGATTCACAGCCTGGCTGCTTGCCTCATTAGAATGAGGAAGTGAGCAAGAAAGAGAGGGAGAGCAACAGGGAAGTCACAGCACTTTACGACCTGATCTTAGAATGACATCCCATCACTTAGCCATATTCTGTTCCTTAGAAACAAGTCACTAAGTGCAATCCCCAAGGTGAGACTTATAAACAGGGCATCAATGCCAGAAGTTGAGGAGCTATTTTAGAAGCTACCACACTCACCATGACTGTGAGATTTCAGGAAGGCACACATGAAATTCTCACTGTTTGGCTGATGACAAAAGTGGTTAGGTGTTGGGCATGAATTTTCATAACAGCATTATTCAGAACAGCCAAAAAATAGAAACAACTTGTACGTTCAGCAACGGATGAATGGATAAATAAGATGTGGTATAGCCATACAATTGAATGTTGTTTGACAATAAAAAGGGATGAAGCACGGATATACACTAGAATATGGATGAACTTTGAAAATGTGCTACCCGAAAGAAGCCAGTTACAAAGGACCACATGTGTATGATCCTATTTATATGAAGTATCTAGAATAGGCACATCTATAGAGACAGAAAGTAGTTGAGTGGTTGCCAGGGGCTGGGAAGACGGGGGCAAAAGGGGATTAAAGTGGGTCGAATGGTGGTCCTTAAAAGCTATGTCCATGTTCTAACCCTGGAACCTGCGAATGTGACCTTATTTGGAAAAAAAAGTCTTTGCAGATGTAATTAAAGATCTTGAGGTGAGATCATTTTAGGTCTAGGGTGGGCCCTAAATCCAATAACATATGTCCTTACAGGAGACAGGCAGAGGGAGATCTGAAACGCAGATATAATTCACATACCGTGCGACACGCAGGCGAGAAGGCCACGTAAAGATGGGGGCAGAGACTGGAGTGGTGTGGCCACTAGCCACGGGGCCCGTGCAGCTGCCAGAGGCTGGAAGAGGCAGGAAGGACCCTCGCTGGAGTCTTTGTACAGAGCCTAGCTTTGCCAACACCTTGATTTTGGACTCTGGTCTCCATGACAGTGAGAGAATTAATTTCTTTTATTTTAAGCCACTAAATATTTGGTATTTGTAACAGCAGCCACAGGAAACTATTTCAGGGGGTGGCAGCTAAGGGGTGCAGGGTTTCTTTTAGAGGTGGTGGAAATGTTCTAAGTGGACTGTGACAGCTGTGTGACTCTGTGTATATACTAAAGGCCTGTGAGTTGTATACTTTAAGCGTGTGAATTTTATGGTAGGTGCTTTATATCTCAATAAAACTGCTAAAAATAAAGTATTAGGGGATTTTCCCCTTTCCAGGGCAAAGGCAGGAGCAGAGACAGGACCATATAATGGAACATTTTGCTTCTCAGCCCGGCGCTGTTCCGTGCTACCAAGCCACTCCTCGGACGGCATTTGTGTCCAGTGACCCATGGCATCCGGACCGCTGCCCCAGGACACTGTGGCAACCTTGGGAGGCGATGTGCTCAGGGCATAGGAGCCCTGGTCTCGGGGTTTCCCCTGCTCCCTCTTTCTCATACACGTTGTCATCTCCTGCTCAGTGTTTAACTTTTTCCTCTCTCACCCCTCAGTTTTCACACTGCACTGCCTCCCCCACCGCCCCTTTTTGTGTGCCAACTTCTTCCCCCTTTCCCCTTCCATCGCTCCCTCCAAACTGTAAACCTCAGGGGTGGAATCCGTTTGCAATCCCTCAGATGTCAGGAGAATTGAAAGCACGGCAAATATTTCCGAGATCTAAATTACACCGACCCCAGAAGGCAGAACTTGCAGTATAATCCAAGTTATGAATTGTAAATCAGACGCCATGCAAAGTACTTGCAAAAATTCAATAAAGCTTTTGCTCCCAGCACAGCCAAGCCCGGCCTAAGGAGGCAGGAGGGGGCAGCTTGGGAGAGAAGGAAGGGAAGGGAGCGGGAGTGTGGGGGGAGGGAGGGCGGAGGGTGGCGGCTCCTCCTGGCGCTGCCGGGCCCAGGCTCTCCCGGCCAGGAGCTACCCGACTTCCTGGTAGGGGAGTCAAGGCCCTTGGTTAACATGCTCCAAGGTTTAATCTAACCTCGCGAATAAGAATGCACCAGCGGGCCAGACCCCGCGACCCCGCGACGCGGTGACAGTGAAGGGGGCTTCTAGAACACTCACTTGGCATAAACCCGCCAGGCTTCCTGTGTATGTAAATTGTTACCCAAGTGCTTTTTCAGGTCCAAAGGAGTGACAGTCACCAATGCGTAGGTAGGGGAGGGTTCCCTGCCTGATACTAAATTTATTTTCATCTGTGTGTGAGAAAGAAGTCAAAGAACTCACCGTAGACTCACAGATGTAGTCACCCCTTAGGGTGGTGGTGGATGCAGGGTACAGGGCCTCTCCAAGGGTATATTTAGGGAAGTTGAAGAGCAATGGCCTCAGTATCCAGCCGGAAGGGTTGGCACGAAGGTGGTTATGTTTCAAGGACTGGCAGTTCTAAGAGAAGAACTGCGGTGCTGGGGAGCGGTGGGGTGGCGGGTAAGGGCAGGGACCAGAGGACAGCTGCTCACTTCTGACCCAGCCACTGGCTGCACGTAGTTCTGTCCTGCCTGAACTGGGGGGTTACTGGGAGGACCTGCTTTGTACAGTGACCTCTCTGGGGCACCAAGAAGGTCAATAGCCCCACTCATTCAAGGACTGAAGGGAAACAAGAATTTGGTGGAGACTGGTTTTCCTTGCTCACACCTGGCTTCACAGGTGCCCACCACATCTGCTCTGATGACCCATGTGGACAACCACTGCTTCATTTCTCAGCTGCACTGGGCACTGTGCTGGCTGTCAGGAATATAAACATAAAATGAGGTCCTTCTTTGAGCAGATCTGATGGTGACAGGTTGAGCCCTTCATCCCTGCCTCCCAGATGCTCAGAAGACCCCACGCCAACCTCAGGGACACAGCGGGTACTGTCTTTGGTACAGCAGGACTGCAGGGTGGGTATAAAGAAGGCTTAAACTGCCTGTGTTGGGAGAGGGGCTGCCAAACTGGGGCTTGAGGAGCCCCAAATATTCCCAGCTTATTAATAGTCATGATGTGAAGGATGCAGGAAGCCTCCTGTTCAGAGGCTCATGGTTCTGTGAGGTAATTAAAATGCAGCACTGCACACGGCTCTAACGAGGACACCATTAATGCCGGGGCAGCCCTAGCGCTGGGCTGCATCCTGCAGGACCAGCCTCATCAGTAAGGCCTGGCTAGGAAGAGCTGGGTGCAGACTTTTCCCTGCAGAAAGGTCTCTTTCTCTCTTTCCCTTTCTTCTTGCTTCCTCCAGCCCGCTGTCCATCCTTGAGGAACATGGAGAAAGTGCGGTGCCATGACAGGAACCCGAGCCCATTCAAGAAACCCAACGCATATGTGGCTCAGCTCTTTGGTACCCATGGATCTTGGGCAAGTGTGCCCCCTGCCACCGTCCCCACCTCCTGGTGGCCACCTACTCATGTAATCCCCACTCCCCTTGAGTGGGGGGTCCTAGTGACTTACTTCCAACCAATACAGCACAGTAATGGCATGTCACTTCCATGATCAGGCTTCATAAGATTGTCATCTGTCTTGTGAGCAGATTCTGTTGTCTTTTTGGCTCGCATGCTTTGAGGAAGGGGACAAGCTTGTTGGAAAGGCTCACATGGCAAGGAGCTGAGGATGAATTCCAGCCAACAGCCAGCTAGGGACTGAGACCCTCAGTCCGTCAACCCTCCAGCAACTGAACCCTGCCAGTAACCACGTGAGCTGGGACTTGGACCCTCTCCCGACTAGCCATCAGATGAGACCCCTGCCCTGGCCAACACCCTGATTGCAATCCTAAGATAGAGAATCCAGCTGAGCCATGCCTGGAATCCTGACTCACAAAAACTGAGATAACAATTGTGTGTTTTAAGCGGCAAAATTCTAGGATGATTTGTCACCCAGCAATAGATAACTGATAGAGCAAATTATTTAACCTTTAGGTATTTCATTTCTCATCCGTGAAACAGTTCTAATCCTACTGCCTTTCAGGATTGCAGAGAAGATGAACTGATTAGATACATGTGTGTTCTACAGTGTCCGACACCCAGGAAGGGGCTTCATTACTAATTTACATCACCTTAAATAATAACGGCTGTCCTGGACCCCTGTGTTTAGAACCTCTGCCCTGGCTTGCCCTTAATGCACGCACATTTATGCAGCTCCTTTACTCCATGGCCAGCCCGGCCCAACTGCTTCCAGGGGAATACCAATGAGATGAGATCTAGTGCCTCAGGAGCAATGTCTGCTTACGTTTATATAGCACTTCCAAGTTTCAGAGCTCACGCTACAGGCAAAGTAGGAAGGAGATATCCTTTACTAAAATTTATTTGGAGTATATCTTCAGAAGGACAGACCCATTTTCCTACTTCTGGGTCTCCTAGCCTGGCTCCTGCCCTGCCTGGTTCTTAAACAGTCCCTGAAGGTTGGAGCTGGAAGGGGCCTTTCCTTTTTAAATTGCGGTAAACTTCTCAAAGGTTGAAAGGAACCATTTTCAAATGTACAATCCAGAGGCATTTAATGCGTTCACAATGTGCAGCCATCACCTCTCTCTAGTTCCAAACCATTTTTCAGCACCCTAAAAGGGAAGCCCTGTATCCATTAACAGTCTCTCCCCATTTCTCCCCACCCCCTGCTCCTTAGACCCTGACCTGCTTTCTGTGTCTGTGGATTGCCTGCTCCAGGTATTTCATATTAATGGAACCATGGAGTATGTGACCCTTGGTGACTGGCTTCTTTTACTGGGCATGTTTTTCAGGTTCATCCATGTTGTAGCACATTTCAGTGCTTCATTCTTGTCTATGGCTGGGTAATATCCTGTTGTCTGGATGTAACACATTTTGTATATGGAATGAAGGAGTCTTTGAAAAGCAAGAAACCAAGGCCTGGAGGAGGAGGGGCCAGCCCGTGTGCATGAGCTGTCAGGACCAGGACCAGGGGGTGACGTGGGGCCTGTGGGCCATTGTCTGCCCATATCTGAAGTCTCCTTGGCACACTGCTGGGTCACATTTACCCTCTGTGGTTTGGTAGGACCAGTGGGCTGTGGGCAGAAGTGATATCAGGTATCACTGAATGGCCCCTGAATCTCTCCAACATCACAGCACCCTGGAGTCTTGCTCAGCCTCCTGGACCCATCACCTTACCAGACCTCCCCAGCCTGTGGCTTCCTCGCATGAGGGCCTCTCCAGCCCTGGCTCCTCTGCTTCCTCCTGGGCCCCAAAGTGGCAGCATCCCCGCCCCCGCCCCCAGCAGGAAGCTGCCCAGGAAACGTGTCAGCAGGGCTCCAGCTTCTGTGTTACACCAACAACAGTTGATCCAATTTTTCTTAATTAGTACACTTAATTATTAATAACATTTTGCTTAAGTAGAATTAATTACCCCATCACCAACACTGGCCAACTATCTTCCCGCCATGGTTTCCTATTGATGTTCTTCTACTGAGGCCATACTCCCCCCTCCCTCCGAGGGAATGGGGCTCCTGGCAAAGGCTCCCAGGAGGGAGGCTCCACTTCGTGCACCTGTTGAGGAGGCCAGCCAAGGGCAGCCAAATCAAGCCAGGAACTGTGGCGTGTGTGGCTGAGCCCCAAGTGGGGAGGGACGGGGCAGCTGCCCAAAGTGATGAGCATCTTTATTCCTCTGTGAGTCTCACCCCTGGAAAGGTCCTTTCTGCTTGTGGCTGTGAGGTTCCGGCGCTGGTGTTCAGCCAGGATGGTGGTGAAGAGGAAGGCAGTGGAGATGCCCTGGGGAACAAGAAAAAGAAAAGCCACTCAGATACCATATCAACTTGCACTTGCTTCTAAATGTACATCGAAGGGTCTCTGAGGGCTGCCAGAGCTAGCCAGTTAGGTCGGTTGTTTAAACTGGAGTTCTCAGATATTCCCGAGAACCTGAGTTCCGGGGGATGCTCTAGGATGAAACAAGGGGTGGCGGCAGATTCAGAGCTGCTGAAGGAGTTGGGAAGTATTGCATTCTACACCCATGTGTCTTGCCAGTGGGTTTCAGCCTGGACAAGTTCACTCTTGATTAGGTGAGACAGAAAAATGACAATGGAATGTTTTTGGGGTGAAAGGATTTATACCCAACTTTATTCCCATGGTGGCAGGTCAAGCGCTAGAATCCTGTCCGCCTCAGAGCGAGTCTGCAGGCAGCAAGCCGGTCTCTGCCTCTGGGCCTATCGCCCCCGCAGCCATCTCAGTCTCTGTCCTCGGTGCTGCCACCACTCCAGCCTCTGCTCTCCTGCAGCCTTGCAGCCCGGAGCACTGGGCGGAGCTCTTTATATACAGAGTCAGTAATAACCACTGCCCACACGTGTGCAGTGAGCAAACCGACCAGGGCCAGCTGAGAATCCTGGCCAGAGGCCCTTTCCTTTTCTCTATAACCCATGTCTTAGAGTCAAGTGAGAACGAGACCCAGCCTGTGGATTCCAGTGTTCCCATCTTGTCCCATCACTCAAGAGTGGCTTTGGGCAGGAGGTTACTCTCCCTGTGTGAGTTTACTCAGCTGTAAAATGGGGGTAAGAGCAGCATCCCTGTGAGGCTGAAAGGAGCTAGCACAGGAGCAGTGCGGGGCGCACTGGGCTGCAGCCAGCAAGGGCTGTCATCACCCCATCGCCACCATCAGCCTGATAGAGCATCTGAGAAGCCCCGAATCCAAGCAAATTGATTGGACTACACAAACTTTTCAGACCTGCAGAATTCCTGTTCCTTGGGACACACTTAGGAAATGCTGATCTAAATACTCGAGGGCACTGTTTCCCCTGAGGATGTCTGGAGAGAGCCCACAATTTACTGTGTAAGTGCACTCCAGGGCTTGGCCACCTGACCCTCTTCTTGGTCATTTTTTTTTTAGCAATCGGGTCACACTGGGCCAAGAGTCCCCTTGTAAGTTTTGTGCTACTTTCTCAGGGTTATCTAGCCTTTATTTTGTGCCCATGTCAACTTGATAAACTGCTTCCCGTGGTCAGGGGTCAAGTCTCCGTGGTGGTGTTCTGATGGTTCCAACTATGTTAAGTCTCCAAAATCTCATTTATTTCTCCATGTTGACATGGAGAACCATTAAGAATTATGGATCCATCTTTGTTCTAGGTCTGGGGCTGAGCAAACAGCAGTGCATGATCCATGGCGCTGACCGAGCAGGGCAGAAGTCGAGAGGATCCTACCCAGCGGCAGTCCTGGCTCGATCAGTGTCATCATCTGCAGCAAAGGGCTTGGTGGAGTGGAAGTGGCCCTGAATTTAGTGAGAGGACAGGGTTCTAATCCTGGCCTGCTGGCAGCATGACCTAGTGTGAAGTTTTTAACCTTCTGACCCCATCAGGAAAATGGAAATCCCCACATTCTCCAGGACCGCTTCCCATGGCTGTACTGAGGATCAGAGCAGATGCTATATGAAAAGTGCTGTGTTCTGGGGAAAATGCCATGCCATGATACCTTGGCGATGCCCTCCCCCCATGCCCCCCGACACTGGTCTGGGTGGGGGGCGGGGGGCCGTGGTGAGCAGGACTGAAGCCTGAGCCGTCACATGTCGGGAACGAGCATTATTATGTGCTGTGACAATATTTGATGAATTCATATGCGCCTAGGGGAGCAGGCTAAGTAGGTGAATAAAGTGAGAATATTCTTTGTGACAATCAATATTCCTTCAATTGAACCATCTCTGCAGATCTGACATTTTGATTTTTCTTTTTGGGGCACATTAACTGGATTTATGCTTCCGTACAGTGGAGGCGGTAGGGAGAAGAGGTGGCGCCTGCATCAGCAGGCCAGGTGCTTCAGGGGACACCTGGGTAGGCTGATGGGAGCAGGCCATTTGCATAAGACCCCAGCCAAGTGGGAGCCGATGCCCCACCACTCTGCTCACCTGGCTGCTGCTGCAGCTCGGCCCTGAAAGGCTCTATTGCCTGTGGCTCTTGCAGCTCCGGCATGAGGGCTGGGACACGAGCCAGTCTGTGCTCAGGAGCCCTCCTGCCCTGGAGCCCTGACCCAGGCTCCCCGGATGGTGTACATGGGAGGAGGGGCCTTCCTGAGGGGCTTCCCAGGGTCCAGGTGAGGCAAATAGGCTCTGATCACTGCCAGGGTACATTTGCTGGCTCTGCCATTTGCTAATAAATGGTGGCAAGTGCATGACTTTGGACAAAGTTCATAACCTCTTATGTCTCAGTTTATCCACTTGCAAAATGGAGCTGATAATAAAACTAACTTGTACTGAGTACCTTCAGGTGCCAGGCATTCTTTTCAGAGCTTCACATGGACGGATATACCTAATCCTACCAATAACCCAGCGGGGTAAGTACCATAATAGTCCCATTTGCAGGTGAGGAGACTGAGAGAGGCAGCTATGCATTTCAGGCAGCTGAAAACTCATCTCTGTCACTAAATGATGTATGTCAAGGTTCTTCATGGAAAAAAGTACTTTTAAGGAACTTAAACAAAAAAAGGGTGGGGGTTGTTTGGCTTTGGTAGGTGGAAAGGATACTAGGGTTGCTCAAGGAATCCTAAAGAGGAAGGGCTCTAAAACCTTCTTCTAAGGGCTCCTTCTAGAATCTTCTAAGGGCTCCAGTGCCTTAGGGGTTGCAAAACTATCAGCCTCATCTGCAACCTTGCTGTCTGTCGTCACCCTCCTTATTTACCTCTGCTTTCCTTCCCAGGCTGCTTGGTAAGGAAGGATAGGTCAGTGCTTCAAGCAGTGTCTCTGTGTTTCCATCTGGCTTTGTCACTTACCACAGTGTGACTTCCAGCAAGTTCTTTAGCTTCTCTGACCCTCTCTTTCTCATCTTTAAAATGGAATAACAATGCCGCCTTCCTCAGAGGTTAATGTAAGAATTAAATGAGTTACTACATACGAAGCATGTGCAGTAGTGCCTAGCATGTGGCAAATGCTCAGGAAAGTTGGGCATCAGCATTTCCTTCAGAACTTCTCCTCCGTGTGGCTGGCAGCCTTAGCTTGACCCCATCCACTGAGGTCATTTTTTTCTCCCTGAGCCCATGAAGGAATCCCTGGGAAGGATTCCGACTGTCCACTCCTTATGTTAACCGCTATTATCAGGCACAGTGAGGTGCTAAGATCGTCTAGACCTGGTCCAAGCACTTGTTCCTGTAAGGAGATTTGGGATAAACCCAAAAAGATGATTGGGTCTTGCCAGTGGGAAATGAGGCTGTTCAGAGCAGGCTGTCTGATTCCAGCCTTTCAGTGCCTTTGAGCTGTTTTTATGGCCCTGTAAATTGTAGATAACTGATAGCAGTGCAAAATAATTCTTGTCTATAGACATGCAAATAAATCCTGTTTGGTGGTTCCATTGATTTCCCTATTCCTTAAGGAAAGAGCCAGTTTCAGTTTATTTGTAAATTCACCTCCACTTTCCTTTCGACCATTGAAATTTATGCTTTTTAGCCTTCTGCTTTGGATTCATTGTAACATGGTCCCCTTACTAATATTAAGCCAAATAACATCTTTTAACATGTGTTAGAAGTACAAGAGTCATGATACTGCCTTTTTGGGAAAATTATCTTTTGACGCTTCTGACGATAGCCAAGTTTGCTAAGCAGATCAAAAGACAGTTACCACGAGTCTGGTTGCCTAACAGGGTGAAGTTAATCCAGTTGTTTTTCCTCTAGGCCTCAGTTTTCTCATCTATAAAATGAGAGTGACATTACCTACCCAGAGGAGGAGGCCGCAGCTGTCAGTGTGTCCTTGGCCTCTTTGATAGCTTGAATCCATTCCCTTGGCCTGGAGAAACCTTGGGTGGGTTCATAAAAAGGGGTCCATCCTGCTAAGAGGAAGATCACATGGTGTGCCAGGTGACAAGTCATGAATGAAACTGCAGCAAAGTGCTACACGGGCCTTCTGTCCTTAACTCACTGTCCAGCCCGTTTTAACCAGCTCTGTCCGAGCTGTCACTCCCCCTGGCTTTGACCTGAGGAAGAGAAGCAATAGTCTGGACAGAACTAATGGGACTTTCTCCTCTGGGTTTCTGGGGGCATCTTGCTCCTGCCCGGCGCCAGGCTGGGGTGGCCACACCCAGCTGGATCAGGCAGTTCAGCATGCTGGGCTGAAAGAGGCCAGGCCCTCCCCGCCCAAGTCATCCTCAGCTTATGCTTGTTTGAAGCAACTGGATTGCAGGGAAGCTGTCTGGAGGGCAAAGGAGTCACCCTGGCCGGCTGGGGAGGAGTGGGTAAGGTGGCCAGGTGCTCCTGCAAAAGGCTGGGGTCAGGGACCAATGGGGTGCTCCGTGGGTGTGTCAGGGGAGGGCTTTGAGTCTTGACCAATTGGAGAGAACCAGACTGTGGCTTACCACAGGTACAAATGACAAAGGATGGCCAGGCACACCAACCTCGGACTTCATCAGGCAGGACACCCAAACAAGGGCGTGCCCAGAGGCAGGGGTGGCTATCCCTCCGGGCCTGAGGACCTAGCTGGCCATGCCCCTCACCCACTCATACCCAAGCTCAGCATGGCGCAAACCTCTGGGTCTGCATCTCTGGGAGTTAGGACACCCAAACAAGGGTGTGCCCAGAGGCGGGGGGTGGCTAACCCTCCTGGCCTGAGGACCTAGCTGGTCATGCCCCTCACCCACTCACACCCAAGCTCAGCATGGCGCAAACCTCCGGGTCTGCATCTCCGGGAGTCATCCAGGCAGGCTCCGAGTTACTCAAGCCCAAGATTCTGCATCGGAGGGGGCTGCAGCGAAGGACTTGCCCACACCCTCCACTCGGTCCCAGCCACCCAGCTGGTAGAACTGATGGAGTCAGAGCACACCTCTAACAGGACAGAGGAGGTGGCCACATGCGCCGCGTGTGGCGTGCTCCACAGGGCCGGGCAAGTCGGGTATTCTTCCTCTGCTCACCTGGTCTGGCCAGAAAGGCTGCCTCTTCCGATATCCCCAAGGCAACCACTCCGCATCAGCTAGGACTCCTGAACCCATGGCAACCTGAGCCAGATGCTGCCCTTAGAAGCGGGACCTCACGGGCTTGCTGTTCCTTGGCTACGCTGCCGCCCCAGCCGGTCAGGACGACCTCGCGGGAGGGCCCTGGGCCCTAGCAAATACCCGCCTTTCTCTGGAAGAAGATGAACAACACCATCCCCACAGCCTCCCGCTTCCCCTGCCATGTCTGCTTCCTGGGGGGTGGGGGAGGTGGGGGCCCTAGGTCACAATTCTGTTGGGTCTTAGAAATGAAGCAGGATTTTGAATGAACTTGACAGGGGAGGGCTCCTTCTGCCTTTATTTTCTTTGCAGCAACCACCAATCCTGGCTTAGGGTGCACTCTTTCCCCATCCCCTTTCCCTTTCTTTGTAACAAGAGCTTTGGACATGTATCTATAGCTTTCAACTCTGTCCATCCATCCACCATGGAATTACCCCCCCACCCACTCAGCCACTGATCCAGTCATCCACCCACCGGTTCACCCATCCTTCCACCAATCCACGCCCCCACAAATCCCATCCACCCTCTCACCCAGCCAGCCAGCCAGCCAGCCCGCCCCCACCCTACTTACTTATTTCTCCCCCTTTGCCTTTTCCCTGTTCCTTGATATAGGCTAGACTTTTCCAAAGCAATTTCAGCAAAAAGTAAAGGGAATAAACATGAAATGTAAACCTTTCTCTCCAAACTGCAAGCAATGCGTAACACTCAGGCTTCCAAATTCAGTGCCCGTGTCTGATCCTGTGCCCCCTTAAACTCTCAGTCTCAGTGTCGTGCAGTGGTGAAGGAAATGGACTTGAGAGCCAGACTGCTGGGGTTCAAATCCTAGCTCTGTTGCTGACCCCATGGCCCTGGGCAAGTTTCCTAATGTCTCTCTGCCTCTGTGACGTTCCTGTAAAATAGGAGTAAGAACTAGCTCGCAGGACAGTTGTGAGAATGAAATCAGTTATTTAATATGTTCAGAGAACTTAGCCAGGGCTTGGGACATATGACGTAATATCATATATGAGGGTCTTATTATTAGCATTGGTACATAAGACCCTCCCAGGAAAGATCACCCCAGTTTTGGTTCTCAGGCAAGTCCTCCTCTGGCTCAGGGCTGCTGCATACAGGTCTGCGGGTTGCGCATTGCACACCCCAATTCCGTATACCCCAGGGAGGACTCAGAGCCACAATCCAGGCAGACAGTCTGGCAGAGTGTATTTAGTCGCCTGATGGTCACCAGCAAGGCCCTGGCTGAAGGTCACTATTTCAGTAGCACAGATGACTTTGAGCAGAAGTTGTAAAGTCAAGAGCAAAGGAGCAGCACAGGATGCTCAGAGCCTAAGGCTCCTGAGGACGGAGGGATGGACAAGCTCCTGGAGTTAAGGACCTGCAGGCAGGGCTGGCCTCACGGGTAAGCAGCTTATGCAGTCACACCTGGCCCCGTGTTTAGAAGGGGCCCCTCACTTTCATTTTACACTGGGCCCCCAAGTTATGTAGCTGGTCCTACGTGTAAGGCAGGGGTGGCAAAGGAGAAGAGAGCATCCTCAGAGGTGATCAGCTCAGAGGTGACCTGGGGGACTATGAGGATGACGTCCCATGAACAGAAGGTCAACAGAAATGCTGCCTTCAGGTGGAGGAAACCACTGCGTTTGGATGCGGCTCTGTTGAGTTAGTTTTCCTCAAATCTCCAGGGATGCAAAGACTTCTGTCCCCCAGTCAGAGGACCATGCAGACACATACACTTTGGGGAAAAGCTTGCATCAGACACACCGTGCACATCACTTCACTCCCCTCCTGCCCCCTGTCTTTAGCTTCTGTTGTAGCAACCAGTTCTGTGCAGCCCTCCAGGCCCCTTGCCCATCCAGGGCACCTTGTTCCTGCGATGGGCTTTTTGATGGCATGATGTGAAATGTCACAGGAGCCTGCCCTGGCACCACACACATACTTGGCCTGGAGAGGTTGGAGAGGTTAAGACCAGGGAGCTACGCTTGACCCACAGGGGTCAGAAACCAATGGGCAAATGCTTTCTCCTTGGGTTTCTTTGGAAAACCAAGCTCCTGAGTCCTGCAGGCATGAGCACTGGGTGCCTGTACGTATGGTCAGCTCTACACGGAGCACACCCTTAAATTGGATTCCCACCTTCCTTGTCACACTGCTGTGTCCTGGGAGCACATATATAAACACACTTGGGATGGGCAGACTTAAGACAGTGCTCAGTGGTCTCTGCCTCCTGGATCCTCCCCCATGGGGCCTTCAGATGAGACCCCAGCACCTGCTGACACCTTGATTGCAGCCCCATGACAGGGACCCAGCTGAGTCATAGTTCCCAACCCAGAGAAGCTATGAGATAATGACTTTGTGTTGTTTCAAGCTATCAGGTATATGTAACTTATTATATAGCAATAGATAATAAATATACTCCCCTCTCCCCCTCCATGTACCAAATATTTCGTCACAGGCTCTGTGTTCAGAAAACGCAGGCTACGAGGGGCTCTGCACTGGCTTACCTTCAGGACACCTGCTAGAGGTTTCTCTGCATCCCCTCCTCTCACCCACAGGGTGAACTTCTTGTTCAGGCTTCCTGAGCACTCAGGCAGCCGAGGAGACCTTTCTTTGCTTTCCCCCCTGTATCACGCGGTGGGAGGCAGCTGAGCCTCTTGGTCAATAGGGTTTCGCCCTGGGCCATGCCCAGTGGTAGCTTGAGTCCTTTCCCCATGCTGTGTGTATCTTTCCCAGTTGCTGGGAGATCAAGGAAGGAAGCTGTCAATGCATCCAGATGGCTCCATTTAAGAATGACATGTGGGATCTTCGGGGTTTCCGAGATCATGAAACAAGTGGTGGAGGTACCTGAGCAATAGCACCCCAAGCTCCTGAGGACCACCTCCTCCTCCTCTCTCACCCTAGAAAATGATAGACTAGCAAGGCTATACAGTGCATGGTGCATCGCCGAGCTAGGCACTTGCACATGTAATGCCCCATCCCATGCCAGCCTGACAGAGTGGTCATTTTCATTCCCATTGAGCAGATGAGAAAAGCAGCATGTTAAATGACTTGCCTATGGTCTCAGCCAGAAAGTCACAGGACAGTGTTCTGTCCCACTCCCAAGCCTGTGTGTTTTTCATACTCCACCGGGAGCCAACTCAGGATGAGGGAGTACCTGTTAGAGAGCCTAGATGTATGTTTCTCAAAGTGTGGTCAGTGGGTGCAAGGCGTCAGCATCAGCTGGAGCCTTGCTAGCAATCACAGATCCCCAGGCCTCACTCCAGACCCACCGGAGTCACTCCAGCCTGAGGCAGCTCGGGCTGCCATAACAAAAATGCCATTGTCTTGCCTGAGGGTTTCAGCCCTGGGCAAGTTCAGTATGGATTCAGTGGGACCAAGAAATGATGATGGAAGGTTCTTGGGGTACAGGGGTTTACACCTGGCTTTATTCTTCAGGCGGTAGGTCAAGCACTAGAATGGGGGACATAAGCCACAATGCTGGAGGCTGTAAGTCCAATGTCAGGGTGCACATGGTGAGGCTCAGATTCTGGTGAGAGCCCTCTTGGCTTGTAGACAGCCGCCTCTTGCTGCGTCCTCACGTGGTGGAGAGAGACAGAGCTGGCCTCTGCCTCCTCTGTGAGTACACTAATCCCATTGTGGGGGCCCACCCTCACGACCTCATCTAAACCTAATGAGCTCCTGAAGTCCCCAACTCCAAATACTGCCACATTGGGGGTTAGAGCTTCAACCTATGAATTGGTTTGGTGGGTCCACAAGCGTTTATCCTACTCACTGAATCAGCCGGTAATTCCGATGTGTTCTAGAGTTCAAGCATCATATGGAGAGATAGAGTGATTAGATCTTTCAAGCTGTGTCCACCCATGTCCCTGGTCTGTTCCATGAAGAGATCTGTAGACAAGGACAGAATGTAAACGTGTTATGGAGTGCTTTGAACTACTGGCATCCAGATGCTGTTTTCAGCATTTCCCAGAAGAGCAGCCTTGAAATCAGTGTGCCCACTGAGCAGAAGGTGGCCTGTGGCTAGTTGGTGCTGCAAGAGAGCCTACCTGCGAAAATGTGGTGCTTCATTAATCTCTGCAGAAGATGGGCATTGGTTTGACGCAAAAGACTGAGCTATAGCTAGAGAGACTGAAGCTAGACATCTGGAAGAACTTCCAGGCTGCTAGGAGTCTAATTTATTTTTGAATGTCAAGAAGAGTTAGATAGATAGCAATCTGCCCTAGAAGCTGGGTCAGACAAATGGCTACTTTTAATCTTCTGTAGCAGCTGGACTCGGTCTTCAGCAGGCTAACCTCACAGACATTCATGACCTGCTGTAGCCCAGACATGGAGCTGTCATCAAATACCTCTTTGTTCTCTGTTTTAGTGAGAAGAAGGAAAACAATAAAACAAACAAGTGGAGGAAGGAGGCTTCATGTTTTTCTAATAGAATGAGGTAAGGAGTGGGGAAAAAACATTTTCAGCTCAGCACTTGCGACCTGCTGTCACAGCCATCCCCCCTCAAAGCAACAAGCACCGCAAAGCCAAGATCCGTAAAGATGAAGAACAGCATGTCGGGCTTCTCCGGAATGAGCGGGTCGTCCCCAGTGAGGCCTGGAGGGAAGAGAGAGATGAAAGGCTTTTGGAAATCGGCCATCTTTTTGAGCTGGTGGACGTTTCTGGCTCCAGAAATGGAAAGGCTGCAGCAAACGCAGATGAAGGCTGTCGTGGGGCTGGGCCGCTGGGGAGCCCGAGCAGCCAGGGTTGTGACAGGTGTCAGTCAACGTTGACAGCCTCCAGGCTCCGCTGCCACAGCTTTGCTCCCTCTTGTAGCCTTGACAGAGATCACCTTGGAGTGGCAGGTGGGAGGGAGAGAGTCTGGGAGTCAGGAGAGAGGGAGGGCAGGAGGGTGGGAGCTTGCATTTCGGCGGCGTTTGGCTCCCGGCCTGGTTGTGCCCGAGCAGCCCTCTGACTATGAGCTGGTCACTGCCCCTCTGCGAGCCTCAGTTTCCTTATCTGTAACAGACTGGGGGTGCTATGACTGACAGGGGGTGCTGACACAGACAGGGGGTGCTGTAACAGACAGTGGACTGCAGGCTTGTAGCTTTCCACTCCAGCGGGGCTGGGCCTGGGCATTGCTGATTTTGAAAAGCTTCCCAGGAGATTTTTAGAAGCTGGGTTGAGAACTACAGGCCTACCGTCTATATAGCTGAACTTCTACCCTCGACAATCTCTAAAGACTCTCCAAAATGAGAAAACAGAAGTCCACCAGGAGGCAGGCACCCCAGCCTGCTCCCAGGTCTCTCCACCAGGAAGAGCTATGGACACTTTGAATGCCTGAAACTGGGGTCATGCTGGGGTTCCTTGAGAGTCGTGGGGGAGGGCCGCCTGCATGAGATTATGGGGTGAACACAAGGTGAGTCTGTGGTGGGCTCCAGCTCAGGGTCTGTGGGGTCAGTCTTGAGCCTGATTGTCTAGCTTCCTGGTGGCATGACCTCTGGGCCTGCTTTCTCATCTGTGAGATGCAGGCAATTATCACACCTGCCTCACAGGTGAGGGGCAAATGAGATGAAATGGAACTCAGAGAAGTGCCTGGTGCCTGGAAGTAAAGCTTAGTGTCCTTATGATTGATTGCCTGATCAGACCGCACACTCCTGCAGATAGAACCATCCTGGGCTGAGCTTGGCACAGCTGGCAACCAGCTGAAGGTCTGGCTGCCCACGCATGTTGGTGAATGGATGAGCAGATGGAAGAAATGAAGGAAGGGAGGGAAGAAGAGAAAGAGATGGCAAGAGAGAGAGAGAACTTACTACTTCTAGAAACTGACCAGTGCCAGAATGTGTCCAGATGCTTCGAGGCCGCCCCTCCAGGGATGTAGCCCCACGGATGAGGAGGCCTGGATGTATGTCAAGATGGAGGGGGGAGGACAGGTTGGGGAGCCCACTCCTGACATCTACTAACCTTTGTCCCCAGTGTGTGAAATTCACCATGCAACACCGTCTGCACCCCCTGAGAACTGGTGTTGGAGCTGGGCTACTTTTTAAAACTAGACAAAAATGACCCTTTTTCCTTGTTATTCTTTCTATTGCTGTCACATCAGAGCTATTTTATTGTTATATGTTCAAGAAATGTATTTTAATCTCCCAAATTATAGCTCCACTCTGTGTTCTTGTCACTGTAAATTACATCATGATTCCCCAAGCCAATTTTTTTTTTCCAGTGTCTGTTAACGATCTCCCACCAGGGACCTCTGCTGAGGAGTTGCACCCTCACACTCACACCTCCGTGCTGGTCTCTCTCCCGCCTCCCTGTTTCTCCCCAATCTGCTTTCCTGTAACCTGCAGGAGCAGCAGCCCTGCCCCACTATCATACTGGGGACAGCTGTGTCGCTTCCGCCATAGCTGTGGGGAAGGCAGGGGTGAAAGGGTTATACCTGACTTTATTCCCACGGTGGCAGGTCAATCACTAGAATCCTGCCCACTCAGAGAGAGTCTGCATGCAGTAAGCCAGTCTCCACCTCTGGGCCTCTCTACCCAGACAGCCATCTCAGTCTCTGTCCTCAGCACTGCCACCACTCCAGCCTCTGCTCTGCTCTCCTGCAGCCGTGCAGCCATGCCACCGTGTCGCCCAGAGCACTGGGTGGGGCTCTTTATATAGAATCAATAACGACGTATCACCCACACCTGTGCAGTAAGCAAGCCGACCAGGGCCAGGTGAGAATCCTGGCCACAGGAACCTTCACTTTCTCCACATTCCCCAGTCCCTTGGCCGTGCTAATAGTCTGCACACTGGCAGTGTTTGGTACATCACCCCACCTCCCCAGCTAATGATGCGTCCTTGTGCGACCATTTGTTTGTGCTGGTTTCAGACAGACTAATACTTTTAATGGCACATAATCATTTTTCAGAAGTCATTTGATGCCACTAATCATCTCAGTAATGTGGTGCGATGGAACGCATAATGACATTTGGAACAGGACAAATGGCAGTGTGATTCCTGGCTTTCCCCCTCATCTATATTTTACCATGCGCCTGGCCACGAATGACATGGAGCGCTGTTAATAAACAACTGCCGTAAGGATTCTTTCCCTTCGGGGCTTTGGAAGGGCTGTGGGGCACCCATTAAAAATAATTCCTGATGGCAATGGCTGTGAGCAGGCACGAGGAGAGGAAAGGAGGCAGCCAGCAGATGCAGCTTCCGGGAGGTCTCAGCCTCACCCCGGACACTAAGGCCTGCCCAGATCTGTTTTGCTCAGGTGGGATGTGTGTGTCCAGCAAGGAGACAGACCAGAAGAAGGCCTGCAAGGTGGCAAAAGAAATCCAAGTTGGTGAAGATTCCCGCCAGGAGGTTTCAAGCTGGTTCTGTAGAGCTGGCAAGTTCTGTGAAGAAATGGGTCTTCACTGAGAGAGGCGAACCCAGGCTCTGAGGAGCCGGGGGTGGTGGGCAGAGTGCCCTCCAGCAGGTCCTTCTCCTCACCCGCCTGGGCCTTGGGTGAAGGTCCAGTGCCACCGTGTGGACCCTTCTGATACCTTGTGGCTGCAGCGAGCCCAGGAGACGCTGCTGAGCATGGGCCTTCTCCTCGGCGTCTCCTGGGACGTGAGCCACCCCTCCCATTAAACTGGCTGCTTGGGGCTGTCAGGAGAGTCACAAGTCATTTCTATCCTCCATTCTATCCTTCTATCCTCTGAGGTGGTTCTGTTCACTTGCAAGGTAAATAAAATCAAGGGACCTGTACTGCACCCCGAGTCTGAGAGGCCTATATATTTGTCTTAGATAATCAGATCACTTCACTGACCTATTTCCTTTAACAAGTCTTTTGAGTAATGATTTAACTGACATAATGTTTTCCCTAATGCCGGCCAGAGAGTAGCTGTCAATAAAATGCAGCAATTACAATAAATAGTAACAACAGGAGAGGCTGGACACAAAGCCCTTCAGGAGACCAGGGGACAGGGCAGAGGGCTTGGGCCATGGCAGCTGTCCCATTGCGGCAAACTGGCCACTTTCATCTTAGCCTCCCACCCTCATGATGGGGTCCCGTCCAGGCAGGAGGCCTAAGTTCCCCTTCCACCATTCCCTTTCCCACCTCCATCATCTTCTCCTGGGTCTCTGGGGGTGGACACTGGCATCCTAAGTCCCCATGGGTGAGCCCCCTCCCCAGGCCCCTGCTCACCTGCTCTTATATCTGAGGTGCAGGTCCAGGAGAGCTGGCGAGCGTTCCCAGCATTGGTGCACAGTGGCCTGGGAGGCTAAGAGCAGGTTTGTTGGTGTCAGAGGGACATGACTCCAGTCCTGACTCTGTCATTTAGCAAGTCTGCATCACTGGGGAATTAGCTGCTCTGAGCCCTGTGAGCTCATTTATAAAAGCATATTAATGGCATCTCCCTTACCGAGGATCAGTGGGAAGATTAAATAAAACAGTGCACGTGAAATGCCGAGCGCAAAGTAGGCCCTTATGCAACATTAATTATTACAGTCGCTGCTGCGGGCAGATCTAGAAGCCCTGCTGAACTCAGAGAGCCCCGGGCAGGGAGACAACTGGAAATCTGATGTGCGTGGGCAAACCAGGGGAGGAGCCCGAGAGACAAGGTGAGCGGTCTCCGTGGGGTCTGCAGTGGGCCTTCCTCTCCCGTGCTACATTCCCAGGCTGTGCTCAAGCCCCTGGTTGATACTACATTGTGAAGATGCACAGAGATTCAGCCAGAAGCCATCTGTTAGCAAGTGGGGGAGCCCCTGCATTTTTTCCAATGTCTAATAATTTAGTGGAAGCTGCTGGCTGGGGTCTGGCCAGAGGTCTGACATTCATGTTAGTGAAGTCCTTCTCTACCCTCCTCCAGCTCAGGCCTGGAGGGCTGTGGGCTCCAGTGCGCCCTGCATAACCCCGTCTGCCCCAGCCTCCCGCTCACAGGCAGGGAATCCAGACGCCCAGGGCCTGGGACCAGCAGAGATCTGGGGAGCACACGCCTCGGGGCTGCCAGCCCAGTCGGCTGTCCTGGAGGCACAGGCAGTGTCTAGGCTCTCTTGAAGGCTTAGAAAAGGCTCTCTTGAAGACCAGGGCAGTAGCAGTGATTGTCACTTCTGAATGAGTAGTTATTCTGTGCTACACTCAGGCTGTCTTTTCCTAAATGAGCTCATGCAATCCTTCCCAAATCTAGAGAGATACATATCCGTTTAACAGACAAGAAAGCCGAGGTCTCAGAAAAGTAACTTGTGTAGTGTAGCTAGTACATGACAGAATGGGGATTCCCGCCTATTGTTTGAATCCCAAACTCCCCCCCCTTTACCATATATGCTAGATTCAGTTAGCTTTTCTCAAACAAGAAACTGAGACTGGGTTTCTGGAATCCTCTTATCCCCTCCCCCCACATTGTCCTTCCCTCCTTATTTTCTTTAAACATTGCTCCAGTGCTCCTTATTAAACTAAGCCCTGTGCTGGGGCAGAGAGAATAAATACATCTGGGCACTTAGCTGAGGAGAGGAGCCCAGTGGATGGGCAGCCTGGGACCCCAGGAGGAAACGATGTAGACCCCTCCTCTGGCTCCCCCATCACCAGTAGGCATACCCGCTGATGGCTCAGGCTGAGGCTCAGACAAAGCTGGGCAAAGCCAGGAGGCCAAGCCCCTAAGCAGAGCCACCAGCCATGGGCCAAACTTGCGCTCTGCCTGGGGCCGTGTAAATCAGCCGAGTGTTGCTTGTATTGTGCTGCCCTAGGAATCTCCAGGTTTATTGGTGGCAGATAACAGGAGGCTGTGAGGTGGGCATTATCCTCCCTGGTGGATGGCAGCCTCAGTGCATGCTGCCTGGAGCAGGGGTGGAAGAAATTCTGCCCCTTCCCCCTTCCCCGCTCCCTCCCTCTGTCTGTTTTAATGGCCCAAGTACACACACACACAGTGGAGATCATGCTTTGGAGGGCAGCATGCCCAGGGGATAGCTATATGTACTCATAGGCAGGAGGTGGCTTGTCTGTTTAGGGAAACCCACAGTTTCATGGTTTCAGGAGCACCGGAGGAGCACGTCCCCCAGGAAAACACATCTCCCATGGCCTCTTCTTTCCACTTGCTGCTGTCAGGTGCCCAGGTCTTATGGCTGTTGAGTCTTTTCTCCCTGCACACCAGGAGGACCATTCTTCCAGGGTCAGACACCCATGGATGTGTTTTTTCAGCATCAGGTGCAAGAAAGCCCAGAAAACTCACCCTGCAAGGCAGGCAGAAGGAGGCTCGTAGACCGCAAGTCTCTACCTGGCCCAAGGGGCTGCCCTGCAAAGTGCTTGTTTAAGAAATGATGGAATGTGGATCGGACAGCCCCATCTGTGGTGCCTGGGCCATGCAGGTCTCTTACTAGGTCTGTGGTCCTACTTTCTTATCTTTAAATGGAGATCATAGCTTCTGCTGCTTTTCTGAGGATTAAGTGATAGGTTAAGCACTTGGCTTAGGGTATTTAAGTACCCACTGGACACCTGGACCCTACAAACAACCCATGACACGTTCATACAGTGGAATGCTACTCGGTACTGAAACAGAGCAATCTATTGCCCTCAAGATGGCTTGGATGCATCTTAAATGCAATTAATTTGCTAAGCGACAGAAACCGGACTCAAAGGATACCTTATGCATGTGACAGGCTGGAAAAGGCTGAGCTCTAGGGAAAGAAGACAGATCGTGGGGGCCAGGGGCCGCGACAGGGAGGAGACGCTTACCACAGAAGGAACTTTTGCGGGGATGGAGCTGTTTTACATCTTGAATGTGCGGGTGGCTACATGACTGAGTTTGTTAAAATTCCCAGATCCCTCCACACTTTTAAAAATAGTTCACTTTGCTGTATGGAAATGATATCTTAATTAAAGGAAATGAAACAAAAGTTTATGGACCCTGAAATGAAGGAAAACCCCAAAGAGCTACTCTGGCCTTTGGAGGACTTATGGGGCCGACTGCATCCTGATTTCCCTCATCCTTTTCCGCTCAGAAGGCCACGGGGGGCACTGGCATTTCCTGATGACGGGGAGAAAGAGTCCAGGACTCTGGCTCCAATGAACACTTTTCTGGGGAAACAGAGCCAAATCAGAAAATTCATCCCGGACCCCTGAGCATTGGTTAATGGGGGCCCAGTGGTTCGTGTCCAGGATCATCAGGTTATGAAAATCTGAGCCCATTAAGGAGGTGGTAGAGTGCGGTGGAGGACACGGGCTAATGTGGGGTGCATGATGGGGGTGTGGTCCCTGCCTGATGGATGGTTGCAGTCAAGTGGCAAACCTGCTAGCATAAAATTGCCTCCTGCAATAGGTCAGTTTCAGCTACAGCAGGTGGCAAAGGTCCTATTAGTGCCTCTGTCATTAAGCAATATAGACACAGGTAATTTGCCTCACTCTTCGGATGCAAAGTTAAATGACTCATCATTATCTTATTAATGCAATCAGGGCTGAAAATGAAGCTCGCCTGGCGTTTTGCCTGGGCAGCGCTTTCTGGAGGGGTCACATGTTCACGGCCCTCCAGCTCACTTCCTTGACACTTTCTCTCCCTTCCCAAGACTTCACACTTTGTCCCCCTGACCCCCTGGGTCACTGAGCAGGGGCTTTCCTGGGGTTGCTGTTATGGACTTTGAGATTCCCTCTAAATCCCAGCCCTGGGGTGGCTGCCTTGAAAGCTGGGCTGGGCTCTGGGGAGCTGTCCTTTGTAGAAATGGTTAGGTTTGGAGGCCCAAGGTCTCAGTTTGGCTAACAAGAAAGGGGACCTCATTCTGTGGACATCCTTTGAGTGATGCACATTGTCTCCCACTTGACATGAGCTATGCCCACACCATGCCTCTCTCTGCTCCATAGCTGTGCACATTAGGGCTCAGAGAGGGGTGGGCTCAGCTGCACCTAACAACATCTGGCTAAAAATGACTTAAATCAGAGGGTCTTCCTTTTCCTCTGAAGTGAGCAAGGGAATGAGTCCCCAGTGATTTTTGCTGGCCCCTCAGCTGCTGGCTGCTGCCTCTGGCTTCCGGTACCCACTGCAGCCTCTCCTCTTTGGTCGGCCAAATGGTTGACCATCACCCCAGTGTTGTGGGGCCCACCGGCAGGCCCTCAGAGGCTACTGTCTGTCCTTCTCCAAGAGACCCCAGCCTCTGTGCTCTTCTGGTTAGCGTTTCCTTTGATTCCTTCCCCATTTTTCCCCACTCTTGTTAGGATTGCTTTGGTTCCTGTAAGCTATGCCTGATTTGGAAGGTAAAAAGCAAGAAACAGAACTTGTGAAACCAGAAACATTAATTTTTCACACTCTGCTACATCAGAAGCTGGGGTTGGGGACGCAGGTTCTTTCTCACTCCTCTTAGGGAATGAAGCCCTCGGGCTTTCCTGAAGATTCAGAGGGTGTTTCCTCCCACTTTTCCAGCCTCTGCCTCCCCGTCAGAGGAAATTGCCGAGGGCCTCCCTGCCAGACTTGGGGCGCCTGGCTGTGCCTGTGGGATGCTTAAGGATGAGTGATCAGAGAGGCATGGGTGTCGCTGAGCTTTCAGAGGCTTTGAGGGAGCAGCAAAAAGCAGAAGGGACTAGACGGGAAGTCAGGAAAAGGCAGGACACAGCGCTCGTGTTTATTTAGCACCTGCTCTACCAGGCTGGTTTCTTTGTCCACCTCGGAGGAGAGCACTTTTACCCCATGTACAGGTGCTGAAACAGAGGCAAAGAAAGGTTAAGTAGCTTTCCAAAGGTCACACAGCTGGTAAGAGCAGAACTGGAGAATTTGAAGCTACCCGCTTATAGCTGCCATGTCCTGGGATCCAGGTGGGCAGTGTGCCCGGTGGTCTGGGCCAGAATGGGGCATGAGAATCTTGGATTCCCACTATGCCTCAGCCCTCAGCTGAGCCACAGCCGGCCTCAGTTTCCCCACCTGTGCAGGGCTGGGCTGAGCTTGTTTCTGGCTGCCCCTTTTGGTAAGGGGGGTCCCTCCCTGCTATGTGGAGACCACACAGGGCTGTGGCTTCTTACTGGGAACAGGGTAGGCTGGATTACTCTGGTCACCTGACACAGGATTATAGCCTTGGTGTTCAGGGCTGGGCTGCACCCGCTGGGCAGGATGTAGGCATGCGGAGGTAAGCACTGGCCTGCATGCTGGAGAACACAGCCTTTCTGGGGGTCCTGCGACGGCCCATGATACATCCGCGGACCTGGCATCTGCACCTACACCCTGCACCCCAGCTTTTTCCTTTCCTCCCTTTCCCCACTCCTCTCACCCCAGGAAAAGGGTGGCCTGCTCAGGCGGGCCTTTGTCACACACAGCCCGCCACACTCTGTCAATACAGACAAGCCCGGACCTCTAAGTTGAAGGGCCAGGGCTCAGATCAGGCCTCCTGCTTGCTTTCCCATCTCAAAAGGAAGAGGAAGGAGGCTGGAGAGGTTCCCGGGGGATTCCAGCCCTGCTACGAGAGCGGCCAAGTCATGACAAGGGTGGTCATGTGACCTGTCTCAGCCTCACCCGACGCCACCCGCCCACGAGTCCTCCTTGTGAAGCATCCCGCTCTCCGCGGAGGAGGCTGTCGGGCTGCCAGGAGCTCCGTCACTGAGTCATCTCGCACTGCAAGTGAGGTTTGTCACGACATCCTGGTTTCCACACAGACGGGGGCCCAGCGAGCGAGGCGAGCGGGGCTAGTGGAGATTATTTTGGGTGGCTGAAGACAGTAAGAACGGTAGCTCGCACGTATCAGTACCGCCTGGGCGCCGGATGCTAGGGTTTGTACGCATCACCTCATTTGATTGTCTTAGCTTTCCACGAGGGAGGTTCTATTTCTGCTCCCTCTTACCGATGAGGAAGCAGAGGCCCAGAGAGGTGAGGAAACCTGCCAAGACCACACAATTAGCCAGGAGTGAACATGGGGCTTCAGGTCAGGTCTTGTGGTTCCGGCAGCCTGGATTTTCCCGTGGTACCAGGTGACCTCTGAAAGCCCATGATTCCAACATTCACAGTGGGCTCTCTGTTTTCAGGATGGCACAGTTCCCAGGGCATTGTCACCTCCTTTGGCACCAGAAGAACCAAAAGAGGACACACCAAATGATCCTATTTTGCCTGTACCTCAGCCTGCAAGGTTTGGGGGTGACTGTGGAGAAAGACCAAACCTGGGCCCGAGGTGCTCTGTGCTCCCGCTGCTGGCTTCTGCGGCCTCCTCCCCACTTGAGCGGCTGTGTAGTGTCAGAGTCTGACTTGGCTCCGTACTGCTGGTTTTAAAAACACATCACACTCACAGCTCTTCAGATTTCAGAAATAAATGCTCTGCACCACTGATCAGAACGCCCGGAGTCAACAGAGCTGGTGACATCTTAAGAAATGCACCCAGTACTTACGGCTTTCATCTTAATTATACATGTTCAAATCATAGACAGATTTTCTCCTTCTGGTCCTGAATATCAGAGCTGCCAAATCCAATTGAATCATCTTCTTTTAAATGCATTTTGCAGTATGCGTTTCGTCGTTTTCCCAATTTCCATTGTAAAACGAGCACCAGAATTGTGCTGAGGGCCCGTTTCTTACAGGCTGCATTATTCACCCAGAAAATGAAGAAAGGAAAATGCTGATTGCAAAAGAATTAAGAAATGGTGCAGGGTGGCCTCTGGGTTTGGCTAGGACTGGATGCGACCAGGCCCAGGCCCCAGAACTGTCCTTACTGGAGGGTTTTGGTGCCTTTACCCCAGGCAGCGACAGATGGACAGAGGTCTTCCTTCTGGGGGCAGGTGTCCACTCCAGATGAGCTGGCTCTCAGCCCAGCTTCCTGGGTTGGGTGCGAAGCAGGCATGGATGTCAGCAGGCCCGAAGCCATTGTACCACCACTGTCATCAGAGTAGATGCCACCCACTTTAATTTCTGCCATACCTTAGCTCAGGCAGGCCAGGAGGTGCAGCTCTTGGATCATCCCCAGGGGAGGGTTTGACTGTTGTGAGCAGTGCAGACGGACAGCCAGTGCCTTTGTCTGCCAGCCGTGCCTTCCCAGGATGTGGTGGGGCTCCCTGACTTGGGACGGTGACAGCAGCCGGTGGGACTGGAGCAAGCCAGGAACCCGATGCCTGGAATTCCGCCGAGGTCTGCCTGCCATTTCCTTGTTTCTTGCCCTCCCTCTGCTCAGACAAGTGCTTCTTATGTGTCCCACTGTGGTTCTTGGAACCTGCATTGTACCTCTGCCTTCTCCTTTCCCATCACTTTTGTGCTTGTTGACTTTGCAAAGGCCAGAGCCCTGTGCGGCAGCAGAGCTGAGGCTGTTGGCCCATTTCACAGAGGGGAGGAATGTGCCTTTGGTTCAGACTGGGCTCTGGAGCCCAGTGTCTGTGGTCAGATCCCAGCTGCAAGTTCCTTGACATCTCTGTTTCTTAGGAGGAGATCAAGGCACTAGGGTAGAGCCCTTGTGAATAGGATTCATGTCCTTATAAAAAGGACCCCAGAGGGCTTCCTTGTCCTCTTTCCACACCACATGTGAACCCAGCAAGGAGTTGGCCGTCTGCAACCTGAAGGAGGGCCTCACTGGACCCAACTCTGATGCCCGATCTCAGACCTGCAGCCTCCAGGACTGTGAGAAATAAACGGATGTGGCTTCTTAACTCCCCACCCCCCTCTGTGGTCTTTGCCATAGCAGCTTGAACTGACCCAGACACCTAGGGAATATGTGCTAGGCCCCCTAATGTTGTTTAATCCAGGTTTTTGGAGTCAAGTGCACTCACTTTACAGGTGAGAAAACTGAGGCTCCAGGGATTTAATGGAGTCAGCAAAGTCACACAATAAGGAGCTGATAGTAAGTAGCAGAGCCGGGCCTTGAACCAGCATGACTCTAGTGCCCCCCCTGCCTAGCCCTGCAGGGCTGCCCATTGAGCCTCCTGAGGCTTCAGCGGCTCCTCAGCTGCCCCTCAGCTGCCCTGGCTTGGTCACCCTCTCCCTACCCGCCAGCTGAATTACTTCCACAGGGCGCAGGGCTTTAAAAATGGACAAGAGGCTCTCTTTACTTCTATATTTTTAAGTTTGCAAGTAGTTTTGGATTTTCTGAGGTGGGTGCTCAGTTGCACGGAAGGGGCGATTGAGCCCAGGGTTGTAGTTTTTGAGGGAACTGTGACATTCCCCTTGCACCCCAGCGGGATCTCCGCACAAAGCACAGTCTCAGCATGTCCCTTAAACTGTCAAATGGCTGGGGAGCACTCTGAAATACCTCCAGTTCCGCCCTGAAGCAGCAGCCAGCCACACAATTTGTAGAGTCCAGGTCAAAACAAAAGGGGAAGGTTCCTTGTTCAAAAAGCAGAAAAAAGCTTTTTCCTCTCTCTCTCTCCCTCTCTCTCTCTCTCTCTCTCTTCCCCCATCTGTCATCACATTTTTATCTGCTATTTAATGCTGCACTTCCTTGGCACGGGGAGACTTCTGGGGTGAGTGCAGATGCTTGAAGATGCTTGGGGCCCCACCCCACAAATTGGTGCATGGGGTGTACACACTGGGTCCTGGACCCCCAACACCCAGGGCCCCATAGGGATGGGAGGGCAACAGCATTTGCTGGGGGGTGGGGTGGTGGTGGCTGAGAACTACCCCGGGGGAAGGGGGGAAGCAAGGGAGGCCCTCGGAGCATGCTCCACTGTCCCACTGGGACAAATTCAAAGGTAAAAGCATTAAGAATTGTGAGAGGGCCCCTCTGAGCCTGGGAGTATAGAGCCTCATGTGACCCGCCGGTCACATCCCCTGGAGCTAGTCCTGTCTTGGACCTCATGTGCTTCTGGAGACGCAAACATGTCTCCCTTCTTTCCTGGTCACTTGTGGGCAATTGGCATTTCTTTGCTCAGGAGAGATTCCCTGGGTGACTACCACTGGCTCAGTGCCCAGGAGACTCGGTCTCTTGCTCTTTTGGAGGTGCAGCTATTTCTAGGCAACACCCTGTCCCTGCACCTTCCCCCCATGTGCGCCCTCTCCACAGGTCCCAGTTGTGTGCTCAGGAAGGCTCCTCTCCATTCTGCCAGGCCCAGGGCTCCTCTGGGGGGATGCAGTGGCAGGGCAGCTGGGCTGTCTGATGCTACATGGCATTTGCGTTATGTGGGGATGAATAGATAAAGGAGCTAATAAGACAGAGTGCTAATTAATTGCGGCAAGCTCTGTAGGTTTGCTATTTTAATGCTGAAAGGAAAAGGCATTTATGGTTTTCTTCCTTCCACTAGCCCTCCTATACAATTATTTCATCTGCTGCAGAAATAAATGTGCAGATCACTAATAATTATTAAATCTGATCATCATTAGCCTCCAAGCTCCAGGCAGCATGCTCAGCACATTCCTGGCTCCTGAACACCGCCGCCTAGTTCAGGGAGGGGGAGAGCAGCGGGGCAAAGGGAATGGTGGGGTGGGGGCTGACCTGGCTTTCTCAGGATGGCAGGGGGCTGGATTTGCACCCATGGCAAGGCTCTTGCCCTTTGCTGAGAAGAAGCCGTCACCCCTGCTTTCCATGCACTATATGTAAGCCTTCCAGCCGTCTGCATTTGCCTTGGGAGCAGGGAATCACCTATGAAAATGACTTGCTGATATGTACACACATCGAAGGATGTGTTCTAAAGAGACTCCCATTCTGTTACAGGTTTAGTTAATGACTGAAGGGCTCAAGGTCCAGTGAAGAAAAATCCAGGTGTCCTCATGGTTTGGAGAGAACAAAGAAGATGAGCCTAGGCTGCTATTTGATCTAGTCAGGGTCCTGCAGGAAGCAGCTGGCACATTCAAAGGATTAATTGAAGAGAGGTGAAGGAAGGACTGCTTTATAGGTACAGGTAGGTGTATTAGCCATGTTTCTGGCTTCCGTAAACTTGACGCTTTAACATCTGCCCTACATGTATAGGCGAGACTCATCAGGTTCTGGGCTCAATAGTGGGCTTGAGTCACCTGGCCTTGGCCTCCTAGCCCCAGGCCCTCTTCCTGGGGACAGAGTCATCTTCCCTGGGGGTCTGATATTTCAAATACAAACCAATCAATCCAGAGTGTAACCAACCAACCCCACCCCTTTGCCCCAACTACCTCTCTTTTGGGCCCTCACACTCCAGGTCACTGGGCACCTGCTCTCATCACTGTGGGTCCAGGGGCCGGATAACCTGGGGCAGCCCCAGAGCCCCTGAAATGATTCACACCAGCCACCCATGCCCACAGTTCTCCCTTCTCCCTCTGGGCTCAGCTCTGGCGCTTCTCCAAGGGGCCCTCCTGTGTCATGCTGTGCACAACTCCCTTCGCCATCTGTGTGTATAATAAACTGCCTTTCCAACGGCAGTCACCTTCTGATCTGTGGGCCTAAATAATAATAATAACAAGAATTAATTAAAACAACAGGGTTAAGGGAAACCACAGGGAATGGTGAGCCCTCTAGGGAGTGGCCAGGAAGCCATTGCCACCTGTAGGCCTGAAGGAGCATGATTATTGATGCCAGCAAAAACTGTAGCTTTGGAGAGGGTGCCTGCCAGCTGTGGCTATAGGAGGGCACCCGTCATTGTTAAAGGGCAGCCCTGCAGGGAGAGAGTGAGGAATAAACAAACCCCTCTGCTCTTCTCCTCCCGGTCTCCAGCCTGGGCCTCCCATTAGCTGAATCCAAGCAGGCCCCCCAGGATAGCTCCTGGCACCCCAGCAGGGGGGAACTGATCTGGAGTGTGACGGAGTTAGATCGGAGACCATGGAACCTTCCCCAGGGAATGGCTGGGTGCTTTGGAGATGGGTGGGGGGCATTCAGAGAAGACTCCAAACTAGAAGGAGAGTCTGTTTGAGCAGACAGATCCAGGGTAGGTGGCTCTCAGGATGGTCTGGACCAGGGCGTCTCAAACTGGACTGTATTGTACATACAAACCCCCCTGGGAGTCTTGCTGAAATGCAGATTCTGACCCAGTGTGTCTGAGGTGGGGCCCGAGGTGCTATATTTCTAACAAGCTCCCAGGCATGCCCATGCTGCTGGCCCGCAGAGCACACATTGAGCAGCCAGCCTAGGTCTTCCTCCCCCCCGCGGTCCTGTGCCCCTTCCCGGGGCCGGGCTGTCGGAAGGGTTGCCCATCTCCGTCTGACCTGTCCTCCCAAGCCCTGTGTCCATCTGCTCATCACTTTGGAGCACTTTGAAATTCAAGTTTCCCCTTCCACTTCATGGGAGGGTAGATAAAGGCATTTCTTACTATCTGACCAGAAATCAACTTCCCTGAGATAGCCTGACCTAGGGTAACTTAAAAAAGGAAAAGTTTAATTGGCCACAATTAACACAAACAAATTGGTCTGACACCACCACAATTATCAGCTTTTCCTTTCCACCCTCCGTCTGCAGTTCATTTCTCCACTTGCCAAGGAAGGACCTGGCAGGGATTTTGAAAGGTCGGTGGCTCATCCCGGTGCAGTGGGCTCTGTGGGCCTGTGGCTCCCAGTCCCTGTGCATCCAGGGTCTGGGGGTGGGGGGGGAAGAGGTGGCGTGTAAGTGAAGTGAGCTGTGCTTTCTTGAGCCTCTGCCATGAGCCAGACACCGTGTGGGGTAACGTGGTCGCCTGGCCCACCTTCTCCACACAGAGGCATTAATAGGCCATTAAATTTTTTTTTAATTGAAGTAGAGTTAATATATATTATATTGGGTCAAGTATCCAACATAGTGATTCAACAGTTATATATGTTATTAAATCCTCACCCAACTAGTGGGGTTACTATCTGGCAACACAGAAAGATGTTACAGAATCACTGGCTGTATTCTCTACACTGTACCTTCCTCCCAGTGACTAATTTATCTTATGATTGAGAAAAGTCCATATCTATGCAGGAGGAAGGGGAGGCTTGGCTGGGTGTGGTGGCAAAGCTGGACTTGGTTTTGTGTCTGATTCCCAAATCAAAGCTCTTTGTTTTGGCTTCCAAGCAGAAGAGAGAAGGGAGGCACTCCCCTCGGATTTAAGGCATGGGTGACAGGGCGACATCTCAGTAATCAAGATAGATAATATTTTAATGCAATGTTTTAAAAAATAAAAACTAAGTCAAAATGTGCACCAGGATAAAATGATCCAAGTTTCAAGTAAAGACAGAGGGTCCTGCTGGGCCAGGATAAGCGGGAAGAGAGTCAGGGCTAGTGCGGGGTGGGGACTGGTCTTCATTCCACAGTTGGATATACTGTTCATCGTGGAAATTTTGAGCTCAGGCTCATTCTGCACAAGTGGGGAAACTGAGTCTGCCTGTGTTTCAGCGCCCCCAAGTGGGGACGCAAATGCATTCCTCCGAGGTGTTCATGGAACCTGGCTTGGCAGAGCAGGTGCTGAATAAACGTGAGAGCTCTTTCCTCTCTTTTCCTGACTTTCCTTTTTGTTTCATCTGCTTTTCTTGGCTTCCTCAAAGCCACCCAAACTTGGTTAGCCCCTGTGCCTGTCAGAGCCATCCCCCTTCAGCCTCCTGCAGGTGCCGCGATGCCCCTATGTTTGAGGGCAAGGCCCTTGGCAATCTCGTCTACCAGGAAGTCAGGGCCAGGAAATACACTGGATTTTTTTGATGCCTCCTTGAATTTTGTGTGGAGGTGAGGGCCCCACTTTACCCTAGCCTCATCCCTTCTTCAAATGCTTAAGGAAATCTTGACTCCCTGCCTCCCTCCTGGCTTGCCTCCTCCTGGTTGAACTGCAGGGAAGGTGAGCGCCCCAGACATTGTCCTCAGAGGCTGGAGCAGGGCCTGGAGGGGAGGGTGCATGCAGTGGGGGAGGGGGGAGTCAGGGCCGTTTGTGAGCCAAGGGGTGTTCATGTTGCTTCAAACTGAGAAGCCACATGCTCCGTGGTCTGCCTTTCACATCTTTGAATGACATGATTCCTTCCAGAAGTAGGAGCTAGGGGACGATGCCCAGGGTCGGCCAGGCTCAGGACGCTGGGCAAGAGGAACACTGGCGGGATGGTGTGATCTGCCCGGGCTCCTCTGCCCTCCTGGATGGGGGCCTGACTTGCTATGGGAGAGTCTCCTGGCTTGCTCCTCGCCCACCCTTCTGATCGTTCCCCGGATCTGGGTCTCCCCGACTTTGGAGGGACCAAAGGGGGTTGTTGCGGGACTGAGCAGTCCCTGCCCGGACCGCAGCCTCGCTCCAGCTGAGCAGAGGGGAAGGAGTAGTGGGTTGGGTCCCGAGGAAACGCGTGGGGATTAATGAAACAAGTCTGCAAAGGGTTTGGCAGTGAGAAGAGTGCCTTTTCTCTCCCGGTCCCTTCCCAGGTGGGGGTCGTTTCAATGGGATGGAGAAACTCCCGGGAGGAGCTGTCCCTCCCTCTTTGCCTTGCCCTCCACTGTCCCCCAGACCCTCAGTGTTCCCTCCCCTCCACCTCCTCCCCCAGCAAATCAATTTCAGCAGGGAAAGGAACAAGGCTATTGTGGTTAACACCGCTCAGCCCTGAGTCGCTGGGTCTTAGCTATTCATCATTCCTAATTAATTAAAAAGTAATTACTTATGGATCCCACTTTCATTATTTACACCCCCCAGGCTGTGAGGATATTACTTTCTCAGTCCCTCTGGTACCCTAAGCTGCTCTGATGCCAGCGATTGCCGTGCCAAGCATGGTGAGGGTTGATCTCAGGCAGGCATTCCAGTGGAGGGGATCCGAGTCCCCATCAGGGATCTGCAGTCCCCTCTGAGAGCCCAGGAGGGGACTTTGAAGAGCTGAGGCGGCTCAGGTCTGTGCGGTCTCACAGGTTAACCTTCTCAAGACAGAAACAACCTCCAAGCCCTGCAGCTCAATGTGTGGTCGTGGGTCAGCCGCACCAGTACCGTCCGAGAGCTTGTTAGAAATGCAGACCCTCTGTCCCCACCCCACACCTGCAGAAGCATAATCTGCATTTTAACAACACGCCGAGGCCTTCTGTGCATATTCCAGGGTGAGAAGTGCTGCTCCAGTGGAAAGAGGGCGAAGCTTGTCCGTGCCAACTCTCCAGGTGCTGTGGGTACCATGTGGTCGCATATTACACACCGTCCTATGTGGGCCCTGTGACTTCTGGTCCTTGCCCCCGACCCATGACTAGGCTGATGGGTATGATCCGTGTGCCAAGCCCCTCTGTCCCCAGCCCAGAGCCCTCTGTGCTAATTTCTGCCCGGTCTACCTCGCCAGGTGTTGTCAGGGTTAATCAGGCTAAGTATAGCAAAGCGCTTTTGAAACGTAAGTGGTGCTTCAAATGACATCCTAATCAATTTTCCCCTGGCCCATCACTGTTCACCAGCTTCCCAGGCTGCTCCCCACAGTTTAGTCCCTTTCAATTGTTTTTCTGCCCTCAAAATGTATTTGTTCAGAGTTCTATCTGCTCCTTTCCTGTCTACCCTGTGGGTAATCTGGTAAATGAATCCAGGCTAATTACTCATGGGCAGGGGGGATGCTTCCCCCCTCCTGATCCCGTAACAAAGTTGCAACATTGTGGAGCAAGTGAAGGTTCCCGTGGCCAGGATTCTCGCCCTGTCCTGGTGGGCTTGCTCACTACCCACAAGTGGCTAATGCCTTGTTATTGATTCTATATAAAGAGCTCCGCCCAGTGCTCTGTACTGCATGGCTGCAGGAGAGCAGAGACTGGAGTGGTGGCAGTGGCAAGGACAGAGGCTGAGATGGCTGCAGGGGCAGAGAGGCCCAAGACAGAGACCAGCTCGCGGCCTGCAGACTCGCTCTGAGGTGGATGGGATTCTAGCGCTTGGCCTGCCACCGTGGAAAGTTGGGTATAAACCCTTTCACCGCAAGAACGTTCCATTGTCATTTTTTTGGTCTCATTGAATCCATAGTGAACTTGTCTGGGGCCAAAACCCATTGGCAGGACAGACATAAAAGGCCATTTGACAGATGAGGCTTTCTCTCCTCTAAGGCTTAGGAAGTGTGCAAACTTGGGTAAGTGATTTCCCTGCGTGTCTTGTCCTCAGGGGTCAAATGAGGACGCTCCCACACTTAGAATGGGGAAGAACTGGAGCTCATTGGCACATGCCACTCAGTTCATTGCAGTTGTTACCATGATGGTTGCCCCAGTCTGAGGCTTGGCCCCCGCACTCCTGTGCCTGGTCGGAGATGCTGGGAAGGCAGGATTGTTTTCCACATTCGTGACCAGGAGTGTCAGGCTGGGGACCCAGTCATAGCAGTTACTCGGGGGCTGGAATGCCATGAATTTCTCTAGCTGAGAAGCAGTACTGAGGAATCCTGAGTAAGGAAGGCACTTGGGGTTCAAGGCACTCTGTTCCTGTCCCTTCCTGATATCTGCCAATTGGCTGCTTGGGAGGATGGGGTGGGTATGTGGAGGGTGGGAAGCTCTGACTGTGGCTGCCACCTCACCAGGACAGCAAATCTGGATGTGTTTGGGAGGGCGGTCCTGCAGGAGTCTCGCCGTGACACTGGCCACACCAGGGGGTTGGCAGTCACCCTGCTCCATTCCTGTCTCCCACCTCCAGTGAATCTGTCTTGGCGTTCAACTGTGCATTAGACTCGACCAGAACAGGAGCTGGGAAGGGGTGTAGGGGTGGGATGGGAGAGGGTGGGGAGCCTGGGAAGCAGAGGGTGGAAGGAGGCAGGTGGGGATGCTGGGTGGGGGGCGGTGTGAGAGAGAAACAGAAAGACAGTCATACTACTTGTGATCCTGACAGTTCTGACCAAGTACCCTTGGATGGGGCTTGGTACTTGGAGGAGGAAACCAACCTCTGGAAAACTGAGTCTGCAAACCTTGGATAGGAAGACGCAAACCTTGGCAGGACCTCTGGTCCTTTGTTATCTGCATCTCCAAACTCCAGTGAAATCTCACAACCGTCACTGACACGACAAGCCTCACCTGGTCACTACAGCCTCTGGCTCCTGCTTCTGTAGCCGGAGCCCCATGGCCCTCTGCACACCTCCCAATGTTTCGGTTTCTTTTCCCAATAACACACGACAGGATAATGTATTGGGATATTAATTGGCGTGTTGTTTTCATTGCAGTAGAGGAATCACACAGTCTGGAGCAATTTGGTTTGGTTCTCTGCATTTTCTGCTTCCCCATCCTAGGGTGAGCCATTCTGCCTGCTTGTCTTGGGGCCCTTGCAGGGCTGTGAAGACCACCTTCCTTCCTCCTGGTCCCTGGGAAAGCCTCGGCTCACCAAGCAGATGGATGGCGGCCCAGAGTGGAAGACTGAGGGCCGAACCTGTGCAGGCACAGAGGCCAAAGCAGCGAAAAACAGGGAGGTGCCCCAAGAGTAGGCAGGAGAGACGGGGGTCTACTTGAGTTCTGCCTCCGTGAGGCAGCCTGGGGGTGGGGGTTGCAGAGATTAGGGGTTGGGCACTGGGGCTCCTGCCTAAGCAGAGCCCTTGCCTGACCCCCAGCCCAGACGCTGGAGACCTGCCAACTTCAAGCGGCCAGGGCAGACCACAGACTCGCGGAATGGTTACCCAGCCAGGATTGCTGACGTGTGCGGAGGGCTGTGGGGCTCCAGCTACAGAACCGGGAGCCCGCGGCTGCAGTGGCCAGGGATTGCTGGTTCCTTCATACAATCCTGGGCAGAGAGGGTGCAGGGTGTGAGTCCCAGCATTGAACAAGAAGGAGCTGCTTGCCATCCCCGTGGGAGTCAGTCTTGGAGTTAGACTGAATCTCACTTAAAATGAAGTCATGCACCTTTTCCTGCCCCCTCGAGATGGAGATTGCATGTGTTCCATGGCAGAGCCCCGGCGGGAGCCACAGGACCGCTTCCTTATGTGAATGGCTTTGCTCCCCCAGACCTCTTACCTGCTCGGCCTTCCGTTCCCACCTTGCCTGTGAGTGGACACAGTGAAGGAAAGCGACCGAAGTGGTGGCCGACTCTGGCTTTGGTTGAAAGCATTGGCATACACGTGCTTGGAAGAGTGCCCCCCGAGACGCACTGTCTGAGCCTCGCCGAGCTTCCTGGAGGGCGTGTTCTGGTGAGCTGGTTCCATGCAGTTTCATGGGTCCACATCAATGTGTTCTCGGGGGCTTTCCACCAAACCACTCATGGTTCAGGCAGTGAACGTGGATGGGGGACCTAAGGGTCAGGGTCACACAAGACACTTTCCAACAGCTGCTGCAGACCACACGGGGTCTAGTTTTTGGCACCTACACTTCCCAGGTACCACCCGAGTCCTCATCCCACCTGACAGCAAGAAGCCCTCTGTCCCAGGTTCCCTGCACCAAGGATTGCTGGGAGCTCCTGAGGAGCTCTTGTGTGGTTCCAAACCGGGTCATCTGAGCTGGCTATCAAGCTTGATCACTGCTCCAGGCCTTTGGTCGTCTTGTAACAGCCTTCTCTGGGCTGCTGCCCGCCACCTCCCCCTGCAGTTTTCCTGAAGTACAACACCAGGACACCCGAGTGTGCAGGAGCTGGCTCACACCAGTGTATGAGCGCCGGCGGTCACATTTCAGGAATTTTCTGAGCTTGGTGCTTTTAATCAACTATAGTGGAAGTATTTATATCATGGAAATTGGGAAATACTACAAACTGGGGCTCCCTCTTCCTTTCCAGAGAATCAGTTATTCAACATTTAGCAGCACACCCCCTGGGTACCCCACCTTAGATCCCTGTAGACTGGACTTCTTTCCTGACGGCTTGGAGCAGGTGGAGTGAATTACAATCCCCAAAAGAACACACAGGTGACCTGCTTACTCCCAGGGTCCACGGGGTCCCCCCTTCACTTTAGTCTGCTCATGCTCCATCCTTGACCCCGTTTCAGGCCTGGCTTACCTCACTCAGGAGGCCCCACACAGGTCTCCCTTCCTTAGACTCCAGCCTCCACATCTCTGACCTGCCCTTGGGAGAGGAAATTTTATTTTTACTTTAAGGTGATCATAATTTCAGAGGATATTTTAATTGATATGCAAAACATTTGTTCTCCTGTATCTCCAACTTATTAGCTCTTACTGTCTTCATTCTCACTCTGGAAGTGGGTGCTAGGTTTGCAAAACTATGAGGCCCTTTAAGAGGGTGAGCCCCAATCAAGGTCAGTCTGACCTTGTTGGGAAAGTCAAATTTGTGTCTCTAGAGAAACAGAAAAACCGAAACTGCAGGAAGATTGAAAAACAAGACTTCCTTGTTTTCTAGGTATATTTGTGCACATGTGCGTGTGCGTATCTGTGCACCTGGCGACAATATTGAATTTTACCTGAGTCTGGGCTCCCAGAAAACAGCAAAGATGAAAAGAATCCTCTTATTGTTTTCTGGAAAACTGTTTCCTGCAAAGAATCATCCTTCCCCATATGACTTAGATAAGACTCGTGCACCTCTAGGAAGGCCAACCCTCCAAATTCCCATTCTTTGCCTCATGAGTGATTCACTGAACTGCTTTTTTCCCACTGATCAGTCATAACAAAAAACTTCTTAGGCAAACTTTGGTTAACCTTCTCTCGTTCCTCCAGGTCCTGGACTTTGGCCCACCCTCCACCCGAGCCTGCACACTGCGCCTCCTGAGAGCAGGCTGGCCTCAGGGTGAACAAGTCTCTGCCCTGCTAGCCCACTGCCACCTTGTCTGCCCCTTCCCCACGCCTGCTTCTTTCCAGCCTTGTTTACAGCTCTCCATACAAAACCCTTTCTGCCAAACTCTTGGGATGCTTGCAGATCTTGTGGTCAAAGCCTCCTTTCTGCTGCCATGGCCCTTGTCCCTGCTGCACCAGCACCTTCCAACACTACAATAATAATCCTCTCGAATAAGCCTCCCCTTACCGAGCTCAACTTTGTTTTCAGCTGACACCAGCCTCCACCGGGGCACCTGGTTGGCTGAGAGGAACCCGACAGTCTCTGGCCATAAGGTAGTCTGATAGGGGGAGACAAAGTTTGGGCAAAAGCAAACACAGGTTCAGTCAGAAGAGCTAATGACAGAAGAGATTGGGGAGAGGGGGAGGTAGGCTAAGGAGAGAAAGAAGATCGGGGTGTGGGCATGCTATGTGTGGGCACAGAGATGGCTGAGGCACATTTCCTGTCCCTTTTTAGTGAAATGCGAGATATATGCTAGCAATCTTGTAGCACCTGACTTCATTGGGAGGAAAATCTTTCTTCTGCCCACTTAGGTATAGGTGGTCAGAGTCCTGTGAATTAACGACAATAAACAGATTCACAGGAAAGGACAAAGTGTGTTTTACATGCATGCAGAGGCACTCTCTAAGGAGGTGCTCTCCAAACAGCCAATGGGAGGAGTTTACATTCCAACGAAATGGGAGAAGGGGCCTTAGGGCTTCACTGGGAAAGTATGGAGGTATTACTGGCTAAGATACTGTTTTTCCCAGGATCGTCTTGGAGGAGATGAAGAATGAGGCCAACAGACGAGTACGGAGCATCCAGCAGAGCTTTTAATGAGGAGAGGAAAGAAAAGCCACCCTGCTAATCAGGAGGGGCTCCAAGGGAGGATGCCACTGGGCTGCGGTGGCTGGGGTTCATAGGCACGTCAGGGAGCAAAGCCACCTGGTTGCCGAGGGCCAGTTCCTAGGGCTGGGCTGGGAAGTTCACATGGTTGCCTAGGACTCGTTGCTAGCACTGGCCTGAGGGACCAGAAAACCCCCTTGTTTCCCAGTTTGGCCTTTCCAGGGAGTGATCCATGCCTCCCACTTGGCCGGCTGATCACAATGCCTAATGTCAGCGTCCTGCTTGGCCGATCTCTTCCGGGGAAACATGTCCTGTTCTACCTGCCCCAATGGCGACATCCTGTCTTAGAGGGTCTGACAAGGCTTATGCTGTGGATTGAATGCTTGTGACCCCCATATCCATCTGTTGAAGCCTTAGCCCCCAGTGTGATGGTGTTTGGAGATGGGGCCTTTGGTAGCTTATTAGGATTAGATGGAGTCGTGAGGGTGGGGCCTCCATGATTGGATTAGTGCCTAATAAAAAGACATCAGAGAGCTTGCTCTGTCTCTGCCACGTGACACATTGAGAAGGCGGCTGTCTGCAAACCAGGAAGAGAGCTCACACCAGAGCCGGACGGCACTGGCACCTTGATCTTGGACTTGCAAGCTTCGGAACCAGGAGAAAATTAATTTCCATAGTTTTGGCCTCCCAGTCTATGCTATTTTGTTATGGCAGCCTGAGCTGACTAAGCTTGTTTTGCACATTGTCTTGGAAAGTCTTGGTGTTAAAGGTCATGGTCTGCGTGTCTGGAGACACACCCAGAGTACGGTTAATGGTGGCTAAATTCTCAGGGGGCTCTGCTTTATTCAGATGAAGGAAGCTCAGAAAGGGTTTCTTGCTGTGTCTGCTGTATCTCAGCCATCTTCAGTTTAGAGGAAGCGATGCCATTCTGGCAGGTTTAACTCTACTGTGTTTCCTGTCTTCTTTCAGCATGGAGACCAGGCTAGGAGAGTTCAGGAAGGCGCCCGGGGTTGCAGAGACCTGCAGGGGTGTGAGGGACTCAGGTTTGGCCCATAAAAAGAGCGGGCCTCCTCACATTGGGCGAGGTGGCTCTCAAAAGTGGTTGCACACCTCGTGTGGTGCAGAAGCTGACCTTAACCTGGAGAGGACCAAGGCCCTGGGAGGTTGAGTAATTGTCCTGAGAGTCAGGATGAGAACCAGTTCATCATCTCCCTTCCTGGGCTCTTTGCATCAGATTTGGACAGGCAGAGAGAAGGGGGCCTTCTAGTGTCTGGGACTGAGAAACAGGGGCAGAGAGGACGAGGACACCCACTGTAGGAAGCGGTCGGGGATCCCACGGGGTGGGCAGGCTGGGGTGAGGTCACGAACTTGGGATATCAGGCAGGGGAATTTGGGGTAAGGGAGTTTTTAGACTTACTTCTTCAAACTTTCTGTGAATTTATACATTTCTACAATGAGCAAGATCACATTTACAATCATAAGAAGGAGACTTTTTTTTTAAAGGGGACAAAAAGGGGAGTCACACGAACAAAGCACAGAAATAGAACTGGGGAGGAGGGGTGCAGAGAAAATGTCAAAACAGTTCAGAGACTAGAAGCTTCTATAGCAGTTGTGTAGGGTGGAATCAAATGGTGAGGGTCCAGGATTGTCTGAATTTATCTGTGGGCAGTGAGGAGCCGGGCAGCCTGAGAAGAAACCAGTGCAACGGAGGGAAATACATAGTCTCTTGGTGTAATCATTGAGAAATTACTGTTTGCTTATTGGTGGACTTCTGGGCAGCAAGCGCTTACATCCCGGCTTCTCACCGCCTAGGGATGCACACACAGGCCTGCAATTTACAGTGGTCTGACTGCTGAGGAAAGAAACTGACACAGGTGAGCTAAGAGCCCCTTAGCTTGGGCAGGAGCTGTTTCTTACTCAGCGTTGGCCCCTTGATGCAGCTCTGCTTGGCTCTGTGCCCCTTCCTATGGGGACTTGGAGGCAGAGTCTTTATTTCTCCTGCAAAGTGGCCTCCAAGTGAGAGATCAAACTTTAGAGAGAGCTGAAAAAGCAATTAACTTCACTCAAAGTGAAAGATATTGTTTTGTGCCACAAGACTATTTTTTTCCCCCAGAAAAATTATGCCCTCAAAATCAACATTTGATTTAGTCTTTGTTCGTTTTAAGAATGATGTGAGGATATGAACAGGCAACATGGGACTTTATACAAAAAATACGATGCACTGAAATAATTTTAAGGCTGGAAGTAACTTTGCTTTGCTTTCTGGAAGGCCTGTACCAATTTACACTCCACCAGCAGGGTTCAAGGAGGGCCTGATTCTTCATAACCTTAGCAGCACTGAGGATTATAATTTAAAAAATGTTCATTCGATGGCAAAATATTGCTTTGTTGTGTGCTTCCTTATTTACAGTGAGGCTGAGTATATTTCCTATGGTTATTAGCCTCTTGCATTTTTTCCCCCTTTTTTTTGTAATAGGGTTTGTCTCTGTGCATTTCTTTTCTTATTGCTTTGCTTGGACTCTTTACATATTATAGTGAATGTCCCTTGAACATATACAGGGGTCCTTGTTTTCCTCATTCACTTGATCTGAGTCCCTGAAGTTATAAGGTTGCAAAGGAAAATAAAATTGGCTGTAACACAAAGATGTCCACTCGTAGGCTGCCCTCTTATAAACTCTGCTCCTATTCCCACCTCCCTCATGCTTAACGCTAGAGTATTTTTCCTACCCTTCATCATCAGATTTGTGGGTTGGTCTGTTTCTGTCTGCCACATGTTGTAAGCATTCTAGAATATAATGCAATACGTTTTCAAATTTTGCCAAAGATGCAGAATTTCCTGCAGTTGATCAAAGTGATTATGGAGAATTATTTGAATCACATGTGAGACTACTGGCAAGTGAGGTTGGAACAGAATTCAGCCAGTTAACAATTACAGAAGAGAAAATCTGCAAGGCTGATGAAATGACAGGCGCTTCAAAAGAGAGAAATTTGAATCTTAGAGGATTAAGACAGGCCATTGGGAAAATTGATGACGCCTTCAAATATTTTTTTTGCAAAAATGTCCTCTTTATGACTGTGCTGTGAAAGTCAAACATGGAATCAAGGGTGTTGTATTACGCTATCAGACAGTCTTGTCAGAAAAATTATGCCCCTCAAATCAACATTTGATTTATTCTTTGTTCATTTGAAGAATTAAAAGAGTTGCATTCAAAGCCCACTTTTGTTCAGTGTAAGCTAAAACAAACTGTTTCATAATTTGTAGTTTCTTTTTAAATATACAAAGTCACCAACATTGATTTCTTCCCGTCTTTTAAATGGATTCACTCTGTGGCCTTTTCTTCCTCATCCCAATTTTCTTTGAATAATGAGGAGGTTTAGTCTTACAATTCGGTTTCTTGGTAAAAAGGATGTATGCTTCTCTCTGCCCCAGTTCAAGGCACTGCAGGGACCCCAGGCCAGTCTGGAAGTTCCATGGCAGCGGTTTCTTCTGTCAGTCGATACCCCAGTGCCTGGTGTTCTCCTAAGGGCACACATGGGACCTGAGACACAGAAGCATCTTTCCTAAGGGCCAGACAGTTGCAGGTGTGAAGGCTCAGAGCACTCACCACGCAGGCTCCCATTCATACAATAGCCGGGCACCTGCTGGGCAAGGCTCTGAGGCCAAAGAAATGGTTGTCTGTCCTCATGCACAGGCTTGGGGCCCTGGTCCAGAGTGCTGGAAACGCTTCTGTATCAAACAGCACCTGGATGCCCTAGTGGTGTCCACGTTGTAGTTTTGGGCCGGGCTGCATACTGTACCACACGTCGAGGTGGGCTTGTGTAGCCTAACCTTGCACAAAGCCTTCTTTCCCCCTTTCTTTCCTTGCAGTTCTTCTGTCTCTCCTTTTGATCCTAGAAGCTGTTTCTCTCCCCACCCCTCCTGCTGACATCCTGATGGCCATCAAAAACATCTCCCCACCTCCTGCCAAGGGCAGCTGTTCTAAATTCCTGCACATATCCCTTGCATAGGATATTAAGTTTACTGTCTTAAGGAATGGGACAAAAAATGAAATTGAATGTTTAGCAGGCATTATGTTACATTTTCTATATATTTATAATGTTTTATGACACAGAAATGTGTAATAGTTCTGTAATTAAATCTACTTTTTCTCTTTATAACTTGCCCTTGTATTTAAGCTCTGAGAGTCTTTTCAAAAGTTACTCATGCTTCAGGCTTTTTTCTTATTTTTCCATCTAGTTTTCAATACATCTAGAATGTCTTCTGTAGACAGGGCGAGGTGTGCTGTTCTGGTTACTCGCGGCCACGGTAGAGATGTATAGACACAACCGCACAGTCTCAGCAGGACAGGCAAGGAAGCCTGGACCCTGGCACCCATTCAGTCTCCGCAGGTTGACTGGGTGGCTCTGCAGGTTGGCTGGGGCCCTGCTGGGCCTGACTCCAGCCTGCAGCTGGAATCAGGTCTGTTGCCAGAGTCTCCCATCCTCCTCAGACCAGCAGGCTACTGGGGTGTGATGTCTTCTTGGAGATGCCACGGGCCCAAGAGGGCAGGCTGGTCATGCAGGCCCATTTCAAGCCTTTGCTTGCCTTGTATCCGTTCCTATCCTACTGGCCAAAGCCGGTGCAGTGGACAGGCCTGAAGTCAAGGGGTGGGGAAGGTCGCCCTGCCCTTCTTGAGGCCGTGGCAGAAGTGTGGGCCTGTCATGCTACTGCAGGGAGGTGAAGGACTGAGATGGAAATTCAGTCCACCGCACTAGGCAATTTCACCCGCATCATCTGGAATAAGCGACCCTTTCGCTTTAAATCATGGACTTACAAACCCCTTATCACAGATCAGGCAGGGTAGACAGGGGCAGCTGAGGCCCAGGGGACTCAGCCCTGGGAGGCCATTCTCCCTCCCAACAGCAGATCTGGGTCTTTTGGGCGATAACAGGTCATTCCAGGACACGGGTTAGCTGGGTGTGAATGCATGGGATGTATGCACGTGCACACACCCAGGTGCATGATTGTGTGGGCATGTGGCTGAGATTACAATTCCCTCCAAGGCTGGTAATGAATGATAAGAACAGTAAAAAAGGCAGCCAACCTTTTCATGTTCTCCCGAAGTTCTAGGTGCTGTTTGAGCTCCCACACGGTGAGGTCTGGTGGGGGAGGCTGAGCATTGATTACTTGCCACAAAGAGGTCATTGTCCTAACCTTTTCCTTCCCTTTTTGGTGATCAGCTGCTCCCCTCCTTCTCTCTGCCATTTAATAAGGAAGAGGCGGGCAAGAGAAGATGCTGTAAAATCCAATTAACTGAGGCTTCAAAAGGCACGGTCTCCATGTGGTGCCAGCCCCCACCACAAACAACAGTTGGGCTGGCTGCTGCTGCCAGAGGCAGGTGTGCCGGGGGCAGGGGAGGGGAGGGTTGCTGGGAGCCTCCAGATTCCCCAGGCAAAAAAGCCTGCGGTTGTCGTCACTCCCTCCTCCTCAGGGTGGCGCTGCAGAGTGGGAAGGAATGGGTGTGCAAGGCTCCTTCTCCTTTTCCAGGCCCCCCAGGCCCCCAGCCTTCCCTACTCCCTTGTCTAAACTCCTTGCTCTCTATTAGTCACCACGGGTATCTGGCCTCAAAGGGGGGGCTGCTGCTTCCAGGTTTGCAGTATGGGGCCCAGGCCCTGTGCTGGCAGCCAAATCCTGTCTCAGGCGCGGCAGGAGGAGGGGGTTTTGCCACAGATGTAGCTCTTCTCCAGCGGAGACCAGGGATGGGAGCCTCAGGATATGCAGATGGGTGGGAGTGAGAGTTTGCCTGGGGCTTGTGAGCAGGATAAATGCAGATGGTGGCAGTCGAAAGCAATCTCGGTGGCAGATGATTGGGTCTGAAGCGCAGTGGGAAGCTTCCACAGCACCTGAGTGTTTCTGGTGTTTTCGGATGCCCCACCCCAGCCCCCTCTGCTGTCCCTCCACCTCTTCAGCACTGGCTTTCTTTGGAACCCAATCGCTGTCATTCCCCATGACTTGAGCCCATCCCACGTACTCCTGCTCACACCCATCATGATTCCAAGATGTCTCTGACCTCACGGAGCTTCACTCCACTGCCCGAGAACTTTCCCCCTCCCCCTCCACCCCTCCACCTGAGGTGGTTTAAAGCAAGCCCATAGATTCTCTGATACCCCAGCTGTGGAGGGATGAGTCTGTTCTTCTCCCCTTAAATCTGGGCTGCAGTGTGACTGTTCCCCCAGCTGACACGGCGCAAGTAGCACCAGGTCATACAAAGCCAGACACCTTCTGCTTCAGTCTCTTGGGGCGTTCACCTTTGGATCCCTGAACCACCAGGTCAAGTTCAGTGACAGGTTCGTGAAGAAGCTCAGGTGGCAAGAAGGGCCCATGTGCCTGTGCATCTGCAGGGGCTGGCTGAGGTCTCTGGGGATCCCACCCTCCAGCAGGTGAATGTCCCAGCCATTGAGTCTTCCCAGTGGAAGGCCCCAGATTAGGGAACAGACACGTCGTGTCTGCTGTGCCCTGTTCAGATTCCCATTGAATCTCTGAGTATAATTAAAGGCGAACTTAAGCCACTAAGTTTGGAGTGGTTTTTCATGCAGTAGTAGTAAGTGGGACCACTAATAATTGCCATTCTTACTAGACCACCCATTCATCTTTGCATCTCTCCAAGGCTGACACCAAGATGAACTTCAGAACCTGAAACCACTCCTTATAGTTGTAGGGCACAGGAGGTGGCTGGGAAAGGGGGTTTATAGAGGGAGATTGTCATAGGATTGCCAGATGAAAATACAGGATGCTGCATTAAATTTGAATACCAGATAAACAATGAATAAGTTTTAGTATAAGTGTATATCCCATGCACTAGTTGGGATATACTTATACTTGATACATTATTTGCCATTTCTCTGAAATCCCAATTGTACTGGGTATGCTTATTTTTATTTCTAAAATATGGAAACTCTAAACAGTAGAGGCCTAAGTCCCTGGACACTCAGGAGTATGTTTCTCCCATCGGTGCCTCCCACCCATGCTCACAGCCCAGGCTCTTGGCTCTGTGGTCAACAAGGATTCCTGACTTCAGGAAGCTGTGTGCAGGGGCCCGGGTGAGAGCTGCCATCAGAGGAGGAAGCTGGCTTTGCCCAGAGGTTGAATTCCTTGTTCAAAGTGAGGGTGTCTTCATTCTCTCTGGAACGCAATAGAGAGATGCCCATCTGTCCCAGGCAGACAGCCCTCTCTTCTGGTACCCGGAGCTTCCCAGGCTCTTTCCCGACAAAGGAGAGTAGGAAAGGCTCTCTTCTCCTTTTTCCAGTGGGCCATCCTATTCTTCTATCCTTTGGGTTAATTATCCACTAATGAAAACCAGCCCATTCTCAGTCTGCCACCGTGTCTTCTAAATAACAGTGGCCGGGGAAATCTCTGTTCTCACTTTCCACCCGTGGCTAGCTCTTATACTTCTCAGTCCCAGCTCATTAGCCTGAGCAATAACAAAGAGTCAGTCTCTCCTTCTCTCTCCCTCCCACCCTGTGGGGCCCTGATCCCAGAGCTCGGCCATGCACCCCAGTCAGCCCTGTGGTAGGAAGCATAAATGGGGGCCTGGGCTGTCCACTCATACATTCAACCAATATTTTGTAAGTGCTTAGCATAAGCCAGCGGGGGCCCAGCTGAACCTTGGAAAGTCAAATAGCAAAATAAGACAAAAGGAAAGTCATGAAGGAAATGGAGGCACCTCTCCCGTTCACAGGGGGAGGTCTGAGGAGTTGTGGGATGGGTACAGGGAGTAGCTGCTAGCGTCCTGAAACATGTGGTCTAATCTGTATACAAGGTAGATATTTCCAGTTACATCCTTCTTCTTTATTTTCCAGTAAATTTTGAAAACAAAAAAGATCATGATTTGGGGTAAAATACAGCCTTTAAGTGAGTGCACAGGTACACAGTTAGTACCTGCAGTTCCCCCTGCTCCCACTGTATTAGTCACCTAATGCTGTGTAACAAATTACCCCAAGACACAGTGGCTTCAAACAACAAGCATTTATTACTCACAGTTTATTTTTTGAGTTAGGAATCCAGGGGCTGCTCGCTGGGTGGGTGTGGTTCCAAAGCCTTTTGGGAGATTACAGACGGGACATGGAGATGCTGCCTGGGGCTGCAGTCATCTGCAGATGGCCTGGGGCCCTGTATCTGAAGTGGCTCACTCAGCTGGCACTTGTTGGAGGCCTTGGCTCCCAGCTGGCTACTTGCACAGAGCCTCAGCTCCTTCTACGTGGGTGTCTCTGTGCGGCTGCTGCTGACACGGCAGCTGACTTCCCCAATCCACTGTGTCTTCCATAACCTAACCTCAGAAGTGACACAATGTCACCTCTGCCATATTTTCTGGGTCACAGAGACCAACGCTGAGGGAGGAGACCACACACAGATGTGAATACAAGGGCGAGGGGTCTTTGTGGTCATCCTAGGGGCTGGCTACCACACGTAGCGTTTCCTACTTCAAACCTCATCTAGTATTGTGTCCTTGGTCCACAGGCAATACATATTTATTGAGCATTTGCTCTGTGTGTATGTGTGTGTGCTTGTGCGAGCACTCTTTCCAGAGAATGTAATCTCCTTCCTCTTTCATACTAGTCATTCTGCAATGATCAGATGTGCTGCTCCAGCAGAAATCACCTCCCCGGAGCTCTTTCGGAATTACCTTGAGCGAGAAGCCCAGGTAGATTCTTTCAAACACTTTCAAAGGTAACTAAATTGCTTTTCTGGGGCCAGATTTTTTTTGGGACGGGGTCAGGGAATCACCATGTGGAACCTGCTCTGGTGCAAACTAGTTCAGAATTCTACCATCAGCAGCACCCCCACCTTCACCCCTCAACACACATACACACACACACACACACACACACAGAGCTGAAGTTTTGGCTATCAGTTTATAGAATATTTCTCACTTTCAAAGGTGAATTTCAAATAAGATGTTTTGAATATGGCTACATCCCTGAAATAAATGTATACCTTCCAGAGGGATAATTTGAGTGGGATGCTCTCATTCTGATGGAGGTGTTCTGGAATATTGTTTCCAAAAACTTTGGTTATTTTCTACTCAGACCTTACAATTCCCACTGGTGGAGATTACAAGAGAGTATCTCTAGTTTTTCTTTCTTTTCTTTTGTATATGGCTCTCATGGGTTTTCTGGGGAGGGGACGTTTTCAGGTTAAGGACAGGGGGTAAGGTCTGGTGATCTTCACAGTATCACCACCTTTCTGGATGGGCTGGAAGCCCTGGCTCAGGTCTTGGAGGCTAGCAGTCCCGGCGGTCCTTCTGACCCGGAGGGCAGCTGTCCTTGATGGCCCTCTTGCCACTGTCTTTTTCAGGGGCGGGCCAGCAGATGGCCACACACAGACTTGTCTGTCTCTGGCCCATGGCCAGCATCCTCCCCCTCCTCCTTTTCTCGTATCCTGTAACTTAAGGGTGTCTTTATAGTTTGGTAAACAATCACTCCATTTGCTGTGCATTCAGTCTGCCCTCCCTTCCTGCCGGTACAAATAATTTGGCAACATAAACACTGTCATCGGTGAACATTTGCAAGCTCCTTTCCATCAAGTGTGCCTTATTTATTATTATTTTTTTCCTCAAGCCTAAAAAAAGAGGAAAGGAACTCTGGAAGCTATCAGAGTGGGTTCTGTGTCTTTTTTTCTTCCTGTAGAATTTCAGGGACTTGATAAAATGTTCTGACAGCTGGCAAGCTGCAGCTGCTTTTAAAGGAGGGCTAATAAATATCCCCTCGGATCAAGAGCACATTCGGGGCTGGTGTCTAAGAAAGGGGTTACCTCCTCCCCCAGCTGTTGTTACTGGGCCACGTGCAAAGCTGGGCTCAGCTCAGCACACTGGAGTGGCATTGAAACGAATCCAATACTTCACCATCTGGCCCTGATTGTAAACATGTGTATACAAAGTGAGTGTCACTTCAGCTAATTCACGAGGGCCCGGCTGCTTTGGCGTCTGCTGCAGCTGTCCCTGGGATTGGGGACACAGTGGGGATACAGTGGGCGGCCTTTCTCCCAGCAGGCTTGCTGGCTGGCCAGAGGGACGCTAGGCAGCATGGCACCAGGACACCAGCCTGGGTATCATGCGCCCACATTTCCTTAGAATTGATGGAAGTCTTTATATCTTACTCTCTGGCCATGTTGCCTTGATAGTTAGTCTTTTTTTTTTTTTAGGTTGTAAATACCCTAAAGGCAGGCCATGCTACTGTCCTGTTTCTCCATACCGAAAGACTTGCACTTGAGAAGATACTATTGAATTGAAATAAATTCCTACCGGCAACTTCATCTCCCTACCAATCAGCAGCCCATTCGGCTCTTCCTTGCATAGATTTCCCCTCTTTCTGCCTTTGCAGGTCAGAGAGAAGAGCTGAGTCCTCATCCTTCTGGAATGGAAGAAGCTATGGATGAGTTCTTCTTGTTTCCTGAGCAAGGAGCAGTGAGGTGTTGGAGAAATTCTCATCATTCCTCAGACCTCACTTTTATCATCTTTCAAATGGGATCCTTATCATCACATACACCTCCCAGGCCTCCCTCTCCTGGTGAAGATGAGAGGCTGGTATAGACGAGTAAGTGCTGGGTCAAGGCTGGTATAGACGAGTAAGTGTGGGTCCAGTTAGGAGAGCAGCCATCAAGGCAAGCACACCCCAAAGCCACCGCGTTCTGGTCTCCTTTGCAGCTCAGGCCTGGCCTTCCTGTGCCCCCTGCAGCCGCTGTAAAGTTCTGATGAGGTGAAACCTGGTAAGTAAGGCTGCTGCTTTGTGCCAGGAAACTGAGTCGCTGCAAGGAAGAAGCTGCCTGAGAGGCTGGGAGGAAGTCCCGCAGGGTGGCCTCCCCACCTGCCTTTGTCCCCAGCTTCCCCTGCCCTGCTCCACTCCCCAGCTCTGCCCAAAGGAGCCAGTGATGTTTCTCAACTCTTCCCTCCCCTGCTCCTCAAAAACACAACAGACTTAATTTTCTACACATGTGGAAAAAAATGCACTTCTCCAAACAGCCCAGGGACACAAAAAGAAGGAGAAAGCTAATTATCTCCCGTGTTTTCCTCCAGCAAGGACAGAGGGGTGGGAGAGCTATCTACATGGCCAAGAACAGCCCTAAGACATCTTGGGGTGCAGGGAAGCGGAGTGGCTGGCATTTTGGGAAATGGGGGACGAGGAGGCCACAGGAGCCTGGGCTTCCTATCCCCAGAGCTGGCATCTGGGGTGTGTTGGTGGGAGCCCACTGCCACCAAGTGATCCCACAGGTGTGGCTCTGCCAACGTCAGTCCCACAACAGCACAGCTGATGCTACAGGGAGGCCACGGAGAGGTGGCCACTCGGGAGAGGAGGCCCTTCCCTGTCTTCCTAGGCTCAGTGGGCAGGGCCCGACAAGACGTGGGGGCCGTGAGACTGGCTCAGAGGAGACGAGCAGTGATTCCCAGGGAGAGGGGCGGGCGGCGCAAGAGGGCAACCCAACGACCCCAACCTGAAGAACCTAAATGTGACAATCCACTTCGTGACACCCTCCCTGAGACAGATGCCTCATCAAAGCTGGACAGAAAAAGGCAAGAGAACCACTTAATCCAGAGGATATTTGCCTTGCTAATTGAGGTGTGTGTGCGTGAATGTGTGTGTGTGTGTGTTTTCCTGTTGGGTGAATGTTTATAAAATCTTAATTAGGTTGTGAGTGTTGGAACAGAGATGGAATACGTCTTTTGTTTTTTTCCTGTAATGGTCTTCCTGCCCGGAGGGACATTAAGGCTCCGTACACAATATTCTCTGAGCAGGGAAAGCAGTAATGGCCTTTGAGGATGGGTTTTGGGAGAGGAGGGAGGGGCGTCTCTCCAGTTCAATCACAGATGGATGCCTGAGAGCTTACTTTTTCTTTTTTTAAATCAAAACCTCAAATTGTACTCAAAACAGCTATTTATAACCTGTCAGGAGAAGAGGCATTTCACTCTCAATCTTATGTTGAATAAATTTTTAACGACCTTTAATGTGACAGATAAGCGGGGCAAAAGGGGTGCCCATGCCATGTGCAGAGTGTGCGTGCGAGGATTGGTTGAAATAGATTAGAGGGAACAGTGGGTAACAGGTCAGGGGAGAGCCCATGGCCCCTCTGCCCCCACTTTCCCAGCCCAGCTGAGTCCCACTCCTGGAACTAGGGTCTGATGCCATCCCTTCCCAGCACATTTAAAGGGAGCATGCCTGGGGGACATCAAAGGGGACAAGATTTCAGGAGAGAGAACCAGCGAGCAGGTGGCTTGGTTTGGTTTTAGGCGACAACCTTAAGGAAATTCAGATGTCAGTCTGCAGAGGCAGCTCCTTGAAGGAAAGCAGACCATCTTGGCAGGGTCAAGGGGCTTGAGTGCAGGGGACAGTGCCAGGAATGTGGACAGCCAGGAATCCACGACCAGACAGCAACCATGGAGCCATATCTCATCAACGTGGCCTCACTCAGTTATAGAGGCAGGGCTGTTTGCATTTTAATAACCTCCCTGTGGGCCCCCAGCACCTGCAGCTTGTGAAAAAAGCTGAGGGATCTCCTGAAACAGGCTTGAGGGATCAGGTTCTCGTGATGAGGTGACAGCGTTGCTCACCAGCCCTCCCCATTTCAACGAGCCAGTCAAAGTATCCCCGGAGTCTGCCTGTGTGAGCACCTCTCACATGTTACTGTGCATGCACGTCCACTGGGCATCTTGTTAAAACGCAGATCTGATTCAGGGTGTCTGGGATGGGGCCTGAGATTCTGCCTTTCTAACCAGTTCCCAGGTGAGGCTGAGGCTACCGGTCCAGGGACCACACTTGGAGTAGCCAGAGTCTAGAGTGCGGAGCAGTGATTCTGGAACAGGAGTGCCCCTCAGCATCACCCAGGGGGCTAGTGAAAATGCAGATTCCCACCCCCAAGTGAGAATTTGCATTTCTAACTAGCGCCCAGGTGGTGATGATGGGGTCAGGAGACAACACTTTTGAGAGTCCTGGGTCTCTGGGACTGAGATCTGCTCCGGGAGCTGAGGACGGAGCAGGGGAGGCAAGCCAGCAGGTGGAAAGCACGATCCGCCACAGCACAGCCTCCTGGTGAGCAGGCACACACCGCATGCTGCAGGCATCAGAACCAGAGGACCTGGAATCAGGTTTTGAAGAGTCCGTCAAATTCGGCCAAATGCAGGTAAATGGAGCGGGAGGAGGCATTCCAGGGGGAGGGAACCTCTGTGCAAGGCTGTGGAAGTAGAAAAATGCTGGAATGTTTCATATAGAAGCACCTTCTCCATCCCAGCCCTCTCTCCCCTCATGAGAGCCGCAAAGAGCTGTTCACTCTCAGCCTGGACCAGGAGCTGTTCACTGACACACTCTTCCAATACCTGGGCAGCTTTTAAATATTACTGATGCCTCAGCCTCTCCTCCAGAGATTCTGAATTAATTGGTCTTGGGTGGGGCTCAGAGATTAGTATTTTTTTTAATTCAATTAAACTCCTTCAGAGATTTTAACTTGTGGGTGGAGTTGAGAACCACTGGCCTAGACCCAAGTGTATTCCCATTCATTCAGCTGCAATTTGTTGGGGAGTTAGACAAGGAATTGCCCCTCCCTTATTCATCACATTCCCACTGCATGCCCCCCACAAGCAGGTAGCTGAGCATCTGGCAGACACCTGCCCTGTTCCACCCAGAGCAGGGTGACCTACTTTTTAGCCTGTGGCTTCTCTTGCACAGAGGGCCTCTTGGGACAGAGGGCAGATGGAAATGTCAGCGTGTCTGTGTTGATGCTGCATTTGGGTGGCACCCAGGTGCTTGATTCTCTGTCAGATTCCGGATACAGTATTTAGATGGCAAACGGTAGCTGCCAGGCACTTGCTGGGGAGATCAAAGCATCCAGCAGCACCCGGAGGCATTCTGGGGTTCTGGCTGCCAAGTGCTGGCGGCTCTGGGCTCGGGGCAGCTTGCCTGCAGACCCTGGGGAAGTCTGTGAGCACTGCTGGCCTTTACCGCCAGCCCTGGCTCTCCCAGCTACTAGAGATCATGCTGGGCACACACCTGTCCATGCCCTGCCCTCCTGGAACACAGACTGTGGTGCTATTCACTCCTACAGCTGTTGTTGGGCTCCACGACTCTACATCCTTCATTGTGAGGGGAGACAGGACCATGTAAGATAAGGCAATCATCTCCAGAAGGTTCCATCTCAATGGGTCCATCTTGGGGATCAGATACGGGGAAGGAGACAGGGGTCCCGGGACACTATCCCCTCCTCCTTCTACTTGTTCTCTTTAAGGAGAAGCAGAGAGAGGCTGGCTACCATCCCTTCTGCAGTCTGAGTGAGGGGGCTCGGGAGGGGTATTGCCCAGCCTACTGATTTAGTCTTGGGTGTCCCCCTGTGTCCTTGGACCCCTCTCACGTATCTTCTGGGACTAGCAGGCTGAGGCAGGACCTGGGAGGGGCTAAGTCTGCAGGACGCTTCTGGCCCTGGGCACAAACGAGCCCAGGTGTCTTTCTGGGAAGTGACCCTGTGCACTGCAAGTCCTCAGCCGCTGCCTGGTGTCCCCCATGTGTGTGAACCCTTCCAACACCCAGCAGAGAGCAATGAATCTTTCAGCCTGGCTCCCAAGGGGCTCTGACCACTTGGTGCGGGCACCCTCCCCGTTGCTCAGTAGGCGCTGTTTCCAGCCTCTCCCTGGTTGGATTTCTGAAATTTGTCTCATCCTGACAAGATTTGGGAAGCATGTGAATGAGATGCCTTGGGACTCAGGTTTCTGCTCCCATCTTCTTGCTCCTTCCACTGTCCCCAGAGTGCCCCTGGGTGCTGAGGTGAGCCTGGCCACCACGGGGTTCTGAGTGGTAGGCCCTGAGCCAGGGCCTGGGTGGGAAGACGGGTCTGCTGGGAGCAGCAGACGCCAGAGCAGGCTGGGGCTTAGCATCAGGTATTGGGGGCAACCTGTCTTAATGTTCCTCCCAATCCTGAAGCTTGGACTTTTCTGCTTCTCAGAATAAGGAATCATTGAGAGGGCCTCCTAGTCCGCCTAATCTTTATCTTTGGAAGCTTCTAAACAAAACACCTCTTATTTGCCACTCAGCATGGAGGGAGGGAGCAGCAATGGTGGTGAGAACCTGCAGAGCGGGTGCCAGCCGCTGACCGGTCCCCATCCTGCTCAGCCTGACTCACCCCCTCCCCAGCCTCCCAGCAGCACCACTGCCCTGTCTTCATCACGCTCTCCCTCGCCTGCTCTCCTCCGACTCCCTTCCAGGTTCAGCTGGAATGCCACACCTTCTGTGTTGCTGATATCTTCCCTTCTGCCCCCTCTCCGCCCCCTTCCCACCTGCCCAAGCGGGAAGTGATCGTCTCCCTCGGAATTCCTGGAACGCTCTCTCTATACTTAGTCTTGGTACACATCAATTTCTCCTTCTTATCCGAGTTATCTCCCTGCATATCTTATGTCATCTCCGAGTTGGCAAGCTTCTTAATGACAGGAGTCATACCTCATTCGTCTTTATGGCCACACTGCACCCAGCCCTGGAAGTGTTGATTGAATGAATAGGAACTCAACCTAGTGACATCCTGGCGATGCGTGTCATCAGGAGAAGGTCGTTCATCTAGAGAAGCTGGGGCCTCTCCTGCTCTAGGAAAGTGATGGGGTCAGACCTGTTCCTCTGAGTTGTCAGTCAATTAACAGGCATTTCCCATGACACATCATGTAACTGTGTGACAGTGTTAGGTGCTGGGGGTGCACACGTGGGCAGGTTCCAGGTAGATGTCACTTTCCACCATCCAGCCTCTAGGAACGAACAGCCTCTCTGATTTCCCCTGTAGACCAGCCACAGACAGTGGTAGGAATCCCACTGTGGTACCTTCTTGGCTCTCACTGTAGCCTCCCCAGCCCCACCATCTGACCCTCCTGGACCAGTCCTTCTTTGCTTTGGATTTATTTCTTTTCTCCATCACTCACACTCATTTTTCACTCCCTCTGTCCATCCTCTGGATATTGTTTCATATCAGCACGTCTGTTGGACTTGTGAACTGTAGTGGTCAAGGCCATGGTGAGATATCCCATAGTGTGGCAGATTAAAGCACAAAGTGCATTTCTGTCCTGCATGTCCAGGATTGGTGGGGCCTCTCTGCTCCTTGTGGTCATCAGAGACAGGTTCCTCCACTGTGTTGCTCTACATCCTCTAGGTATTACTGTCACAGACACAGCTAAAGTAGGTTCAAGCCACTGGGAAGACAAAAGACTTAGGTCTTTTCTCAGATGTTACATTCTCAATGAGGTCTGTCTTGACCACTCTAATAGTCAGGTTTCTTCTGAGATAGTGCTGTGGAACAAACAAGCCCAAATGACAGGTTGTGGTAGATAGCATTATAAAAATGTTCCATCAAGATTCCCCTCCCATGGTTATTCAATCAGATGCTAATCTAGGTACTGTTGTGAATGGACTTTGCTGATGTAATTAAGGTTACTAATCAGATGGCCTTAAAATAGGGAGATTATCTTGGAATATCTGGGTGGATCCACTGTAATCACATGAGTCCTCAAAATCAGGAAGATTTCAGAAAGGCAGAAAAGGGAGAATAAAGATGTGGCAGAGGGGACATCAAAGAGATTCCAAGTGTGAGAAGCCTTCGGTGTACTGTTGGGAATTCTGAAATGGAAGGACCATCTACAAGGACCAGAGAGAAGCTTCTAAATGCTGAGAGAAGTTCCCAGCTGACATTCAGCAAGGAAATGGGGCCTCAGAGTTACAAGTTCAAGGAACTGAATTCCAAACACGCACATGAACTGGGAAGCAAAGCCTTCCCCAGTGCCTCCTGGGAAGAAGCCGGCTGGCTGATACCTTGATTTTTGTCTTTCTGACACCTGGAGCCAACCTGGATTTGTGTTGCTTTAAGCCACTAAGTGTGAGGTAGTCTGCTATGGCAGCCATAGAAAACAAATACAGAGCGTCTCCTGTGACATTTTATTCCATGTTTGGGGGTCTGTACGTCAGCTGTGATTTGGCTCATCCAGGCTTCCAGGTAGATTCAAGTCTGCTCTTTGTGTCTTCATTTGCCTGGGTGTGCTGTTCGCATGGCAAAGGCTGAAACACAAGAGGCAAAACCGAAGCTTGGGAGCACATGTAAAACCTCTGCAGCATCGTGGCAGCTCATGCCCTAAACACGTTACCTGGCCACGCCCGGAATCAGCGGGGCTGGGAAATGTATTCCTTCTACCCTAGGCAGGGTAGGGGGCCCTGCTAAGTCACCTGCAGAGGGCCAGGATGTAGGATTCTGTTAGAAGGAGGGAGCAGAAAGCTGGGGACGATAATCCATTCTATACATGTGCCCTGTTAAGAATTCAGCCTGATCCCCTATTCTGCTCTGTTTTTCTCATGGCACCTGTCACCTTACATCACCTACTTCCTGTGTTTATCGTGTGTGTGTGATGTGTATGTGTGTCCTCACACTGGAACGTAAGCTCAGTGAAGATGGGAAATGTCTGCTTTGTTCCCTAATGTATCACTTATGGGACATAATAGGAGGTTGGTGTGTATGTGTGGAATGAATGAATGGATGATTTTAGCTGTGACACCACCACCAAAGTCCTCATCATGGTCTGTGACTCATTTTGTCTAGGAAAAGCAGCCCACCTACACTGGGTGAGGTGGAAGAAATGCCATCACAATGCAGAAACGACCTCAGTTCCCAGGTCTGCCTTGGAATCGCCAGTGGCCTTCAGGGGTTGTATGAATTTGTAAAAAACAACCCTCAAAAAGTCCATGGTGAAATAACCCTTTCCCCCCTCCCAGCTGCTGGAGGAGCCCATGGCTGCAAATTGAAACCATAGGGCATGCAGAGTCCCCAGAGGCCTCACTTCTGAAGCTGAAATAATAATCCCAGGTATTTGGCAGGATTTTCTGGATGCCGCTTGGCTTCTCTTGAGCATGAGAGGCTGGGCCGTCCCGGTCAAATGTAACCACCACGCCAAATACCTGGCGAGGGTATCAGCGCCCTTCGGAATCAGCTGATTGATACATTCAACTGGTGTTTGTTGGGTGGCAGGCAGGGGCACCTGTTAACCCTTGAGGCGTTGTGACAGTAGATGTTATTATCCCCATTTTAGGGCCAGGGAAAAGGGACTCGTTTGTCCAGAGTTACACAGCCAGAAGTGACAGAGCAGAGCTTCAAGGCCAAGCCAACGACGAGGCTGGGGCTCATTCACCACTCTAGATGGGTGGATGGTTCCAGAATTCCTGAAACTGGGCTTGCCCAGGGTGCGGGCAGTATAGTGTAGCTGAAGCCTTCGGGTGTGTGTGTGTGTGTAAGAGAGAGAGATCTTGGTTCCTGGGACCTGGTTCCTTGGTACGCTCACTGCAGACCCTTTCAAGGACCCTGGACTCTGAATATAAAGGCAGAACTATGGCCCAAGGAGGTGGTAATGACGGTAGTGCGAAGAGCAGATGTGAGGGGCAGAGGGAGCAGAGACTGACCTGATAACTACAGTCTTGACTAGGGAATCATTGTCCTAAGAACCCAGGGTGAGTCCTCATCACAATATCATGAATACTTATGGAACATTTGCCGTGCATCAGGTATCCACTAAAAATACCCTGTAATGTAGGTGGTATAATTATTCCCATTGTACAGAAATGGAAACTGAGGCACGGTGTAGATTGTGCCAAAGGACACCCATCCAGTAGGTGGTGGAGCTGGGGTCGGGCCTGGCTGGCTGCCTCCAGGGCCCTGGCTCTTACTGTGTATGCTACATAATACCTGGAGAAAGCAGAGCGCTGCATTTATTGAGCACTCCATTCTCACCAATCAACCGTTAGAGAAGGGAGCCGGAGGGCAGGGCCAGGGGACCCAGGATCAGAGGCCCTGACCTCCCCGGGAGCGGGGAGGGGAGTGACACAGGCAGTTGTATTAAAATGCAAATTTCTGCCTTGCTTGCTGGTTTATCATCTGACTCGTTATACAATTTGCCAGTTATAGAAGAAAAATTACCATAACGGGGCCCTCGGGAATGGCTGTAAAAAGGAGACCAAACGTTACTTATCAGCGGCTCCACTGCAATTATCTACTGCGTTTGTTCTTTTCCTCCCCGGAAAAATGAACCGTCAATGGCAGCGACAGGGCGCTGACCGGGCAGGAGGGAGCACGTGGGAGCCCAGAGGCAGTGCCTTTGATTTGCTTTCTCTCTCTCTTCTCCCCACCAGCCGTGCACACCTTCTCCCAGATCTTCTTTGGGCAGCAACCTTGCAGAGCAGGGCAGTGTGGAGATTTTCTGAGCAACAAGACAGGTAGAGGTGAGGCGGATGGGCTTCTGCAGCCTCACTGGTCTTTCTGGCTCCCGGATGCCCCTCTCCTGGGGGCAGGCTTGGTGTGGAGGTGGGGCAGCCCCGCAGGACCCAAGGAGCCTCGTTCCTCTCCCACCAGACTCTCGGGCTCCAGGAAGGCTGCAAGTAGCCCGGCTGCCACAAGGGAGCAGTTGCCTGCGGGCTGCACCCCTGGAGCACATCCCTGAGGCTTTGACGACTCTCTCTGCTCCTGATACCTTCCAGCCTGGATCTGCCTGCCGAACGCCGCCCCTGGGCTCCGAGACGGCAGGTGCTGGGTCTCAGTCAGCTTGACTCTCTCAATACCTAGCCTAGTGCTTGGAGCATAATAAGCAGCAAATAAATATTTCATGAATGAATAAAAGTGTCTGTGAAACATGTCTAAAATTGTCTTTCCAATGGTCTGGCTTCCTTTAGGTCCAGCCAAACCTTCTCCATCCCTAACGCCTCTGATAAGTTCTCAGGATTCTATCACCTATAGATGTATATTAAATCAGTCAGAGGAGCAGGTAACACTGTTCTCCAGGCTGCCTCTGTCTGCCCTTCAGATAGTTTTACTTTTTACAAGCCTTAGGCTTCCCCAGCATTCTATTGCACTCTGTCGTGGACCTGGAACTTCCTTTGTCTTAGTTTCTGGAGTGCCTGCTTTTCATTCATTTCTGCCACAATACGAAGGAGAAAACTTCAGCGCTCCCCCAAGATCAGTTTATGAAGGACAAAGTTAAAGGGATGCACCAAAAGCTGTGAAACCGTGTGGAGCAGGTAGCCTTCTGGCTTCTGGTTTCCTGGACTCTGGGATGAGAGAGTCACAGCACGACCGTTTGCATCCATATGGTTTCTTGCCGGCTATACTTACACTGGAGAAGCCACAGGCTGGCTCCCCGGGTCAGAGGGCTAGACGCATTAGCACACAGATTTCCAGTTTGATCTCTGGCTGTCCACCCATTTTAGTGGCAAAACAAGTTGGGATTGATATTCTCAGATGGCAAGCCAATCCGGTGGCTTCATAGAGAAGTTGATGCATTATTATGGCTAAAGGAACACATTTTCCCTATGGCCTGAAGGTTCTTTTCCAAATAGGAAGATGAAGGTGTGAAGTGAAAGGATGATATGTCCTCCACTGATAATCCCAAATCTCTAGAGGTCGGGTCAGCAAACAATGGCCCATGGCCAATCCACCTTGATATCTGTTTTTCACAGCCTGTGAGCTAAGAATGATTTTTACCTTTACAAATTATTGAAAAAGTCAAAAGAATAACATTCCGTGACACAAAAAAATTAAACCAAGTTCAGATTTCAGTGTCAATAAAGTTTTATTGGCAGCACAGCCATGCTCACCCATCTATGTATTGTGTGGAGCCACTTTCACACTACAGTGGCAGAACTGAATATTCGTGACCAAGACTGTAGGCCTGCAGAACCGAAAATATTTGCCATCTGGCCCTTTGCAGAAGGGTTTGCTGACCGCTGCTCTGCTGCCCAGATCCACCCTCTGCCCCCACTCCCAGTGTGTCCCCTGGACAATCTGAATGTCATGTGAAATTGTTTTGCTTCCTGAGTAGATTTTCTCCTATCTTACTTGTACTTTTTAAGATGAAGGGAGAGACATGCTGAAGGATGAAACTGGGAGGTAATCTTTCTAGAAATAGAGTGTTTTTTGTGACCTGCCCCGGGTCCCATCCTCTCTGGGCCTCATCCTTCTCTGCCTGAAAAACAGTGTTTCCAGAAAGTGATGGGGAAGTCAGACATGCGGGGAGGTTGCTACTGATCTCGCTGCCCAAGGAGTCCGATCTCCAAGGACTGACCTTCCTGAAAGTGCTCCGTCTGTCCCTGCCTTGGATATGCTTGTCCTTGTTAGGCATGCCATCATGTTTGTTTTTGAAAATGTGATCCTCCTAACAATAGGCACGTGGTATTAAATATTCAACGAATAGACATTTATTCAGTTCCAGCAGAGGAAAATGGTGTACTGTCCACCAGGGAGCTGTGGGGGAATCAAGAGGGCGAAGGGCCTGAGCTCAGTGAGCTGGGACACTCTCTGTGCACAGCCCAGCAGTTGGGGAAGCACCCCCAGGTGTTCTGGGTGCCCACCACCGAGTGTGTGCTCACCATGATTCTCACAGCTACGCCCCCAGGGAGGACAAAATTAGCTCCCTTTCCAGATGAGGTAATGCTCCAAGCTCAGTACCCAAGGCTCCCCCAACCCCCAGCCAGTGGGTGTGTGGTCTCCGATTGGCCAGTCCCCCAAGCCGAGCCTGCCCCACCGCCAGCAGAGATCACAGCCTCGATGAGAAAGCAGAAAAGACGGTGCTGCTGTGGCTCTGTAGACTGGACTCTAGAGAAAGGAACAGGGACGGTGAGCTGGTCTATCTTGGGAAAGCCTCTCTGAGTTCTTGGAGTCTTCTCGAGGAAGACATTTCCTAAGCTCTCTGCACCCCAGGGAGCCATGCTTCACCTTGACCAGGTGGACATAGAAGGAGGGCAAGGTGATGTTTTTATTTCATTCTGCCTTGAATTGCCAGCTGGCATATCTGTCTTCCTCACTCGATTATTAACTCCTTGGTCAGAGGGACAATCTTTGTCATCACTCTCATATATCCCAAACAAACATTGTTAAATACCTACTGTGCCAGGCACTGTGCTAGTGTGGGGCACAGTACTTTGTATACAACAGGTATTCAAGAAATGCTTATTTTATAAAAGGGTCTCTGCCAATTGAATTCACACCAAGGAGCTTCCAGGAGATATCAGAGTCCTTGGAAAAGGAGGGAAAGTGACACAGATATTTGGGGTATCCATGTTTCCCATTCTCCTACTCCATCTCTGCTATGAAACAGATGTTCTGTCGCTAAGTGGGGTCAGCAGATTTGCTCTTTTTCAGATTTGCTGTTTCTTCCTAAATCCAGTTTTGAAAATCCATGAAGGAAGAGAAGTTTCTTCTCCAATTTCTTTCGCTTTGCTGTCAGGATGAGCCAAACAGTGCCATCTTCTCAGTATCCACCATCAACTCAGCTGCTGCTCCCCTTGAGGCTAGGCCAGGTGATGAAGGCCCGAGGCTCATATCTAAACCCCAAGTTCTAGTGTGAAGACATATCACCTCCTCAGATGATTAACAATAGGTGATCTTGGCACTCCATGCAGTAGTGCGGCCTTAAAACCTGTGACCCTGAGAGGACAGCCTCTCCAAACACCATCAAGTCAATCCAACATCCAATAAATTAGAGCCCACAAATAGCAAGTTGCCATTTTTAACTCTCTCTCATCTCAAGAGTTTGGGTTAGTGGACAGAGTCCCAGGAAGAACAAATCTCTGTAAGGTTCAAAGAATGTACCCTTGAAGACCCTGTCCCCTGTCCCCTCCTCTTTACAGCTCCCAATATTGTCCAAGGCAATTTGCACCCCCTCCCCAGACAATGTCCTACCACTTTGCAGGCAGAATGTGCCTTCGCTGAACCTGAGAAGGGCAGCAAAATGTTTGTGGTCTCCAAGGTTACTTTCTAAAGGCCCTTGAGAACTTTGGGAGAATGCTTGAATTCATTAACAACAAATTTGCTCGGCTCCATACATGCCCCATTCCCGCCTCTTCTCGGCTCCATCCACTTTTCTTTGGAACTCTGGCGCTCTAGTCTCAGCCACCCTGGGCTTGCCTTTGGGATTCATAAGAATCTGTGTCTGTGAATCTGGAAGGGCGTAAGCGTGTGTTGCAGAGACAAAAGGAGAGAAGAGAAAGCAGGCTGTCTCTGTCTCCACACTCCTGCCATTTGGAGCTGCTCCTGTGGGCTGGGGGCCACCGTGAGCACCGCTGAATCTGTAACAGCATCCCTGGCCCCCACACCTGGGAGCCAGTAGCACCTCCCCCCTCCAGCTGGGACAACCAAAATGTCTCCAGTTGTGACAACCTCCTCCAGTTGTGACAACCAAATGTCCCTTAGCGGACAAGACCACCTCTGGCTGAGAACCTCTGAGAAACACGGAGAACAGACTGTTAGTGGGTTTGATTTATTTTGAATTCACGGCTGTACCACCAAAGTTGTTGTGCTCGTCCCCAGCCCTTGACCTTGGGTTGTTCCATTTGACCTTAGCCTCTCAGCACTCACCTTCTGCCATGGCACCCTGATCACACCCTACACATGCCGTCCCCCACATTGGGCATGGCCCCTGTTAATTTCATCGAACTCCCGGAGGAAAACTCCTTGAGCACCAGCTCCTCAAGGTGGGGGGAGTCATGTTGATCAGCAGCTGATCAGCAAAGGGACCAGTCCTGGAGGGGTGAGCAGGCCACCGTGGGGGCCATGATGTGCAAAATTTTAGGATGTTGTAGTCCTGAGAGAGGTGGGATTACTGAGTAGGACATAGGGGGCTACTTCCCTTGTGAATCATTTAAAGCTTAAATTGAAGTGGTGGCTTCAGCTCCTCAACCTTCTGACTAATTGAAGGTTTGATAAACTGTGATTCTCTTTGCCTTTTAATTGTTTAAATTGATAAGTCAGTGACTGCATTGGTTAATGTGTGCTGCGGTCTTCCCTTCTCTCCTGGGCTGAGGGCAGCTGGACCTTGCACCATCCATGACCAAAATCCCCAAGACCAGGCAGCGGTCAAGGGAAACCTGAAGACCGTTTAGTCACGTGAGAAAGGTGCACAGTTGCTAATTGCAAAGTATATGTGGTATGATCCTAACTGTGCTTTACAATGTGATGAATAGGCACACACACACACTCTGGAAAAGTCTTGATACGATGTGACAAATGTTAATAGCAGTTACTGTCATGGTGGATTGTGTGATTTTAGTTTTGTTCCTCACACCTGCCTGCATGTTTCAGGTTTTCTACAATCATATGTATTACTTCTATGCCTGAAAATAAAAACCATATTCAGTTGTTCTTTATTTTGTGTTATTATTGTTGTTGTTGTTATTTGATGCCTGCAGAGGCCGGGAGGAGCAGCACTTGTCTTCTCTGGAGGGAATGCCCATGTGGGGCCAGCTGGCTCTGAGATGGGGTGGGGCAAGGTCAAGCTTAATGATCTGGGGTGCACGTTCCTGCGATTGCCCCAGAAAGGGGAGGGTGCCTCCTGGTGTGCCCTCAGTCTCTGCTCATCTGGGGGATGTGGTACACTGTTAACAGGCCAGGCTTCCCTGGTCAGAGCTCAGTGCCCTGGGGCCAGAGCACAGTCACCCCAAGCAAAGCTCCTGTTTGTCCCCCTGAGCCTCTGCCACTCCCTGGTGGCCACCTGCAGAGGAGAAACTCAGAGGAAGGGCTCCACTCCCTTTACAGGCAAACCCCCCAGATCAGGGGAGGTAACGGCCCAATTTCCCTGTTGAGAATACAGCCCTGATGGCTGACCCGTTAAACACTCCACTTACTGGTGTTGGTTTGCAAGTCAGATATTTTTAGGGTGCTTCTGAGTCCTTTGGCTTCTAAAGTGAGTCCCCACTGCCTGCCCTAAGTGTTGGAAGGTCATTGCCTGGTGGTCACGGAGGGGCAAGTAGAGAGAGAGGGAGAGAATTTGGGGTTTGGGGCACCCCTTCCCCTGGTTGCTCTGTGGTTGGTGTTGGGTCCATGGGGGGAGAAGTAAGACCAGAACATTGCTTCTTGAAACGCTACACGGATTCTCCTGGTGGCCATCTGCTTCATGAAGCCCCTTGTATAATATCCCAAGGAATCAGACGTGGGGTGGCATGGCCTCCCATCCCTGTTCCCCCTTCCAGGCCCCCCCCGGAAACTATTAAGAGATGCTGGAAACGACTTTGTATCTATCTTCATACTCTGCATAGGTCCCTAACTTTCGGTCTGTGTTAAGCTCTTGGGTCCTTCTCCGTCCTTGGGCTGCTGCTGCTGGGGTCTCAGAACCTTCCAGGGCAGTCGGCAACCCTCCCTGGGAGACGGCTCTCTGGGCCCCTCTCACCCTACTGGTTGCTGGCTTTGAAGCCAGGTGTGGTGGGGGACTGGGGTCATGTGAGGTGCCGAGGGGGCTGGGTGGGAGGGCAGTGGCCCAGGACGAGGCCCAGCTGGTGGGCAGTCTGTCCCTGGGTGCCACCGCTATTAGCTGTGTTCTTCCTTCCTACATACTGTGATTCAACTTGGATTGCGGTTTTTCATAAAGGACTTTTTTCTTCTACTCAAGATAGTTTTAAACACATCTATCTAGACTATATCTCAGTTCAAGTCAATAAATGACTTTTGAGCAGCCACCATATACACCTGAGTGTGCTAATCACCAGGCAGAAATGGGGGGAATGTTTCAGAGATGATAAAAGACAGGCCTCAGGCCTCAAGGAACTACAGTTGAGTTCCTAAGTATCATCAAACCGCAGATGGAAAGGGGCCATAAACAGGGGTTATGGGAAGGACGAGTAATTCTACTTGGGAAAATCCTGGATGGCTTCATGGTGGTAGTGTCATTTTGAAGCCCAAGGAAGGATTCCATAGGTATTGGGGGTCAGCACAGAAGGAAGTAAGAGAGTGGGGGGTGGTTGCATTCCACACACAGTCCCAGAGGCATGGAAGCCTGGCTTGTTTAACAGTGGCAGTGGAAGGAGAGAGCTTGGCCGGATTCTCTTGGGCTGGGCTTAACTCTTCCCAGAGGGCGCCAGTTACCTTCCCATCTGGCTATCCTTGTCCCCAGCCATATTGCCATCTAGCTCCTCTCCTGGGAAAGGGTTACCAACCGGGGCAGGAGGATCCTGAGCTCACCAGCCTTACTCAGTCTGGTGTTCTGTGTACAGTTAAATCAATTCATTTGGAATTGGTGATGATTTAATCTGAGCAGGGGCAATATTTGGCTTTGCATCAACAATCTGGTTCGTAAGCAAATTATTTCAATAAATAAAAATTGAGGGGCAGCCGTTTGTCCTACTCCCCAAGCCCTTGTTTGGGGCAAGGGCACTCCAGAAGGGAGGACAGTGACGAACAGAAGAGAGAAGGGGCTGGGCGGGGATGCTGCAGCTGGCCTGCCCTGGGGTAGCCTGGACGCTGGGGAGTGAGCCTCCCTCTCAGATGGGTCAGCAGGTCACAGAAGCATGAATCCTACCAGGCTTCCTGGGTGTATGTTTTGGGGGGGATGTCCAACCAAACCTCACTGACTCCCCCTTCCCATTCCTCTGTGCTTATACTTGGACATCAAAGGCAGATGCTGAGAGAGGCCTGGGCAGGGGGGTGGGGTACTGCAGGTCCGTCCCCACATGCAGATTAGAGCTTCGGTCTTTACATGTGGTTTTGAATCCTGACTCTACAGCTTACTAGCCGTCTGATCTTGAGTAAGTAATTTACCCTTTCACAGTCACACTGATGCCTAATTTTGAATGTTTAGTATGTTCCAGGCCCTTGCCTAGTGCTTATCACGTAACTATTACTGCCTCCACTTTGCAGATGAGAAAACTGAGGCAGAGACACTGGGGTAATTAAGCAAGTTGCCCAAGGTCACACGGCTGGTGGGATGCTCTTTATTTCATGCGGCTGCTGGGAGGGGCAGGTGAGTTACCAGAGGTAAAGCCCTCAGCATCGGGCACATGGTAAATGCTCTATAAATGGTCATTATCATTGTTATATTTCCTCTCTGCTCCCTGCCTCCTCTCTCTCCTTGCTGGTCAGAGAGGAGCCCAGCAGAGCCTCTGTGGAGGGTGGGAGCACGGGGCTGTTCATCCACCCCAGGAGGCTGCCCAGGGGAGGCTGGAGCCCAGAGGACCGGGGTGGTACGGAGGGGGGCGTCTTCTCCCGGCAAACCCTGATTGGAGCCCATTTACATCTTAAAACCCAACTTTAAAAACCACCATCCATCAGCCAGTGATGGTGTAAATTGCTTTGCTAAATATATTTCAGGGTACATGGTAAGTAAAAATATCATGAATTTAATAAGCCTTGGAATTCACATTTTTCCAATCCTAATTAAGTTTCCACTCGGCTTTGGACGTGCTCCTCTAGTCAGCAAGGTAGGGGAGGGAAGGTGCGTACACTTCTTGCGTGCAGGGCTGGGCCCAGCGAGGGGCTTCACATCCATCAGTGCGTTTCATCCTCCCAGCTGTGGCCGCTCAGTGTGGCTGGGGTCATTACCCTGCTTCGGAGGCCCAGCTGAACCTCAGGGAGGCTCCCTGCTCTGTCTGGGGACACAGCCAGGAGCCAGGATCTGTACCCCAATCTGGCTGCCTCCTTCTATTGCCCCCCCACCCCTGGCCCTCATGGGTCAATGAAATGGCCTTTGTGAGCACTGCCTCTGGGTACAGCTTGGCTTACCCAAGCTTGGGGGCATCTTATGCCTTCCCCTACACGTTCACTCACGAACCCCCCACATTTCCACGGATTCACCATGCACATACGAACAGCTGCTATGGGTACGGTACCTCATAATGAAGCCTCAGGGATGCTGATGGCAGGGCCAGCATCTCTGCCCCAAATGCCTGTCACAGGTGGGTGCTTCCTGTTGTGATGGTTGATTTTATATGTCAACATGACTGGGTCACAGCGCCCAGATAATATTTGGTCAAACATCATTTGGGATGTTTCTGTGAAAGTGTGTTTTGGATGAGATTAACATTTAAATCATCAGACCCTGAGTACAGTAGATTACTCTCCGTAATGTGGGTGAGCCTCGCCCAATCAGTCGAAGGCCTGCGTAGGACAAAGACTGAACTTCCCTGAGCAAAAGCGGATTCTGCCAGCAGAGAGTGGCTGGACTCAAACTGTGTTTTTTCCCCAAATCTCCAGTCTTTCCACCTTACCCCGTCAGATTTTGGATTCACTAAGCCTCCACAATCACATGAGCCAATTCCTTGCAATAAATCCCTCACTCTCTATCCTGTTGTTTATGTTTCTCTGGAAAACTCCAAACTAACACAACAATGTTCAAGCACTTGCCAGGCCCTCTGTCAACAGTGGACCTTCTCAGAGCTCAGGCAGGGGGGGCCTAGGGTCTGCCTTTGTTCATGGGAGGAAATGGGTATGTGGAGAGCCTGAGAGATTGACCTTCACTCCTGGCAGAGGGGTTGAGAGCTTTGCAGCCAATCAGAGCAGACTGGACTCCAGTTCTGAGGTGTGAGCACTAGTGTAGGCTTCTGTTTCTTCAGTCATATGGTGGGGAAAATACCTTCCGACCTTCCCCTTGGGGGCATTCTGAAGGTTAAACAGGGTGTCGTCTGCAAAGCAGCTGGTAAAAGGCCACCAGGTTCGCTGTCCCCAAGGTCTCCATCAGAGAGTCATGAGGTATCGGGGTCTCTATGCTTGTGCTTTGGGGAAGACGGTGCCAGGACGCAGTTCTTGTTTCCTAGGAGGCCCTGCCCAGCGGTCAGGCCGTGCTGTGTCTGCGGGAGGGGATGGTGTCCTGCCTGCCGCCGCCAAGTCTGTAGCGGTGTTGCTGTGTAACTGTCCACAGAACATTAGTTGCACATTACAGAGTTATGTTCCATAGCGCCATAGATTCCCCAGACGGGTGAGGCAGGAAGACCCGGCCACCTCTCCTTTGCTGGGCCCGAGGCTGCTGCACAGACATTCTGAGTCACTTTAGGAGGGCCCCCAAAGTGCTGGGGCAAGCCCACCTGTCCCTGATTACCCCCTCCAGCTTGCCCTTCTACTCCCTAAAATAAATGAGTTTGGGTGGGTCACAGGAAGCCAGGTAAGGACTCAGGGGTGGCCCTTTGGCACGTGAGTGGCTGTGTAACTGGGCCAACTCCCCTAGTCTTCGGCGAGTGGGAGAGTGTCTTCAGGACCCATTCTAACTGGTTAAAACCCTCCAGCAAGGTCCCTCGCTTTCGAGACAGTCCCGCAAGGAGGGGAAAGGCACTCGGTCCAACCCCTCTTATGTTCAGGGAGCCCCACCCCCACCCCAGGGCTCAGGAGATGCTGCCTGGGGCCACGGCCACTCTGCCAGCCTGGGAGATCTGAATCCAGCCCCGGGTACTTCCTGGGTGACCTTGGACAAGCTCTCACCTCTGTATGCCTGTTTCCTCGGCTCTGAAATGGAAATACCAGTAGCACCTACATTATAGGGTGGAGTGAGAATTAAACCAGTTCATGCACAAGTGGGGAATAGGCACTTTTCATAAAATGTTAGCCCATTACTATCACTGTTCCCCCTTCCGCCAACCCCCACCCCAAGGAAGCCAGAGGCTGGAGGAAGCTTGCGGTGCTGAAGGGCAGTTCGTGAAGGAAGACCATTCTCTCCCTTCCCGCAGGAGCAGGGCAGGGGGACTTTTCCCCTACCTCACGGGGGCAACTGGTTGGCCGTCACTGCAGCCAATGGATTTCCTGGTGTCCTCTTGCTCCTGGGTGGATTGGGGATGGGGTTGGCTAGAGAAGCAAGGTCCCGGGGGCAGCCAAGACGTTGTCTACTCTCCCACCGTTGGTGGGCAAGGTGTCTTGCCCCTACCTCGGAGGGAGTGATATTGCAGAAGAGAGCTGGGCTTCAGCCAAGGCTTCTGCACCCAAGAAGTTCTCACTGGGTGAGAGGCAAGAGGCTGGAAGAGATGGGGGAGGGCAAGAAGCAGGGGCTGGGCCTCCCGGGTCAGGGAATGGTGCTCTGGGGAGGCCCCTGCAGGGTCCGTGTGCCTCCCACCCTAACAGTGGGACCTGCGATGGCTGGTCAGGCTTAGGCCGCCAGCAAGAGGATGGCCTTGGGCAGGGAGGCAGGGAGGGAGGGGGCGAAGGGCAGACCCCAGCTCCAAACCTACAGCCGTGGCCGGGTATGGTCTGCTGAACAGAGCTCTGAATTTCACTGAGACGAAGATTTAAATTGACTCAGACTAAATACTGGCATGAGACAGCTCTAATAGCTGAGCATGGCTGAAAATGGGTACAGTCTGGGCAAATGTCTTAAGGGAGTAGGCAGGGGGGTTTCTGCAGACTGCAGCCAGGGGCAGTTATAGGGACACACAGAACCATTTCATGCGTGCACTCTAACAAGTCAAGACTCCTCAAAACAAGGACTAGGTGGATTTATTTGTTTAATGTTTATCTCCCTATGGAGAACCCTGTCTGTGCTTTTTCTGTTGGTGGTGACATCCCTCGTCAGCACATGGCACATCGTCGGCCTCTGAAAAAGGCTGGCTTCACGACTGATGACTGGGCCTTGGTTTCCTGTCCTGGGAGCTCAGGGGAGAGGAATTCAGAGTAGGGTCCCATTTCTTTGTTTTACCTGCTTGTGGCTACACCCACTCTGTCTTTCACTCTGCCAGGTCCAGCTTGGGGAGAAGGAGGCTGGCATGTGTTTCTGACAGACACTGAGAACGTCTGCTAATGGCATTCTTGAAATGGAGAAATTCATGTGTTACTGACAGAGACAAGAGGAGACAGAAAGGAAGCACTTTTCAGAGGATGGAGCTGCATGTGGCACAGCATGGGCACATGGTGGGGGGTGGTTGCACCCTGTGGAAGGGCACGGCCCCCACCCCCACAGATCTGGACTCTCTGAGGAGCCTGCTCTGGGCAGAAAGTCAGTGTTCCTGGCGTGGGGGCCAGAGCACAGGTCCCTTCCTTGTCCCCAGACCTCTCCTTCTTGCTTCTGTTTTCTTCATGTTCCTGGAAAGCCTGGGCTGCAGAGCAAAGGGAATCGCAGCATCTCATGAGCACAGAGGCCCAGTCGGAGGTGCTCAGAGGTCCTGGGTCTGGGGCTGCAGGGGGAGAGAGCCCCTGGCCCTTAGAGCCTCCAACCCACATCCCTCAGCCTGGCTCCTGGCAGGCAGGGACGCTGGGGGACAGACAACACCTGGGGCTTCCTGCTGATTCCCCAGGTCCTACTCTCAGAGGAGCCCTCTAGGAGCCTGTAGGAGCCTGTCTCCCCTCTGAACAGCTCCGGGAGCTGCCAGCCCTCAGGGCTTCTCCTCTTTGAAATGAAATTCCTCTCTGGGTTTCTCACACACACACCCCCCCCCCAGCAGGGGTCTCTCCTCATTCCCCCTGGGCCTCTTTCCCACTTTATGGCTTCAGTCACTTGGTGAGCTGCTGCCACCAGCCCTGGGCTTGCTGTCTAGTTCCCTCCCCCGGAGAAAACACTGTCCTCCACCTGGGTGGATACCGGATGGGCAGGGCCGGGTGGGGCTGGGGTACGTGTGGCCCAGGGGATCCCAGCCCCAGGGAGTCATGATGGTGTTGGCCCTCTCTGCTCCCTGGGCCCTTGCTTTCTTGCGCACCCACCTGGCAGCCTCAGGCCCACCGGCCCTGTGCCGGGTGGGCGCTGGCCGGCCAGGTGCTGGTTCTCTGTGTCTGGGGCTGCTCTTCCCTCCTGAAGGTGGCTTCATGCTCGGGAGAGGCTGGAACTGCTGAGGCCAGGATTGAGGCATGTGATTCCTACGAGAGGTATTTTTAGCTTTCTCATTAACCGAGTGCTTTCAAATTAGCCTTCTATTAACCTCAAAGGAAAATGAAAGTGTGTTTTTTTCCTTCCAGAGTAAGTCTCCTGCAGAATATCAAGGTTTCCATGATTAACGTTTCATGCGCCTTGAAGCTCTAATGAAGTTGGATTCTCTAATATCTAACTTGATGGAATAATTGGTCCATGGCTTCTGCAATGGTGAGGAGATGCTGCCGAGCAGGGAAGTGGTCTTTTCCTCTCATCCCAAACGTCTTTTGCTTTTTCACCCCCAGGGACCTGCTCCCCCACCCCCACCCCACCCCTTACCGGGGAGTCCATGGGACCGACCTCCCTTCTGGCCTCAGCTGGGAAGCTATGGCCTGTTCTGCATTGGTGATCCCGCAGTGACACTTGACCCCTGCTCCTCTCTGAAGCTCTATCCTCCAACCTTGCAGCCAGGGTCACAGACAGGGCCTCTTGACTTCAGCAGTGTCCCCTAGAGTGGGCTCATCTCTCTGCCTCCAGGGGTCAGGTTGGAGAGGGGAATAAATAGCCTTGCGATTTCCTGGAACTGTCAGGTTCTCAGCAGGTCCAGTGAGGCTCACCTAACTTCCACTCCCAACCTGAGAGGCAGGAGGCATCTGCCCCGCCAGGTGCCCTGTGGGCAGGCGTTTGTCTCAGGAATAGTCGAGGGGGGCCTGCTGGAGGGGCCGCACGGTCCAGCCCCTCAGAGGACAAGGGCGGCAGTGGGAATCCGCCAGCAGACAGGAGGCAGCTGCCCACGGCTCACACTCCCCAGGCCACTGAAAGAAACAGCAGCATTGCTTCCAAAGGACTCAGGGCAAAGTTGGGATCGTGGGTCTCTGGGTCCAGCCTGTTGGAGGTCGCCTTGATGCCTCTCTGCCCCCCTCTCCCAGCCCCCTGCCACCTGAGTCCTCACCTCAGACTGCCTCCCACAGCCCATCTTTGCCTCCTCCCAGTCTCTCCACTTCTGTGCTCATCCTGTCAGGGAGGGCGTGGGGAAAGCTTGCTTCTCCTCCTTACGGGAGCAGCTGCTCAGCCAATGGACCAGGAGCGGCTCTGAGGAAGAACCGTCTGTCCTGCTATGGGGCCTGCTCAGCCCTAAAGAAGCCAACCTCATCAGCAGGGGCTGCTCCTGCGACTCCCGTTCAACCTCCCTTGCCATTCTGGGAAAAATCTGCCCTCCTGGTGGGTCACCTCTTCAACTCTAGATGTGCTCGGATGCCCAGAGTTCTGAGGCAAGACAATAGGCCCACGATTTAAAGGAGAAGACCGCAGGGTCGCGTGGACTTGGTGACCCGTTTATCTGCAGCTCCTGCACTTCCCGCCCAGCTGCCTCCTGGCTGCCCCCATCTGGAGGTCCCCCTGCCGCTTCGGGCTGAAATGTCAGAAAGTGAACCTCATCACCCCGTCGGACTCTTTTTCCATCATATTTCCTATTTGGTTAATGGTGTTCACATCGGCCCTGTCACCCAAGCCAGAAGTGTAGGAGTCACTGTAGATTCCTGCACACCCCACCAGCCACCAAATCTTGTCAACAGCCCTTTCTGGGCGTTTCTGCCCTCCGCCCCACTATTCTGCAGTCCCTGTGGCCTCAGAGCATCACGGTGGGCCCTCAACTTGTCTTCCTGCTGCACACCTTCATCTCCTGAGTCCGTTTCCCTTCCTGCAGCCGGAGCGCTTGTTCTAAAAATGTGCTTCTGATTAGGTTGCTCTTGCTAACATATTTCTTTGGTTCCAGGGGACCTGTTGCTAAGGCCCACATTCTTTAGATAACTTGTAATGATTCCAGGGTTGGGACCTGGGACTTCAACATCATCCCCAGTCATTCTCCACTACAAAGCCATTTTCAGCTGGGCTCAACCTGCTGCACTTCCCTGAACACCCTTGGCTATTTCACACCGCTGGGCTTCACACATGGTGTCACCTCTGACTGGAAAGCTCTTTCTTCCTTGTCCAGCCAGTGAACTCCTATTCATCCTACACAACCCTTCAAATATATCCTCTTCTGGGAAGCTATTACAGCTGAGAATTTTTCACAATGCCTAATGGAATCCCTGCCTGTTTTCACCTGATTTCTCCCAGACCTCAATGTTGTTTATACTCGTGCTCTAGGGAAATGTGAGCTCAGAAAAAATAATCCTGGCTTTTTTCAATACTGAGGTGCACGAGCAGCATTGTTTAGTTTCAGTCAAGGGTCAGTCACTTTCCCAGGCTTTGCAGACATGCAGATGGCCTAGAGTTAGGTTGGCATCTTCTTTTTCCCCCCTGTCCTCAGTCCCTTCTTCCCTCCTGCTTTCTTTTTCTTACTGCATCTTGTGAGGATAATGAAGCCCTATGCAGGGCGCTGGGCTTGGACTCCGGTTTTGCCTTTCTAAACTAGAGCCTCGTGGGTTCCTTCCTTCTCTGCTGTTCCCTGCTCTTCCTCCTTCTCCCCCTCCCGTGACAGTGACAGTGACCTTTCCAGCTCATCCCCATGGTGTGCAGACCCCTGTGCCTGGGAGAGCAAGCATCATCTTGTTATTACAAAGCTGCTCTCTAGTCCCACATGATCACTCCCGTGCTTCTCCCAGCCTTGGGGCCCTCCAGCACTCATTACACCTCCACCAGAGCTGGGGCGGGAAGGGAGAGGGTCAGAACTCGATTTTACTCCTCCTTAGCAATCCATCCACAGGTTTGGAGCGGAGGAGGCTGGTCCAAGTGGGCACCGGCAGGTGAGCAGATGGTCTCATTGGCCTGTTTGACCCCTGTCCCCCTGTGTCTCCCCAGATGTAAGGTTCATGCTGTAAGTCCACCTGGCCAGGCAGCAACGCAGGTGGGGCTCATTTTGAAACAGCCTCAGACATAAAAACCTAGGCTTAAAGTAAATAGGGGGTAATTAGTCACATTTCAAAAGAATTCTGGTGTTTCAAAAGGCTCTGCGGCAGAGAGACCATAATTAGCTGGCTCCCCTGGAGTACTGACATCAGAGGGGGACAGTCAGGCCAAGATGCTTTCCTCTGTGAGCCTGGCCCCCAACCAGCTAATCTTCCTTCCTGTGAGTTAAAGACTTTTATTTCTTTTGGTTTTAATTAAGTTCATCATCACGGCTTTTCTGTGGGATAGGGGAGGAGCATGGGTTGATTTTCCTCATACACAGGTGTAGAAACCAAGGTTACGATTGTGTAGCCAGAGCTAGAGAGGCAGAAACTGCTGGTTCTGTCCAATAGGTATAACCCCTTTCTTCCCGAGTAAGAGAATCCCTGTTATATTTGAGGGGGAAGAAATGAAAGCAGTGAAAAACTTTATTTTCCGCCTCTCTAAGCAGCAAGGTATGGCCATGGTTTCAGATTCTGTTCATGGGAAGTGAATGGCTATGTTCAGTGGGACTTTTGGGCAGCCTTCTCCAGAGAACCTGGCTCAGCTAGGAGCATGTGCCTCCGCTGATGTCCTTCCCTCAGTCTCCCTCTCGCTTGCCCAGGAGGTGATGGCTGGAGCTCCGGCAGCTGTATTGAACCAAGTCAGAGCCTTAAAATGGAAGCTCTGCACTAGGCTGGCAGAAGCAGAAAGGCAGAGGGCATCTAAGTTCTGATAACCACAGAGTTCCCTTACCAGCCCTGGATCACTTACTTCTGTGATTCTTTTATATAAGGGGAGTGTGGATAAAGTGAAGGTTCCTGTGGCCGGGATTCTCACCTGGCCCTGGTTGGCTAGCTCACTGCACATGTGTGGGCAATGCATCGTTATTGACTCTATGTAAAGAGCCCTGCCCAGTGCTCTGGGTGACATGGCGGCATGGCTGCAAGGCTGCAGGAGAGCAGAGCAGAGGCTGGAGGGGTGGCAGTGCCAAGGACAGAGACTGAGATGGCTGTGTGGGTAGAGAGGCCCAGAGGCAGAGATTGGCCTGCTCTCTGTAGACTTGCTCTGAGTGGGATTCTAGTGATGGACCTGCTACTGTGGAAATAAAGTTGGGTGTAAACCCTTTCACCCCAAGAACATTTTACTATTATTTCTTTGGTCACATTGAATCCATAGTGAACTTGCCCAGGGCTGAAACCCATTGGCAAGACAGGAAGAAAAAATCTGTCATCTTGGTAAAGCCACTGTTAGTTCAGATTTCGTGTTAGATGCAGCTGAGCCTAGCCCTAGCTAATAAATTACGTTTCATGACTCTCAACTTCAGGACTACACCATACCCACAGCCAGGAGGCAGATGGGATGGAATGGGTTTGCCCACTGTCTGTAGTTATTCCAAATCATAAGTCTCCCCAAATCTGCTATCTTTTACCCTCTACCCCACCTTTTCCTCGTGGGCCTGTGGGTGTGCACAAGCTGAGTAGCATCAAGGGAGGACTCGTACAAAAGGTGATCTGTGTCTTTCCTGGGGCCACGTCACTCGGCTGGAAGTGTGAGATACCAATTACCACTCTGGGAAGTGCTGTCAGTGCCATGAGGAGCTAAAGACCACTGCCCTTCTGTCATTGGCTCTCTCCCTGTAGCCACACCCACTGCCCCTTTACCCCCAAGCCCCCAACACTACGTTTTCAGGTGTTGGCTCTTCTCTAGGCAGACAACTCCAGAAATGAGTGCCTGGCTCCTACAGGGCCTGCTGTCCCGGCATGGAATTAGCTCAGGCCTGGTGTGCATTTCTGCCTCTCATATCCTGCTTCTCATCCTTGCTCTCTTCCCTGCAATGTGACTCTGGGCATATCTCTGCCCATCTCTGAACCTCTCTGTTTGCTCACCATGAAACAGATGAGTCGGTTTGATCTCCAGGACCCCGCCTAATTTTCCACTGTTGAGAGGGAACGAGGTCAGACTGAGAAGCCTCCAGTGCCAATGGTCTTCAGCTGGGACTTTGACCTGTCCGGCTGCCACCGGCTCGGCCCCCCTATCAGTTCTGGCAGCTGTAGGGAGGAAAGTGGGCGGCGATCTGTCCTCCACTGTAAAAGGTCTGTCCTTGATTCCCTGACAGGTGACCCCTCTCTTGGGAGCCTGGATCTAGAGGAGGGAGGTGGGTACCGTCTGGCTCTCCTCCCACCTCCTATTTTGGAAAACTTCCAGGGCAGGAAAGCCATGGAGGAGTTGGTTTGAACACTTAAGGCGTCTTCCTGAACTCTTTCACTGGCAAACTGTGTTAACGGGCCTCTGAGGGGCCCAGAAAGAGGGCTCTGAAGGCCGCATCCATTAGAAAAAGCCGCATCAGCGGAGCTGGTCACCTTGGCCCATCGGAGCTGCCCTGGGGTTGGGCGGCATGCTTCCCGATTTCCTGGCCTTCCTGGATGGACTTCTCGATACATTTCACTGTCGGTATTTGTGGGCTTGAATTGCCCTTTGGGCCCCGATGATGTAGCTTGTGGGTTTTAATCTATTTGTTCTTTTGAAATGATGTGGGTGTGCCCTCTCCTGTTGGGCCACCAATTCCCTTCAGCCTGTGGGTATTCCTGCCTCTCAGAGGTGGGGGACTGTAGCCCTTCCACTCCCATGGCAGTGAAACGCAGGCTGAGAAACTGTCCTTGTGTCCCCAGCATGGGACATTAGCACAAGCAGTGGACCAAGTCCCTGGGTCCCTCGATGCTGCCTAGTGGCCCATTTTGAAGAAAATGTCTGATTGTACTTCAGAGATCCCGGGGAGAGTATACGTGGCATGGGCCCAGTTCTCGGCTTGCACCCATGTCATGCCCTCACCCCGTCTCCCTCAGACACTACCTGCTACTTCTCTCCCACTGATTGGTATTTTTCCTATTCCTAAAAAATTCCTGGGGAATCCCAGCTGTCTCCCCGGAAAGGCTATTTTGTCATGTCTCTGAGCCCTTCAAAGTGAAGGACTTTATTTTTCTTCACAAAAGTCATGCAGCTGGAGAGGACCCCAGAGAGAATCTGGTGCAAACCCCTCCTTTTGCCAGTGAGGAAACTGAGGGTCAGAGTGGGGATGGGCCAGGCCCACACCCGCACAGCTGCTGCAGAAGAGCTGGGATTGCAATGCTCAGTCCCCCAACTTCCAGCCTACCCCTCCCGTTGGCCTCCTGATGGGCACCTCGCAGCTCCAGGCCTGGCTGGAGGGGCCAGGAGGGCTGGGCAGCACTACGAATTATTCCAGGGTTCTGATCAGGGCATATTGTTGACAATCATTAGTACTGACACGGCTCTGAAAATTCTCTGAGCTTCTAAGAACTTCCTTTTCCATGCCTGACATTTAAGGACTCTGCTAAAAAATTCTTCCACGGGGACCTTGGGCTAATCATGTGTACTTATGAGCTAAGTGCCCTTTGGTGACTGTCACCTGATCTGAGGCAGAGCCTTGAGAACTGGGGAGGGAGGGAGGGAAACAGTTGGCTGGATAGGCTCGGGAAGGGCTGGGAACTCGGGGCTGGGGCCGCCTGCATGCAGAGCTTGGTTCTCCAGGCTGCCCACCACGGGCTCCTCACATCTCAGTCCTGGGACAGAGGGACTCAAGCAGAAGTGAAAAGAGCAGATTCCGTACAGGACTACGCATGGTGCTGGGCACGTACTGTACTGTTTCTGCACTCACTGGAACAGTCTGTGGGCCAAAGGGACGTGGAGCGGATGGGACAAGGTACCTTGTCACTGTCCTGCCATGCCTCCTTTACGAGGGGCTTCAGCAGGGTGGCTGAGACTCTGGGGGACATCAATAGACAGGGACACTAGTGGCAGGAAGTGACAGTGGCACTGGGGTGTCTCAGGCGTTGTTGCCCCAAAGCAATTTAGTGGGAGGTGATCCTAGGCAACACTGTAAGGGTCTGGGGAAGTGAGCCTGGGGAAAGGGGGCGGCAGCCGAGTGTCAGTGTGCTCACAAGCCCACCCCTGGGGCTCTGTCCCTTTGCAGATCTCTGGGAGGTACGCTGCATGCAGTTCCAAACTGTCCCACTCGGAGGGGTGAGGAGCTGGGACATTTACTCACCAAATCTCCAGAGGGATTCATTCTCTGGCAGGTCCACCTGTAAGCTAGTGAAAAAGTTGGCCTCTCTGCCTCTATAGTATATTTGTATTCTCTGCTGTCTTAACATGTGGGCCGAAAGTTAAAGGACTTCTGTTCAGCCCTGCAGCCCGGCACATAGGCTTGTTGAGCATCAGAAGGAATTTGGCTGACAGTTTGAAATTTCTGGAAATAGCCCCTTATCCAAAGCTTACCTCCTCCAGGAGATAGGGAAATATCTATAAAATAATGACTGCCTTGTCAAAGAGTTTTAGGAACACACAGTGACCAGACCTAGGTTGGTGAGAGCCAGCTAACCAAGGACACAGCGTCTCAGCTGCCCTCGGACCCTCGCTGGCACCCAGACGTCTGCAGCCTTCAGTCACCTCCTAACCTGCTCCCCCTTCCCTAGCATAGGAGCTTGCAGTCCACCCTGAGCTAAGCTGGGGCTTTAGGACATGAGTCTGCCATCTACTCCATCTGCTGGCTTTCCAAATAAAGTCGCTTTCCTGAATAACACCTTGCGTCTTCACTTGCCGGTATGTTGTATGGTGAGTGGCATGAGCTTGACTTCAGGAACACAGCTGCCCCAGAGGGTGCTGTGAACATACTCCTGCCTCCAGAGGAAAGCCCTCAGGCTGTCGTGGGTATTTGCAGTCAGAAGTCGCCAGCACGTGAGGTCAGGGCCAAGGACAATGTCTGCTACAGGGATCATCACATTCGAGGAACTGCGAGAGATGCAGGGAGCCAGAGCAGAGCGGAGGGGGAGGTTGGATGGCACATGGCAGGTGGAGTCTGGTGCATGGAGCTGGGACGGGACGAAGAGAGAGAAATACTCTCTTTGGGTACACATTTAAGCAGGTGCCGGAAACTTGGGAATCAAGACAATCAAAAGTAATCAAAATGAAAGCAAAAAGAAAAAAAAATGCCATAATGAACACAATACCCAAATCTTCAATCAAGACAGGGTCTGATAGAGCAGGATTAACGTGAGGCGGTGAGGCAAGGCCATGCAGTGTAGGGACAGGGGTTTTGCTGAACATTTGGATGTTCTGCTCACTGTGTATTTTTTTTTCACAAAGACCCTGGAGAGCTAAAGCGATCTTGGAAAGGAAGAACAAAGGAACAGGCATCACATTTCATGACCTCAAATTATATTACAAAGCTATAGTAATCGAAACAGTATGGTACTGGCATAAATACAGACACGTGGACCCATGGAACAGAATAGATAGGGCCGAAGTCAAACATATATAGTCAACTCATTTTTTAAAACATAATTTTGATTTTTTAAAACTATCACATTAAAACCTCACTTTGTTGACTGAGTTTTTGGTGCCCTCTTAAATCTGCCTCAGCTGTTTGACTCACTTGAGCATGTTGGATTCTCCCAGAGGAGGACGCCGCCCCAAATCACTCACGAAAGGCGTCTCTTGATGCAACAAGCAAGAGGAATTTATTCAGGAACCAGCTAGCTGGGGTCCAAGTGTCAGCCCGACGCAGCGGGTCTCAACAAGGACCCCGAGCAGTCAAAGCCGGAGGTTTTTATAGCATTTTCTAAAAAGACAGTATTGTTCTACAAGCATGTAACAGGGTTTTTTTTCCAAGGACGCATAAATCTTCGGTTGGCGCCACATCCCGGGGGTTTCACGAGATAAGAACACCCTCAGCCATACAGTGTTTCAGCAAGATAAGCTTGGTATGTATGACTAACTGACCAAGGTTAGCTGTCTGAAGGCTGCAGCTGCCCACCACCTGGTGTTCATGATTAACTTGTTTTTCACCTTGTTTTTCAAGGGCTTTCTGAACATATTCAGAAAATGGCCTCTGGGTTTCTTAAGATGGCTGTGCTCAGGCTAACCTGCTGTCTTCACTGAATGTTTAGGTCCTACAAGCACAGCCTGTCACGTCCCTGGGACTGCCCCCCAAAGCTGGGGAGCCTGCATTGGCAGGTGGCGGGGACGGGATGTGTATCCTCATTTCTCTAGCTCTGAGCTCCACCCCCTCCTTCAGGGAGAGCGATCAGACCAGCTCGGAGAAATGTCACTGAATCACAGAGCTAGAGGGACCAGAAAGTTGTCATGTCCAAATTTATCATTTGTCTTATCAGCAAAAAGCTGACACCATGCACAACATCGTCCTCATTTTAGTCCCAGGTTGGACACCTCATGATTTCTTTTTGTATATTGGGGACCATTTAAGACTCTAAACTCTGTTTGCCCAAGGATTCAGTCCTGAGATGGAGGTTCTTCCAGGAGGAATTTTGCAGAAGGGACACAGGACCCTCATGGAGGGAACAACAGATAGACCAACACTTCCTGTGAAGAGCAAAGTCTGGGGTCTGGCTTGGTTCTTGGGTCTCTGGGAGGGGAAAGGCATGGTGGTCATCAGTGCGGTTGCTCCTGCTGTGGGCACATGGTGGGAGGCACGTGCCTGCAGAGAGAGGCAGGGCCAAGTCTACTGTGCGAGCCAGTGTGAGCCACCACACCCCTTCCCCTGGCTGAGATAGAGTCTCCTGGGACCTACACCCCCGAGTCATGAGACAGCATCCAGCTAGACGTAGCTGGCCTTGCAGCATGAGCAAGATAATAACTTTTATTTAGCTTTTGAGGTTTCTAGGTGCCTATTTCCATAGCAAGGAGCACAAAAGGGCGGGACCCCAACACGGCTGTGACATTCATCAGCAGCGTCATCATCTGGATGGGCATCCAGTGCTATCAGTTAGGGTCTAGGTTGCCACACTGGGCATGAATGCCAGGAATGAAGCTTACAGTTTTCCAAAGACAAATGCGAAGACCCAGGAGATTCCACAATTACCTCCAACTGCCGCCCAAAACCCCTGTCCTGAAGTGGATCACCCAGGCTTCCCCTCCTAACGGGCTTTATGCTCAGCTAAAAGAGAAAGTTTTTGAGTCTTTCTTGAGTTCTTTCAACACAATGATGAAAAAAGTTCTTGAAAATAAATTCCTCGGACTGGAATTGAACAACCTGTATTGTTTGTCCCCTTCAATGCTCAGCAACCAATAATAACACCAGAGAATCTGACTGACTCAGAAATTCTTTGTGGTCCTTTAATACCACTGAAAAATAAGCCTGGGAAAATGATGGGGATGTTGCGGGCACCCATGTGCTTGGAAGTGCACCTGCACACCTACTGTGCATGCCCAGGAGCTCCATGGTGTTGTGCCAATAAGCAAGGACAACATGCAAACCCGCTTGAAATGAGCTCGACAGAAACTTCAGATATGGAGAATGAGAGCTCGCTATCTGGATGCCCAGACCATTACCCGTGGTGTCTTCAGAGCAGAAGTGTGATACTCATCCATAGCAGAGCCACGGCTTGAAACTTCCTCTCCATTTGCTACTCCAGTTGGGGTGGACACCTGTCAGTAACATCCTTGTGAACCTGGGGTTCAAAGGCCACCTGTCTGGGAGCCTAGGCCTGCCATGGATGGAGATGGGGAGTCGGTGTCTGGAAATGTTTGTTCTTAGAGTTGTTTGATAGACTTCAGGGATGGGCAATGTCAGGGAGGGTGGTGAGATTGGTGTATGGATAGAGGGTGAGGGAAATGAGTGTTCAAGAGAGAAAAACACTCCCAGAGACAAAGACAAATCAGGCAGGTAGGGATGGGACCAAAGATACAGAACGTTTAGAAAACCAAAGGAGATTACGGAGCAGGACATGTTCACGGTGCATCAGGGGCATGGAGAACAATGAGGGGGGTGGCTGGAAGCAGATTGCTAACCACAGCCTGAGATCAGGAAGCCAGTCCTTAGGGGGTTATCCAGAGGCTGAGGAAGATGCTGGAGAGACAGCAGGGCTGGCTGAGGAAGGAGAGGTCCCGCCCCGGCTTCCACTCAAGGATGATAATGAGGTGTGTTTGCTGTAATGGTGGTGATGGCTGTGGAGGGTGAAGACAGCTCAGTAGGCACCCATATGACACACCCAGGAGGCATTCAGTAAATGCCCGTAGAAATGCATGGATTCCTTGCTGCAGACACAAAGGCACCAGCTTTGTATGAGCACCTGCAGTGTGGATGTGGCCACAGGAACCATGTTCCTATGGTTGTGATTGTGATAAAATCAGCTGGGCTGCGGAGCAGCTCGGAAGAGTCAGAGCTCTTAGGTTTGGGGCTTATGCAGTGAGGAGGAAACATCCCCAACCAGACATGACCTCAGTGGCTGAGGAGCCAAACGTGGAGATGAGCAGCAGGAAAGGAAAGAAGAGCCTCTTAAAAAAGCATCCTTTAGGGCTGCAAAAAGTGGTGGGCTAACTCCCCGGAAAATACCTCTTCATGCATGTGCAAAATCAAGGTAAATCCTTGATTGATAATGACCCCCATGCTCTCTGGCATACATGTCACTTCTTGACCTGTTCTGTCTTGGGCCAGCAAGGGCAGCCTGGAGAAAGGCTTTTGTGCAACCTTGATATGTCTTTCAAGTGTAGCAAACATTTATTGAGCTCTTGATATGCGCCAGTCACTGTTATGAGCCCAACGTTTGTACCCCTCCAAAGGCAACTTTTAAAGCTCTAACTCCCAAGGTGTTAGGAGATGGGACCTTTGGGAGGTAACTCGGTTTAGATGAGGTCACGAGGGTGGGGCCCTTGTGGTGGGATTAGTGGCCTTATAAGAAGAGGAAGAGATAAGCGCTTCCTCTTTCTCCACCATGTGAGGACACAGTGAGATGGTCCCATCGACAAGCCAGCAAGCAGCTCTCACCAGGACCTGATCTTACCATCACCCTGATCTTAGACTTTCAGTCTCCAGAACCATGAGAAATAAAGGCCTATCGTTTAAGCCACCCAGTCTGTGTATATTATTGTAGCTTCCTGAGCTGACATGCGCTGCCTAAGCTCTTTACACACACTAGCTCTTCTAGTCCTTATGTGCCTAGGGCAGTGGTACTATTTGTAGCAGACACTTTAAAGATGAGACAACTGAGGCAGGGAGAGGCCCTGAGCTAACCTGTGTAAGATCTGCGAAACCTCAGTTTATTTGTGTGAATAATTTGTACGGTGCAGATTAGAAAAACTGTAAATATAGAACATTTTGCATTCATGTGATGTATAGTGTGTCTTCTGTGGAAAACCTTCAGTCAGTCAATGCTTGTTCCTGTCCTAAACAATGTCACCTGATAGGATGAGCCAGTTGCTACAGCCTGAGCATTTGCTTCCTCCGCTCTGGTTTCAGATCATTAGAGCACCCTCAGAGCTAATATTTGGTTATGCCTCTTATGAACGCCTGGCATACGTTTCTCCTTGTTCACCTGATTTAGCCCAATGAGTGACCTCAAATAGACACTAAGGTCTTGACTTTTGAGTAGCTGGCTGAGTCATTTGGTGTCTGCTTTCCAGGCAGAGGACGAACCACAAGCAAAGGCTCAAAGTAAAAGAAGCACAAGGCAGGCAGGGCAAGTCCAAGCAGCAGGGATTTGCTGGGGTGTAAATTGCAAAGGGTGGGGGTGGGGCTGGAGAGCGATTCAGGGCCAGGCCAATGAGACCCTTGTAGTCCCCCTAAAGGACCTGGAGCCTGGTCCTGCAAGGGATGGAAGCTTTGAGGGTGTTATATAAGAAGGCAACCTGGGCAGCTCATTCTAGTAACTGAGGGGATAGTGAATTGGAGGAAAGCAAGACTGAGAAGGACTGTTAGGTAGTGGCTGCTATGGTCCAAGCATTAGCCTTAAAAGGGGCCCTACAAGATCCGGCCCTTTTCTACCTCCTGGGCTCATCATCTCCTACCTCTCTGCCTCCTGTTTACTCTGCTCCTGTTTCACTTTCCCCTTGTCATTCTCAAACTCACTAAGGATGCTCCTGTCTCCCTCTCTACCTGACACCTCCCTCAGGTACCTGTGTGGTCCTGGGACTCTGCTCAAATATCATCTTGGCTTCTCCAAACACTCTGCCAAAAATAAAACCCTGACCCCTTTAGTCTCTATCCTCTTGTCCTACTTCATTATTTTCTTCCTTAGCATTTATTGCTACACAATATATTTATCCATTCATTTATCATCTATGTCACCCCACTGGAATGAGAGCCATCTGTGCTGAACCCGTGTCTGTTTTGTTCTCTGCTGTTTTCCCAGAGCCAGACATGCAGATATGCATTGAGTGAATGAATGAATCAGGTGATAACCTTCCATGGAGGTGGTACAACCCGATCTGCAGTGAGCAGGGAGATAGTCTGGGGCATGATTCGGTACTACACCCCTACACTCACCAGCACACATTTGGTTTTTAGTTCTAAGCACTGAACACCAGTCTACTTCATGGTGGGGGGGCCATGGCTCATCATTAGACAGAAATCCCCCCGGAGTCTTTGGGCAGGTACAGTTGGTAGAGATGGCCCTGCACAGATAGCTGTGGAGCAACTTGACTCTTGTGAAGACAGACGGAGGCCTTTTTGTCACTTTGTGCCGTGTTCTTCCTGTGATGACATTGTTCTTGAGTGCTGAGTAATTGGAGCCTCAGGGCCACCTTGTGTTTTGTGGATAAGCATGGCTCCTACATTGTCGGCAGGGTGCTCGTATAAGAAACAGAACATTGCAACGTGCTGTCATGGACCAAGAAGTTAATAACTGCTTGACACGTGGGAAGCAGGTGCTCACTGGAGGATCTAACACCACAGAAGGCCTTTTTCCAGTGGGCACTGACGTGGTTCAACAATGGTTGCCTTTAATGGGATATATACTTGAAAAGAAGGAAAACCCCAGAAAAGCCAGAAGCTTTTGCCCTGTTTGGGGGGTGATGCAGCCAGGTTTGTGTGAATTTCATCTTAGGAAAGGTGAATACCAGCAATCTTGATGTCACAGCCTGAGAAGATGACGCTGGAAATGACATCATAGCTTTCTCTTCCATCTCGATACCAGATGTTTCAAAGGGACTTATTCCTCAGATGATGTCATAAATTAGAAGACTTCATTGAAATGTCCCACACCAGGAATCTTAGAGAGCAAAATTCTCAGGAAATGGTAGGAAAATGAAGTAGTCCTCTGAAAGGGCTCAGGGTCTTTCTAGGTGAGTCACAGACATAACCGTTACCTAGGATTAGCTCTGATATTTGTGAGACTTTTCTCTCAACTAGAATCTCTGGTGGCTGACTGTAGACAGTCCAAGTGCCCTATAAATGGATCTGAAGGAAGAGGGTGGGAAACAGAATTCTTGAGTCTTCTGTCATCAGCATTATGGTAAGCAGTTTTTGTGCTTTAACATTTAATTTTCATAGCAACCCTACAGGTAGATATTATCCCAGTTTTGCAGGTGAGAAAACTGTGGCTTAGAGAAGTCAAAAAAATTTCCCAAGGCCACACAGCTGAAAATGGTGGGACTGGACTCTGAGTTCATACTTCCCCCACCATGAAATATGACTTCTCAACACCCATGTGTCACATTTTTGCTGGACTGTTAGGCTTCTGTACGAGTGTAACCTAGAGGTAGGTATAGGTATGTATAGGTGGTTAAAGGAGAATTTGTTTTAATGGATGATGATAATGATGCTGATTGGATCTTCAAGCTCCATCATTTCTTTCCTTAGAGGAAGAAACAAAGTTTGTTTCTGTTTTCAAAAGGATGGGAGGAGAGGTTGGGTCCAGATGGAATTGTGCTGGTTTCCTCTCGGATATTCTACATTCCTAGGAAAGCAGTGACCCTCTAACCAGAGCTATGGATCACTTTAGACTCTGATGGCTGATGGTTTGAGACTAGCCTTTGGTTTTCTTCCTGGCATCAAAGAATGGAGGCTGCTCCTTCCAAGGCCACAGACCCCAATGTCAACAGTCTTTAGCAACACAAACTGGGTGAATGTCATACTGTGAAAACAATGCTTGGTGAGAACTTCTGGTTTCTCGTAATAGTGCAGTGATTTGTTCAGAGCAACCGTTCTACACAACAATTATGAAACCTTCACAGAATATAAAACAGCACAGAAGAGCAATAAAAAACAGGCAGAAACTGGAGCAGAATGTGCCCTGGAAAGATGAACTGTATCGGTGATAAGTGTGAGTTTGAGGCTTTTCATCTAGAACTCCCAAATCTGTACATAAATTGAAGTGACAGGAAGCCATAGTTCTCCTGGCTTGAGGGGCCAGAGGACAGAGTTCAGGACTGGAAGAAAGCCAGAAAGTTAAGGGGGAATTCTTGAAGGAAGTTTGCCACAGGGGAGGTGAGCCCCCAGATCTACATACAAAATCTACCCAAATTCTAGGCACATCTAAGATATGTATATGCAGAGGATACTCAATAGATCTCAGAAGAAAAAACATAGTAGCTGGAAGTTGAAGGAACTGAGTGGAGATTTAAGTTGCCACTGTTCAAAGGGGAGATGAGTTTTGGAGATTGAATACAATCAGCTTCATTGCCTGCTAGAATAAATTGACAGAGAACAAAATGGACTCCAAAGGTTCTATAATGTATTATTCAAAATGTTCAGTATCCAACCGAAAATCACTAGAAAGGAGAAGACAAAGGAAAATGTTACTCACATTCAAGGAAAAAAAGCCATCAATAGACACAGACCATAGGATGAGCCAGAGGTTGCAAGCAGTACAAAGGGATTTAAAGCACCTAGTATGAATATGTTCAAGGACTTAAAGGAAAAGATATACATTATGAAAGATAGGAAATCTTAGTAAAAAAAATATGAACGATAAAAAAGAGCCAATTGTAATTCTAGGTCAGCTCTGTCCAAAAGAACTTTTTGCAGTAATGAAAATGTTCGTTATGTACACTGTCCAGCACTGTAAACACTAGCCAAATGTGGCTATTGAATACTAGAATTGTGGCTGCTGTGATGAGGGACTGAATTTTAACTTTATTTAATTTTAATTCATTTGAATTCAAATGACACATTGTGACTACTGTATTGGGCTTTGCAGTTCTACACCCAAAATATACAAACTGAAATGGAAGAATTCTTTGATTGGAGATGGAAGGGGAGTCAGTGAATTTGAGGACAGATCAATAGAAATTATCCAGTGAGAAGAATAGAGAGGAAAAAAATGGAAGAAAAATTAACAGAGTCTCATAAATCTGTGGGACAATATCCAGCTAAAATACGTGTAATTGGAGTACCAGAAAGAGACAGAAAATGAGACAGAAATATAGTGTAGGAATATTGACTGAAAACTCTCCAAATTTAGTGAAAGATGTGTCATTTTTACAGATCCAATAAGCTCAATGAACCCTAAGCCAGACACGTATCGAGAGAACCATACGTAGGCATATCAAAATCAAACAGCTGAACTCCAAAGATAAAGAGAGAATCTTGAAAGTATTCAGAGAAAACCAACACGTTCTATTAAGACATACTAAAGACAGCTAACTTACGATCAGAGACAAAGGAGGCCAGGAGACAGTAGAACAGTAACTTTAAAATGCTTCAAGAAGAAGGAAAAAAAATCCTGCCATTCAGAATTCTATTCCTAGCCAGATTATCTCTCAAAAGTAAGGGTCAAAGAAAGACATTTAACAATAAACAAAAACCTAGAGAATTAACTGCCAGTGGACCTGCATTATAAGAAATGTTATAGGAAGTTTGTTAGGTTGGAATGAAATAACACCAGATGCTAACTCAAACCAGCAGGAAGAAATAACGGAATAAATGAATAAAAGATCACACTAAAAAAAGCCAGCGTTGGAATCAAAAGGGAATGCTAATATATATAAACACAAACGAAGGCAGGAAAGGAGGCTCAGGGGAAGAACACAGATGAGACCAATAGAAAGCAAATAGCAAAAAATGCAGATTAAACCCAATCATATCAATAGCGTTGTTAAAAATAAATAGACGAAACACTCTTTCTAAGAAGCAAAGACTGTCAGACTGGACAAAAATGTGAGACCCACTCTACATTTACAAGAGAGAGATTTTAAATACAAAGACACAAATAGTTAATAAAGACAGAAGGATAGAAAGTGATATGCCATGCAAACACTAAATTATAAGAAAGCTGGAGTGGCTCTATGAATAGCTGATGAATTGAACTTTAAGATAAAGGAATATTGCCAGAGATGAGAGGGACATCTCATAATGTTAAAAGGTTCCAAACATGAGGAAGAGAGAACAATTTAAAATGTGTATGAACCTAGGAACAGGGCTCCAAAATCACACAAGACAAGCTGAAAGAACTGAGAGAACTAGATAAGCCCACAATCCCAGCTGGAGATTTTAGCACCCTTGCCTCACTACTTGATCGAACAATCAATTAAAAATAAATTGGTGAGATAATAAGATATTGGAAAGGAGATCAATTACCTTGACCTAATATTTATACAACTCTATACACAACAACTAGACAATACATGTTCTTTCCAAATGTACATAAAACAGTTGAAAGACACATGGTAGGCCATAAAACAACTCAGTAATTTAAAAAAATTGAGATCTTACAGAATATATTATCGGGCACAATGGAATTAAATTAGGAATCAAGAACAATGAAAAAGAGCCGGCAGATTTGGAAATTAAATAACACTTCTAAATAACCCATGGGTTACAAAGAAACAAACAAAATCATGAAGTTAGAAAGCATGTTAAGCTGAAAGATACAGAGTGTAACGTATTGGAATTTGTGAAGTGCAGCTGAATCATTGCTTATGGACACATTTATAGCTTAAAGGGTTACACTATAAAGGAAGAAAAGCTTAAAACAAGTGTTCTAAGTTCCCACGTTAAGAAACCAGAAAAAGACAATAAATTAAATGCAAAGTAAGGATAAGGCAGATAATAATAAGGAGCAGAGACCACAGAAGTAGAATAGACAAAAAAATAAAGTTGAAAATTGATTCTTTGGAAAGATGAATAAAATTGATAAACCTCTTGCAAGACTTATCAAGAAAAAAAGAGGGGAAAATACAAATAGCCAATATTAGGAATGAAAAAGAGACTGTATAGAACCTACAGACATGTAAGGGATCGTAAGGGCTATTGTAAGCAACTTTATTTTAAAATATTTGACAAATTAGATGAAATGGGCTAATTCCTTGAAAAACACAACTTAATGAGAACTGACACAAGGTGAAATAGGACATCTGAATTTCCAAGAAATTGAATTTGTTATTTTAAAAAATCCTTCACACAAAGGAATTTCAGGTTGAGTGAGTTTCACTGGCGAATTCTGTCAAATACCGATACGATTTTACTTACACCATTTCCTTTATGGAGAGAGGAAGTTGATACATTTATTGTTTATAATAGAAGGAGAAGGAAAATGTGCCAACTCATTTCATGAGGCCAGAATAACCCTGATGTCAAAACTTGACAGAGATAATGCAAGAAAAGAAAAATATAGGCCAATATTCCTCATGAGCACAGATACAAAAATCCTTAATAAAATATTAGGTGAATGTAGCAATAAATTAAAAGACTAATACATCATAATCAAGTGCAGTTTATCCCAGGAATGCAAGACTGGTTTAACATTAAAAAATTAATTAATATAATTCACTATATTAGCAGCATAAAGAAGATACAGAAAAAGCATTTGAAAATGCTTAATGCCATTCAAAAAATCAAAATTTATACTGTATTGTATATTTTAAAGTAGCTGAGAATAGATCTTAGAAATTCTCATCGCAAGAAAAATGTGTAATTGTGTGAGGTGAAGGAAGTTAACTAAATTTATTGTGGTAAACCATTTCACAATATACACATATCAAATCTTTATATTGTACACGTTGAACTAATACAATGTTGCATGTCGATTATATTTCAGTAAAACCGGGAGAAAAATTTTAAACTGTCAGCACATAGTACTAGAAGGGAATTTCACAGTACGATAAAGGGCATAGATGAAAAACTACAGCTAACATCACACTCAACGATGGAAGCCTGGAGGCTTTCCTCCTAATTCTGGAGCCAAGACAGGGATATCTGCTCATACCACATTTATTTCACATTGTTCTGGAAATTGCAGCCAGTGCAATAGGCAGGAAAAGAAACAAGAGACATCCAGTTGGAAAGGAAGAAGAAAAACTCTCTCATTTGTAGATAACACGGTTGTTTCTGTAGAAAATCCCTAGGATTAATAACAGCACCACCAAAACTACTGCATTTAGCAAGATTGCAGGCTACAAGGTCAATGTACAAAAGCCAGTTGTATTTTCATATAATAGTAAAAACAATTAGAAAATGAAATTTAAAAATTTCATTTACAATGTTTAAAAAAAGAAAGAAACACTCAGGAATTTCATTAGTCTGCTCAGGTTACCATAACAAAGTATCAGACATTGGGGGCTTAAACAACAGACATTTATTTACTCACAGTTCTGGAGGCTAGAAGTCCAAGATCTGGGTGTCAGCACGGTTGGGTTCTTCTGCCTTGCAGACGGCCACTTCTCAACGTGCCTTCCCACGGCCTCTCTTTGGGGTGTGCACGTGTTCACCTTAATTACCTCCTAAGAGCCCTATCTTCAACTACAATCACATCGGGGGTTACAACTTCAACATATGAATTTTGGGGTGATGGACATAGCAGGACTAAATTTACCAACAGATCTGCCAAGGTACTTGTCTTTCTCTGCCCAGCTTATTTCACTGAGCATAATACCCTCTAGCTCCATCCATGTTGTTGCAAATGGTAGGATCTGTTTTCTTCTTATGGCTGAATAATATTCCATTGTGTATATGTACCACATCTTCTTTGTCCATTCCTCTACTGATGGACACTTAGGTTGCTTCCATTTCTTGGCTATTGTAAATAGTGCTGCGATAAACATAGGGGTGCATATGTCTTTTTCAAACTGGGCTGCTGCATTCTTAGGGTAAATTCCTAGGAGTGGAATTCATGGGTCAAATGGTATTTCTATTTTGAGTTTTTTGAGGAACCTCCATACTGCTTTCCACAATGGTTGAGCTAATTTACATTCCCACCAGCAGTGTAGGAGGGTTCCCCCTGCTACACATCCTCGCCAACATTTGTTGTTGTTTGTCTTTTGGATGGTGGCCATCCTGACTGGTGTGAGGTGGTATCTCATTGTGGTTTTAGTTTGCATTTCTCTGATGACTAGCGATATGGAGCATCTTTTCATGTGTCTGTTGGCCATCTGAATTTCTTCTTTGGAGAAGTGTGTGTTCAGATTCTGTGCCCATTTTTTAATTAGATTATTTGTCTTTTGTTTGTTGAGGTGCGTGAGCTCTTTATATATTTTGGATGTCAACCCTTTATCGGATCTGTCATTTATGAATATATTCTCCCATACTGTAGGATGCCTTATTGTTCTATTGATGGTGTCCTTTGCTGTACAGAAGTTTTTCAGCTTGATATAGTCCAACTTGTTCATTTTTGCTTTTGTTTCCCTTGCCCAGGGAGATCCTGTATAGCTTTTTAAATGTGAATTTCTACAGTTGAAACTTGTCTATGATGAAAAAAAATCAGGATGGGATTGCTTGATGGGAGTGGGGGTTTTGACTGGGAAGAGATACTGCAGATGATTCTAGTGAGATGGAAATGCTCTAAATGGTAGTAAGGGGCTGGGTTTGATGGGATACAGGACATGCTAACCCCCAAACATGGCACTTTGGGATATTAAATATCTTAAGTTTCAGGATTTTTTTTAAAAAAACAGTGGCAACAGGAATGCTTGCTCTGATCTCCCCCACCTCCCCTCTCTTCCCTGGAATAGGACACAAAACTCCTATGTGAAAGCTCCTTCCCTTTACCCAGGAGGAAGGAACACATTCTTATCACCAGAGATAGGGAATCTGGGGCCAAGAAATCTGTATAAACAAACCTCGTTAAACTAACCTTCTCTTCCTAATTCTCTGTCATTTACTACTCCCAGCCCAAACCAGTTTGTCTTGCCAATTCTTCACAGATATATTTTTTGCCCAGAAAGTATAAAAGCTTCCTGCTCCAGTCACTCCTTTGGTCTTCATTCTCTTGGGAAGGCTCCCATGTACATATAAAAATTCAATAACATCTGTATGCTTTTCTCCTTTCAGTCTGTCTTTGTCAGTTTAATTTTCAGACCCAGACAGGGACCCTAAAAGGGTCAAGGAAAACTTTTTCCTTCTTTGCAGGTTATATGAATATATCTGTTTGTCAGATCATACAGTGAAGATTGTGCATTTCAATGCATATCAATTTTATCTAAAAAACTGCCAAAGAAAAAAAACCAGGAGGAGAGGTGTCAAGCAGAAGGAGGAATGCATCGTTTGGGAACGGCAGGACTCCGATAATTGTCAAAGCTGCGTGGGGGTTCATTAGACCATTTCTGTTTATTTGTATGGATTTGTCTTTGTCACTTTTTTACTTATAAAAAAGTGACAGACAAAAGTGCTTGGTGGCCCCACATCCTTGGGCTTAGAGCTGTGGCTGGAAGTGATCAGAGAAGCCTCTTGCCTGAATGAAGTCATGATGTGGCCAGCTTTGGTTTCCTCCTTGTCCCCTCGGCTGTCTGTATACTTCTGCAAGGGCTATAATATCCGGGGGCATCTTGCCAAGGATTGTCTGAAAATGGCACACCCCTGAGCTTTGCTGTCATGTGAGGAGTCAAGATTCGCTGGTATCAGGGATGTGCGAGCCTCTGACAGTTTCCACGCTTTTCCTGACAGTTCTGAACTCATCCTTCCTCAAGGTGACCTGACTTCAGCAGAGCCAGATCTCTCCATCTTTAACTCTGAAGCAGCCAGGGTGGGAGCTGGTCGTGGCTGACATCAGGCCCTGCCTCTGCTCTGTGGCTCTTGCTTTCCAAGGCTCTTGACAAGACATGATCCAATTATGTCAGAAGCAGCTCCTTTCCTTTCTGCAACATGGAGCTTTGAGGTTTTCTCCCTTCAGACCTTTTCTTGCACCATTTGTTAGAGATGCCATGTTTGTTTCACTCAAGAGCCACCGCTGGGAAGTTTCCTCATTTCCTCCCCTATCAGAGTAACCCACAAACAAGCCATTTCAGGAATCCCACAATTCCTGCTGAGGGAATTATATGCTTAGCTGAGCAATGTGCGTAATGCCTTCTCTGGGGACACGGAGCTGGCAAGAACTGTTCTCCGTCTTATCCTACAAAGTTGATCAAATATCCAGTCCTTCGTGATTCTGGGAGCCGGCTGTGAGTGGTCATCTCATTCTTTCAAAGGTCTGTCCTTCCTTTCCATCCCCGACCCTACACTGTTCCCCCATCAAATCCCACAACTGTCTGGAACTCAGCAGTATCCTTGGCTTTCTCGGTTTTGGCTTAGCTTGCATTGAAATGAAATTAAGGCAATTCAACATATGCATTCGCACCCCCACTCACACCCCCCAGGGAAGGTGCTGTTTTGTTGTTAACTTGAAAAATAGAAAGAAAAAAAAAACACTTTAAAGTATATGCACAAATTAAGAATCAGAAGCTTACATCTCCAGTTCCACCCAACTCCTCTCTGAAAAACAATTTAGTACATCTACTTCCTGAGGTTGTTTTTCTGCCTGCACACGTCTCGGATCATCGTGGGGCAAATAAAGAGATGACCCCTAGGAAATAAAGTGGTGAACATCAACTGTTCAGGAAGGCTCCCTTCTCCCGCTTAAGCAGCTATTTTCATCACAGGGTGTATCTTCCTGGTGCTGGAGGTGGTAGCTGTGTTCTGTGTTGACCTGAAGAGCTGGAGAGGGAATTTAGCCTGCCTGCCGTTGGAACAGAATTCTTATCCATGTCATCAGAGATGATAGCAGGAGGAAGCTGGCCAGGGTGAGCAGGCCACCAGGCAGACAGTCCTTTATCGTGGCAAACTGCTCCTTTCATTTCTGTGACAGAGCAGCGCAGACTCCCAGGCTAAGACCTTTTCGCAGGCCATTATAGAAGTCAAATTTGCTTCAGTCAGGAGGCATTATTGGAAGACTTCATCATAAACTCCACACATAAGGTGACCCTGCAAAGTGCCAGAGAGACACGAATGGGCTTATCCTGTTTGTATCCACAGCTCACACACCAGAGGAGCCCAGACAGATGGCAGTGTGTGCTGAGGTGTGGACATACAGCTACCAGCAACACACCGCCCTGAGAGGGACGGCCAAGGGGGCCTGGGCTGGCTGGTGGGGTTGAGTGAGGAGGTGATCCACTAGACATTTAAGTGGGTGGGGCCCCGAAATTGCCTTGCATAGTAGCAAAAGGTACAGCCTGAACCCCTTCCGGCTGGCAGCTGGGCAGAGCTCAGGGAATTCCTAAGCTTGGCAGTTGTCTGGGACACAGAAGTTCTCAAGGAAGAAGGCCTGGCAATGTCAGTGGACTTATCTGAGGTTACAGAGCCTTTCTTGGACTGGGGTCTCAAACCCCCCAAGTCCAGTGTCTGTGCTAAATTCAGTATGCTGAAGAAGCTTGGGATGCGGAGGAGGAGAAGGGAAAAGAGGAAAGGCAGCTAGCTGCTCATTCTAGGAACGCCACCTTTGGAGACAAATCGCTGGGGTTCCGGCAGAACTCAAAGGACCTTCCCTTAGCCGGGGAGTGTTTCCTGTGTATTTTAGCCCTCTTTTCCCAAAGGCAGCCAGCCAGGTGTCAGACAGTCCCTGGAGGCCAAGGCCTGTAGGGGGCGCTGTTGATTCTGCTGATGTTCCGGCGGTTTGAGCAGGACTGGGCAGAGGCGTGGAGCTGGAAAGCGTCAGCGGCGTTGCAGTGGCAGCGAGGCAGTCCAAAGACGCCTGAGTCGGAGAGACTTGTGTTCTCATTGCAGCCCTGCCACTAATTCCCTCAGCGAACGTGGGCAAGGCAGTTTCTTCTTGGCCTTCATCACCATCACCGTCAACCTTACGAAGCGCCTGCTATGTGGAAGGCACGCTGCTAAGCATTTTACGTGCTCCCTGTCATTTAGATCTCACAGCAGTCTGTGATGTCAGTGCTAATATCACCCCATTTGACAGACCAGCAAACATAAAATGAGGGCGCTGCACCCTCCAGGGTCTCTCCGGGCTCTGATGTGGGACAACTGTGTGCTGCTTTGTTGATTTGGTTTAATTTAGAGCATACTCCTCAGCAGGAGAGGGGGGCTGAGTCTATGCCTCTTTTAAGGGTACGTCCAGATAGCAGCAGTATCCGTACGCTGCACCAGTGTACTGATAGACAAGCCTGGAGATTTCTGGCTATTTCTGGGAGCTTCTAGATCTTCCTGGAAAAGGTCTACATTTTCCTTCTTCCCTTTGCTTCTAGAAATGGGGGTAAGAGGAGGCAGAATATGGCGGCCAAGGCCACAGCATAGAAAAAGGCTGGTCTGCAGTGTGATTTCAGTTCTGCACAAACTGGGCCTCCTGTTCCTCCTTTCCTGTGAAACACGGTGTGGGAGTCCTCTAGCCACTGTGTCATCTTCTCTGTAAAGGTGGGGCGGGGCTGGGGCCTCCCAGGAAGGCCATCAGACATTTCCCTAGGGTCTGAAAAGGAACTTCAACTGGCCACTTTCCCATAAAGGAGAAGAAATTGTAGCTAAGGGGTAGGTTTTTCTGGCTCTACAGAAGTCTCCTTACTTGCCCCGACCCCAAAGGACACCAGCCAGAATATAGGCTCCAAGAAGCATCTGCAGTGGACTCCCTCGCCAGCATGCCCCCCGCAACCCCACTCCTCACCAAATCCTTTAACCAGAGGTGACCTAGCCCTGCAGTAGCATAAAGGAAGCATGATGGGAACAGTCCAGTCCGTGCTCAGGAGGAACTATGGACTAAAACCATTACACACACTCACGCCCCTGTGACAGTGAAATGGCTAAGTCCACACAGGAATATCACAAGCTGAATTCAATGCATACTGAAAAAATGCCCAATAAAGAAGGAGATCTGAGTGGAGTGGGAATATTCTAGAAAGTGTCTTAGAAATTAGTTTTAAGCCAGATTTCAAAGGTCACTTCTATCCATCCATCCACCCGCCTTGACTGATGCCTTCGGTGTACTCAGACCTATGCTAGACAAGCCCAGGAAAAAGTGACATTAATTGATTCATTCATTTATTTATTCATTCCACAACCAAAAGTTGGGGGGCTGTTTGTGCTGAACACTAGGGAGTGATTGCAGTGACCCAGGAGATTTTCCAGAAGAGGGGATTTGTCAATAAAGGCTCTGCGTCAGGAGTGCATGGAAGACAGGCAGGTGATTAAGGATTGGCATTCTTTCTTTCCCTCTCTCTTTTTTGAGAATGATCCAGTGATTTAAGCAAGGCCAATTTGAAATTCTGGTTTGCAAAACTGGCCATCACTATACATTCTTATGTACGTTTAAGCTTGGGTGGCTCGTGGCTACTAATATTTAAGAATACTGGTTTACTACTCATATTTAAGAAATGTTTCTAAAGAACCCACTGTGTGTTTTACACTGTGTTAGGTGAGTGGGGAGTGACCACAGGGAGACAGCATAGGTCCGTTGTTGCCGCTGGGAAGCTCAGAGCTTCCCGGTGACCCGGCTCCGATGCCGCCTGCCTGACCTGAGGCCTCCCCTGCAGTGAGGTCTCACACGCTCCAGGTCTGCAGCCTCTGTGTGGCTGGTGGGCACCGCCTGAGCCTCAGCGCCCCAGGGTGCGTGTGTAAGAGAGAGAGATGAGGGCTGTGTGGGCATGCCTGCGAGTGTGTGCAAGTGTATTGGTGTGGCTGAGTGTGTGTGGATGAACGCGTCTGTGTGTGAGTATGTCTGCGTGCGAGCGCGCGTGTGTGGGAAGGGATTTTTTTGGGAAGGAAGGCACGAGGATGGGTTTTGCTGAGGACACGTTTGGGAAGTAGTCCGGGAACAATGGGTGGCGGGGCTGATGGGACTGGATGGCTTGAAACCCACATGATGAGTGGCCCGAGGCTGGGCTGGAGAAGTGTCGGTGGCGACAGACAGGCGCAGAACGTGCGGGCGCGGGGGAGGAGAGGGGTCAGAAGGTGGCACCGGGGCTGGAGGAGAGGGCGCAGCGAGCATTTTGAAGACAGGCCGGGTGGGGAGGCGGGGACCGGCAGGGGGAGCTGTGGGCGGAAGCCGTGGGGGGAGGGTCCGGGGGCTGTGGGCGCCAGGAGGGACACTGGACCCAGCCCTGGCTCAGCACCCGCGTGCCCACCAGGAAAGTGGAAGCTGTGTCGGGCAGGGGGCCACGACCACCCGAGCAGAGCGCGGAGCACCGGGACAGCCAGAGCCTCCCTCGGGCCACCACCGGTGCTGCCCGGGGTGCTGGGATCCCGGGCACCCAGGGATCCCCACCGGGGCCGGCCCCTTCAGCGTCCCCACGCTGGGCGCGGAACATGGCCTCCAGCCTTGTTGCTTGGTACTCCAGCCCATTCATCCGGCTGAGGGGGCTTTCACAGCGTTTTGTTTTCCTAAAGAGCAGCTAATATAAACCCCAGCGGGTTTGTCACTCGGTGCTGCCTCCCTCTGCGTTGGTTTTCTTGGCGGACCCCACCAGGCCCCCACCTCGGAGCTGTCTTGTTTGCTGATCCAGTGTGTAATCCTGGTTCTGGCATCAGAGCGGTTGCTATGGGGACCTCGTGGATTCAGCATTTTGAAGACAGCTGGGTGGGGAGGAAAGTGAGGGAGGGGGACGTGAGAGGAGGTCGGGGGGGTGGAGGCGGAAGTCCCTGGTTCTTTGGTGTGGGGTTGGTGCTGGAGGTGGCCAGGGGGCAGTGGGAAAGGGAGCTGGCAGTTTCTCAGGGCTGTCCTAAAAATTGCCACAGGCCTGGTGGCTTAAAACAGCAGAGATTGATTCTCTCACAGTTCTGAAGGCCAGAAGTCCAAAATCAAGGTATCTGGGGGTGGTTCCTTCTGGAGGCCCTGGGGAGAAGGTGTTCCCGGTCTCTCTCCTGGCTTCTGGCGGCTGCTGGCACCCCTTGGCATGTAGTCCCATCACTCCAGCCCCTGCCTCTGTCCTTACACGGCCTCCCCACCATGCGTCGGTGTATCTGTTCCTCTTCTGTCTATTGACTCTAGGGTCTCCCCTAAGTCCAGGATGATCTCGTCTCCAGACCTTTAGTTACATCTGCAAAGGCCCTTTTTCTTCCAAATGTCACCTGTAAGGTTCTAGGGGGTTAAGACAAGGACATTTTTGGGGGGAGGTCACTATCCAACCACTAGAGTGGAGGACTTACAGGAATCCCGCTTTGCTGCCTCTGACCTGAAATGTCAGAATCCGCACACTTGGGTGGGGTGGGTGGTTCTGCTAGAAAATCTCCCACCATACCAGCAGACCAACGTGTCCGCCCCCTCCCCATTCTGTCTGTCTGTCTGCCTGTCTCTGCCATGTGACAGGGGAGTTAAGAGCAGAAACTCTGCAACCAGACTGAGTTAGCACCCTGGCTCTGCCACTTCTTACCTACGGGAGTCAAGGAAGTGACCGAACTGCGCTGTGCCTCAGTTTCCCCAGCTGTAAAACAGGGACAACAAGAATTCCTTCCTCACAGGGCTGTTGTGAGCAACAAAGAGTTTAATGTTCAGGGAGCCCTGAGAAGCGTGCTCGGCACATAGTGCCACATACGTGTGCCGGGGTTACCGCTCTTGCTAGCGAGTCCCTCTTATGGAGAGAAGCACCTTAGTCCGCCCTTGCACTGTTGGTAGAAGGCTCCCCTCTGGAGTGCCTCCCGTGGGTAGCAGCTTTATTGAGACTTTGACCCCGCAGCCTTGGGGAGCTACGGGCACTGGATTGGGCAGAAAGAGAGAAGCCTTGGAGATGGTGCCAGTGGTTTCTGACAGTTTCTTTCCTGAAAACAATGTCTGTCCTTGACTTTCAGGGCTTCACAGGCTCTGGTTTCCCTGCTGCTTCCCTGGCCACCATCACTGGCTCTTCCTTATCCCCCAACCTTTAAATGCACTGCTCCTGAGGACTTGGTCCCTGCACCGCTTACCTCCCCAGCTACCCACACTCTCATCCATTCTCGTGCCTTTAAATACCATTTACAAGCTGAAGACTCTTAAATTTTTATCTCCAGCTTGGACCTTGTGTTGAACTCCAGGCTCATATATCCCGCTGCCTACTCGCTATCTCCATTTCTGCATGTAATGGGCTGTGGTGGCCATGAGAACCTTCCACTCACACCTGTGGGTGTGGGAGCCTGCTGACTGACGTCAGCTGCTCCCAGCACTGTGTCCCCCTGATGCCGTGCATCCTGTGGGCTTCTCCCAGCCAACAACTGAGCATGGCGGGGTGCAGCTCAGGCCCCTTCCTGTGGGATGTGAGCAGCCCAGTGGGAGAGCTCTGCTCAAGAACGCTCCACCAGCCTGGTCTGGTGGAAACATTCTCAGAAATGGGCTGTGGCTGTAGACCCGTCCTCCCCTGTCCTGCTCATTCACCCTCCCCTTGCCAGGGGCCAGTTCTGCATTGCTGGTTGATGGCCTCCCTGCCCCGTCCTGCTCCTTCCCTTCCGCCTTCCCGGGCATTTCCCCCAATAAATCTCTGGCAGGTCCAGTTAGCTTGGTGCCTACCTCTTGGAGTATCCGAACTAATACAATAGCATCTCAAATTTTGCACATCCTAAATCAAATTAACCAGCTCTCCCTTTCCTTTCAGAAGCCTACATCTCTCTCAGTCCTCAAAGCCCATCTCAACTCCATCTTTTCAGTTGCCCAGGCGAAAAATTATGGTGCCATCCTTTAGGCTCCCCTCTCTTCCCTCATCCAAGCCAGCGCTGAGGCCTGGAGTCCCCACTTCAGAGGCTGCCCAGACGGGCCTGCTTTATTCTCCATTGCTGCCGCCCAGCCCCAGCTGACGTCATCGCCCACCAGCTTGTCCGGTGCCCGGCTCACTCCTGCCCTGCCCCTCCCTCAGGCTATTCTCAACAAGGAACCAAGGAACCCTTTCAAAATATCAGACCAGATGGCAAGATTTCATTCTTTTTTATGGCTGAGCAGTATTCGGTGGTGTATATGTACCACATCTTAATGATTCATCTACTGATGGACGCATAGGCTGATTTTGTACATAATGCTGTAATGAACATAGGGGTATGTATACCTTTTAAAATTAGTGTTCTTGTTTCTTCTGGTAAATACCCAGAAGTGGAATTACTGAATCACTGTTTTACTCCTGAAACTTATAAGATATTATGTCAACTATACTTCAATACATTTTTTTTAAGTCAGATCACATCCTGGGGTCCACTGGCTCCCACACAGAAGCCAAAATCCACACGGTGGTCCACAGCCTCTCCCCAGCCCTCTTCAGCCACCCACCCTCTCAGCTGCTCCTCTGCAGGCCAGTGCCCGCCTCAGGGCTTGCTCTCAGGACCCTCCTGCCTTGGTCAACATGCTAATTCTCTGCCTCGCTCATCTCAGCCCTGGGTCTTCACCCTGCCACCTTCTCAGGCTCTCCCCAACCAGCCCTCCCACACATGCTGCTCCCCTTCCTGTGCAAACTCTGATACAGATTTTTGCATTTTAAATTTGTTTATTGGTCTGACTGCTGCCGTTAGAAGGGAAGCTCCATGGAGGCAGGAATTTGGTCTCTTTTCCCCTCTGTTCCCAGGACTGCACAGCGGCCAGGGCAAGCAGGTGCTCTATAAATATTTATCAAGGGAATGAAGAGTGAGCTCACCAAAGTACCTGGCATATAATGGTATTTGATAAATATTGGCTTTATAAAATTTTGTTTGCTTTTATTTCATAGAAAGCAGAAACCTGTAGAGCAGAAACAAAAATAACCTATAATCCCAGTGTTTCGATGCCCCCCGCTGGTATTTTTAAAAAGATAAAAAGAATATATGCCCTTAGAAAACCCTATTAGGTATCAAAAAGTATAGAATGAATGAAAAGAAAGAGCCTTCCGCCTAGACCTCCCTCACCACCCTTGGGACCCCCACGAGGGTGCCCTTTGCACAGGGCCTGAGAAGGGGCCAGTCTCCGGGGGCAGGCATGGCCACGGAAGTGGCCGAGGAAGCTCTCAGAGTGGCTGGGAGCCAGGCTGTGTGTGTGTGTGGGGGGGGTGTTTAAACCTTGGCCCACCAGCATGGATGTAAACGGGATTCGATGACATTTGACGTTGTATGGTATCTTCTGCTCAGAGCCCTTCAGGGGACCCTAGTGGACTTTGAAGGAAACCCACCCCTTCTTGGTGGTCTCTAAGCTTCTGCAGGGTACAACTCTCCCACCCTTCTTTGCTGGTCCCTCGCGACACCGTGCTGGCCTCCTTCCTGTGAGCTTTCCTGCCTCAGGGCCTAGGTATGTGCCATTCCCTCTGCCCAGAAAGCCTTCTTTCTCCCCATCAGCTCCTACTCAGCCCTCCCGTCTCGGCTGACATCAGCGGTTCTCACACTTAAGGAAGTACCAGACTCACCTGGGGAGCTTATAGCTGGGCCTTGTCCCCAGCGTTTCTGATTCAGAGGTTCTGGGGCAGCCCAAGACTTTGCATTTCGAACAAGCTCTCTGCTGCTGCAGCTGCTGCCAAGGGCACCCTACTTTGAGAACCACTGGGTTAAATGTTGCTTTTTTCAGTTGCTGGATCCACAAAAACTCCCCACCCACCACCTTTCTAAATTAACTCCTGGTGTAGCACCCTGTGCTTTTCCTTCACACCACTTACCACAACTTTTTAATTATAAGATTATTTGTGTTGAGTGAATATCTTCTAATCTCGATGGCAGCAGAGCAAGCATTTCAGTTTCACACCTCCGTCCTTTCTTGTCTTAAAACCACAACAAAACCCAATAAGCAGATATTATACAAAGTCAGTCTCTCATGCCCAAGAAGGCAGGAAACTAACATTTACTGAACACTTTTAAGTGTCTTGCTTCATAATGGAGACTTCCAGAATAAAAATGACCAACAGTGACCACCATTTATTGACCACCTGCTCTGTGCCAGGTGATGTACTTGGGAAGGATCTGTGGCTTTTTAATTTCTGTCCCCCCAGTGCCTGGCCCATAGTGAGGCTTAATAAATAAGTGAATTAATGAATGAAAATATACCACATCTCCTGTACAAGATATTTTTCCTTTCCTGGATGATGGTCCTTTGGGGGCTGGTTTTATAGACCCAACTTCTCTCTGGTGGGGTCTGTGACAGGACTGATTAGGAGACTGGGATCCTTCAAAATCTTGACCCTGGTCCCAGGTCTCCAGGAAGACTTGCAAGGTCCCTGGGAGCGCTGAGCACCCTGCAGAGGCAGCAGGGAAAGGCAGGCACCTTCCTCTCCACTGCCTTTCACATAACAAAACAATAATAAAGAAAGGGGAGGCGGAGCCCATAGGCTGCTTTGTTTCCATTAAACGTGAAGCAGAAACTAACTAGATCAAAGCCAGCCCAAAAGAAGGAGATGGAAAAATAAAAGGAGGAGGCCCGAGAGGCCAGAAGGGAGGAGGGAGAGGAAGGAACTGCAGGCAGGGAATTGGAACTGCAGGTACTGGAAATTGGCCCTCCCCGTCCTAGGTGTCTGTGGGCCACCTGCCAAATCAATTGATTACATCTGTAGGCAGACTTGTCTTTTTATTTCACACCAATTTTCACAGGCAGCATAAGATAAAAATGGAAGAGATGAGTGAATGGGAAAAGATGATTGAATGTTGATGTAAAAAGGGAAGGTGTGCGTGTGGGGGTGGCTGGAGGCGCCCCTCCAAGAGAAGCCGGAGAGGGCAGTGGGAATCATGTGGCTCCTCCCCTTTATTTTTTTCCTGTCCTGTATTTGAAAGCCCCATGTCTTCGTCCCCGTGACCCGCTGGTCACAATCCACCTTGGTGAAAGGCACAAGGACACCCCGGGCCCTGAAGAGCAGTGCCTGGACCACCATCCTGATTCTGTCCCTGACTCATAATTTCACTGCCTGACGTTGGCTCAATCTTGTCTGCTCCCCAATCCTCAGTTTCTCCACCGGGGGTGCAGAGATAATCATTCACTTGGCCGTGGTGCTGGGGAGTGCTAACAGGCGAGACGTTTGAATTGTGGTTTGCAAAAGAAAGTGCTATAAGCAGCCTTCACAATCTGAGGAAATAAAAATCAAATACTACAAAACCCAAAGGAATGGCCCCCAGTCAGAGGGGTCTGCTCTGTGGTGGGCTGGCCTGGGTGGGCTTTCGGGGGCCTGGCTTGCTGCTGCCCTCTCCATCCAGTTGGACCTCTGGGCTGTGTCTCCAAAGGCCAGATGGCCAGGCTATTGAGGGTCTGTGTCCTAGAAAGACTTTGCTTTAAACCTATGGTCTGGGGGAGCAGGGAAGTAGGGCCCTGATAAAAAGCCTGTCCGAGTCCCCACAGGGGCATAGGCAAGAGGAGCCAGGGACCCCTCCCACCTTTCACCTCTTGATCCCAAAACCACCGGGAACGTGTGGTTAGTGGAACACAACCCTCTGTGCTGATATAAGCATGTGGAAAGAGGGTGGCGTGGCAGCCGCATCCTCTCAGGGGGAACTGATAGTTGTTTAGGCCGCTTAGACAGCTCTGCCCAGAGACTTAATTCCTGTTGCAAAAGAGCAAAGCCTGGCGTATCAGCATGGCAGGCGGTGTCCTGAGATGGGGGGCCATGGAGGGCAAGGGACACCGAGATGCCTGCTGCCCATCCATCATCTGTAGCTTCTCTGGGCAGGGGTTGAGCAGCATCCCTGGGGTGGGGGGGGGCTCTTTACAATCACTGATCCACAGAAAGCCAGTGCTGGAAAAGGCCATAGTGACGGACCCATCCAGTGCCCTCATGTTGAAGATGAGAAAAACAAGGCCTACAAAGGGCTTCATAGGTTCTGTATGCAGCTTGTTAGAGCCAGAGAGGAGGCGGGAATCCACGTTTGCTGACTCCTGATGGGCGGCGCTCCGTGTATGTGTGTGTGCTTGAAGGGGTGGGGGCTGCGCACAGGATGCCCTTCCGGGAAGTGAACCAAATGGAGAGGCCTGTATTTCCAGGCTGAGGTGAGGTTCCTTGGACCAGAGGCAAAAATGACAAGTATGTGTGCCTCGTAAATGCAGAGCATGACCTGCCTGGGGAGAAGTGTGTGAGGAGTTTGTGAAACACCAGATGAAGTTGTTGCTCATATTTCCTCTTTATTGTCTGTGCTGGGTGCTCACAGCTCTCCTGGGAGGCCCTTGCACTGAACCTGTCACTCAGCTGGCAGGCTCGCCGGCTCCCCAGGGCCGTAGTCCACCCTCCCCATCAGTTGCAGGGTCCTGGGACAGGTTCCACTTAACCCTTGTGTCCCTCCTGACACATGCATGCACCCAGTGTGGACCCCTGCACAGAAGGAGCCCAGGGAGAAGGGTCCTGAGTGTCCCAGGCAAATGCATAGGGGGCCCTCTCCTCACACAGCAGGGAGCAGGCAGCTGGGACGCAAGGCACCCGATGTTGCTTTTTTTCCCTGTGCTCTTCCAACGTGTCCATGGGGTGTCGGTGGGTCACATCTGTTCACTGACACCTTGCAGCAGAGGCTAGTTCCCAGCAAAGGACCGCACACAGATATGAAAGGAAGTCGGGGTTCCAATCCACTCCCACTGATTGGCCAGTGTTACTGACCATGAGTTACGACCCTGTTGGTGCCTGTCCCTCCTTCTTCTGCCCACCTGGAGGTCACCACAGCTGTGGTGGATGGGTCACATGCATGCCAACAGTGTCCCAGCCCCACGGTTGCCTTTTTTGTCATTGGGCTGATCATTGTCTGTGGAAGGGAGCTGACCCCACAGAAAAGGCAGGAATGCTGGGAGTTCAATCCCTAAGTGGGCCTTGCAATCCTGAGGAGCAGGAGCTGATGGAGAAATGCTCACGTCCCTTGTGTGCTCTGCAGACTCTCAGGGGCCCCCAGATGGTTAAGCCCACAGTGGTAACCTGCTTAGTAATGCCCCTTGATTAGCTCTCCTCTTTTCCCTTTCTGTCTTGTCCACTCCCTCCCTGTGCTTCCTGGAACCCAAATAAGCTCGTTGTGCTCAAATCCTTGCCCAAGGGTCTGCTTGTAGGGGAACTCAAACCCGGACTGCAAGCTGTCTGCGTTGTAGTGGAGGAGGCCTGGCTTTCAAGCTCTGGCCATCCCAGCCCTGGGACATGAAGCATGTCCTGTAACTTCTCGGCCTCTCTTTCAAATCTGTAAAATGAGGGTTAGTGCTTTATGGTTCTATGGGAGTCTGTTTCCCAATCACTGAAAAATTAAATTCATTCAGGATTGCCACAGGGCAAAAGTATGGGCTATGTGCTGTACATCTGAATTGCAAGATTGAAGATCAATACAGCATTGTACAGAAGTAAGTGTTAAATTGGGTGACAAATTCTAAATAGAGCTGGGAATCAAAGAAAAGGAAGATGGACTCGGAGAAGGCTTCCTGAGAGAGGGGGTTTTGTGGTGGGCCTTGAGGGATGGGTGAATCCAGGGAGGTAGGGGCCCTTGGCAGGGGAGCAGAGTGTGGGAAGAAGCCTCTAGAACTGCAGTCTGAGGGGCAGGTACTGGTACTGGGTACAGAACCCATTGTTCTGTGTTGAATGTTCGTGCGCTGCCCCTCCTCAGACCCAAACATGGAAGCCTCGCTCCCAGGGTGATGGTATTAGGAGCTGGGGCCTCTGGAGGTGGTGAAGTTTATTTGAGGCCATAGGGTGGAGTCCTCGTATGTCTCCATGGGAAGAGGAAGGAAGATCAGAGCTCCTTCTCTGCACCACGTGAGGACACGATGCGAAGGTGGTCGTCTGCAAGCCGGGAAGCAGGTCTCACCAGGAACTGAATGTTCCAGCACCCTGCCCTTGGCCTCCAGCTTCCAGAATGGTGAGAAACACTGTCTGCTGTTTAAGCCCTGGTGTGGGGGGTTTTGTTAACAGCAGCCAAGCCAACTGAGACACCCATTGTGAGGCCTTTTCAATCCAGGGTGAACAGCGCTGCGTCAGCAGCTGTTACGTGTTTCGCTCTCTGGTAGGTGTTAGGATTGTACGGTTGTTTCTTTTTTAATGACTATCCATAATTTTCTAGAAAGAAGGGGGACTGGAGCACATGGACATATGCTCTAACTAAAAAGAGACTATCCTCCCACTTTCCTTCCCATCCCATCCCTTTCCATCTCTTCATCTCATTCTATCTCATCCAGCCCATCTCATCTCCTGCACACGTGGGGACTTTGGAGGCCAGACCCTTCTGCACAGCTGGGTGGCACAGGCTGAGGGGAGCTGTGGCTGGGACTCTGGCCACTAGGCACCTCAGAGGTGGAAGCTCTCAGACGTAAAATGCAAATCATCTAAGGGGATCCAATTAAGAAAGCAGCTTAGAAGGAATAGAAGATGTCATTTTTGGTTTCTGTCACCTGAACAGGACTTCCTGGGCAAATCAGTCTCCTTTGCTTGGTGGGTTGGGGGGGGTCAGTCCTACCAGTGTGGTGACCGTCAACTGGGAGCTCATGACTTTTCTGCTTACTTGGATCTGGACCATTTCCAGTTGTTCTGGTTCTGGCCTCCCAGCCACTTTGAAGGCAATAATTTACTGCGGTGGCTTAGACAACAGGTGCTGCAGCCAGGCAGCCTGGTTAAAATCCACATGCTGCTTACCAGCCACGTGACCTGGGAAAGTTTCTTCACAGCTCTGTGCCTTGGCTGCCCCACTTGTCTAGTGCGTGTAAGAATGGTGTCTGTGTCGAGCTGGTGCGGTGATGGGTGCGTTACTGCACGTGAAGGACGGAGTACTTGAGGCACAGTGAGCTCTAAGCACTGCTAGCTGCTACCACCCTCCTCACCACCATCATCTAACCTAGGAAACGGGGCATTGGGTCATCAGGATTGCATTCTCTAGGACATGTGCTCTGGGGGAAATTTCAGGCACAGTGTGAGGGGTGGAAGGCCCCCCACTGTGGCAGTGCAGCTTCTAGAAGGTTTGTCAGTGAGAGCGGAGCTAAGGTTTGTGGGTCTTTGAGCCCTGACTTGCTGTCCTGGCTCCCAGTCTGCCAGCTTCTGGCTTACACTCAGGTCTGGGATGGAACCTGGCTGGGCAGGCGTTACGTGCTTCCGGCCCTAATGGGCTGAGGGAGAGGCCAGCAGCTGTCTCCGGTCAGCCCTCTCCCAGCCCCCCAGGCACTGAACCTCCTGCCTCCCTCCTGCCCCTCCTCTCCGTGTGCTCCGGCAGAGGAGGCCGACTTGGGAGGCCCAATACCTCCTGGTTAATGGCTTCTAGATCGTTCGCGCATCAGGCTGGATAGAAGTGCCCATTAAGCTCAGTACTGGGCGCCTGAATCAAATGGCCTGAGACGGATTTATGGCCGTCTTCCAGGCCACGCCGGGAAAATGCTCCCCGACAGAACTCTAGACTTGCATGCGTTCGGTAAAGCTGAAGTGGCGGAGGCAGCCATCCAGGAAGCTCATCGTCCCAGTGCTGCTGCGGGGCCCCATGGCCTCCTCTGCAGTGTGGGAACCCCTCTGAAGCCAGGATGGAACGGCCTGAGGGTGAAGTGGGGTCTGAGCAAAGGACAGATGTCTAGATTCACTTAGAAACAAGCCCAGGAGGACTAACAAATTAGCGCTAATTTGGAAAGAGGCTGGACAGACCTAGTAACAAATTCTGAATTAATGGAATTTAAAAATGCACTGTACCACTGTACCACTCTCAAGTAAGTAGCTGCAAAAGACTCTGCAGAAAGCTCCCAGTGTGCCTGTGCCTGTGTGTGTGTGTGTGTGTGTAAGAGAGAGAGAGAGAGAGAGAGAGAGAGAGAGAGATGGGTAAGACCTTATCCTTGTCCTGAAGGAATTTACAATATGGAAATGGGTGATACGCAGTTGCATTACTTGGCATTTAGTAAAATTAAATTACCAAAACGACAAAAAGACGGTTCTTGGGGACCTACTAGAATGAACAGATGAATGATGTGTAATTGCCCATCGACATGTCTGTGTGCAAATCGGCCCTGCCCGGCTTGGCTGCTGTCGGCTCTTTCTGGGGCTTGCACACCTCCCTCCCTTGTGCTCTGCCTCACGTCTTCCTCTGTTACTTTGCCATCCCATCTCCTAAGTTGTGCAAGTGAATTTCCAGCCCATCAGGGCCCCTCATCTTGGCTGGAAACCTGCTTATTCACCAGGGAACGGAACACACAAGGCCTCTCTGCTGACTGTGTTTGGGGCCCCGGAGTTCAAACTGTGTCCTTAACCTTGGACGCTGGTGCTTCCCAGCTTGGCGAAAGAGCGCAGGACAGGTTCCCTGTCTTGTAAGTTTGCAGAGTGAAGGCCCTTCCCCCTCTCAGGCCCTTTAAGAACGTGCCTCCACCCACCTCCAAGGAGGAGGTTTGGCATTTCCATCTCCTTGGCTGGCAAATTGTAAATTTGGATGTGAGCAGAAAATATAGTGACATCAAGGTTATGCAGCCCCGTGCTGATAAGATGGATAACCCTCAGCAATCCGGCATTTCCAGTCTCAACTCCGCCTACCTTTCTTTTAACCTTTTTTTTTTTTTTTAAGAAAACATTTTTAGAGACTTTAATAACTGTGGAAGGATGGTGTAAGGCGGGCAAGGAAATCGATCATTTTTATTCGGTTGTGCGTGATAAAATGTAAGTTTGGGCAGTAAATCTTCTTACCTTGAGGAGAAAGAACAGTGTGCCTGACCGTTAACACAACTCCCGTTTGGAGACTTTAATGAATGAATGAAGCCCCTTCTGACTAATAGGTAACAATGGCTCCCAGGGCTCTGGGCTCCAGACTTAGGCCTGGGCTGGGACTGGGCAACAGTCTGGCTCCTTCTGCTGATATTGACCATCTGTTATTTCTAAGCAGTGAGTCACCAAATATATATAAAGCACCCATTGTGTGCAAGACACCATGCTTAGCACCAAGGAGGATGCAAATGAATATGTCAGAGTCCTAGGCAGAGTTGTCTGTAAGAAAGGCTCTTCTCCAGGGTCTGGGTGTCGCTGAGGGTGGAGGAGGGGTAGTGAGTGATGGAGGATGCTGGGGAAGGGGCATGGGGGGATGTGACTCACATCAGGCTGCAGGGTGGAAGGGAATTAGAATTCTTGCAATTTCTCTGGGGCTTTGGGCAGTTTCTTGGGGCCTAGTTTTGAAGCCAAAAATCTGACCCTTAGTTATGAGAATTTGGGGGGAAGGGGAGTCTCTTTGGTTTTCCAGCCCTAAGTCATCATCTACTCCCCAGTTTTCCACGGGTTCCTCTGTCAACAGCCTAGATGCCCCCCTGCCACTGCCCTGGCCACAGTCTCCTGAGAGCAGGGCAGTGGGTGAGGTGAGTGTCTTGGTATTGGCTATGGGATGCAGTTTTGGGTGCCAGCTCTGTTGACTACACTCTCTTAGTCTTTGCTCCCAGTACCCTAAAAAGGAAAGGCAGGGGTGCTGTCTCAGTCAGCTTGGGGTACCTTAAGAAAATACAGGGGGACTTCAGCACAGGCGTCTATGTCTCACAGCCCTGGAGGGTGGGACGTCCAAGAGCAATGTGCCTGCAGATTCCCTTCCTAGCAAGGGCTCCCTTCCTGGCTTGCAGACAGCTGCCTTCTCACTGTGTCATCACAGGCAGAGCTCTGATTGCTGTTCCTCTTCTCGTAAGGACACCATTCCCATCATGAGGACCTCATCGAACCCTAATGGCCTCTCCAAAGCCCAGCTCCAAATACTCTCACACTGGGGGTTGGGGCTTCAACACCTGGATTTTGGGGGGATGCAATTCAGTCTGTGCAAGTGCTGTGGTGTCAGACCCTCATTTCTGTTTTCTTCTCAGGCAGGCCAGTGGGTAGGGGTCTGGAAAGTGTGAAGTATGGTGGGGGGAGGACAGGGTGTGACATCTGCTGCCAGGTGGGGAACGCTACCCCCTAGTCCTGCCATGCCAAGCCTTTGGCCCGAGGGTTGGAGGGTTTAGGCCATAATCTCCATCCCCTCCCCTCCTTCCTGGATCCCTCCGAGCAAAGGCACACACATGGGCTTGTGGCACCTCCAGCCTCATCTATGGCCACCAGCACTCTGGACTTGGCTGGCAATAAGTGCCTTCAATATCCTTGGTGCACTTGTGGGCCTGTAAACAAAGACAGGACATCCAATTATTCTGAAAACAACCTCTTTCTATTTGTCTATCAGACATCCACTGTTTGCCCTACACATCACTACTGATTGATTTGAACTTTTCCCATTCAAGCCCCAACATGATTCATGATTTGTGAGTGGGGAGGGGTCACGGGGGCTGTGGGCCTTCTGGTGCCAGGGCCCATGCACGTGTGAATCCCATTTCACTTCGTGTGGTCAGTGTCAGGACTCTGCTCTAAAGGCCAGAAAACTGGGGCTAGGAAAAGGTGAAAATGTATCCAAATCTCCCAACTCATAAGTGGGGAGAGCTAGAACTCGAGGTTAGGTCTTGTCTGTTCCAAGAGCCCAAGCCCCTTGTGCTCCTTTGAGGTGGCCGCTGTGCTGGGACCCAGCCTTGACCAGTCATTCCGATCCAAACAGCAGTCCTGAGGGAACAGCACAGGCTGACCACAGTTATATGGAACTAAGGGTGGGTCAACTCTGATTGGTGGGTCATTCCAACATCTTGGAAAAAATGGCTAACTATTATATTCTTCAAACTGACACACGCTCTTAAAGATTTTGAATCATAGAGTCGAGGGCATTAGGACCAAAGTGTAACACATGCATCTATTGGTGACTGGGGGAAATTGTCCTGTGGAAACAAAATGAGTATCCATCATAGAGGTCTGGGTGAATAAATTATAATACATTTACACACTGCTGAAAACAATTAATTAGAGCTATACCAGAGGATTTAGAGAGATTTTCTCCAGGTATTGTTGAGTAGGAAAAGCAAGACACTAGAAACTGAATAGCTATTGTTCAATAAAACACACAACTACAAAAGGCTACCTGTGCCTGCATAATAAGTTTATATATTTGCATAAGTGTATGTATGTGGGTATGTATAAAGAGTTACATACATATGTGCATGTTAATGTATAAGTTAGTATATATGGTTATGAAGGACACTACAGAATGACTCCTCCTGGGATATTAGCATGGGTCTCTGATGGTTATGTGGATAGAAGAGAGAGAGGTAGAAAGGGAAATCAGACAAATAAGGAAAATAAAAATATGCATACACGCATGCATGTGCGCACACACACGCACATACCCCATGCATATCACCATGTTTATGCATTTACATAAAGGGATAGGCACTCATATAAATAAGTTTTCAAGATTCTTTTCCTGGAGCCACTGGACTGTTACCCCACAGATCTGGGAGAAGGAAGGAGAGAGAACAGGGCCCACGTGGACTCTAAAGGCACCGTGCAGAGGCCAGGGACAGCTGGAGACCACAGAGCTGTGAGACACCCAGGCCTCAGGCTCCCCACCCCCAGAACGCAGGGAAAGGGTTGATTTGTCCCTTGGTTAGAGCCGCCCAAGGAAGGGAATCGCTACCACCCTGGGGGGCCCACCAGGCTCTGGAGCAGAACCGTAGGGGGGTCAACAATCTCCTTTGTACCTCTGGCGCTGCTGGGGAAACCGGAACATCTACCATCTACATAGGCACCCTTTGGAGAGCGAAAGGGAGAGGAATTACTAATTATGTAGGGTACAAACTGGGCTTGTCTCTTGCAAACCTAGAAGTAGGGTCACACCAGCCAGAGCCCCTCAGTGGGGGTCTCCATTCTAAATTCCATTCTTTTCTCCATGCAAATTTGACTATTAACATATCTAGAACTCCAGTTGTTACTGGAGCCCAGCAAGACTGAAATTACTCATAATTATGGTACCACTCCAGGAGGGGGAGGCTCTCTGCCTTGAGGCTGTAGAGACACATGGTGAGGCCAAGAGGGATTTATGCTCCCACGGGCTCTGCTTAACCACAGCTGCCGATGCCCTGGGCTGAGCAGGTCTGGGATACCTGCCCAAGGCCTCTGTGCAGTCAGCCTGGCCTTGAGAAGATGGAAATAATGACCAGGTTGTGCTGTGCGGGCACACTGTAGCTGATGTGCCCAGCATCACTGGCTCAGAATATAAACTGGAGATATGCGTGTTACACAAATTTAGTGACGAGGCCCCAAGCCAGCTATCTCAGGATGTTTTATTCCCTTCCTGGGATCCTTCTTCCCAAGAATCTCAGGGAGTCTTATTTAATTCAAGGGGTCTGCACAGAAACTGATGATTGGACCGCTGGAGGTGGGGAGAAAGGGAAGGCAGGGAGAAATGACATTTTCCCAAAGCAGCTACTCATCAGAAATGCCATGATTTAGGGCTATGGGCAGCATTTTTCTAGGCTACCGGAGGAAGACCATTTGAAATGGCACGGAGAAGACTAACCCAAAGGGAGCAGAGTGATTCTGTTCAAGCCCCTAAATCGTTCCATGCCCTGAGCCCACTCCTCAGTGTGCCAGACAGAACAGTCACTCCCCAAACTGCCCGCATCCTTGTCTCTAGAACCTGTGCTTGTGCTGTCTTACCTGGCAGAAGGGACATTGTTTATGATTAGGTTGAGGATCTTGAGATGGGGAGATGATCTTGGCTTATCTGGGTTGGCTCAGTGAAATCACACAGGGTCCTTATAAGAGGGAGGCAGGAAGGTCAGAGTCAGAGAAGGGGATGTAATGATGGGAGCAAAGGTCAAAGTCATGCCATTGCAGGAAGGGGGCCACGAGCCAAGGAATGTGGACATTCCCTAGAAGCTAAAAAAGACAAGGAATGAATTATTTCCCAGAGCTTCTGGAAAGAAAGCAGGCTTGCTGACATCTTGATTTTAGCCATGGAAACTCATTTTCAGGCTTCTGACCCACCTCCAGAACTTTAAGACAACAGATTTGTGTTGTCTTAAGCCACTAGATGTGCGGTAATTTGTTACAATGGCAGTAGAAAATGAATACACCTGGCTTCCTGGTTGCTTGAACCAAATTAACTTGTGTTAAGAGTTGATTTTCTATCATTTGTAACCAAGCAATCCTGACTGGTACACCAGCCCCAGGAGTAATGGCGTATCTTTTCCAGTATAGTCCCAGTGTGAGATGCTCTTGCTTGTTTTCACGTTCATTGCCTCTAAAGATCAAACACTAGAGATTGGGATGGTACATCAGGGCCAATTTGTCCAACTTTCTCCTTCTGCAAATGAAGAATTCCAGCAAAGCTCAGAGAGAGCAAACAACTTGCCTGGGGGCAGTAGATGAGTTTCTACCCATCGTGGGTTCTATATCTGGTGTCCATGGACAGGCTGCAGGGGCCAGTGGTCTGTGAAATCCCAGGAAGGAGAACAGGCTTGCCTGAGCATGGGTGCTGGTGCCTTTCTCCCTTCAGGCCCTGGGAGGGCCCAGAAGATGGGGCTGCCCCCTGCTGAGGACCCTGCAGGCGAGCTGTCCCTGCGCCCCTGGCATCCTTTATCTTCCACAACATATCTGAGTGGAGGCGTCTGGGGCTGCCACTGAGATCCATCTCTCAGGACGGCAGAACATAGACACCATTCAGCCTCCCAGATCTGATTGTTTTGACAGCTTTGCCAAATTACAAAGCAAAGGCCCCATTTGGTGATGAGAAAAGCGATATTGTGGCAGGGACGTCTCATTTCTTTGAAAATCAGCGGTAAGTGAATTTGCATCCACTTAGTAGTAAATATGTCTGGCTGGCCCCCTCTCCAGCTATTGCGAAGGATTTAGATGCACTTGGGTCTGCCTTATTATTTTATGATGGAGAGAAGGGGGGGAGGAGAAAGGGAGGGGTAGGAAGGGAGACAGAAAGATCGAGAGCGATTTCTTGGGGAGGCAAAATTGAGGATGGGAAGCTTTGCATTTCTTTGCAGGGTGGGCAAGTCATTCTGGGGAAAAGAAATAGGCCTTTTTGGTTCCGTGTGTTATGATTTAGAAGACTCTGAAGAACGCTTGTCATGACATGCCCTCTAAAACCCTCTTTAAAATTCAGCTGGAAAGGACGGAGGGAAAGATATACAGGCCTTTGTGGAGAGCAGGCGAGCTGGAGGCATTTGCCAGGATGCCGCCGAAGGGAGCATTCCATGCAAATTTGTTTAAAGTCCCAGGTCGGCAGCTGCTGGGAAGGAGAACACTTTATCCTTTTTAAGAATAAAGTGGACACTATCTCTTTCTGATGGGAGAGAAACCAGTCAACGGATGTTTTATGGTCTCTGCATAAGTATGTCACGGTTGACTCTCTTCTCTTTCGACTTCTGCTGCCAGGATGAAGCCTGGTAGGGAGAAAAGGGGAGTCAGATCACCCAGGCAGCCGGACATCAAAGGCCTTCATGTGCGTGATTACCCCGGTGGGGGCCACTGACTGTATCAGAAATGGTGCAGCCAGTGTGTATCAAAACCAAACTTCTTAACACGGCCTTCAAGGCCTCTTTCATTTGATTCCCAGCTTCCCATTCAAGAGAAAGCCAGACAAATAAATGTCTCGATTGGAAGGATAATACAGAGGCACTCTGACCAAGTCTTTGTTCTTCGCCTCTTGTTTCTTCCTCACTGGAAGTTCTGAACTGCTTCCTGCCTCTGCGTTCACTGATAGACTCAGGGTTGGTTATTCTTTTCATACCACATTGGACGGTCTGCTACACAGACAGCTGCCCCACGATGTTTTCAGGGATAAAAGTAACCGATATTCAAGTATTACCTACCATGTGGCACAGAGAAGCAAGTGGCTTGCTCAGCAGGGACAGGCCTGGGGGAGGCGAGTGAAGTGCCATCCTAAATTTTACACCTCACTTGCCTCTGGTCCCGGCCACTCACCCAAGATCACCCAGATTCACACAACTAGAAAAGGACCGTGCCAGGGAGTCTGGCTCTTACCCACACCACTGCACTGCCTCCCTAATAACCATTGATAATAACATGCTCATTAAATAATAACAAGGTAACAATACGCTTACGAAGCACATAGGTGTGTCTGGGGCTGTGCTGCTCTCTATTTGGGACTTGTCCTCTCTGGTCGTCCTCATGACAACCCCGTGACGCAAATACTGCGATTATCTCTATATTATAGATGCATGGAATGAGGCACAGAATGGTTTAATAACTTACCCAAAGGAAACAAATCAGAGAAAAGGCCTTTAACTCTGTGCCCACCTCACTTCACGTTTGCATTTCAGAGGGCTCAGCATATGCCAAAAGGTGCCACTTGGGGATATTGATTCTTTTGAACTGAAGGCGTTTGAGAAACAGCAGGTGATGGAGGGCTCTCCGATCTCCCTCTTCCTACCTAAAAACGGGTCAAAACGTCTCCCGTGAGAAAGGTGTCCGCCTACACCAGGGAGGTAAGAGCATTCTTAGCACCAGAGACTGGGAGGCAATGCCAAAATGGACGTGTGCAGAAAAGCCTACTAAAATAATCCTGATCTACCAGTAGTTTCCCCCATATATGACCTGGTCACTGTCCCCCAATTTACTGCCCCTTTGCCTTTGTTTAAAACATGTAAGTTTTTGGGCTAACAACTTTTTTCATGTTTTCGTTTTCCTTCTGAAGACTTCCACGTAAAAATATTAAATAAATATGTGTGCTTTTCTCCTGTTTCTCTGTAGTATGTTAGTCTAATTCTTAGGCCAGCCACAGAACCTAAGAGGATTTGAAGCTTTTCCCTCCTTACATGCTCTTGGCCACTAAAGTGTCTGACTTTCCAAACAGCCAAGCCAAAGCCCTCCGGATTTCTACTACCTGAATTCACGGAGTGCTGCCGTCACAGGCGCTAAGTGTTCTTGATCCGTGTGCTCGGAGCATTCAGTCCAGTGGGATGACAGAGGCGGAAGTGCTAGAAGGGAAGCCAGTATTCCAGGGGTCTGGGGAAGGGGTCTGGGAGCTGGACTGTACTCTCAACTCTGAGTTGGCAGGCGCCTCATCTACCAAGGCTGGTAGCATGTCCCTCTTTTTTGCATATATGGCAGTCATTGCTCTGAACGGAGATGGCTGCCCATCTCAATTACCTGAAGGTATCAGGACCTGGGGAGGGTGGGGGCAGGTACACGGCAGAGGGGCAGCCATACACCAAGTCCCCCCTGCTCAAGTGACAGCAGCAACAGCAAGGTGTTCTCTGCAGGCAGCCAGCTGTGGGGGTGTTGGTGGGGGAGGGTACACAGCACTTACCTGGTGGCCGCTCCAGGTTTGTTTACTGTCACTTTTATTGAATCTGACTAGTCTGGGAATAATTGCACTAATATTACTGACATTAATAATATACCAAGATGTATTTATATCTTGCTGCTCCCCAAGCTAAAATTCAATCTCGTCATCATTCTTGCATGAGTGGTCAGAGGCAAGCAAGGCTGGGACATGGAGGGAGAGTTCCAGGCGTGGAGGCAGGAGAAGTGTGGCCCAGGTACCACACCTGTCTGGGAGCCACAGGGCTTGGAGCCAGAGAACCAGAGGCTCAAGAGTTAAAGCTGGCTTGCTGTGGCCCCCACAGCCAGCTGGTGGGGCGCTCCTTTGAAGGCAGGAGAGGAAGATGGGATGAGATTTTTGGAAAGGGAAGGCGGGCTTCCCCAGAATGCTGCCCAAACTAAGAAAGTGAGAGATGATGGTCCCTAGCCCTTTCTTTCCCCAGGACCTGACTCTCCCCTGATTCTCTCCACTGGCCACCCCAGGAGGTCATCCGTCTCACCCCTCTCAGTCTACCAATCTGACCCAGTCAACGCATGGATGGCACTCCCTCTCCGTACTTACTGGACATTTTACTCCCTTCACACATTTGTCTGGTGGAGAGTCTTAAACTGAAAGAGGCAGCATGTCCCTGAGGTTTTCCTGTTGGAGCGTCCTGTCTCTAATATAGCACGGCTTGCAAATTTTGGGTGTGTGTGTGTGTGTGTGTGTGTGTTTTGTTTCAGAGGTGCAAGTAAACCACGATTCTCAAAATTCAGACTTTTTATAATTCACTAGGTTGATTTTACTAGTCACTTGGGACTTGAATACAGAAAGGCTTTCCTGCTACTTTTTTATTCAAAAGAGTTCATAAAATGTATATATGCAGCTTAAAAAAAATAATAAAAAACACCCGAACAGTCACCATTCAGCTTGAGAAATAGAGCATCACCGGTACCTGAGAAGCCCCTGAGGGTTTATCTGTCATCACATTCCTCTCCCTTTTCTTCCGCAGGTAACTGCTATCCTGAGGTTAGTGTCAATCATTTCCTTTTTTTTTATTTTTCACAAAGTTTTGCTGGGTGTGTATGCTCTCCTAAACAATGTATTATTTAGCTCTGCCTGGGGTTTGAATGTTATCTAACAGAATCATGCTGTACATTTTCCCCGGTACCTCGCTTCTTGGGCTCAACCTGGCATGTGTTGGCTTCTTCTATTTTTAATGTACGTAGTGGTAGTTTATTAATTTTCACTTCTAAATAGCCTTCCAGTGTATGAAGATGCTGCAGTCTGTTGCAATTTATTTGCCCAGCCTACTGCCGGTGAAAATTTGGAATTTGAGCTATGGGAGTGTTGGTGTAAATATTAATCTCTGTGACTCCTGTTTGCTGCTCCAAGCATGGTCCTCAGCTGGGTAGTGTTGAGCTCTTCCAGGAACTTGTTAAAATGCAGACATGCAGGGTCCTACCCAGACCTCCTGGGTCAGAATCTGCATCGTGTCAAAAATCAGAAGCACGTTCAAGTTTGAGAAGCATTGCTCTAGGTACGCAGTGGAAGCGTGTGCCAGCGCAGGCACCTAGTCCGCTTTACCGTGAACTGGCAAACTGTTTTCCAAGGTAGTTATGCCAATTCCGTCTGCTCCAGAGGAGGATGAGTGTTCTGCTGCCCCGCATCATCATCAGCTCTCAGGACTGACTTTTAATCTTTGCCAAGCCGTGTGCAATGGTGTCTCAGTGTGGATTCCTTTATCACTTTCCTAATTCTCAGCATATTCCGGGATAATGCCAATGCTCTTGCTCTTAAAGTAGCAGCCAGGAGTCCCGTCTTTTCGTATCTTTATGGACCATCACGCTCTCTATCCTAGCAAATGCCTAATGTGTTTGTCCATTTTTCTCTTGGGTTGGTTGTCTTTTTTTCTGCTTGATTCAATATTTTTTGATATTTTGCTTAGGACCTTTACATCTCTGCTCACGTGGCAGAGCCGTGCAAAGTGTTCATCACACCACATCCTCTTCCAGGACATAAGGAAGGGAGACATTTCCCAGCCTCCTTTGTGATTAGATTGGAACCATGTTGATCCCCAGTCCAAGCTCCTGCCACCCGCCACATGACTGCCAGTAGGTTGAGAGACAGGGTGTTGGGGTAAGGAAGGTGACTTTATTCAGAACACTAGCAGACTGAGAAGATGACACTCACGTTCTAAAGCCCCAGCTTAGCTCGGGGTTGACCGCAAGCTTCTTTTATGCTAGGGAAGGGGGAGCAGGTTAGGAGGTGACTGAAGGCTGCAGGCATCTGAGTGCCAGAGAGGGTCTACCAACAGCTGAGACGCTCTGTGTCCTTGGTTAGTTGACTCTACAGACTGGGTATTTTAAACAACAGGAATTAACATTCTCACAGTTCTGGAGGCTCGAAGCTCAAGATCATGGTATTGGCAATTTTATTTTCTTCTGAGGCCTCTCTCCTTGGCCAGCAGATGGCCGCCTTCCAGCTGTGCCTTCACGTGCGCCCCGCGGGTCTATGTCCTAACCTCCTTATCTTATAAGGACACCAATCATAAGGAATTAGGACCAACCCATATGACTTCATTTTACCTTAATTACCACTTAAAAGCTCTGTGTCCAAATATAGTCCTACTATGAGGTACTGGGGATTAGAAGTTCAACATACAAATTTTGGGGTCGGCACAAGTCAGCCCATAACAATAGTGTAAGTCACTTCTACTTCTGAGCCTTAAAATCACCCCGCATGATTTTTCAGCCATGTGTCCCCTTTGGAAGGCATTTTTGGAAGCCATTTATTCTAGGAGGTACGGCCACAGAGAGAAGCAGGGGCCTGGGTCCTTGCGTCAGTGCCTGGAGCAGAGCTGCCTGCCCTGCAGCCACCTAAGGTGAAGGAGAGAAACAAACCTTTCTGGTGCAGGACCACAGAGATCTGGGGATTTGATTCTGCAAAAACCATATATTGTCTCTTGACTAACGCTGGTTTTGAACAAGATTAGACTGATTTTTCTTGCTGCTGTCCTTGTCTAGTTTTGGAATTAAGATTATGCTAGCCTTTTAAAATGATCTGTGCATGTTTCTTCTTTTTCTATTATCTGGAAGAGTGGTTCCTAGAACATTTGGTAGAAATTGCTGATAAATCATTAGACCCAGTTTTTTCTTTCTGGGAAGATTTTTAACTAATGATTCAATTTCTTTAAAGGTCATTAGACTCTCCACGTTTTCTACTGCTTTTTTGGCAAGGTGTATTTTTTTTTGTAAGAATTTATCTATTTTGTCTAAGTTTTAAAATTTATCACAAAGTTTTTTTTATAATAACCTTTCATCTGTTTAAGCATTGCAACCTTTGCAGTTATGACCCCTGTTAAATTCCTAATATTGTTTATATTTTTCATTCTCACGCCCTACCACCTATTTATTTTCTCTGATTAATGATGTTAGGGAATTGTCTTTTTAAAAAGCTTCTTTGGCTTTGAAAAGTCCTTCCACTGCACTTTGTTCTGTATCTTTAATTTTGCTCTAAACTTTAATATTTTATTCCTTCTACTTTCATTGGATTTATTCTGTGACTTTTGAATTCTTAAATCAGATGCTGAAGTCATTAATTTTGAGTCTCTTGAATTCTAACACCTACAATTAAAGGTGTAAATTTTCCTCTAAATACTACTTTAGTTGTATATTTACATTTTCTAAAAGGAATAATTTTGTATCAGTTATTTACTTATATTTCTATTTTCTAATTTCCATGGTAATTCCTTCTTTGACCCATGAATGTTTAATATTTTAAAATTATGTATGTAGATTTTTAATACTTATTTATAAAATCAAATTTCTTACTTGAATGCATTAGAGCCAGGGAATATGGGTTCTTGGGATTTGTTGAGGGTAGCTCTATGGCCTAGCACATAGTTAATTTTTGCAACTGTTTCATGAATGCTTTGAAATAAATGCACATCCTTCTGTTGTTGGGTGTAACATTCTGTATAGGATCATAGGAACTTTCTTATTGATACTATTCAAATTTTCTATATTCTTGGTAATTTTTTGATCAATAACAGATGGAAATATTAAAAATCTCTCACCATGGCTGTGAATTTTTTTATTCCTTCTTGTAATTTTGTCAGTTTTTTGCTTTATATGTTTTGGGCTTTGTGTTTGGTAAACGTTTAGAATTTCGGTGTTTTCTTGATGAATTGAAACTTTTATCATTATATAGAAAGTCTCTTTATTTTTAGCAATGTTTTTTGCCTAAAAGTGTTTTATAACCTCACCAGCACTTTTTTTAGTATTTCTTTGTTATATTGTCCTCTTTTTTTTGAACTTTTACATTTGACTTTCAAACTTCATGGTTTTTTTCTTCTGTTTCCACTAAGTTGCGTTTAGTTAGATTTACAAAACAGTCTGATAATCTTGGTCTTTTAACCAGAAAATCAAATTCATCCTCATTTATCATGATTTGGTGTGTTTGGATTAATTTCTACCTTGTTTTGCTTTTTATTTGTCTGGATTCCTGTTTTCTTCTCTTCTTTATTTTTTTCTATTTTCCCTTCTTTTGGAAGGACTTCTTTATTTCTATTATTGTTGTTATTATTCCATTTTCCCCATCTACTTACCTGGGAATTATGTGCTCTATGCCTGTCTTCTAGTGATTTTTCTAGCTATTTTAAATGCATACTTGGCTGAATAAGATTTATAGTTAATTAACACCTTTCCGTTACTCTTGGCTATTCTAGTACCATTGCTTTGCCACATAAATTTTAAAATAAGCTTATAACTTTCTACAAGGAAGTCTGCTGGAATTTTGATTATGATGGTGGCAAATCTATAGACCAGTTTGGGGAAAATGGACATCTTGATAATATGAACATAATATATTCCCCCATCATTTAGGTCTTACTTGATTTCTATTATCTATGCTTTGTAGTTTTTAGCATAGATATCTTGCATATATATTTTATAGTTTTCAGAAATATTATCAATGATACTTTAAAAACTTAAAAAAATTCAACTCCTGTTTGTTCATGACTAGTACATAAAAAATAGAATTGATTTTTATTTAATGACTTGTATCCTGTGTAATTTCTAAACTAACTTATTAGAGTTAGTTGTAGTTTTTATAGATTTTTGGCATTTTTATATGTAGTCAACCATGTCATCTGTGAATAGAGACACTTTTATTTATTTTCCAATTGTATGCCTTTTATTTCTTTTCTTGCTTTATGGTACTGTAAGGACTTCTGACATGTTGTAGAAGAGTAGTGAGGGTCGATTTCTTATTCCTGATCTAAAATGGAGAGCATTCAGCCTTTCAACGTTAGGTATAATGTAACATGTACGTTTTTCATAAATGAACCTTATCATGTCGAAGAATTTCCTTTTTCCCCGTAGTTCTTTTTTTTTTATTGTGAGTGTATATTAAATTTAGTCCAATTTTCTTCTGTATCTTTTGAGATGATCGTATGATTTTTTTTCCTTTAATCTGCTGAGACAGTGGAGTACATGGATTCATGAATGTTGAACTAACCTTGAATTCCTAGGATAAACTCCAACTTGATCATGCTGTACTATCATTTTTACATATTGCTGAATTTATTTTGCTATTATTTTGTCAAGGATTTTTTGCATCTTTGTTCATTAGTGATATTGGCCGATGTCTATAGTTGTTCGTTTTTTGTTTTTCTTAAAATATGTTTGGTTTCAGTGTAAGTCTAATACTGGTCTCATCTAGTATGTTGAGAAGTGCCCGTTTCTATTTATTTTCTAGAAGTGTTTAAGAACTAGCGTTATTCCTTCATTAAATGTTTGAAGAACTTGACCTGGGTGCATGCAGTCATCTCAGCATATAGTTTTCTTTGTGGGATAGTGTTTAACTATGTAGAACTTCACTGCAAATTTAATTTCTTTAATAAATATAAGACTATTCAGGTTATCTGTTGCTTTTCAAATGAGCTTTGATAGTATATATTTTTCAAGAAACATGTCCTCTTAAGTTACTGAATGTTTGCCCTAAAGTCCATAATATTTCCTTACGATCTTTTTAAAGTCCGTAGGATTTGTAATGGTGTCTCTTATTTGCTCCCATTGTTGCCAATTTGTGTCTTCTCCTCTCTTTCCCTTATCAGTCTGACTAGATGTTTATCAATTTTAGGGACCTTCACAGAGAACCAACTTTTCATTGTTTTTCTCTTTTGATTTTATTGGTTTCTGCTCTTTATTATTTCTTTCCCTCTGATTTCTTTGGATTCAAATTATTCTTTTTACAGTTTGTTATAGTCAAAACTTAGATAATTGACTTGAAATACATCTTCTTTTCTAATACAGATATTATTCTTATAATGATATGAATTTCTTATACTAGATGGATGGGGGTACTGAAGCCTAGTAGAGTTAGTAAATTGTGCAGGGTCACACAATACCTGGAAGCCAAGATGTATGTTTTCAGGAAGCATGTTTTCAGTCATTATCAGATGTGAGAAGGTAGAAAGCACTATGGGGCAATCTATCAAATTTTTTCTTACAAATAGCTTTTCATTGGCCTAGACTAGATTTTATAGGCTAGATGGATTTGCTGCCAGTCTTCTCCAAGGTGCTGTTTAGCATTTGACAATCTGGTGATGCCAATATCAAGGATGGTTCATGGAACCTAGAACAAACATCCACTTGGCTTGGTTTCAGAGAGAGATGAATGTAGTAAGAAATTTTGGTCATTTTCCAAGATCGAAATCCTTTTCCCCATAAATCTCTTATTTTCAAACAGTGTCAGGTTTACAGAATTATTACAGCAATAGCACAGAGAGCTCCCTTACACCCAATGCTCAGTTTCCCCTATGACTAACATCTAACATGACTATAACACATTTGTCACAATTAATGAACCAGTTACTAAGTAAAATCCACACATTATTTAGATTTCTTAAGTTTTCCCCTCATGTCTTTTCTTCTGCTCCAGGATGCCACAGTGCATTGGGGGGTCATGTCCCTCTGAGTTCCTCTTGGTTGTAACTCAGACTTGTCTTGTTTTTGATGACCTTGAGAGTTTTGAGGAGTGTTGGTCAGGTATTTTGTAGAACATTTCTTACTGGGATTTGTCTGATATTTTTCTCATTATTAGACTGGGGTGAAAGAAGACCACAAGGTGAAGTGCCACCCTCCTCATATCAGATCAGGGGTGTGCACAGGTAGTGTTCTTGGGGTTCTCCACTGTCAAGTACTCTTCTCTTTCTCCCTGTCCATGCTGCCCTCCTTGGAAGAAAGTCACTGTGCGCAGTCTACTGCAGGAGTGGGGGCTTATTGTTTTCTCTTAGGGGTAAAGCAGTTGCATAAATAATTTGGGATTCTTCAGCCTGGGAGGTTTGCCTTTTTCCCCCACTTACTGACACTCCTCAGGCTGATCAGGAGCAAATCTATCTGTCCCCTGTCTCTCCTTGCCTCTCCCATTTTCTTGGTACTCTCAGTGCTGCCATTCTTTGCTCCCTGGTGATGCAGATGGACCCCAAAAAGCACTGGCTAACTATACCTCCCTGTCACTGTCATTCCTGCACTGGTTCTCTGTGACAATGGGTGTACCCTCAGGGAGTTTGGGAGCCAGATTTCTGGTCATCCAATCGATGATGGACAATGAGGGTTCTGGGTCAGCCGAGTGGACAAGTTGGGGAACAAGCCAACGCCCCAGTGCTGAAGTGACATAACAGCATTGAAACAGTGGGCAAGTTGTGATGTGCAGTCCTAACTACCTTCCCAGCACAGCCTGGGGGAGTCTGATTAACAAGAGGACCTTTTGTTTGGCTGGGCATCCTGATGGGCTGGGGTAAGCATACATGGAGCTGAGATGAACCATTCAGTATGTAAGAAGTAAGAAAACTGAAGTTTCCAGAGAAAATCTGAGATACCTGGGGATGATGGGGATGTGTGCCGAACATAACGAAGGACCTGAGAGATGGGACTGGGAAACAGGAAGGTCTAACAAGGACTGTTTTAGTTGTTGTGAGGACTTCAATGCAACCCTCAATCTCCCCTCTCCAGAGAAGTCCAGACTGCTCATTGAAGTTGTGTGGGAAGTCAGGGTGGGGGGGTCTTGAAGACGTGCTGGGTCTGTGTCTGGGTGGAGATCCAGAGACAGAACAGCACATGCAGACAAAGGTGGCAGAGAATGAACAAACAGCCGATATTTGGTGTGCAGAAATGATAATAACACCTATAGCTGCAGAGTCACACAGCCCCCACTCACTGTGACAATTAGCTCCCTTGTGATCCTCAGTCAGTCCTGTGAGGAGAGCAGGGAAGCTGACGCAGATGAGGAGACCAAAGCACGGCCACAGTCACTGTTGGCCGAGCTGTGGGTGGACCCTGAGCGCTGACACTCAGCTCAGCGCCCCTTTCCCTCCCCGACACCGCATCTGTCCACCTCTCATCAGCCCCTCAGAGAGAGCCCTTTGTTTATTGCACAAAGAACAGCAACACTGAAGTTGGTAAATTCCTTTCCTAAGTCTGGGGCTCTAAAAAACATGCCCCGCAAACCAATCCACTTAAAATGCAAATTCCACTGACACTAATAAGCAATATATATACACATGCATTTACACATGCAAATGAGCTGAGTGGGGCACAGGACTTCCTTCCATAGCATCCGCACATGATAACTGCATTTGAGATGCCTCATCAAAATGAAGCTGAGAGGCTGTCTCCCACGCCTCGCCAGGCTCTTGCCAGACACACAGGAGCCCCAGGCAGCACATGTGGTCTTCCAGAAGCCACAGCATCATCCAAGCTCGAAACTCCCTGTTAGGCTGTGTGACATGGCATACGTCACAGACCTCTCTGACCTCTCTGAACCTCAGCTGCTTGCCTTGCTGATCTGCCTGTGGAAACTGTCCTCAATGTTCAGGCCCAGCAGGTCTTGCAGAAAGCCCCTGAGCATCACCGGAGCCCACGCCCACCTCGTCTGCACCAGAACTCAGAGTCTGTGCTCTCATTCAGTCACCCCAGGCTTGTGTTTTAGCCTTCAACCCACAATTTCCAAAACAGACTCCCTGAAAGATTTTTTATGTTCCTGCCATCATGATGCCTTCCTTTCAAAGTGTTGGGCTTCCCAGCAGGGCGATGACATTTGGGGGTTTTCCCAGTGGTGTCTGCAGTCAGGGATGGAGGTTTAAAAAAAAAACGCTTCTCACAGGAAGGTAAGAGGCCCTGATTACACTCAGGTGTCCCAGATAGTCACCCAAAAGCAACATGAGCTTTTCCAGCTATGTAAGTTTTCAATAACAAGGGTCCCCATCTCTAACTATCACAACTTTTTTGGGGGGCCATTTTGAGCAGAAATTTTTCCCCCTAAATTATTTTACTCATGCAGCTGCCTTCCTAAATGATGGTGAGTTCTAAGCATCCTCATGATGAACATCATTTACTAGAGGCCTATGTAATAATGTGGATCCTCGAGGGACCATTGGGTTCATGGATCCCTCACCCCCTAACTTCAATGACTCTTATCCAGTATTTGTTGCCTGATTCCTGGAGCTTTTGGGGAAGGGAGATGAAGCAAAGTAACAAGATAGCATATTATTTCATTTGGAGAAAAAAATGTGTGTGTATGTATATGGCCAGAACTACATATGCTAACATACTGGAAATTATCTCTTGATGATAATTCATGGGCTTTTTAATACATCAATAAATATTTTTCTATCATACACATTTTAATGTTTGCATAGTATATCACAATATGGATGTTCCATAGGTTGCTGAACCACTTTCCTATTAGATGCTTTCCAGTTATTTCTCTGCTATAAATAAACTTCAGTGCTCTGAGAAACCTCCTTGCACACTCATCTCTGTCCACACTTACTCACTTAGGAGAATTCTTACAAGTGGGATGTGACATCAGAGGGCATGCTCACATAGGTTTTGATCCCCAATTTCACATTGCCCTGTAGCACTATTGTACCAACTTCTGCTTCCACCGGTGGTGCATGAGGGTCCAGCTGCTATGCCCACGTTATGAGTCTGGTGGGAGTGGCAGTGTCCCCCAGCCACCATGGCACCATTTCTCTCCTTCCAATACCTGAAGTTCTATGCACACAGCTGACTCCCAATAAATATTTGTGGCTGATTGAATGAGAGCTCCATCTCGCCAGCCCCAGCCCACCCCCGGGCAGTCCCAACGCGAGCCTGTCCTCCTCCGGCAGAGGCAGATAATGGATGGCCAGGAGCCGGCCCCAGCCTCGGTCTCTGCGGGGTGATGAGGGCAGGACAAATGCGCAGTGAGTAGCAATATTTCCTGAGAACGGGGACGGGCAGAATCTATCACTCCGCCCGCGAGTCCCCACAGACCACGAAAGGACCTGCCCACGCCAGAGTGTATGGAGTAGGATCACGGGTCAGGGTGGGGGCCGGGGCCAGTGGGGAGAGGGGGGACCAGGACACCAGCAGGGGCTTGAGGCAAAGTCAGTTTCCGCTCTCGGGGGCGAAGCAGCATTGCAGCCCCCACCTCCACTTCCCACTTCCTGCCGGTCCCAGAGTGAAAATAACCCAAGCAAGTTTCTGCTCAGTCACTTCCCAGCCCAACACACTCACTAGGCAGGGGTGTGGGGTGTGGGGTGTGGTGGGGGATAGAAAGAGGGGTGCAGGAGGTGCCTGGGGAAAGAAGCTGTTGAGGAATCCCTAGGACCAATTCACTGCTGAGAACTCCAACCTTTCCAGTTTTCCCAGGTATTTTGACTCCTCTCTACCCTTTTCCCAATCCTTTCACTCTTCCGGTAGCCCTGGAGCCCCAGGTGAGGTTAAGAGGTGACTAATCACAGCTAGAGCTACTTCTCTTTTGCTTCTGCAGCAGAAAGACTGGACTTCTTTGTCCCCAGGCTGAGCCTGCTGCAGGGGAGGCTGCAGTCACCAGTAACCCACCCAGAGCATGGGCTCCCTACAGCCGGGATTCCACAGAGTGGGGCCGCCAGTCATCTCTGCCTGCAGAAGGTCCTGAGCAGGTCTCTGTAGTAGCTCGATTGTGTTAATGGCTCTGTGAATAGCCTCCCTGCATCCAGTCCCTTCGGTAGTGACCTCCCAACTCCCCAAGTTTCAACTCAGACGTGTGACAAGCTTTGGCCAATGGGACAGAAGCACCTTGACTCAAGCAGAGCTTGAAAATGGATTGTGCCTTTTCACCGTGCAGTAGTACTTCCACCTTGAGACATGCCTCAGCTGGCTTGCTGGGAGGCTGGGAGCTACTGAAGGGGAGCCAGGTTGTCACAGTCCAGGTCATTTTGGACCAGTTGGCCAAGGCAGATCACAAATGCATGAGCAAGCTTGGCTGAGATCAGCCGAACCTGGCCCAGTTGCTCTGTAGACTCATGAGAAAGAATAAGTGGTTGTCATTTTAAGAACTAAGATTTGGGATCCTTGGTATGTAGCAATAGCTAACTGATACATATCCCTTATCTATACATTAAAGCCATTCCAGACACCAGCCTGAAAGAAGCCAGGCTGGACCCTAGAAGATGAGAAGCCTTGGGAAGCTCAAACTGTACCTCTGATGCTCAAGCTCACAAGTGGGCCTGGAATGTTCTATGAGGAGCCAAAAAATCAAGTTTGGGCACTGACAATTGCTAGGATCCTTTTAAATTCTACTTACTCCAACATTTTAGATTTTACCAGTTTTCATCAAATTGCATAAATAATGCATGCTCTTTAGAAAGATAACAGACTAAATAAGAGTATATGAAGATAAAAATTCTGCTTTACTGTATCACCCTCTTAGGCCCCTTCCCCTGGGTGTCTTCACTTTGATTTCATTCCTTCAAGGAAACTATTGTTAACAACCTAATGTATTTCCTTCCAGATATTTTTTAATGCATACACACACAAATGTAAATAGAGTTCTTTGTTGTGCAAAAATGGAATAACAATAAAATATTGTTCTGAAACCTACTTCTTTTTGTTAATGGGCCCCTGACAAATTTATCTCAGTCTTTTTGATAGCTGCATAGTATTTCAGGGCATGGGTGTCTTATAATTTACCACATCTCTATTCACATTTCGATTGGTTCTGATTTTCTATTACTTAAATTGAACTTCTCTCTATCTCTGTGCATTTACGGTGATATTCCTATGGGATACATACCTAAAAATGGAACTGCTAGGTCAAAGGTCATCTCACTTTTCATTTTTAATGCATGTTGCCAAACTGTCTTTGAAAAAGAGAGGAAGGATGGCAGGAGAAGGTCTGTCTTTCCACACATCACCAACTCTGGCTAGTGTCAATCTTGTAAGCTTTTTGCCAATCTGATGGGGAAAAAAAAATAACTTAGTCTTAATTTCTTTTTATTATAAGTGTGATTGAAATAGTTTGAGATATTAACTAGCAATTTATATGTCAGTTTTGGTGAGGTCCTGTTTGTATATTTTGACTACTTTTATCTAGTGGCTTGTGATCATTTTCTTATTGAATACATCAGGTCTTTATATTTTATAGCTATAAACTCTTTATCATATATGTTCCAAATTTCCCCAAATTTATCATGTCCCTGCCTCTTAGACAGATGAACAACTCCATTGAAAAATCCTAGAACTATGGGTCTTAATTCATTCTCCAGGCATTTGTCTCTTTGTTAAATATTGTGTAGGAATACCCAAGGAAGCAGGCCGTGAGAACATGCTCTTCCAACTTACTCAGACTTCTGCATCACCAGAGGATTTAAAAACCTCTCTTGGGTCAGCTTTGGGGATGTGAGGGGTTTACAAAAAATGCTTTTGATATCCCATCCCGTCACCTCCCAGCCTACCTTGCCACTCAACCTGCAGCAGTGCTGGGCAGCTCTTATCTATGCTGTTGGCCTCCAACGTCAAGCTCCATAGCTGTCTGCTTTTCTGCCTGAGACCTTTCCCCTGTGCCTCAGGATCTCGTATAACCCATGTGGCTCATGCATGGCAGCAGCCCAGAAGTGCCAGGGGTAACCCTCACCCAGTGCAGGACAGGAGTCAGAGGATGAATATTTCAGCTTCCCCATCCCTTGGGGCAATCCCAAAACATGTCCATGGCTCCTCTGCAGGGCCCCGGAGAGGTTGCTGTATTAGTCAGGGTCCTTCCAGAGAAACGGAACCAAGTGAAAGAATGTATATATGCAGAAAGAGAGAGAGATTTCTTATAAGGAACTGGCTCACATGATAATGGGGCTGACAAGTTCCAAGATCTGCAGTTGGCAAGCTGAAGACCCAGGAGAGCCGGTTTGTAGTTCCAGTGAGAAGCCACCAGGCTTGAGACCCAGAAAGAGCCCATATTCAGCCTAAAGAAGGAACACCTGATGCCCCAACTCAGCAGTCAGGCAGGAGTTCCCTCTTACTCAGCCCTTTTGTTCAATTCAGGTCCATGACAATCAGGTGAGGCCCCCCTCCATTAGGGAGGGCCATTTGCTTTCCTCAGTCCACTGATTCAAATGTTAATCTCATCCAAAGACACCCTCACAAACACACCCACAAAAACATTTGACCAAATGTCTGGTCAGTCAAGCTGACACAAAATTAACCATCACACCCGCACAGTGGTGGTGCCCCTTTATCGATCTCTCCCCTCCCTGTCTTATCTTCCATACCCACTGGCTTATGCTTCTTGGTACCAGTCTCTGAATATGCTACCTGCATCCAGGTCTTTTGTCTCAGGGTCTCCTTTCGAGGAAACCCATCCTAAGGTAAGAGAGGACAGTAAAGCCATGTGTGGGTTTCACGTAACTTTGCTGTGTTTTGTGCACTCTGACAAAAGAATGGTTTTCTTGGGGCCCAGAGTTACCTTTTCCTCCTTTAGGTAAGACAATCTTTAGCTGGAGACTCAAGCCCATGGATAAGAGACAAAACAAAATTCAAGCAAGCTTTGAGCTCACTTTCTGTCCTGCAGCCCAGTGGGAAAGAGAGGAGGGCGTCCCTCGCCACTTGGCCAAGGGCTCCAGTTTCTCAGACTCCCCGGCTTCAGGCCTGCTGACTTCGGAGCTATGGGAGGGGATGTGGCAATAAGGGCTTGGGGGAGTCAGGTGTAGAGGAAGAAAAAATTCCTTCTCCCCTCTTAGGTTCTGTGGCTGGGTCTGAGAATTAAGCTACCATAAGACAGGAGAAAAGCACAGAAGATTTATTCAGTATTTTTACCCCCACCCCACCCCACACACAGGACTCTTCATAAGGAAAATAAGATCTAAAGAAGCAATTAGGCCCCAAAGCTTATATACCTCTTTAAATAAAGAATGATAGATCGTAGGGATGTGTCAAGACAAAGGGGCTGGGGCTAGGTACAGTAAATTGTGGGCCTGTGGTTAGCAAATGTTTGGGAAATTAAAGATGTTCAGGGTTATTTCAGTAGTTTGTCTGTACACGCTCATTTTGGCACTGACTCTGGTCTCTGGTGATAAGAATCCTCTTCCTTTCCTGGTGCGGGACACCTTTCTGGTGGGAAATGTTATGACCTGCTTTTGGGCCGACAGAGGAAGGCCACAGGGCCCTTCCTGCACCTGCTGTTTCTCAAGCACCTTCAGCTCAAAATAATCAATATGACAAAGCGGTGTATTTCGGGGTGGCATGTCCTGAATCTCTTTAAAGGCATTGTGCTGACAGAAGAGACCCCAGACGGCTGGATCCTCTCTTGGCTGGCCAGAGAAGGGTCATTACTTCAGTCAAGAGGCCCCAACAGGTGCCCCAGGGAGACAGCCCCCTCCTGAAGGGACCGACTGGGCTAGCCTGATCCTAAGGGTGTGGCCAGAGTAGCAGGGGCCTGTATTGCCACCACATCCTGGGCCTGGGGTTCCTCAGGCAAAAATCACCCACTAGTCCATCCTAACCAGATGCTAAAAGCCTCTTACACATTTCAGTGCAAGGACAGCATTAGTCCATGAACTCCAACTGCTGCGTTATTATCAAGTAGCATCAGGCTGGGTCATGGATGCCAAGCCTGCAGCCCTGAACTACTTTAACTGGCTGGCCTGGAGCACAAGAGATCTTGTTCCCAAGTGGCTGTTGTTTAAGAAGTCCTAACCTCAGCAGTGGTTTCTTGCAGGAACTTGGTTCCAAGACAGGAGCTGGGGGTTACAAATTTGTAGGGTGCCCAACCCCAGCCAGCATCTCCTGTGACTCAGTAGGAGTGCTGGGTTTTGTGGTCTAAGCTATTTCTTCCCCAGCATCCAGGCCGCTAGGCTGTTACCGGCTGCTCGTTCCCCATCCTCCCCTCAAGACGCCTTTTCCGGTCCCTCCACCCCAATTCCCAGCAGTTTAGGGAACGGAAACTTCCTGTTGGTTTTTGATGCAGAGCAAGTCAATGCTTTGTGTCCCCATCTTCTCCCATGTAGACTACCCACAGCTAACTGCACACTACAGTGTTCTCCCAAACAAGCAACAAGCAAAATCTTCCAGGCCTGCAAGTAAAAGGCTCATAATGCAGCCAGCTTTTAAAATAACCATTTCTGGTCAACTTGGTAGCTGAGCTGGCAGGTGAGGCAGCCCCGGCACCAGTCAGGGGAGACCTGGAGGGGCAGCCTGAGTAAACGGAGGCATGGAGAGCGGGGTGGGGTGGGGGGGGGTTCTTGTCCCACAGAACACGGCCTCGACGAGGTGGGCAGGAGGTGGTGGGGTGGATTCCCGGAGTCCAGCTCCTGTTGCCCTTTGCTTGGGGAAATCCTGCCGACTTGGGAGGATCTCACAGCCTTGCTGGGAGACAGGCTTCTCTGAAGCCAAAGGCAGATCTTGGGGATCACGGGCTCACCTTCCAGGTCAAAGAGAGCAGCCCCTTTGGGATAAAGAATAGGAGCAGGCTTGGGTAACCTGGAAGGAACGAGTCACCTCCTTCGTCCTGTCCTCCCGGTGGGCCTGGAGCTGCCTGGTTGGTGTACTGAACGTCAAGCAAGGGACGCAGAGCCCTGAACTGCCCCGGGGAGAAGCCCACAGCCCTTCCCAGCCGCCTGCAGGACCCAGGCCCCCTCCGCCCAAAGCATCTGTGCCTAATTGCAGCCAGCAGGGCGCGCCCAGCGGGGAGGGGCAAGGCGGGAGGGCAGAGCACGCAGGGCCCAGGAATCTGCCCGCCTCTCTAATGAGGAAGTAATTCAGTTAGCCCGGGAGTCCCTGTCAGCGGTTCTTATTAAATGCTGCAGCCGCCGCGCTATTACGGACCTGGCGAGCCGCTCCGAAGCGGCAGGGGTGGCGGGGGAAGTGGGCAGGAGCGAGGCAAGTTGTTAAGCAGATTAGGAGCGGGGGAAGGGGGGCATGCGAAGAAGGAGAGAAAGCAAAATGGGGCTGCAGAGAAGGAAATCAAGCACAAAACAGTCCAGATGGGGCGGAGGCAGGGGGCCGCGGTCCGCCCGCGCCTCTATTGTGTCCCGCGCAGACTAATCAGGAGCTCCTGGGAAAGGCCGTGCGCCTTCGCCCCATCCCCGCGCCTCAGCCCCGAGTGGAGAAGCAGGATAGCCACGCAGACATAAATAATAACAGGCAGTCGAGGTTTGCAAGCTCCCAGACTAGAGGTCCAAGTGCTGTGCCCGGCTGCGTGCCCACTAAGGCACAGCTGGGGCCTGCCAGGAGCCCAGGGGCGGCTGCTCTGCGCTGGTGTGCAGGGGTGTTTTGCTGTAAAAAACCAAAACGAAACAAAATAAAAACAGCATTTACTGTGCAGTTTTAAGTACTTTTGTTGATATTGACTCTCAGTCATCTTTTAAGGTGTTATTCCTATTTTATTGATGAAAAAATTGAGTCTTAAAGGTTATTCAGGGATTAGTAACTATGGTTTACGGGCCAAATCTGGCCCATTTCCTGTTTGAGTAAATAAAGTTTTATTAGCATACATCTTTGGCCATTCATTTACATAATGCCTTCAGCTGCTTCCTACAACTTCAGTGACTGGGGTTGAGTAGCAGCGGCAGAGACCGTGTGGCCCACAAAGGCTAAAATATTTACTCTCCAGCCCTTTATAGAAAATGTTTGCCGACCCTTGGGTTAAACGGCCTGTTCAAAGTTACAGAACCGGAAAGAGAGAGAGCTGGCATTTCAGTTCAGCCTTGTTCGTGAAGCTCTATAGCAAAGGAGAGTCTTAAAGGGCCCCAGTGGGAGGGGCTGGAGTGGCACAGGAGCCAGAGCTGTGTGGGGAGAGGGCGAGGCAGACAGACTAGTCTGTTTCATTTTAACACTGGACAGTGAGGGGGCAGGCGCAGGGGACCGAGGCAACTGGGGGTTACTGGGGAAGCGCAGTTCTTCATACCCCATTCAGCAGCAGCCCTGTCGGCCAGGACTCAGCCTCTCTGGGCTAGAGAATGACGGCCGCTGGAGAGCTCCGCTTCTGCCACGCCCACCCCGGGAGCCTGAGTGGGCCAGCCTGGCTAAGATGGCCCTGATCCCTGTCTGCAGGCTTCCCTTTGCCCTCGTCTATCCCTCGTTTACACAGTGGGCATCCTCTGGCCTGGAGATTGCCCTGGGCTTTCCTTCCCAGGTCAGCCTGGCTGCTCAGCGGAATTAATTAATGTTCAGCAGAAGCTGGAAGAGGCTGCGTCTTGACCAAGGACGACAGACTGCAGAATGCCCCTCTCAAGCCTTGAATGATGCGCAGGGATCTCAAGGCCTGTGCTTCTGCTCCTGCTGACGGTAATCTCATCAGAGGAGCTGGGAACCTGAGAGATGCAATGAGTCCATCTGGAAACCTGTAGGCTGAGGCACCTCCCAGGTGGACAACACCTGCCCATGAAATACAGTTTGGCAGAAGGTGTGGGGGCATAGGGAATCAGCTCAGAAAACATCTCTGACGCTCTGGGATAGCCTGGTCAGTCCATTCTACACACACTGTGTACTGGGAATTACTGCAAACCGTTCGGCACATGTTGCTCAGCACATGAGATGGAGATGCAGAGACTGTTCTGGGCTCCAGGGAACCACTGGGGAGCAAGCAAGCCCTCTGGAACTTCCTTTCCAGAGAAGGCAACCAAAAATCCTGCCCAGTCCAATTAATTAATGTATGATCTAAGTTTAGGATGCAGAAGTATTAAGAAGAACCACGCAGAGAAGGGGCTAGAGCTGAGACCTGAGTGAAGGGAAGGCGGCGAGTCATGCAAAAACATAAGGAAATGCATTCCAGACAAGGGGAACAGCATTCCAGACACAGGGAACAGCCAGTGTGGAGGCCCAATGTGAGGAAGAGCTCGGCATAGCCAAGGAACAGCAGAAGCCTTTGTGCCAGAGCAGAGCTGGCCACGTGGAGGGGGCTGGCCTGGGGACAGACCACCTGGGGCACAGAGGCCATGGGGAGGACTTGGGCTGCCGCTGAGTGAGGAGAAAGCCTGGCTGGGAGGGAAATGAAACTTGACAGTGGAGGCTGTTCCAGAGGAGTTTTTGTACAAAGAGGAGCAGATAGATGTGGTACCAGCCAGAGGGGCCAGGAAGCTGGGGAAGCTAGCGGTGCTTTTCTTCTTAGAGAGCTCAGAGTGTGCATTTGTGTGCTGGTGGAAATGACCCAGGGGAGTGGGGGATGATGGCAGCTGCGAGCCTCACACCTACAGGAGCAGGGGCTTGTTCCATAGCGATCTACACATCTTCTCTGCATCCTTACAATGCCCCCCTAGGGAGGTAACCACACGTCCAGGATTTTCTGGAATGGTTCTTGATTAGGCCTATTACCTGATGCAATTAAAAGTAACCCCCATAACTGTCCAAGTGTGGACAATACATCACATGGTCATTCTGTCTATGAGGTAGGTATTTTTATCCCCATCTTACAGCTGAAGACACAGAGGCTGAGGGAGATGGAGTAACAGGCTGAAGGTTGAACAGCCAGTGCATAAAACTCAGTCTATGACTTCAGGCCCTTGAACCCTGAACACCTGTGGGTAAAAGTTAGGTTCTGAGCACAGTGACCAACACTGGGAGCTGAGTATGGACTTGTCTGGCACGTCCAGATTCCGATGAGATATTAGGCTAATAGCCGGGCATGGGGTGGGGGCACTAGAATCTCCACCTCACACCATACATGGCATAAGGCCAGTTGGCCTTTCTGGGCAAGCCACAGAACATGTAATTTGGCTACAGAAAGGCTGCTATGTGTTTGGAGCTCTTCTAGGGTTACCAGATCTCCAGCTTGAGCCTGTCTTGTTTGATACCTGCCACTCTTACATCTGACTGTATTACTGCGACCATGAGATTTGATCATGTTCCAAAATTCAAAGTGAACCAGGAAAGTGTCAAGGTCGTGGCAAACACAGACCCATAAGTGCTACTGTGATCCCCTCCCGCAGGGCAGACAGAACGAATTCATCACGGCCTTCTTTGCAGCTTAGCTAGGCATGTGCTTCAGAATCCTTCTCAACACCATGCTCCTCCTTTATCAGTCAGATTTGGTCTCCAAAACAGACCTCTTGGCGGTATCTTAGGCCTAGTTCTCCCTCCGGGTAGAGAGATGGAGTAAATGGTCTCTAAAGGTACCATCCTAGGATTTTTTTGTGGTTCTTATCCACATGTGTCCATGGCTCCCATTCCAGAGCTGGGGCCCCTGGGCTCATCAACGAGAACAGGGAACAGAGCAGAGTGGGCAGGCTCGGCTTGAACATGCTTTTTCCTCCCCTTAGGAAGATGCATATTTTCCTATGAGAATCAGACATCGTGGTAACTTTCATTCTGCCTCTAGCCCAGCTACTTTCTTCCTCCTGGAATCTTCTAAGTAAGCTGTTACCACTTGCCTCTCTTTCTCTCCCTGGTAGCGATTTCTAGACCTGTAGGTCCACAGATCAAGGTCTAGGCATGTAGTCAGATGGCTCCCAGCAAACTGGTGATGTCATCAGCTAACGACCTCAGTTTTATTTACTTGTCAAAATCAATGGAAAAGAAATGAAAGAAAAAAATTCAGGTAATTCTTTTAAAATGGAAACTATGTTTATTGAATATTTTAATAGTTACCAGTGCTGTTGACTACCTAATATATGTCAGCTGTGCAATGTGTCAGGCTGCCCCAGGCTCTTTAAATACTCTCCGTCCAGGATTCCATGCCATGGTCACAAAGATTCTTGCCCAGTAGTGATTGCAGTCTTCATTGTACAGATGAGATCCCTCCCAGGTCCCACATAATAAGAGGCGAGCCTTATGCTCTCTTTCTACTTCTCCATTTCTTCAGAATTTCCTGAGATGTACAGGCATCCAGCAGATCCCACAGGGAATGAATGATCACTTAGCTCCCCGATCAGCCATTGGCAAGGGAGGTAGGGGAGCGAAAGCAATGCTTCAATTCAGAGGTGAGAACTGAAGACTTCCTCTCCAGGAGCACCAGGTCAAGGCTGAGGAATAGGAGCTGCAGATGCTGAAGAAGACACGCGGATCGAAGGGCGGGTTGGGCACTGTCCGTGGAAGGAGGGGATCTCATGTTTGCAAGGTGACTTAGGAACTCAGATAGGGTCTGGACTAATGATCTGGAAGCCAGCCCACAGGCCCACTGACTGGGGCTTTAAACACAGTAACTCAAGGTCTAGCACTTCATCCATCTTGTTCCTAGATCTTCCCCCAAACCCTGATTAGTAGGAGGGCAAGGCCTGTTTTATCAATTTATTTTGGATGACAGAGGCCAGGAGAGGTGACTTAGCCAAGGTCATACAGCTGGTAAGTGACAGAGTTGGCCTGCCTCCAAGTCCAGCCCCCGCTGACTACCCACACTCAGAGGGCGGGTCATCTCTGTGGATTGTCCCTGGGAGGCTTTTTCCTTTCAACTCCCAACAGAGTTCCAGCTTGGTTCCAACTTCACAGGGCTCCACCTCACCCTGGAAACAGCAGAGTAACTGATGGGTCATTATTTTTTATTATGAAAGGATTTATATCTGCAAAAAGAATGGGCAATGTATGCATGTCATAAAAGTCAATAAAATGAACTCCCATGAGCCCAGCATACAGAATAGAATATGGCAATAGCTTGGAGACCCCTGGTGTCGGCCCCCTTTGGAGTTCTTCCCTAGGGGATAAACCCTGTGCTGACATCTGGGAACACCATCCTATCCCTCTTCTGTGTAGTTGTATGACACACGTTTGCAATCCTAACAATCAATTGTTTTGCTTTCCATGGTTTTGAACTCGGCATACATGGAATCCAAGTTAACACTTACACAGGCTTACTGTATGTTCATTCAAGCCACACATGACTTCATGAGGTGGGCATTATAATGATGCCTATTTTTCAGATGAGGACACTGAGTCACAGGAAGCATAATGGACATGCTCAGGGTCCCATGGAGAGTAAGTGGCAGAGCCAGGATTTGAACCAACACAGGCAGGCTCCATGTCTGCACTGTTACCACCACAAGGTAGGATGTCATGTGGAGATGTCCCTATATCTGCTGATGATTATAGCACCCTTCATTCATTTTCATATTGCACAGCAGCCAGCCTGAGAGGCTAGTGGGTTGGGACATGGAGTAAAGTACACACAAATGGCTTTCTGAGGCGGGTGCTATTAGATGCCTGCCCAACTGCTGTTGGCCCTCTGTCTCCCACCCCCACCAGTCATCCTATCTTGCCCATGCACCCAAAGCCCTGGACATGGATTATGATGGATGGAAGCCTATCTGATTCCCTTTACTGGTGCTTGATTAAGACATGGACACGGGACCAAGGGGACGCCAGCTAGGAGGCTTCGGGGAAGGTGTTCCTCATAAGGTTTACATGGAGAAGCCTGGCATACACTACCTTGCCCTGTGACCCACATCATCAGTCCTCAGTCATCAGCTCTGAAATGACATCAGGTACCCCTGACATGACATGATGAGGCGACCACCTCACCTCCGAGGTCTTCTTCCCTTCACCCTGTAACTCTGATCTAACTATGAGAAAAACATCAGACAGAATTACATCACTACTACAACATTACATCCTGTAAAACACCTGACCAGTTCTTCTTAAAACTCTCAAGATGCTCAAAAACAAGGAAAGACTGAGAAGCTGTCACAGACCCCAGGGGACTGAAGACACAATGATGACTAAATGCAAAGTGGTGTCCCAGATGGAGACCTTGGGTCGGAAAAATTAGGGCGAGTCGAAGAAATTCTGCAGTTTGGTTAATAATTGGGGAAACTGGGTGGGGAGTGGAAATGGGCTCTTTGTGCTAACTTGCCACTTTTCCGTAAATCAGAATCTGTGCTAACCTGAAATATGTATTTAGTAATAAGGCAATGGGGGAAAAAAGAAGCCCAGAAGGGAGGCTCCTCCCCTTTGAAAGACCTTATCCTGTGTGCGATAGAACTGTGGGTCATCTTGGCACCATGAGGGGTGGCATCAGTCACCTGCTAAGGGCGGCCGGGCAGTGAGAGAAGAGAGCACCTGAGCATCTGACAGTATCGTCACACCTCCGCGTCATACAATTCTGCGACCGGCCTGCCCCCAGCCTTTTCTTTACGCAAAATAATAAGCCCTTGTTGCCAAAGTACCTTAGAGGTAGAGTTGTTATTTATTTACTTTTCTTACTACTTGCAGCCAAAAGCATCCTACCTGGTCCATTTCAAGGCTCAGATTTGGCCCTTTAGTCCAGGTGGGCCTGTACCAACCTGTCACCTGTTACCTGCCTATGCTGCCCTCTGTTGGTCACACGTTGCATTGCGTAGGGCCAAGCAGCCTGGTGCCAGTCAGTCAAGTGTGTGTGGCTCCAGCCTAATTAATCCTGGGTCTAGCACAGGAGCCAGGGCGATCCCGGCGGGGCCTGGGAGATGCTTGTGCTGGAGCAAAACAAAAGGGAGTCACTCGGCTATGACAGCTGATATTAAAATGACTACAACTCTCACATCATATCCAGAGTCAGGGCATTATATTTCTAATAAATAATGGGTTACTGCAGGTTAAGTGTCTGCTGCTGCATTTCAATTGTTGATATTTAATTAGCTCTAAAATTAAAGTGCTCTTTTATTGCCATACTGCTAGAACTACTTTATCCCTAATTGATTGAGATTAAAGTGTCTCCCAAAGATCCTGGCATCCCTTTGTCAGCCCAAGTGTGAGAGGATTTTAATGAAAACATTTGACATTTCAAAGTGTGACATAAATATTTTTAAACTAAGCAAAAGATGGTGTTTTTGTTATATTTAGCAATCAGGGTGCTGATGGGTGAGGAAACTTTTTAATAGGGATGGGGTTTTATGAGCAGGATAGCTAAGGGATGATTCACGCTGGCTGTGACGGGTGCTGGAAGGGGTCAGCCATCTTTCACTGCGGAGATGGTTGCTGTGGTTTTCCAGGTTTGGGGATTATGGAAGGAAGGGAGCAAGGAGTGGAGCTTTCTTAAGGCCCCTCTGCTCACCTGGAGGGTTGGGGTGGGGAAGACTGCAGTACAAAGAGGACTGGCTCTGGGGCCTCCTGTGGGTTTGAATCTGGCTGTCACGTATTAGTTGAATGCGCTGTGGAGTTACTCGCTTCTCTGAATTTCAGCTTCCTACTTCTCAGATAAGGATAATGGCACCTATTTCTCAGGGCCATCCTGAGAATAAACGGAGCCTAGGAACTGAGCCTAGGTCAGAGCAGCTGCCACTAAATGACAGCTATTTTTAGCACCTGATATAATGTTCTGAATTTATATTTGAAGTTGACTTAACTGACCAGCTGTAAGTAGGAAGAGTGAGACTTTCACTGGCCTTTGAGATTTAACTCAGACCTCTCAGTCTCGGTGACATCTTGGAAATGTATAAGGGACCCCCAACCTGGCTCAGCAGATGGTCTGGCCAACCTCTGCCTAAGCCCCCCCGGGCTGCTCTCTAAGTTGCTTTGAGCCAGATGCTCTGGCTCTCCTCTCTGACTTAGACCCCCCCATACCTCCAACACTAATGCGTGTGCCCCTCTCTTCCAGTTCATGGCCTTGTGTTGCTGCACAACAAATTACCACAAACTTTAGTGGCTCAGACAGCACACATTTATTATCTCACAGTCTCTGCAGGTCAGCGATTTGGATATGGGTCAGCTGGGTCTTCTGTTTCAAGGCCTTAGACAAACAGAAATCAAAGTGTTGGCCAGGGCTGGCATCTTATCTGAAGGGTCAAATGGGGAAAGATCCACACCAGGTCCACAGATTGGGACTGAAACTTTAACCCCAACCTCATGGTAAAAACAAGGAGCTAACTGAGGCATCACTAAGTCCACAACAGCAGTTTGCACTTGACCTCACCTGAGCCTCTGACCTCACCCCTGTCACTGGATTTCAGCCTTTCCTTCAGACTGCTTAGTCCTGCAAGCATCTGAATGACCAAAACCTTGTGACAATGATTATTTAAAACCAGGTGAGTGATGGAGGCTGATTTCATACATTTGGAAGGGATCTTAAGGACTTAATTGCACTCCCAACTATGGCTGCAGCCACCTCGACATACGGCCACCTCCCCTGGTAGTCCATTCTGCCCAAAGAAATCTATGGACGTTTGAAAGTTTCTTCCTTAATAGACTCAAATCTGCCTCCTTGTTGCTTTCATTAGTGAATCTCTTTGGGCCACTTTACCCTGGTGATAGTCCTGAGTGCCGTTCAGCCACTATTCTGCCGCTGCCCTACTTTGCACACATGGTAGCGTTGTGCTAACCAGCCCCTTGTGGCTGGATGGAACCACGTGACCACTTCTGACCAATGAGTAGAGTCACCTCTGGGCAGAGTATTTAATTGCTAATGTGAGACCCACTGTGGCTCTCTTGTCCCTCTGCCACGTCGATCCGTAAAGTTCCTGGTGTTGGCTGCTCCATCAGCCTGGATCCCAGTGCAGGGACAACGGCAGTGCAGGGGCAGAGTGCCTAAGGAAATACAGCAGAATGAGAACTAGACTTTGAATGTGCCACTGAGATTCTGGAGTTGTTTGTTATAGGAGCCTCACCTATCCTCTCCTAACTAATACACCCCTTTTCTCAGTACCACCCTTTAGTTTAGGGTCCTGGTCATTAAAGAAAGGACAAGTGGATAAACAGCGAGGAAGGTGGGATGTTTCCTAGCAAGACTACAGATGTTTGCTCCGTTGGTAGTTACTCGGCTGCCGATGCGCAGCACGGAGGCTGTGGGGAGCCAGAGGTAACAAGCCGCAAACCTGTTTAATCCCATATCCCACTGAACGTGGCATGAAACCTGCCGAGATCCTCACCACAAAGAACATAACCTCCTGGAGACTTCACACACAATGCAGATCTGATTCGAGCCCCACACGTGGGTACAGCCTCCTCTGCCTCTGTACCTTGACTCCCCCTCAGCATGCCCGTAGGTTTAGGGAGAGAAATTTGGTACCTGTGCACGTCATGCTGTTCTCTTCTCACACTAGGTTCAACACATTCATCCAGTGGAAAGCAATTCCTGCCTCCGGTGTGAGGGGGCTGGTGCTAAGTTTGTGCATCGCGCTTTCTATTTAGTCTTCCTCTCCATAACTTTGTCATTTGATTGAGATGGGATATTGGAGTAGGTAGGATACAAAATGTATTATTTTCTGGGTATCTGACTCTCTGCTAAAATAAATCACTTGGCTTGTGAAGTTCAAACATGTTTACGAAAAATGGCAGATGCCTATTAAATTTGACAATTAGCTTTGGGAATAGAAAGCTCTTCCGAAGCACAGCTCTCACAGCAATTGCTCCATCCTATCTTCCCGAGGATGCCTACTGATGTCCATTAGCCACAACACACTCATCCATGCACATACACTCATGCACACGCACACTCACATGCACACGAGGTCTTACGTGGTGACAGGCACACACAGCCTCATTCATTTCCTACCCTCTCTGCACCATCACCTTGAGGGAATGGAAGAACAAAGGCTCATAGGCTCCTATCCCAGGGGACGCCCAGGGGGAAACATCAGAGATACCAATCCTCAGAAGTGTTTGCTTGCCCACAAGCAATTTAAAAAAGTAAATGGGGGTCAAACTCTATCAGGAGAAGCCAGTGACAGGATCTCCATGGCCCAGGACATAAATTGTGCTTGGACTCTCACTTCTAGAATGCTTTCTTCCATCTTATCCTGTCATACAGGATATTTATTTTCTCTCTGATTCAAGCCCCAGCATCCATACCTGGCAAGCAGACAGTCTCACCATTTGCATTCACACTGCAGTAGCTTGGCTCCAGGTGGAACAAACTTCCCAACTTCCCAAAGCACGCTGGGAAAATCCCTAAGGTACAGAAGCTAAAGTGGAGGTCCTCAGGCCCTTGCAGAAGAGGGATGGAAACTTATTTGGTCTCTGCCCCCCTCTCCAGCTCCCCTCTCTGCACAATTCATCACTACCCACAAAGCATCTGTGCTCTAAGCACCACACACCTTTGAGATTTGCCAAGCTACCCCGAGGAGAGTGGTGATCACAATAGAAGGAACCATCCTAACTCCAGAGCAAACTCTCATGCGCAAGGCTGGCCTAAACCAGCACAGAGATTACTCCCAAAATATTTTCTTTCCTGGACATGGGTGGCTGTGCTGCTGAGAGCAAGAGTGGAGGCCTCCAGGCTGGCAGGACCCTCAGCCATGAGCACTGCTGGCAGCTGGAGCCATGGCTTTCCACTGCGTTGGCATATTCCTGCTGAGGACTGTTTTATGTTCCGACTGTCCATAATGGGATTTAATTGTAATGATTTGGTATTGAATTCCCCTTAACAATCAGGGGGAATGGATCCCGACTGCTTGTAAATGTGTTTGCAAATAGTGGAATGATCAACTCTGTGTGTGCAACTCTATCCTTAGTGCCAAAGTGGGGCTAGTCAGGATGCTGGCAGAGGGGAGGAGGTGGGCTTTGAGGACACGGGACCAGACCTTGGCATTCTAGGCTGTGTGGGTAGGTGTGGAAGGCTGCTCTCTGTCCCAGGGCCTTCTCTCCACGGGCTTGCAGTAGGACTGGGTCATGCGGGCAGCCTGTGATCAGTCATGCATGCTCACGGAGATGGGAACTTAAGCCTTGATGGTTTAGAATAATAAATATCATCAATAGACAGGTGCTATAACAGATAGTAATAAATATTATGAATATTACCATTGCTCTAGGCATTGTCCATGTGCGATCTAATCCTCACAATAATCCTACAAGATTGGTAACACTATTTGGCCCCAGATGAGAGAACTGATACAAAGTAACTTGCCTAAGGTTGTATAGGCTCAAGGTAGAAAGCTGGGAATTTGAATCTAGGCCACCTGGCTTCAGAGCTGACTGCCTGCATGGTTGACCTTGGTCTCTAGCCCCTCAGAAGTCAAGCTGATACCATGAGGCTTAAGGCCCCTCCACTCCCACCATAGATCACATTGAAGTATCTGGCTGGCCCAAGGCCTCCAAGTAAGCAAAGATACTCTTACCAGGTAAGGCATTCTAAAGATTTAGAGGTGACCTTCCAGGAGCTGAAGGCAAAGGTCAAACTTCTCTTTGGGTGAGGTTTGTTCCTTACTGCACAAATGCATACTGGGTTCACGGCTTCAAGGAGTATGCATCCTAGTGGGGTAGACAGGTCAGCACACACACACATACCATCACCACCAACTATAATTTACCAACGATATCACTACAGATGGTCATAGGTGCTGTGAAAGAGAGTCAGGGATATTTCTCAGGATGCCAAGACAAGAGCAGAGCAAGCCTTCCTTATTATGGTGGAGAAGGAGGACTTCTCTGAAGAGGTGACTTTTAAGTTAAGACTTGAAGAATAAGAATGAGCTAGTGTGCATGGTAAGAGCTAGAGTGAAAGCATTTCAGGCAGATAGAACAGCAAGATGAAAGCGTGGACGGCTGGTGAGTTCAAGGAACAAAAAGGAGAGACTGCCATGGCTGGAAGCAGTGAGCCAGAGGGAGCAGGCCCTGCAAGGGAGCTGGATGGGACCATTACGTATGAGCTTTGGAGGAACTGGAAATTTATTCCAAGAGCAACGGAAGTTAAACACGTGAATCCAGCCACTGATTGCATTCAATTTCCAAGTCCAAGGAAAAGGGTGATGAGCATAAAGCACACAGAGCATCTAAACCAAACCCATGCAAACACTCATCATGCTGGGGTGCACTCTGGGCAAAGAGGCTCTTAGAGAACCGACTCAGAGGACCCTGGGGAGAAAGAAAAATGATAGATGAGGGGTACAGAGATTCTCCCCAAGGTAAGAGGGAGAATCTGAGACCCTTTTCTCTTTGCAGAACTGGAAAGCACTGTGGTGTCCGGTGGCTGTAGTGGGGCCTGTGATGGCAGGTGGAAGAGCAGAATATGGGTGACATTCCAAGGACCGTCCCTTGTCCCAGGAATCCCAGAAAACCCTAATTTTTCCCTGGGCAAATTTTGAAGCCTGGGTTGGAAATCAGTGTGTGTGTGTGTGTGTGTGTGTGTGTGTGTGTGTGTGTGTGTGTGTGTGTAATTTCTTGAGCCAATGAAATGCCAATGAAATGCCTGAGATTATGTGGTATTTTGTGGTCTTGTAGACTCAACTTGTGTAGACAAGTCTGTGCAAGATGTAATGGCAAGATCTGCATGTGGGACTTCTCCAGGGGCACAGAGGAGCAGCGGAGAATCTTCTGGGCGCAGCTGCATACCCACGGCTCTCTACAAATGCACCCGAGAAGAAGGGACTGCAGTGGCCTGAGCTCTGGTGTTTCTCCCAGTGGCTCCCCATCCTTTCCATGCAGGTAGTGGGGACTTCTTAGGAGGGTGGTGGGGACCCTTGTGCCTCAGAAACTCCTCCTGGTCCAGGAAGTGTTTGTGTCTGGCAGCCAAGATGCCCTGCAAAGCCAGAACCCATGTCTTTCCCACCCCCCTGGTTCTTTCAGGGGCACAAGGATGGATCTGTGGCTGGTCACAATGAGGGAGAAAAATAGAGCAGGGTAAGGTGGCTAGAGTGTCAGTGGGAGGGGGAGAGCGCATTTCAGGCTTCTGCTCCCATGTCACAGAAAGGGTCTACACCCTACATAAAACGCCAGCCTCCTCTTCTCCATTCAGCCCTCCAGACCCATGTCCCTGCTGCCCATCCTCCTGGGGTCACAGGAGGCAGGCTGGGCATCAGCCAGGCCCCCTTGCCCTCTGCCTAGAAGTGGTTCAGTTCAACTAATGGAAGCCACCAGAAGAAGGAAGGAAAAGCAGGTCCCTCCTTAGCAGACCACAGCTGCTCTCTCCCCTGCTCCTTTAGGCCTAGGAGCGGTCTGCCTGGCTTCCCACTGGCTGATCCAGGGTGACCGGCCCTCCCTGATTGCTGCCTCTTGACCCGACCCACATCCTCATCCCTTTATGAAGCCTCCTCTGTTATGCCAGCTGAGGACCTGTCTGCTTCCTGCCTCATCCCTGACTGACGCCCTCTCCTCTCCACAATCCCCACCCCCCACCCTGCTCATTTTGCTTTGAAGTATGGATCACTGCCTTACACTGCATTATACATTTATCAGTCTATTTCTGTGGTTGTTCTCCCCTGCTAAAATGCAGGCTGTGTGCGGGCAGGAGCTCTCCTTTGTTCACTGTGGAATCCCTGGCACCCAGGGCAGAGCCTCCAAGCGCTGAACGTTTGTTGAAGGAATCACCCACAGGAGCCCATGCACCCCACTTCTGCAGAGAGCTGAGGTTTGTGGAGGGGTGAGGGTCTTAGGGACACAGGCCCTGGGGAACCTTGGAAGATCTGGGAGCCAGGAAGGGAGGAAGGCTGGTGAGGAGCGGGGTGAGGCATGTCTCGTCGGCTGAGCCACACTCACTAGGAAATAAAATGCTTTCACCTTTATTGGCACCGGTAAGAATAATAGTCCATTCTCCAGGCTTTTAAATCTTATTCCATCATCATTTTCCAAATGAAGCTGCTGAGCATAGCAGAACAGGCTTGATGAGGTTAAATCATCCTCAGTGGCTGGAGTTTCTGCCAGTACAAGACCCTAGGGAGGCCTGAAGTCTCTCTCTGCACCTTGCAGACACCTGAGGAAGGGGAAGATTCTTGAGGGCAAGGGCTGGACCAGTGCTCTTTGGACATCGCATCCCTGCCCTCAGCTTGACCCAGCACAAAAAATAATAATGGCAGAAGTGAAGCCCACAAGTAGTGGGCCCAGCCTGCTTGGGTTCAATTCTTGGCCATGCACTTACTAGCTGTGCAACCTTGGGCAAGTTACTTGACCTCTCTGGGCCTCTCTCACTCCTCATTTCTCAAGCAGGGAGACAATAATGGTAGATAATCCTGAGACTGTGGTGGAGATTACATAAATTAATACAGATAAAGTGCTTAGAGCAGTGTTAGGCACTTATAAGTGCCTGATTATTTGTTGGCTATTATTAATATTATTAATTGGGAGCTTACTCTGTGTCAAATATAACCTAGGTAGGTTCTCATCATTCCTGATGAGCAGATGAGGACCTTGAAGCTTGGTGCGGTGAATCACCCACACCCAAGTTCACATACACACCTTGTAGAGGGTAGAGCTGAGACTTAAGACAGGAGGTGGACTTCCTGGTAGCTGTCCCTGGCGACCTCCCCATGCCACCGTTCAGGATGAGTGGCAGGTGACCCGGCTGGGGCTCAGGAGAGCTGCCAGAATCTGGCTAAAGCCCCGAGGAGGGAGAGGAAAAGGGGCTGGGGACCCACAGGCCCGGCTTCCTCCTGAGACTGCGCATCCCGATGTCCCACGCCCATAGGGACACACACCCAGTTCCCTCACATGTAGGTCCTCTTCTGGCACGTCCTGTCCCTTCCAGAATGACACAGTGAGGTAAGTCAGGGAACGGAGAGCAGATACAAATAAGGCAGGCAAGGGGAGGGCTGCGGGAGGGAGCAGGACATGCACCTTCCTCCGCAGACAGCACCGTGCCTCTTGATCCCCCTCATTTTCAGAAGCCAATTGACCTGGGCTTTGAACAACTTATCTAGGACAGAGAAGTCTCGCAGAAGCCTTCCCACATCGTAGACAGCCAGGGGCACCCACGTCTGTGAGGGCATAGCCTCCAGACTTCCGTCCTCTCCAGTGCCAAAGTCCGTGGCCCAAGTCCAGTCTCAGCCGGGGCCCCACACCCAGAGGACAGCAGAGCCGCTGCTCTGGCTGCTGACAACCTGACACCCCTGGAGGCCCTCAGACCCACGGAAACCATCCAGGACACGTGAGGTTGGGAGATTCGTAAGTGGGCCAAGAGCACGAAGGCTTCTCCCAGTGAGCAGTGTGGGGACAGCCTCAGAAGGGCTGGTGCCCAGGAGGCGGGTTGAACAGCCAGTCTGCAGAGCACCCCGGCCTCCCCTCTGCAGGGAAGCCCTCTGCCCCTTTGAGAAGAGCCTGTTGCTGAAAATGTGGAGGCTATTTACCTACAGAGCAAGGGCCAGAGCACCTCTTGCTGGCAACTAAATGGGAGGGGGTGCCCTGCAGAGTGGACGTCCTCCTGTCTCTGGGCGGAAGGACCTGGGCACCGCAGGTGGGTGGCACGTCCCTGTGGGGCCATCCTGGTCCCTCCGGTGGTTGCCACTGCAGAAAAGGTGTGGCAGGTGGGCTCGAGGCCCTGGGAGGGGAGGCGTTCCCTGGGACCCAGGCATGGCCTGTGTGCTACTGTGCCCTCTGCACGGAGAGACAAGTGCCACGTCTCTTAATAAAGGGAGGGAGGTGAGAGTTATTACCTGTCACATGAACCCAAGATGAAATCTAGCCGCCTGAGGTGGGCATTCACCACTGATAAAAATCTGTCTCCCTGCCAGCTTAAAGTGCTGCTTAAAAAGCTAATGTATAATTTAAACTGTGCAATTTGAGCGTGGGCTTCCATAGGGCAGCAGCGGAGGCTCTCCACTGTGGGTGAAAAGGCCCTGGAGGGGCAGTCTGGGGGCTGGGGGAGGGCAGGCAGGTGCTAATTCTGTAAGACACGCGGACCAAGATGCGGAGGGGCTGAGCTGCGTTTCGGTGACCAGGAGCTGGAGTGCTCCCAGGCCAGAGCCTCCTGGGCAGCCCCGTCTTTGAGGAACACTTGGGTGAGCTGATGTCCCTGGCCTCTGAACAGTTTTTGCTATGGAACAGAATGCCCCTGGGGGGACACTGCAGTTACCAGGAGGTGGGCACTGTTGCAAGAATCTTGGGCAGAGACTGGCCCCTCGCTACTATAGTGTGTTGAATAGTGTCCCCTGAAATTCTTGTCCTCCCGGCATCTCAGAACATGACCTTCATTTAGAAATAGGCTCTCTCGGGTAAGATTCCTCAAGGGAGGAACAACCTAAGACAGGCACAGTCGCAGGGGGGCCATCAGGTGAGAAATTGGGGATCAACAGAGGTGAGGCTCAGAACCTCACCCCCCCCCCCGTTTTGAGAGAAATCTTCTGCATCTGTGGATGTTTTGCTGCCCTTGTCTAGCTCAGATTAATACTTAATCCATAGGCACACACCTGATCATCTATATTTGCCCTCTTACAGCACTAAATTATGTTTTCTACCTTTATCTTGCATCTACCTACCACGTCAGCATTTCATTAAAAAATAATAATAATAAATAAATAAATAAGGGAGAAATGTGGGATTCACATATAAATCAAGTATAAAAATCAAATGAATAATCATATCTGACTTGATTGTTTATAGTTCTTGATGCATGATCAAAACTGAAAGTTTCTGTGATGACTGCCCTTGCACTGTTCACCATGTAAGAACTTATTCACTATGTAAGAACTTGTTCACCATGTAAGAACTTGTTCGTTATGCTTCAGAAGATTGGAGACTGACGAGAATTAGGCTTGGGATTGATTAATGATTGTCCATTGAGTCCCCTATACAGAATTTTATTGTTGTTAACAACCATTTGATCAATAAATATGAGAGATGCCCTCTCAAAAAAAAAAAAAAAAAAGAAATAGGGTCTCTGCAGATGTAATTAGTTAAGATGAGGTCATGCCAGATTACAGCAGGCCTGAAATGGGGTGACTGGGGTCCTTAAAGAAGAGGAGAGGACACAGAGACCCTGGGAGGAAGGCCAGATGAGAATGGGCAGCAGTCGGGATGACACAGCTGCTTACGGAGGACACTGAGGATGGCCAGAGCCACCCACGCTGGAGGGAGGCCTGGGACAGATTCTCCTCTGAGCCTGCAGAAGGTCCGATGCTGCCACCACCTTGATCTCAGATTTCCGGCCTCCAGAGCTGGGAGAGAATCAGTTATTGCTGCTTTAAGCCACCCAGTCTGTGGCCATTTGTTGCAGCAGCCCTGGGAAAGAGGCACCCAGTGCACAAAGCCCTGGAGGACTGATGTGTTTAAGGTCAGGTTTGGTCCAAACTGCCCTTGGGGGTGTTCGGGGCACCTGGACATCCCTATGGCTTCTCACCATTTGCCATCTGCTTCCTCAGCCTCCAGTAGCTCTGTGGAGCAGGCAGGGCCAGTGCCACAATCCCATTTTGCAGATGGAGAAATAAAGGCCTATGGGGCTGGGACCCAGTTCTGGCCTTCTGTGTCACGCTAGGCGAAAAGGAGGAGGAATGAGGCAGGATGTGTGGTGATTCCCAGAGTCCCTCGGGCCCAGCTCCTCGACGGGCTCCTCACTCCATCTTGCCCACGTTGGCCAGCACCAGGACAGACAGATGGCATTCATGTCCTGGGGCTCTCCCCCTGTCCTCATTGGCACCCAGCTGATGCCCTGTTCTCTCCTGTGTGACAAGGGCTGAGCCCTCCTCCCCTTCGACCCCCCTCAGCTGCCCAGACTGAGAGCCTTCCTTGCCTTTGTCTCCCAGATGCCAGCTCATTGACTCCAGTTTCAACACAGGGACGAAGTGTGGCCGACAGCCCGGGGTAGGGCTTCCCTGCGGCAGCTAAGGGAGCCCTGGCTTGTTGCCGGCAGTGCAGGCAGCGTGGGCACCCCGTAAGCACATCGATAACCATAACAGGAGGTAAAGTTTATTGTCTGGGCCATTCTGGGTACCGGAGGAAAAAACAATGTATGAATTCCAACAATGAAAGATTTACCGCATCTGTCAACTCAGATAGAGGGGCTGGCTAGAATTATTGCAGCCGGAAAGAATTGTGTTTTAGGATCTGCCTCAGGTATTAATTTGTGGTGGGCTTATCCTGTCAGGAGCATACAATGCTCATGGTGTTGAGAAGTAATACTTTAAAGGGCCCAAACGCCAGTTGGATGGAGCTAGGAGCCCTGGAGGCCGCTGATCCCCTTAGCAAGGTTTTCCAATAAGTTCCAGATGAAAAGTACAAGGCTTCTGAGTAATGTCATCTTTGGAGACTCTCAGACTAGATCTGTCCCCGTCCATTGTGCCAGCTCACAGATCATCTCCTCCCCAAGGCCCAGGGTGTCACCTGCTCAGAGGGGGTCTGGTGGGCTGCCGCTCCAGGGGTCCCAGCTTGATGGCCCTGACTGCTGAGTAGTGTGTGGAGTCACGTGGTGGGCTCCACCAGAGCCCTGTAGAGTCCAAGTCCTGCAGGCCGCCTCCCACGGGTCCACAGGGAAGCTCAGAGACTGGGGTGCGGCCCCAGCAGCCTGCGGACTGTTCAGGAAAGGGTGAATCTGTGACTCACAGTTCCCCACCTGGGTGCTGGGCACCTCTTCTCTCGCAGCGCCTATCTTGCTATATTGCACTCATGCCAAAGAGCCTGTTAACCCGATCCTTCCATCCTTCTCCTTGGCCTTGGGGATGCCCGTCCATCTGATTTTTGCCAAATGCCATGTAAATGGGAAGTTGTCCAGGGGCGCACATGCAGGCCCTCTCCTTTTCAACCCTTTTCAAGTTTGTATCCTATTATATTCTGAAAGCATTCACACCTTGTGAAATACTTCCTTTGGTCCAGGCCCCCCTAGAGCTGAAGTTTGCAGTGGAGACTGGAGCTGGGTGGGGAGGAAAAGATGAGAAGACTAATGTCTCTGGGATCCTACAGAGCTGCCAGCCGCCCCTCCTCCCTCCCCACCCACCAGAGCAGCAAGCTGGAACCAGCTGGAGGGGAGAGAAGCCGCCCTGGGGAGGAGTTAACATCCACGCCAGCTCTGGTGGGCTCTCCGGCCTCGTAACGGGAAGCATGGAGGGGCTGGCTCAGCTGAGTGGGCTGGTGGCTTGGAAACCCTCTGAAGCCAGGCTGTCGGCCTCCCCCTGCTGAGGAAGGTGCACTTGGAGAAGCTTCCTAATAGGCTGGGGGCAGCTCCAGGCCCAGGGATGGCTGAATATGTTCATTGGATCAGAAGTCCATCGGGAAGTCCAGCTCTCCCTCCGCGCTTCACCCTGCTAAGCTGTAACTCTGGGGGGACAATAAGTTCCCAGCCCAGGCCAAATGACCTTTGAAGCTGAAATCAGTCAAAGGGAGAAATAGAATGGGAGAAACCCAATTATGGTTTAAAAGCAGTCATCCACCTCTGCTTGCATGTGTCTCTCCGGACCTGGCTGCAAAAAGGGACCCCACCAAACTGCTCCCCTACAGACATACCCTCCCTTCCCCGACCCTTGTAATCACCTATTGATATGGAGATGCACTGAGGCCAGGAGAGAGATTCTGGAAATATTGCAATTTTACCCAAATAAGCGCAGGAACTGGAAAGAGTGGGGAAGCAAGACTTTCCCCTGAAAGGATTGCCCGGGGCTCAGTGGCTCCTGGCCAGTGCCCACTGGGGTTGGAAAGGTAGCCGAAGCAGCCTGACCAGAGTTGTCAACCTGAAATAACCCATCCCCTTGCGGGCTTCCTCCCTGCCTGGAGACGGTGTCCACTCAGGCCAGGTGGGCTGGGCTGGAGCAAGGCGTGTAAAGGGCAGCCGGGGCTGGAGCTCTGCCCTCAGGACCTGTATGGGAGGCACGGTGGACGCTTGTGTTTCGGAAGCTGTGTTGGAAACAGGGTTGGATCAGCTTCCCCAAGCTGGAGGCGTGGGCCAGAGATCCCTGTGGACAGGAGGTGAAGAAGGGTCACTTGCCTTCTTGATGAAGCAAGGTCTACTTTCAAATGGTGACCTCAACCACCCTAGAGGAGGGAGGGGTCTCACCTCAGTCACCGGCAGTTCGCAGAGGGCAGAGCAGCTGTGAATGGCCACCTACTCACTCTTCCTGGGGCAGCAGGGCCTCCCGCTCTGCCAGCGGGCGCGTGGCAGGCTCCATTTCTTCTCAGGCAGCTTCTTGAGAGCTGCAGTCTCTGCTGCGGACCAGGAGGGGGGCAGAAGGGGCTGGGAGAGCCAGGAGGGCAGGCGGGCTCCACCCTTGTCCTTGACCGAGGTCGGAGGAGGCAGCTCTGGCCTGGGTATGAATCTGTCTTCCTTTGGTTTGGAGCCAAAAGCAGAATTGTAAAGGGTACATGGGGTGCAGGGGTCCTCATGGCCAAGAGCAATTTAAAAATTAAAGAAGAGCTTTCTCACATTGATCAGATATATAACAAAGACATGTTTCAACCCCCCTCCACTGCCCCATCCTTCCCTCCCAACCTCAGCTGCGAGGAACAGGAATCTCTTTCTCATCCCCTGCACTGTGGCTCCACGGCTGTACCCGAGGCACCCTTGGTCTCTGCATAAATCTGATGTCCAGGGCACGAGGGAAGGGGGCGTGTAGTGGGGACGCAGGGGATGCCCATCCCTGAAAATCCAGGGGGTGGGTTTTGTTGGTTGGGTTTGCAGGCTTTGGGCCCAGACCTGCCGCGTCCACAGCAGGGCCTCTTTGGGGCTTGGAGTGACAGCTGGTCCCAACCCTGGTCCTGCCTGTTAGTTGGGAACCAGTTGGGCATCAGAGAGGATGAGTACAAAAGCTCAGCCTCCTTCCCATCAAAGCTGGACTGGCATGGGTGTGGGGCCACAGTGGGCTTCCACACGGTCCCAGCTGAATCGAAAATATCCCAAACGGCAACCATAATGGGCTTGGAGGAGGAAATACCACCCCATGGGTTCTCTACAGGGATGAACATGTTGGATGGTAAACTTCCTGTGGGTCAGAAAGAGAGGAGGCCAGAGGGGGCCGAGCTCGGCATGCGTTGTTGGGTCATCACCAGCAGCCTGGCAGACCTGGAGAAGGAGTGAGTGAGGGATGGGAGAGGAGGGAGGGCTCCCCTTCAGTGTTCTCGGCAGGTGCCTTGGGATGGGGGACAGGTTCTTCACTGCGCGGGTCTGCTCTGGGCACTGTGGTCGTCAGGCATACCACACTCTAAATGCCGGCAGCAGCCCAGGGTCACTGTGATGACCACCCCTGCCCCATTTGCAAATGTCCCAAGACAAGTGGAATCACCCCAGCTGAGAGCTGCTGAGTCACGGAGACCTGCCTCCTCTTATCAGTGTTGGGTAAGACACAGGCTGGGAAACCTTTCCCCCACCCCCTCAAGGTAACTGCCCTGAATGGACGCAGAGATTCAGAGAAGGAGGAGTTCTGGCCCAGGGGGTGGGGTGGGAGATGGTGGGTCCAAAGAGGCTCAGTTACAGAGGGAGGGAGAGACTGAAGAGATGCACCAAATGGAGGGTGAAATGCACGGAGGACTTTGAGCCCTAGAGTGAGGGGTGTGCACAGGATGCAGAAACACTAGGGGCTGCTGGGGCTTGAAAGGTTGGGCTTGTTCAAGTGGCAGGTGAGGCAATGGTCCCACTCCATGCAGGAGCCACCTTCCCTCCTCGGCTTCCAAACGCCCCACAATGAAATGCCCCCTAGGTGGCATTCTCGGGGACCCCTTAGCGCCTACTGTGCCAACCTCTGACTGTTGTCAACTCTTCCATCCACCTGAAAGCAGGGCTATGGTTGGATTCCTCCCTGAGCCTCCTGGGGCTGGGGGTGGGGGAGTAATTCAGGGCTTGATGCAGAGTAGAAGTCCAGCAAGGGATTGCTGAATAAGTGAATGATGAATGAGTGAATGAAGTTACAGCTTTTGTTGCCATGCCGCCCTCACTCCCTCCCCTCCAGTACTACCCAGTTAAGCCTAAGGTTTCTGGAGGAGCAGACCCTTTTCTGCTTCCGCCCAGGTCTCTTCAGCTTGGTTTCTGAACACAGCTATCCTGGCGGCCATCCTCCCCCTAATTGCCCTGGAGCCCTCCTGGCCTCTGTCCACCCCTAGAAATGCTGATGGTTTCATATTTACTTTCCCTTGCCCTTCTTCCTAGCCTTGTCCTTCATCAGATCTGCTCTGGAACAAATTACCCAGCTTCCCTGTGACCTCCTTTTCCTGCTGGAAATACCCGACCCTCCCTCCTCTCCCCTGCCCCACCCATCAGCCAGAGTCCAGCCCTTGCTGCAGAGTCCCCTTCCTCTTCAGGGGTTTGCAGTGTGCGTTGGTTTCATTAAAACCACCCCCAACTCTCTCTGGGACGTCTCCACCATCATCCACACCACAATTAACTTCTTAAAAGGCTCCTTCTTTATATAGAAAATGAGAATGCAGGCCTTGCCTGCGAGATCCCTTAATTGGCACAATAATTTTGGTGGGGGGTGGGAGATGCTTCTGTCACAGTAGGATCTACAGATGAGGTTAGTGTTGCTCAGAATGAGATGGCAGAACTTCCTAAGGGAAACAGCTCTCTGCAAACGACATGTGTGGGAGTGAGCTGCCCATTACTGGCTATATTCAAGTATCAGGTGGCCTTTCAGAGGCCTTTGAGAATTAATAGGTGCTCATTGAAAATAAAGATGGCGGTTTCAGATTAGGAATCTTTGGGTAGGAGGGGAGAAGCAAATCCAGGCGCCCCCAGGAGGTTTCAGCTCTTTGCTGAAGGGATTGGCAGGAAGATGCTGGGGCCAGAAAGAGCTGTGGTGCAGCTTCTGTGGGTGGGAGGAAGGAGCAACAGGGATCCCTGGCTCTGCTGGGGACATGCAAGGGGGAGAACGAGGGGTGGTGGTAAGGTTGCACTTGGCAGGAGTAGCCAGTGTGACCTATAGCCCCCATCCATGTGAAGCTACAGGCACAGAATTTCTCTTCCTCATGTGGACTTGGGGCTGCACTCACCATGTGGCAGGAGCATGGACTCAGCCTCACCCCGAGTTTTCATGTCAATGCCATGCAGCCTTCACCCTGTCCTTGCTGGGGTGGGGGTGAAGAATGACAGATGTGTCTGTACAAAGAGGGGACTGCTTCTGAGGGAAAGGCCAGTGGTCAGGGACTTGCCCCAGCTTCTGTCTGCTTCTCCTCATGGTACCTCTGCACGTGCTGTGGGCTTTTCTTCAAACTCCCCAAGAGCAGACATAGGAGAGCCCCTAATGCAATGCCTGGCACACAATGGGCACTTGATAAATATGTTTTCCCGTAAGATTTGATTAGATTACATAGACAGCATTTATGCACAGATTGCATTTTGCAAAGTTGGCCCCCAGAATAGCTCCCTTACAGTCTGACCTTGACACTCCCCACCAGAACCTTGGAGGACTTCAATGGCTATCTTGACAGGTAGAGTATTGTGGAAGTGACCCCACATGACTAGACTAGACTATAAAAACACTATGCCCTTCCCCCTTGGGCTCCTGCAGACACTGGCTTTTGGAACAGCTGCCGGGCTGTTTGGAAGCCCAAACTAACCCACGCGGAGAGATCCCACGTAGGTGGGCTGGCTGCCAGCCCAGCTGAGGACCCAGCCGACAGCCGGCACCAACTACCGACTTGTGAAGATGCCTCCGGAAGATTCTATCCTCACACTGTTAAATTGTCCTCCACCTTCCAGTCTCTCCAGCCACAGCCCCAGACATCAGAAAACAGAAAGCAAGTTTCCACTGTGGTCTGTTCAAATTCCTGACCACAGAAACCACAAGAGATAATAAAGTGATTATTGCTTTAAGCCACTAAGTTTTGAGGTGATTTGTTAGCCAGTAATAGATTATGGATACAATGAACAACCAACATGGAGCCCCTTCCTGGCCTCCCTTCTGCCTGGCTTACCCCTAACTGCCTCCGGTGAGAGCGCAGTACCCCCTGCCAGTCGGTGGTTGCCAGGGTAACTGGGGCTGCTGCACAAGGTGTGGGAGTAGACTTTTCAAAGAAGCTCCTGTAGCTGCTTTTCTTAGCACACTTGGTTTTCAAGATGTGACCAGTGCAGAAGAATCTAAAGCTCTTCTTTGTAGCCCTGCTAGTACCAAGTCTTATGATTTTAGACACATCTGCTCTAGATCAAATGTTTGCGTCCCACCAAAGTTCATGTTAAAACACAGTCCCTTAAAGTGATGGTTTTTGGAAGCGGGACCCTCGGGAGGTGATTAGGTCATGAAAGGGAAGCCTCATGAATGGGGTTAATGTCCTTATAAAAGATCCCCCAGAGTGCTCCCTGGCCCTGCTGCCTGGGAGGATGCCACAAGATGCTGTCTCGAGCCAGGAAGGGGATTCTCACTAGACGCTGTGTGTGCCCGTGCCTTGATCTTGGACTTCAGCCTCCAAACTGTGAGAATAAATGTCTGCTGTTTCAGCCCCCCAGTGTCTGGTGTTTTGTCACAGCAGCCCAAACAGGCTAAGGCAGCATCTTCAGCTCTGGGTTTTCCCCTCGGCATAAGGAACAGGTTGGACAAGGTGAACTTTTAGGTGTTTCTTGGCTTCCGCCTTCTATGAGCCCATTTTGTTGACCCTACTTTGCTTGTAGGCTCTGAATCTGACAGTGAGGGTGTCACTCCTTGGCACAGGGAACAGGAGAGAAGCTGGCCCTTCAGCCAATTATTGAACATTAACGTGCGAGGTCCTGGATCTCAGAGTGTTGATTAATATCACTCTGAACATATTGGCTTTCTTTATTATTTCCTTGTCTCTGTTGAGGGTCATTTGCCAATGATTAATCTAAATCATTATTTAGATGCTGTCTAATCATGTTTTCAGACCAGCATCGATAACCACAGCTGTCCAATCTGTCCGAGAGGCGATCACTTCCCACGGAAGGGGCTGGCCCATTGCTGTTCACCCGACAAAGAGGAAGGGCAAACCTGAGTCAGGAGAGGGTTTGACCATAACCTCAGTCTCCTGTAAAATTTCCCACCTGGGACCCAAAGGTAGGATGGTTAAAGAAACTGGTCTTGCGTTTGTTTCCATTATGTGACTTGGGAAACTCTGTCTTCTCTGAGCTTCACTTCCTTGGAAAATACTGTCTCCTCTGCCGGAAAACATTCTCCCCTTCCTCAATCCCAGCCTGGCCAGCTCCTACTCATCCCTCAGGCCTCAGCTTCCAGGAAGCCTGCTCTGATTCCTTCCCCACCTGCTGCTGCCAAGACAGTGAAGCAGCCCACCTATGGGCTCAGGGGGGGGCAGGTGCCAGGCCTGCCAGAGCTGCAGTACCCATGTCTCCATCCCCACCAGAACATAGATGCCCACAAGAGCAGAGACCAGGTCTATTGTGCTTCTCTGTCCCCATTTCCTAGCACAACCCCTGGCCTGGGATAGGTGCTCAATAAATATTTGTTGAACAAATGAATAGAGATCAGCCAGCACCCCTGTCTGCTTCTTGCAATCTGGTAACATGATGTACAAGCAAGCGCCCCTGTAGAACGGCACACCAGGAAAAGAGCTATTATTTCCATTAATGATGATAAGCAGCCAGGTGCTTCCAACTCCTGGGTTGAAGGAGAAGCCAGCATCTAAAGGCAATTCAAATCTTACCCAGATCTGCAAACTCTGAACAACTGGAGTGAAACCCCTGCAGGTGCAGCCAAGTTTCTAGAGATGGAAAAGCCAATATCAAGGCTCCTAAATGCTGTGGAAAATCTTCCCCCCGAAGGAGGGAGAATTCTGTCCAGCCTTGGTGATGACTCCATCTGTTCTTCCCTTCCAAGCTCTATCTTTCAGCTCAAAGAGGAAGGTGCAAAACTTGGCAGGGGTCTTGGGGATGGAAGGGGCTGCATTCTGTAAGTGACACCGAACACTGGGGCTGGGGACAGGTGGGGGTTGTTTGCCCATCTGGGGCTGCCAGCCAAAGAATGGTTGTAAGTAGTAACCATTTCTTCTCAGGAGATCTGGGAAGAGAAAACAGCCATGTTCTGGTTGGGGAAAGAGAGAGGTGAACCTCCTAAGCGATGTCTCACGGGGACTGGCTTCCTGGGGCTGCTGTGACACCAGGGGGGCTGGGAAGAGCCCTTGGTGTCATTTTGAGGAGACCTCAGAGTCATATTCTGCAGGCAGCTGCTGGCCCTCCCTCCCACCCCAGCACTCTCCGCCGCATACTGGGTTCCAACTCTATAAACTCTCTCCAAGTAAAACTCCAGGGCATAATCGGGTGTGCAAGGGAGAATCAAGGGTGGGTATTGCACTGTGAAAACCCCTAACTGCCTGGCCTAGCAAATGAATTAGCTTGTTAAACACAATACATACATCTGCATATATTTGAATACATGAATAAGATCAGCTCAGTCCCTTCCCAGGTCCCACTTCTCCCAGAGGGAGGAGGAAGAGGAGAAAAGAGGAGGATCCCAGAAAAAGAGTCTTGGATGATTCCCAAGGCTGCACCTGAAAGATCCCATGACTTTGCATGCTATCTCTATAGATTAAAAACAAAATGCATCTCCCTGCTGCATTAAAAACTACCCATCAAGGCTGAGGACTCGAAGGAGCAGTAAAATCAATCTCACTGCATAAAGACAACAGCAAGCAATTGGCATGACATTTTAAGTAAATGCTACAGCCATTTGTAAATGTTCATTTTCCGGGAGACCCCATCTATTATATGACAGCTATTTTCTTAGCATCCCAGTGTGAATTCAGTTGGTTTACAGATAAGCCTGTTGAGAAGGATGGATATCAAGATGTAAAGTGCTATCATATGGACAATTTGTTACGGCTGCACCCAGTCACTCTGTCATTATGTATCTGCCTCTTGCAGGGGTTGGAAACCACTTGGCTGTTTTTGCAGGTTGGCATTAATAAGCGAGGGGGTCTGAATTTGGTGGAGAAGCAGTGGGTGGGGACAAAGGAGGCGGCAGTGGCCCTGAGGTGGATCACAGACTGCAAACTCAGAGGCAAACAGGAGGAGACTTGATACAATCCCTGAGGTACAGGCTTGCCCTTCCCAGATGCTTCTTCTCCAAAGGGGCCCAGCTGGGAGAGACAGTTCCCACCCCGTGGTCATCAGCTAGGTCCCAGGTCCCAAGGGAGAGGGTCTGGCGAAGGCCAGAAACATTCACTACAAGGCTGACCACTCTGCTGCTCAGACCCTTGCTTCCCAGGCACTTAGCAAAGCCTGACTCCTCAGGCTGGACTTAGGAGAAGGCCCTCTTTCCTGGGACTTTATCCCCAGCATCCTGTACCTCCTGGCAGAGGAGGCCCACCAGGGCTGGGGAATATCCTAACAGCCGCATGGCAACCTGCTCCAGAGCTGCCCAGCTTGAAATACGGCCCAAGAAAAACTGAGGGTCCCTCAGCCTCATAACTCATGGTTAACTCCGACAACCCAGACGTTTCCAGAGAGGAAATAAATGATCCCCCTCAGTGAACCTGGAGTTGCACTGAAGAGGTGCCAGGCAGGGCGCATGACGGATCACGCCAAGCTCCCTGGTGTGATAGTTGACGGGAAGGGAGAAGGTTTTCTCAGGGGGTGAGAAAATCAAGTGCCTGGAAATTCAAGTCTAGTTTCAAAAAGAGGGAGAGAGTGGAGATGGACCACAGTGCGGGTCATTCAGGACAGAAACCCCCAGGGACTGGTTACCAGGCAAGTCCCCTCCCAGACCTTATTGATCCTTGTGCTTCCAGCTGTCTGGCACCTAGGAGGACGCAAATAGCTGTTGAGAATTGAATAAATGCATGAATAGATGCACTCATCTGCTGTGCAGGTGCTGCTTCCCAGGTGGCTGGTGCCTCTCGGCAGGGCTTCCCTGGGGAGGATCCTGCCTGTCACTGTGCTAGGTTTGGACACAGTTCAACAACAGGCACATCTCTCACCGTCCGAGTTTAAACCCAGGTCTGACATGAGCAGGATGAGAGCGCCAGGAAGTCAGTTCTTTCGGTTTGGGAATGCGGTCATGTGACCTGCAAGACCCCGCCCAGCAGTGAGATCCTGTGGCTCCGGCAGAGATGAGCAGAGGCCAAGCAGACCCCAGAGGAAGTTCGCACCTTCGGGGCTGGGTGGGGCCTGCGTCTGATGGGCCGTCTCAGGGCCCAGGACCTTCCTCAGTGAGGGTGGCCACTGTTGTTGTCAGTCAGGCCCCTGGTGTGGAGAAGCTGCTACTGACGGGCATGGAGAGTCTCTCCAGAAGTGGCCACCCAAGACCCTGTTTGCCTTCCCAGAGCAGTGGGCTCAGAACTGCTTTTCCTGCCATTTTACCTCACCTCCCAGGGAGAGTGAGTCAGTTCCACCCAGTCTTGCCTGAAACGCCTTGAGGGGTCTGAGGTCCTGAAGACGGGAGAGACCAGTCCTCTGAGTGACCTTGGCAATGACCTCCTGAGCCCAGCCCTGTGGCTTCGGGGTGCACACACTGTGAGCCTCCTCACAGTCCCACTGGTCCCTGCAGCTGGTGTGAAGGAGCAGAATCAGGCGGGTGTCGTGAGGCAATGAAAGGTCGCATCCCTGGGTGGCTGTGTCCAGCCTGCGCTGAGCGGGAAGTGTTTGGAGTTTTTGAAGAAGCGTCTGGGTGCAAAATTCAGTTCTTCTTCTAAGATAAATAAATGAGGAATTGCCAGCTGAGGTGCCACAAAGAGTACTTAGCTTAATCAGGCAGTGTCGTTCCTGGGGTGATTTAGAGGCGCCATTTATCACTGCTCTCTCATCCTCTCTGTGTCACTGCTGCTAATAGTTCTCGTGCTAAGGCAGAAAGTTGCCAGGCAAACTTTGAGCCACATCCTCATATCCACCCAGCCAGCTGCATCTGTGGGCAGGGGTGATATTCCAAGCAGTTGGCAACCTGGGAGGCCCAGGGGCTGGCCCATCAGAAAGGCCACCAGCCAGTAGGGCACCAGTCTGCCCCTGCCAAACATCGGTCTGGGCCGAAGGGAGGTTGGGATGGGACCCTTCCTTCCCTGTGGCTAGAAGCCCTTAAAAACTATCAAGTCGCATTCTTACAACAAACCTGGGAAGGAAAATGAAAAATGGACATCCTTTTCCATGTTTTACAGCAAGACAAACTGAGGCAGGAAAGAATAATGGCCATCCAGTCTATCGTTATGAGTGACAGTGGGTTTTAAAAACTCAGGCTGGCGTCGAACCCTGGCTCAGTCACTTAGGAGCTGTGTGGCTGTATGCAAATTCCCAATCTCTCTGTCCCTCTATTCCCGCTTCTATAAAATGGGGCTGATGACATGAGCAGATCAAATCAGAATCCTGGTGGCTGGGTCAGCACAGGCACTTAAAACGTGGTTGCTGAGCAACATCAACAAGATGGTAGAAGCAGCAGCCCTGGACCCTCCTCCCCCTCCATGAATACACAGACTCAACAACTCACAAATTCCCATTGTGAGAGTGGGGGTCAGCTATAGGAAAGTGGGGTGGTCTGCCTCAAGTCACACGATGGGTTGGAGTGGGGGTGGGGTCCGAAATCCCAGTCTCAACTCTCGTTCCAATGGTTTCCATAGCCACATATCCCAACCTGGCAATGAGTACACTTGACTTTGTGATACCCCAGAGTATATAAAATTATCTAAAGGCCATCACAAAATAATCAAATCGTATGCTCTACTGTGCCTTCTCTTGGAGATGTCATAAGGATTTGACACTGGTGACAAGATGTCAGTTTGGTTCCTAAGGAGTCAGACATCCCAGGTTCAGCCCGTTGAGATGATTTTTGTGTTTAGCTCTGACATGGGAAAAGTTCAAGGTGTATTCAACTGTCTGAGCCTTTCTAGCAAACCCCCAAACCCCAAATGCCCCGGATCCTGTATCCCTTGGGGCCCCACCCCTTTCTCCATCACCCACAGCTCCAGCCCATCGCTCCCATCCTCCGAACTCTTTCCTGCCCCGTCTGCCAGACCTGAACAGTGTGGCAAAAATACTAACTAAGACAGTTCTTCCTACACGTTAATGGCTGACAGAAGCACCTGGGAAGTTTGTGCAGATGGTGATTCCGATTCAGTGAGACTCGGAGAAGCTTCTAGGTTCTGCATTTCTCACAGGCTCCCAGCTGCTGTTGCTGTGTGACTTTGAGTCCAGTGTACTTAGCGTGATTCTCCCACCCAGGAGTGTGTCAGAATCACTTGGAGGACTTGTTCAAACAGATCCCTGGACCCCACCCTCAGAGTCTGTGACTCAGTTGTCTGGGGGGCCTGAGAATCTGCATGTCTAGGTCCTGCATGATACTGGTGCTGCTGGTCCAGGGAACCACACTTTGCGAACCACCGCCGTGGTGGAGGGATGTGGCCAGGGGATGCAGAAAACCTCCCCAGCCCAGCTTCCTAACTTGTTACACCTGCATGCTGACCAGGTGTCTCTCCATGGGACCTCATTCCTTTCCCACATCTCTCCCCAGATGAAGCTTCCTCTGTGAGACCACCTCCTATTGCAGGGCAGAACCACCCCTCCACCTTGGCATCAGGTACATACACAGAGCAAGTAGGAGAGTGCCTAATTTTGCAAAATCTGCACAAAAATCGGTGGAATTTATGTTTCCCCTGCAAGAGAAATGCTGCCAAGTGGAAATAAAATGCAGGATTCTCAGGTACTTCTATTACCTCTCCATGTCACCAGCCGTGACTGATGGTGAAAAGTAAGATTGCAAATGGAATCGCTTTCCCTTTGCCCAGAACAAACTCCACTCGGTGAGGAGCCTCCTGCAAATCTGTGGTTCCCCAAGTGTCACACCAACAGCCGTTATGAGAGGAGCAGGAAGAGCCGCCAATCTGGAGAGACCTTCACCCACCCAGGCCCTGAGGGCGCGCCCTTTCCCTACAAGCAGGGGCCCCTGCAGGCCAAAGGGAATCCATTTGATTTTCTCCGGTTCATTTTTCTTCCTTGTTTTAATCACGGGGTAATAATAATAATAATAATAAACTTGCCTTTATATAGTGTCTCACTGCCAGTGTATCACTGAGCCTTTTACAGATTTAATAATAGAGTCTCAGAAATAAATAATGGGGAATAATAATAGGAAGGGTAAATAACATATTTATGGAATTGTGTTGTGGTTTATGGTGGTAAACAATTCCTCAGACAGCCGGCAACAGGAAATTAAGAGGTTTGGAAAGGAGAAGGGAAAAGAAAAGAGAGATGTCTTCTCCAGGTAAGATGAGAGCTGGGGTGGAGGGCAGGGGGGAGGAAGGGGAGTGGGCTGCCAGGGGGGCTCCGGGGAGGGGGCTTTCCTGCACCTGGGCCTGCCACCAGACCCCAGAGAAATGATCAGGGTTTCCCTCTTGTTTGGTCCCCTTTGTTGATGGCACCAATATTGGAGTTAATCTGTGATAACATCAGCAGGCTGTTCTTTCCCTGATTGCTTTTTGCCTGGCAATATTCTAAGGGCTTTACATATATTATCTCTTTTGTAGATGAGGAAATTTTGACTTGGAGGCTGAATAATTTTCCCAAGCACAGTGGGTAAGAGGTGACCAAGTCAGGATGTGAGGTTGGTCCCATGTGAAAGCCATTTTCCTAACTCAAGGTTTCGGTAGAAGCTAAAATGCAGCCAGTGTCAGCGCTCAGGGCCAAGCAGGATAGCTCTGGCCCCCGTAGACCTGTTTCCAGAGGCCACAGACCAACGGGAGGTGCCACCCCCAATCCGTGGATGAAGTGCCAGGCTCTGCAGCTGGCATCACCAGACCTGGGACCTGGAGGCAGACTGGGGACAGGTCAGTCACTGAGGCCTGGGCCTGCTCCCTGGCCATCTTGCAGCATTGTGCTCTGGCCAAAAGGTCCCATGAGGACACCTGTTCCAGCCCTGTTTTTGTCCCGGCCACTGCCCTGCAGGGGCTGCCTGGAGTGGGTCTGGCCCTTTGGAAGCCCCCACTGTACTGGATTATGGTCCCCTTGAAAATTCTGGGCCCACACGGGCTTGTAAATAAGTGGTGCTCACCTGGCTGGTGCCTTATGTGGGCTTTAAACTTATTAGTCCTTTTCATTGTCTTGTAGGAGGTGGATCAGAAACTCGCAGAGCACATGTCTGTGTCTCTAGATTGTCCTGTTTCTAAACCAAGCAGATGTAACTCTAGTCTTGGCTGAGGCCAGAAAGGAAGAAACTGCATGCCAGGTACTGTGTACCCGACACTGTACAACACCCTCTGGATATAGCTGCAAATGAGCTGGACAGAACACCTGTCTCTCGGGTAATTCTAGAATTAGCTCTATGTTTGTGATCATGCTAAGAGATCCAGGGCTCTGGGATGACCCTGCCCTGTTGGCACTTGGAGAGCCTGTGCCCACATCTGGAAAATGGCAGGGGTCTCCCACCTCTGGTGGTTCACAAGCCTTCCACCCTACCCATGAAAAGAGAGCTGACTAGGCCACCCAGGTTCCCGCTCCTGCCTTCAGATGCTGCACTGTGACTATTGTCGCGGTGGCATTTGTCACCATTTCCTCCCTGTTGGCACTGGCAGGGTGGGCCAGGATGTCCTGCTGGGAGTATTGGAGTCGGACAACTGATTTGCATGTTATTCATTTTAAAACACAAAGATTCCCCTTGGCGCCTCCATCCTCAGGGGGTCAGGCTCCTGCCTTGGGGTTCCAGGACTTTGTAGTGGCAGTGCCCTCTTATTGGCCTTCCCTCATGGGTCCCCTGTGGGGCAGGCCATGACTACCAACCAAGCAGTCCTTAGCCTCAAGGAGCATATGTGGAATGAAGCTCGAGAGAGAGCAAATAAAAGAAGAGAAAGCTGCGTTTTCAGAGCAGCAGACCAACCAGTGAGGGCCCAGCCGCCGCTCTTATGCAGAGCCTGCCAGCAGCAGAGAGCTGGATGGAGCCCGGAAGGAAGCAGGTCCCCACACGCCCACCGCAGGCTGCCCCCTCCCCCCCGCCCCCCACCCCCGTTGCTACAGGGAGAGGATGCCCACTCTGAGCTGTAGTCCCCCCTGGACCCGTGCATCTCCTTGTTGAGCCCATTTTCTCAGAAAAACACAACTAGCAATATTAACATGGGCTCCAGAGCCCATAGATGGGGCTCCAACCCGAATGCCACCACCAGCGTGAATTTCAGGCAAAGTGCCAAGCCAGTCTCCGTCTCCAGATCTGTAACCTGATGATAATCAAAGCAGTGGTACTTTTGGAAGATTTAAGGTTAATGAGACATCTTCAAGGCTCACACTGAAAATGAGAAGCACCCATCTTCACCCACCCTCCCCTCTGAGCTCCTTGACCCAAGTGGGAATTAGAGCAAACAGCTTATGGATGGATGGAAGCGCAGTGACTCTAAGGCACATTGGCCAGCTCTAGCCAACAGTCCTGCCACTGCCTGTTTTTGTAAATAAACTTTTATTGGAACACAGACATACTCATTCGTTTACCTGTTGTCTGTGGCTGCTTTTGCGCTGCAACGGCAGAGTTAATTCATTGCAGTTGAGACTCTTTGGGGCATAAAGCCAAAAATATTTACTCTCTGGACCTGTGTAGGAAAAGTTTGCAGATCCCTGCCCTCAAGTCCAGGGCTGCTGGGCTGGACTGGAGAATGTTGGGGCCTCCTACTCAAAATCCAGAGCTTAGGCTCTATCTGGGGGAGACCTTGGCTGCCCCGCTGATGGATCCTGTCATAGGTGGGATGCAGAGCTGGCACCAGGAGGTAGAGAGGTGACCTCCAGACTGGCCTAGGGAGCCCAGGTCCTGGACTGGCCCTGAGCACGCTGACTGGCCAGGCACAGGAAGCCAAGCCAGGGTCTGCCATTTTCATCAGGCTGTGGGCGGGTAGTGCCAGGACAGAGAGGGAGCACGTGCCCTGACTGGGGACACAGTCCGGCTGAGATCACGTTCCTTCCGATCAGGTCCAGCTTCTCCTCCTTTGGGAGGGGTGAAGACTGCCTCCCCAATGCACCCCTGTCGGGAGGTCTAGAACAGTTCGCATTTTTAGATGGTGGTGGAAACTTAATGGTAGGAGAAGGGTCTGGTGTGCATGAGACATTTTAAGTGTTCAGGAATGCTAGCTCTAACTGTTATGAACTATTACAATTCTAGCAATTTGGAATAAATCTCTTCTAAATAAAGAAATCTCTTCCAGTTGCCCCTTTTCAATATGACAACTTTTAAAAATCTGTGAAGATCCTTGCCTAGTCACCAAGAGTTAAAATGGTAACTTAACACAGCTAGTTCTAGCAGTTTCCATTGTATGGAGTCATCTCCCCTAAACGATGTGTTTTAGTTTCATTGTCTCCAAGTTCAACAGCTACACTGTTGAAATGTGTACGGAAATCTAAAGTATGCTCACTGTGAACCACAATCTTTCATCAGAAGGACCTGTGCACAGACCTTTCTGGATACATTGAAACTTACCACACCCAATAAGGAGTTTGAATTCTCAGCTAATCCTCCCCACACTGAGTGAGGTAAGAAACAGATCGAAGCAGGCACTGTTGCCTTTTCCTGGCTTACTTACCCACTTACTCAAGAACTTAAGGGAGCCACTTGCTTCCGTGTGCCTCAGATGTGAAGTGGAAGTAATACCACGACCTGTGGGGTTACAGGGAAATGGCTGTAAATGCGTCTCTGGACTGCTGAGCCCCCATAGGTAGATTTTGCTTTTGGAGGAGGCTGTGTCTGGGTTTGCAGACCCATGCCTCGCTGCAGTGCAGTCCGTAGATTGCTTTATGTGTACCTTTGATAAATGGCTGTACTTTTATATTCTAATTGGTAACAGAAACAACACCTCAAATGCCTAGAAGGAGCCCCACGTGACAGCTCAATGAGGAGATGAAGGGGTTTCAAATGAGAGAGAATGACTCTTACAGAAAAAAAGAATGCAGGAGGCAGTGGAGGGAATTCTACAGCAGAGAGCTTCTTCTCGAGATGGAGAGTGGGCTGCCTGGCCGGAAGGCAGCCAAGCCAGCTGCACCCGCGGGGGCCAGGGAAGGGGAGGGGGCCCAGCAGGGGAACCAGTGGGAGTTCTCACTTGCATCTCAGGTGGGAAGTCAGCATTCTTGACTATCCAGAGAGAAGGCAGGATGTGACACCCAGCCTTGGGGGTCTGCAACTGCATCCCGTGAGCCAGACCAAAGCCCAGACATACTTCACACCTGCCCCGCTGATTCCCTGGCTTCTTAGCTCCTCTGACACAGCCTCGTGTCCCTTCTCTTGCAGCACTGGTACTAGTGCCAGGACAAGAGTAGGTAGTACGGGCTGGCAGGTCACTGAACTGCAGGATGGGCCCTGGGATGCACCCCCAGACCCCATTGTCTTTAACGTGAGTACCTATTCCGAGTCATTGCTGGGTTGGTGCAGGGGCTCTGCCTGTCTAACAAGCTGCCAGGCATGGGTGATGAGGAGCTTTGAGGGTCAGAGGAGGAGGGAGAGGGTAGGGGGCGTTGGGGGACCACTGTGGGGCATGGGGCTGCTAGGGGAATGGTCTTTGAAGTCAGTCAAGGGTGCAAGTCCTGAGGATGCTGCTACCTACTGGCTCTGTGACCTTGAGCAAGATACTTAACCTCTCTGAGATGCAGTTTCTCCATTTGTCAAGTGAGGATAATACAGCGTCCTACAGGACAGCCGAGAAGATTCAGCACTGTAAGTTAGGCATGTTGGGCTCAGCATCTGGGATATACCAAACATTCCCTGAATAAGAGAGCTTAAGTTATGACTATTGATGTCAAGGCCTAATGGGGAAGATCAGAGTAAGGGAGAGGCACAGGGTCCCAAGGCTGCTGTCACAGGCAGTCACCTCAAGGAGGCGGCCTCCTCCTCTACAGCTGCCTACCAGGGAGGGATGGAGCTGGTTGGCAGGCCTAAGGGAGATGGCGCAGACCAGCCTCACCCGCCTGTCACAGAAAGATGCCAGTGCACGGTGGGGATGGGGGAGACTGAGATATCCCCCTAACTCTCCTGCTATAAAGTGGATTTCCAGGGACTAAAAAGGCCAGGCCTGCAAGGAGGAGGGGGAAATTATCTCATGCATTTATTTATTTACCATCTACCTACTCTTTCAATTACATAGCTGCTAGACCAGCCAGCAAGCTGAGCACCATTGTCATGGTAAGCGCAGGAGACTCCCCAAGGTAAACACCCTGCCTGCCCAGTCAGTCCCCAACCCTACTGCGACCCACTCACTGAGTGCCGCAGCGTTTGGACTGGACACAGGTGTGTGCGCGCACGCTGGTTTTGGCAGGACCTGGCTAAGTAGGTGGTGAATGCGCTCACCTGAGGACCAAATGCAGATGGGGACAAAGCCAGATGAATCCACCTGCAGGTGGGTCTGCCTGGTCTGAGCAAAGCTCCTGCTGGCATCTGGCTCTCTGGGGAACAAGATCTGGGGCTCTATTGACATTGTGGGTAGGGTCAGCCTGTTGGAGTGGGGGGTAGTCTCTATGCCCTGTGGGCTATTTAGCAGCTTCCCTGGCCTCTGCCACTAGATGCCAGGCGCACCCTCCCTGAGTCGTGACAATCAGAAACGTCTACAGATGCTGTCAGATGAATGTCCTCTGGGGGCAGTCATCCTGGTTGAGAACCACTACTGTAGAGTCTTGATACGTATCCTCAGACCCAGATTTTCTGGACGAAACGAGGGGCAGAGATCTGTGGACCTGGCAGTGGGCAAGCAGTTAAAAGAGCTAGATTTCCTCTCCGCAAGGTACCACTGTGCCTGACAGCATCTCAGGAGCCTTCTGTGTTGAGTATTTCACAGTGGGCCTGTCAGCTCTCCCGCTTCCCAGTCTCCACTGGCTTTGGTTAGAGAGGGGGGCCAGGCTCCTCAAGGAGGAGGCTAAGGAGGAGGAGGGAGCCTGGGGGCACAGGCCCAGCAGGCAGCAGCCTCCACCCCACTCCCACTATGTGCATCTCCAGGGGCCCTGAGGTTCCTGGGAAAAACATCTTTTGAAAGGGCAGGGCTGGTGTTGGCACTGGGAGTTGTTGCTGGAGAAGCCAGGGGATGTGGAGGCTGCGTGGGGGAAGAGAATGTTATCACAGAAACCTGATTTTTCTACACACTCTATCAGCTCTCCATCTGTTCCTTGATTAAATGTATTACTGTGCTCCCTCCCCACATGCCCGCTGCCAGGACGTCTCCGGAGCCCTGATTACATCTGTGGAGAGAGCCTCAAACCTCACAGATGAGCAGGCCTATCGATCAGCCTGGCAGCTGACGTTTGATTTAAAATCTGGAGGAGGGCGAGGAGCCGGAGCAGAGCCGGCTGGGATGGAGTTGTAGAGGGGACCTCTTACCCCAAAGGGAAGGCCCTCTGTCCTCTTTCCCACCTCAACAAACCAGGGCCCACTGCGTAGATGGGCATCAAATACTGATATCTAGCTCCGAGACCTTGGGCAAGCCACCGCCCCTTCTCGGCCTCAGTTCCCCTCTCGTTATCTCAGGAATGTTGAAGCAGGTGACTTTAGAGTCACTTCCAGAGCCGACAGTCTGTGGCCTTGTGACTCCAAGCCGGGTGCACAGGCCAGCAGCCCAGCAGCCCCTGGGCTTGTTAGGAACATAGGCTCTCAGGCCCAGCCCAGGGCGGCTGGATCAGAACCTGCCTCTTAACAAGATCCCCAGGGGCTTCGCGGGCACATTAAAGTGTGAGAAGCACACTTTGACAGCTCCATTCATTTGGCTACTTCAGAGATGGACATGCAGAAGACATCTCTCAGAGGGAGTGATTCAGCACCTCCGCTGGCCTGGGAAACTTTTACAGAGATTTTCTTCCTGCATGAAAACTTGAGCCCTGAGAGAAAGAACCAGCTCTGAAATCCCAGCCATTTCCTGCAGATTGAACCCCAAGATGACAACAATCATTTGATCAACCTTTTAATAAAAGCCTGGGGATAAAAAGACAAACAGGACCCACTTCCTGCAGGACCTACTCTCCAAGAGGAACCGGCAGACCTCTCCCTCTGGGTTTGAAGATGCCAGAGAGAAAGACTCCTCCCGGGTGATTATTACTCAGTGTGGGGTCTGCCCAGATTTCCAAGACGGGCACCAGCCTCTGTGGCTCTCTGCATTCATCTCCCAGGGCTGCTGTAATAAACTACCTGAAACTTGGGGGCCAAAAGCAACAGCAGCTCATTCTCTCGCAGTTCTGGGGGCTAGAGCCTGAAATCCAAATTTGGGCGAGGTCCCTCTCCCGTGAGGAGCTCTAGGGAAGGATCACTCCTTGTCCTCCCAGCTGCTGGCAGTCCTTGGCTTGTGGCCACACCCCTCCAGTCCCGGCCTTGTCCTCACATTGTTCTCTCTCCCCTGTGGGTGTCGAAGTTCCTCCTGTCTTTCTCTCATTAGGAGACAGCTGTGATGGTATTTAGGCCCCACCTGGATAATCTCATTTCAAAATCCTTCATTACATCTGCAAAGACCTTTCCACATTAGTTCGCACCTTCAGGTCTAGATTCGACATGGCTTTCTTTTAGGGGCTGTTTTCCTGCCTACCACACCCTCCTACGAAGAGGTGACCTCATTGCCGGATCCCAGGTTAATCACGTGATATGGCTGAGCCTCAGTTGCCTCCCCTGAAAATTGGAACAGTACTTCCCGGGGTGGGGGGGGGGTGGGGGGGGGTGGCTGTGCCCTTGAGTGGGCAGTAGTATCCCCTGAGGACTTTTAAACACAGCCTGCTGGGCCTGCCCCCAGAGGCCTTCATTCAGTGGGGGAAGTCTTGAAAATCTGCATTTCCAGCAAGTTCTCAGAACGGCTGGATTAAATAAAGGCATGTCCCTAGGGTGCCTAACGAAGTCCCTACCCAAAATAAGTACTGAATAGATCATTGTTGGTGAACTGGGTACCCATCAGGGCTACCTGGTAAATCAGAAGACAGTGCAAAGAAACCCCATCTCCAGGGAGAAGGCGAGCCCCTCCGGGGCAGGGCTGTGGCTGCCATGTCCATCTGCAGCCTGCTGCTTATGGTTCACCACCATCACGGCCACCAGCTAGGGGCTGTGCAGGCTGGGCCTTGCCTTTATCAACCCCCACTTGTCAGCTGTTACAGGTTAACGGTGAGCGAATGTGCGTGGGCCAAGTGCATAGAAAGGTACTGAGATCACATGGAAGAATGAGTGAGTGACCCCTTCTGAAGGAGGCCCTAAGGAAGCGGTGATGCTCAGGGGGGTGTGGCGAGGGAAATAAATTTGGCAACAGCCCAGTGAGTGGGTGGGTCTTCTAGGCAGAGGGAACAGCATGCGCGAGGGCACGAACATCAGTGTGGCCACAGTCGCCATGAGCAAGAGCTGGGAAGGTGGGCTGGAGACCTCAGCAGTGCCCAGAGGGGAAGAGCATTTCATGTCTCACTTGGGAGCAAAGACCTATATTTTACAGGCAACATGGGGACATTCTAGGGCCTTCTTTGGGAGGGTGACTTACTAGCTTGGTGTCGAGGAAGATCGCCCTGGGCAGTGTGGAGGGTGATGGGATGAGGGAGCCACTGGACACAGGAAGGTCATGCAGGCAGCTGGTGAGACCATCAGGCAGCAGATGATGAGGGCCGGGCTGAAGCGCATGCTGGGCGCCCACCTGGCTGAGGGCTGAAGGCTTGAGGGAGCAAAGGGCAGATTATCAAGGAGCCAGCCTCACCCCATCTCAGAAGAGGTGCGCTCAGAGGCCAGTGCCAGGGATGCCCTGGTGCCCTTGGGCAGTTTACGCTGGGAGCACTGGTTGCCCTCCTCCGGAGAGGGCACCTCTGGGTCATCTCTCTTCCCCAGGGAAAAGGCTCATTTCCCCTTAATTACCCAGCACAGGTTCTGCAGAGCGCTCCCCAAATGTTAAACTAGTTAATTTCTGTGGGGATTTTTCTTTAAACCAGCGTGACACAGGCTTTAAATCAATTTGAAATCCGTTGTCTACAGCTCCGCACGGAGAGGGTCTGTGGAGGACGGGCACCAATTATTCTCATCAGTCAACGGGGACAGGACGGGCTGTGATGAGTCTGGGCTGCAGTGGGGACGCTCGGCGTTCCCTTGCGGGGAAGGACTCGGAGGCCAAGGCCGCAGCAGGAAGGCACAATGCTGAGGGCAGCGGGCGGCTGTTGCCCAGGCTGCAGGCAGGGGCCCCCGCAGTGGGGTTGAGTGAGAGACGGGAAGTCGTTTGAAAGGGCTTGGTAAGGGCTTGGGATGCTGAGGAGCTCACCAAGCTCAGGGGTTCTGGCCCTGGCTCTCAGAGGAGTCGCTGAGGAGTCCCTCCGTTACACAGGTAAAGTTGATAAACTAGGCAGAAAGGGGCAGCGTCTGCGTGGGGCAGCAGCCATGGCGGTGGTGGCAGGTGGAGGGAAGGTCAGAGGGATTCATTAGCAGCCTGCTTTGGAGCTCAAGATCACGGAGAGTATTTATGAATAAAATCAATCTTGCCCCCGATTCAAGGAGACAAGCCAAATTCACTGGTTCCCTCTTCCCGTCCAAATGGCTGTCTTCTCCTTCAGAATATTGCTCTGTAATAGAGCCCATCCTTGCCGTTCTCCCCCTCTAGGGAGTTTTCCAATTTATCTGCCCTAAAATGAAGGACTTGGGGAAGTTGTAATGTGGTACTGACCCTGGCCAGGCCAGCAGGTGAACTGGAGAGGAGGTAAGGGGAAAAGCTTCAAGGATGGGCAGCAGACCTTTCCCATCCAGGGTAGCCCCCACTGTGGGCGGTGTTGCAAGATACAGCTCCGCTCCACCCTCTCCTCCGCCTCAACGAGGGACCCTCCTCTCCTTCCCCTCATTGTCTGGTCAATCAGGTGACCTGGCTTGGCCATCCTGACAGTCATGATCTAGTCAGGTGACCCGGCTTAGCCAATCCCAACAGCCTAGGCGTGGCCAATGCCAACAGGCAGACCCCAGTCAGGTGACCCAGCTTGGCCAATCACACGTTCTGGCTTTGACTTTGCCATGCCTTGTGGTAGGGACAGTTAGAGTTAGTTTGTAGTGATGCCTTGGGGTAGCAGCCAGGTTCCGTGACCGTGGTGGCAGAAGTGCCACAACCAGACAGATCCTGCTGCCCAGCTTGCAGGACCCCTTTGCTCCCTACTTTCCAAGTTTCCCTTCATTCTCCCACTGATGCTGTGTACCCCAATATCCTTCTAGAATCGTCCCTCAACATAGGTTTCTGTTGCTTGCAACCAGAACCCTGATGGATTCAGAGGAAAGTTCTTCACAGTATGTGAAAGGCAGGAAGAGTGTGTTCACAGAGAAGGTGGAGTGCTGTCCTTTGGCTGCCCATAGACTGGACTGCGTCCCCGAGCTCCCCTTTGCCCCCTCCTGCATGTTCTGCCGCAAGGATTCCTTCCTGGATGGCGAGCAATAAATGGAAGGCTTACTTTGATCCTCCTTTTCCCCCCTAAAGAACTCAAAGCTCTTATATGTCCAGCTCTGTGGCTATGATGCACCCGAGATAATAGGAAGGGGAAGCTAAGGGCCCAGCCTGTGCCCGACAGCCAGTCAGAGGTGGTCCTAAGATTAGCAGCAAAACGCCCCCTCCCTGCCTGTGAGCAACAGTCTGGCCTGGCCTGTGGCAGTGGTGGTCTTGATGAGGGCAGTGGCCTTGGGCTTCCAGGGCTCTCACCCTGTGCCTGAGTGTTACTCCCAGCTTTTACCAAAGTGAGTTCATTTAATCCTCTCCACAGGCCTAGGCAGCAGGTGGTGGGTTTTTATATTGCTCCCATTTTAGAGATGAGAAAACCAAGGCACAATGAGTTTAAATAATCTGCACAAGGTGACCTGGGGGCTACATGGTGGGATGCGGGCCTGAGCCTCTGGCTCCAGAGGTTGTGAGCAGGCAGAAAAGCCAAGCAGGAAAGAAGGGCAGGAGGGTCTTCATGGATCCCATGGAGCTGCGGGCGCTGGAGTAGGTGGGGCGGAAAGGTGGAGTAGGTGGAGTAGGAAAGGCGTACCCCGGCCTTTCCACTGAGCACCCTCAGACAGGAGTAGGTCATTCCAGGTCCCCAGGGTAGCCTCGCTGTGATCAGAGCTGAGTGTTCCTTGAGCAATTCGACAAGCTTAACTACTGATTTATCAGCTCCTCATTTGGCAGCGGCTCTGTGGTGGGCATTGTCATCCTCTGTTAGCGGGAGCCGAAACCGGCTTCTCCTCCGGGGCCTGTGTGGCCTGCTCAGCTGACTCGCCTGTGGCTCTGGGCTTGGGGGCAGGAAGGAGACAGGGCGTCATGAACCCAGGCAGCTGGTCCTCTGAGGGCAGGGAGCCCTGGGGGTCAGCCCCCATCCTCCCTGGCCTACTGCAGGGTCACGTGGGCTTTCCGTAGAAGGGCTTCAAGTCTGTGCCGGGACCTCTTGCACTGCATTTCAGGGAGGAAGGGGGAGTGAGTCAACATCTGGGAGCCCACTAGGGGTCGAGCAGGGCTGACAAATAAGCAGATCTCAGAAGGAATCGCCCTGTCCCCTGACCTCTAAAGTGGCCTGTGTCCCCTTCACACCCAGAGAGACCACAGCCATGTCCTCGTGCTCCCCCCCTCCCCCCCAGCTCTGGAATCCTGCTTTGGTGGATTTGACCTCACTTCTGGACTGAATGCCCACCCACCATCCCATGCATACTGTCCTTGTCCCAGGCAGGCCCTTTCTTGATTCCCGCCAAAGAAAACAAAACCACTCCTCCCCTCCCACCTCCTTTAATTTTTCAAAACCTTTGGTATTTTGGAGAGAAATAGAGAAATTTTGCCACATCCTGGTCATGAGATGCTGTAGCCAGCAGGATGACATCAATGTTCACCAGCCACTGTGTCCCTGATGGTGCCCTGGCCTCCTCTCTGCATCTTGATGGCTCCTTTTCTGATTCTCCATCCCTCGATCTCAAAAGCTCTATGTTTTCCTCTGATGTTCAAGGAGTTCGGTTACCCAGGCACTCGTGCTAGCTCCAGGCCCATCTCCGTGTCTCCTGACCCATCAGGGCAGCTAGAACACAAGGGCCTCTGGGGTATGAGGCCTCCTCCGTGGAAAGCAGTTAGGATTATACCTGGGGGAAATCTCTCACTTAAAGCTATAGTCTTATTTAACTTCATTACAACACCATAAGGCAGCTGCTGCTCACTGCACATTCGCAAAGTCAAGGCTGAGAGAACCTAAGTAACGTGCCCAGGGTTCACCGCCGCAAAATAACAGAGAACCAATGTGCGCTCAGGCTAGATTCCAAAACGTTTTCTGTAGGAGATAGGTGGGCCACAGGCCTGCTCAGGAGGTGGGGGGTGGCAGCTGAGGCCTGGGAGCCAATCTCTGGGGGGCCTCCCATGTCCAGAGAGGAGGCACCGGCCGGAAGGACACTGAACTGCAGCCAGTGGCGGTCAGAGATGGGCAGTCAGAAGAGAGGGCTGAGTGGAGCAGTGGGTGAGCCTTGAGCGCAGAGGGCTGGAAGCTGGCAGGGGAGAGGCGGCGGCGGGGAGGCAGAGCCAGGGGCCAGGCTGGGCCTCAGGAGGCCTGTGGCTAGAATACCAAGTGCTTCTGGATGCACTGACCTCAATCTTTCAGCTTTGGCTCCAGCTCTGTGGGGCTGCACATGGCCCACAGCTTCCCCATTCCCGCACCTCCCCGGGGCTCCAGTGATTTGTGAAGCTAACAGTCCTGAGCCCCCTGCCCCTCCTGCCCCTGGGCCTGCTCTTCCTTTGACTCCTCCCGGGCAGATCAGGGCAAGGCCCTCCCTTTGTCTGCCGCCTGCAAGTGCCCGGCAAACAAAAAAACCCACGGATCAATGCCAGAAAAACGACCATCTCTGCTCACCCTCACCAGGAAAGAGGCTTTCAACTCAGCCACCTGCGGTGCCAGGAGCAGGGCGGATGGGGCTGGAGCGCATAAATCCCTGACATTCTGTCTTCCCTTGGGGTGTGTGTCCTACTAGCTCCTGGCCTACCCATTACTATATGTGTCACCAGCCACTGTGATGCTCACAAAATACTGATGTGGCCACTGGGGTGTCAGGGTGGAAGGTGCCACGTGCCCTCAGCTGTGGATTTGGGGTACAGTGTCCACTCCTCAGCACTCATGTGCCTCTGTGTTAAAGTGGATCATCAGATGCTCACGGAATGCCCAGGTTAGGGTTGATGGCCAGTCATTGTGCAGCTGCCATCGCCAGCTTGTGAATATATATTAGGGCTGTGTTTGTGCTGCAACTGGAAATTAAAGAGCCCCCAACACCTCATGGAAGGCTGGGAGTAAAGCATCCAGCTCAGAAACGGTTTGGCTCCTCAGCCCATCTCGGTATGATGGATTTTATTCTCTTTTTTCCTTGCTTATTGGTATAATTAAGGCGGTGGGGAAAGAACCCAAGGGGAAAAGGGGCTGGGGATCTTGGCAGCTAACTATACAGGCTTTGAGTCACTATGAGCTGGGTTTGCATATGAGCTCCACCAAAAGCTGTGTGACCTTGGGCAAAATTACTCAGCCTGAGTTTTGTGGCAATAAGGCTGCCTTCCTCAAAGGTCTGTGGGAGGCTGACCAAGAGTGTGTGGGTGAAACGTTGAGCACCTGGCCCATGCGGGGTTCCATTAGTCAGTGTTCTAGGTGCGGGACTGGCCCAGCAAGGACCCTCCATCTCCGTGGAGAGCCAGGGGCCTCGAGTTGCCGACCTTGCATTCAGGGTGCCACAGTTGCTGTCCCTGCGAACTGGACGGTAACTGCTGCCACCACCACACCTTCTCCACTTGTGCTGCTTATCTGTGTGGCCAGCTGCAGATGCAAAGTCCTGGCAGGATGCATCTGATTGCCAAGCCTGGTCATGAGTCAGGGAGGCTGGCAAGGCGAGTTACTGGCATGCTTTAATTATGTATCAGGGACTTCTCCCAAACATAGGGAGGGGGTTTGGATTCTGGATGGCCCCAATATCCAGTACCTTTATGTCCCATTGTCACCAGAATTGGAGAAGACCCAAAGCTATTTCATGTGCTGTCTGTGTCCAGGCCAGTTCTAACCAGACCATGCTGTGATGACTCCAGGTGACCTTCTGCTGATCTTTCCTGCCACTTCTCTCCAAGGCCGACCTCTGCCAGTGGCATTGCATTGACTGGGGCAGTGATGATGTCCCCGAAGAAGGGCATTTGGTGCTCATGAAGCAAAGTGCATGACCCCACTATTAGCCAGGATTCTACAGAGAAATAAAACCCACAGGATGCATATACATATGTGTGTGCTGAAAGAAATTTGTCAGAAGAAATTGGCTTATGTGATTATGGAGGCTGAAAGTTCCACAGCCTGCTTTCAGCAAGCTGGAAGCTGAGGAGAGCCCGTAGTGTGGTTCTAGCCCAAGTCCAGAGAACTGTGGGCCAGGAGAGCTGAAGGCACAAGTTGTAGTTCATGAGCCAGCAGGCTCGAGTCCAGGAAGAGCCCCTGTTTCCGTTGAGTCTGCAGCAGGAACGCCCATGTCCCCCCTCAGTAGTCAGGCAGGGAGGGGTTCCCTCTTGTTCTGTTTAGATCTTGGATGAGGCCCATGCATATTAGGAGGGCCATCTGCTTTCCTCAGGCTACAGATTCAAATCCTCACAGGCCATCACAGACACACCCAGAGCAAAGTTTGACCAATGTCTGGGCTAGTGACCCAGTCAAGTTGACGCACAATTAACCATCACACCTACCCGGTGAAAAACGTCCAAGATCTAAGCAGAGAGAAGCGAGGAGGAGAGATTGGAGATACCGTTTTCCAAGATCCCATTCCTGCACTGAGCTTAGCCATCAGCGTCAAGGGTGTCTCAACTCATGGTGACAAGCCGGCTCTGCATCCAGACTGCCTCCCTTCTGCCATCAAGTGGGCATGCGGCTGTGGGCCAGTGAGGGGAGCTCTGTGTGTCTCCATTTCCTTGTCTCTAACGCAGAGAGAGTAACAATACCTTCCTCACAGAGTTGCTTGGAGGATTGAGAGATTAATATATGTAATGATCAGAACACTGCTGGGCAAACACTGGGTACCCAGAATATTAGTTATCACAACTCGCCTATAGGAAAGAGGATAGCGCCGTGTCAAGGGACGGCCGTTGTGTTGCAGGTGTGTGATGAGATTGCACAGAAATGTCAGGGAGCTGAGACAGGGGAGCCAGCTTGCTCATGCGGGGCCCCGAGACTCCAAGACGGCAAGGCCTGAGGTGGGAGGTTCTGCCCAGCGGCTCAGCACAGACCTGGCTGCCTTAGGAAATAAACTTCTGTTCAGCTCCCAGCTTCTGTCTTCCCCAAGGTGTCTTCATGAGTGCCAGAGTCTGGCACAAAGTCTCATGCAAACCCTGGCACTTGGGATTGTCAAAAGTGCTTTCTGAAGCTGTCTGGAAGCTGTTGGCTCGAGCTCGCTTTCCTGTCTCCCTGAACCGTGGACTCCTCGGCCGTGGACTCCGTGGTCTGTCTCCTGAGGTCTTGCCAGTGTTGGCCCAGGATAATCTGCTGTGTCCTCTGCCTCTGCTTCTCAAGGCTGCCCTGGAAGCCACTTAAAGATAAACCCCGTAGCTCTGATTATGAGCCCACTGGGTGCTGAAGCAGGACTGGTGTGACTGCAGGCTCCGAGTCCCAGGTCAGCTCTTCCCAAGAGTTTAGGGGACATTAAGGAGGCCACATGACTTCTCGCATCCTAGGTATTTATCACAGGAGGACCCTCCCGTGGACCCAAAGGCAGGAGAAAGAGTGTCCGACTCTTGGGGACACAGGTCTGTGGCTTGTAGACTTCAGGTCTTTAAACCCCTTTCCTTACTTTTGGGAGAAGGGACACTGCCTCTCCAGAACATTGCAGCCATTGGGGGGCCCTGGGGACACCCAACCGTCCGGGAGGTGTTCTCTTCATTCAGAGAACACCCACCTCCAAACAGAAGGCAGTGCCCATGCGGCCCTGCAGCCAGGCCCTGGGGGAGGGGTCTTAAGTTTGGGCTTCCCCCAAAGCTGGCCCTGAGGGGAGGATTTGGGAGCAGTAGTTTGTCTGGGGGCTGGTCCCGGGAAGTATGTGAGGGGTCAGGGACAGAGATGAAGAAGAAGGAAAGCAGGGGTAAGGGTGCCTTAGTGGGTAAGTGGGTGACTGCTCTGGGCACCTGGGGTTCATCCCCTGGGGGCCAGGAGTGAGGTCTCTCCCCACTGACCCATCGCTCCTGGGCTGCAAGCTGCTCCAGGGGTCCTGCAGCTTGCTCCACGCCAGAGATCCCCTTCTGGGCATTGTCTGCTGGGGCCAGGAGGGGACGCCTGCAGGTGGCCTCTGCCCCTTCGGCTAGGAGCAGGCCCCTGCAAGCCGGAGGACTTCCTGTACGTCCCAATAGGCGGCCAGGGGTCATTCAGGACTGTGCTGCTTCCTGCCCCAGGCCAGCCCAGTCAGTCACTGAGTCCTGGGTCAAGGCCCCTTCCTCCTTATCTCTCTCCATCCTGCCCCCACTTGGCACATGGCAGCCCAGGGAACTTTTGTTTCCTAGGAGAGGTGGGGAAGCTGGCAAGTGCCAGGAATCCAGCCTCCGCAGGCCAAGGGGAAGGAGAGAATGGAAAAGAAGAGCCCTTAAAATATCCCTCAACTGTTTAAGGATTGGAGATCTGCACTAAATCTCAAGAAAAAGGAGTAATTACTCTGTCAGCAAAGGTGATATAGTTTTTAAGACTCAGTTCCACAGCCGTAATTTTTCCTCATCCTCCCCACGTCTCCCTGGGGATTTAGGGGCCAATTACCTGTCAGTTTGCTGAGAGGTGCCCTTCCCAGGCAGGAAGGCGTCACCTGCCACGGTCTCTGTAAGCCCTGCTTGACAGTGTGGGTTGCTGGAGGGAGGGGCGCGCCGTGGTCAGCTGGAGGGGAGTGTCCCCAGAGCTTCAGGGATGAGCTGAGGTGGGCAGTGTATGGCTGGCCTCTGACTAGCCCCGCATCAGGGCTTTCCCTAGTGAGGTCAGCCTGGTCAGAGGCTGGGCAGGGGCCAAGGGAGGAAGAGGCAAGGGGCTAGGGTCTGGGCAATAGGGGGTCTTCTAACTGGGCCCAGGGTCTTCAGGCGATAGGGGTCTCCTGGCAGAACCTTAGCATCTCAGGACAGGCCATGCCCTTTGACCCGGGGTGGGCTGTCTTACAGAGGGGGTGGCGAGGGTGGCCATAAACACATGCGCTCTGCAGCTGGGGTCAGTCTGGGGAAAGCCCTGACCCTGGGTCACCTTGGACTGTTTCTTAGCCTCTCTGGACCTTAGGGAAAATGAGCTACAAATGGGACCTGTCTCATCAGGCTGTTGGTTGTCATGAGGTTGCCAATCCCTATCCTAGAGCTTGATTTCTACCAGGGGGTCACCCAGACTCTCTTGAATACTTTGGTGGGCAGGGAGCTCACTGGGTGGCGAGGCAGCCTATTTCCACTTTCCCCACTCAGCTGGTCCTGGCTGGTTGGAGTCTCTTTTGCAGTGTTCACTCACTGGTGTCATTTTAATGCTCAAAGGTCACTTGTGTGCCTTCAGCCAAGCTCTAAGGGTCAATTGTGAGCACCAAGAACCCCCTCCCGGCCCTCCCAGGGGAGTCACAGTCGACCTCTCCTTTAGGCTTTATGTTTGAGAAACAAAGATTCTCCTCAAGAATGTCCTCAGACCCCCGGTCTGGGTGCCCCGACTCCGGAGAGCCTCCTCGGCTGTCAGTCCTGAACGTAGGGTATATGTTTGATGGTCAGTGCAGTCATCTTATCCTTATCAAATTTTCCTCTTTCTCCTTGTTCTCGATGCCAGAAATTGCTTGGAGCTTCTCTCTAAAAGAATCTTGTTCCCAAGGTCCAATTAACTTGGGCTTCCTTCTGGCCTGGGCTTCTCTCCAGGGTGTGTTCTCATTCCAGCCAGCAGAGGACGCTGTGCTTCATGTCCTCAGGAGTCCCCCAGGAGGTGCCGGGCACTGCTGGGAGTTGGGGATTAAGGGATGGCCCAGACCCACCAGGAGCTCACTGCTCCTGGGACCCCTTGTCGTCCCCAGGAGCACCTCATGGGAGGGGAGTAGGCTCCGACGAAGATGTGGGTGCTCCGGCAGACAGCAGCCTGCATCAGCACAGTGTGAAACCAATATTTTGCCGTTAGAGCATCTTTTTTTTCCCCTTCCTTGTAGACGGGGCTCAACTTCTTCATCAGGGCAGTTTAGTCTAGTGGTTAAGATCAGAGGGTCTTGGAGCCAGACTATTTAGTTCAAGTCCTGACTCCTCTGCTTCCAGGCTGTGGGACCACTGCTCTGTGCCTCAGTCTCCCCATCTGCACAACAGGGATGACATTTGAGTTGGTGTGAAACTTAAACGAGCTAACACATGTGAAGCATTTTAGGAGACCCTCACGAGTGTCAGTCCACATCATGACTGCTTTTGGCGATTTGTTTCTGACCCCAGACTTACAAGCCCTCAGGATGCACGAGTCTGGCGGAGAACCACACTGTCCCCCTCAAGGCCACTCTCGGGATCGTTGCTGCTCAGCCGTGCACACCCTCCCCAAGTTGCTCATCCAGGGATTCCTCCCACCCTCCCAGGGGTTTCTCCCTTGACTTTTATTGAGCCTGTGAATTGGCATTTGGACGCCTGCCCTCCTTAGCCAACCTACTTGCTCACCTGGCCCTGACTTGAAGGGTTCACCTCCTTCAGGAAGCCTTCCTAGGTCTGTAGGATGGAAGGAACAGGCCTCACCCACAGAGCATTCCCTGGCTTCCATGTTCTCATCCTGATGGGACTTGATCATATTTGTTAAGCTATGTGTTTTGAGTCCTTATAACTTATAGGCCTGGGATTTGAACCCATGACAAAGATTGTTTGAGTAACTAGCCCCTGTTCTTCCATCCTGTAAATGCCTTCCTTTCTCCTCACCTCCCACTCCCACATAATCACATGGGTTCAAATGCACAAGTCATGTAAATCATTCATTTCTTTAAATTTTGTGGTCTGAGTATTTTATAGTGTTAGCTTCTCACTCGGGCTGTGAACCTCAGCCTGTAGGTAGAGTTGCTGTCTGTGATGACCAGAAGGTTCTTTACGGGACCACCCAAAGCAGTGTCAGAGCTGGAAAAATCATCTAACACATATTCCTTATCTTATACTGGGGGAGGATGAGGTGCCTGGGAAAGCCGCTGGTGTGACAGCTGTAGGGTAAGCAACAATGTCAGTACTAGGAATTGGAAGCGTCCTTCCATCCACCTGCCCAGCCACGTTCTAGGACCCACCAGGATCCAATGGGCTATCCTTCCCTCAGCAGGCATGTCTTAGGAAGCATTTGGTTATAGAGGGTCCTGGCCATCACCTACCCAGGGCTCTTAACTCATCAGAACCAGCCTCTCCACTATTGAGTTGCTGCTGAACGTGCAGTAGTGGTTACTGGTATGGGCTTTGAGTCTGGACAACCTTGAGGACGTCCTACATTGGCTGCTTGTGACCTATATGACAAGCGTCATGACCTCACGTTCTGTATCAGTAACATGGAGATTAACAATATCAGCTCCACGTGACTATGGAGAGATTTAAATATGATAAGGCACGTCAAACACCTGGCACTCAGAAATGCTCAGTAAATGTGTTGTTCCTATTTTTACTGGAAAGCTGAAGGAGAAGACAGTTCACCACTATTTCTCCACTTCTCACATCTCAGGATATTTGATTTCAGCCAGTCTGAGACACCCAGGTTTCTGGATGGGATGCAAAGCAGGGACCCCTCCCCAGTATCAGGGATCCTAAGAGCCATGGCAACCTGGTATATTAATGCTATGCAAGATCCAGGCAGTTGGGAAAATAATTAAGTGCTAACTTGTCATTTTTTAAATGAAGTTCTAGAGTTAGAGATTTATAATTGCTAATGAACCAGGCTAATAATTAGTTGCTTTATAATAAGGGTGATGATCACTCAGACAGAGGAAGAGAGAGCTGGGCTCTGGCCTAATTTTTCTCTTGTAATTATGTGACATGTCCAACTGCCCGGAACTCCTCTCACCCTTCTGTCCTGCTCCAATGCAGTGCCAAGCTCAGCTGGCACTGTCCCCACTTCCCACCACTCTCCAGCCCCTGCTCCCTGACTGCCCAGAACCTCCTACCAGGCAGCCATTTCCTATTGCCTGCTTCTCCTACTGTCCTGGTGACCTACGTCCATATACCCTTCCTCAGGAGCATGTTGGGAAGGGCTGAGGGCTGGTTTCTGCAGGGGGAGGCTGCCCACCCTCCATCCTTCAGGAGTCTTCCCAGCTTCTCAAAGGCAGAGTGGCAAGAGCCCTGGTTGGGGCACCATGGAACATGGTTTGAGCTCCATGTCCACCATTACCTGAGGGACCACCATTACCTGGGCAAGCCTCTCAGTGTTTCGGGGCCTGTAAATACCTTCCGTTCTCCTCACCTCCCACTCCCACATAATCACATGGGTTCAAATGCACAAGTCACGTAAATCATTCATTTCTTTAAATTTTGTGGTCTGAGTATTTTATAGTGTTAGCTTCTCACTCGGGCTGTGAACCTCAGCCTGTAGGTAGAGTTGCTGTCTGTGATGACCAGAAGGTTCTTTACGGGACCACCCAAAGCAGTGTCAGAGCTGGAAAAATCATCTAACACATATTCCTTATCTTATACTGGGGGAGGATGAGCCTGTGAATTGGCATTTGGACGCCTGCCCTCCTTAGCCAACCTACTTGCTCACCTGGCCCTGACTTGAAGGGTTTTTATCACAGGCTTGCCTGGGTGTAGGTGACAGAGCCGACTAAGGAGACTAAGGTCTTCTCTAGCCCGGAGCCTCTAGGGGTTGAGGGCTCTGTGACATGGGTGTGGCTGTATGAAGAATGCAGGGAAACACAAGCATATCTCCTTGGGTGTTGAAACCCCAGGACATGGGGGTTCACAGGAAAGGAGGGTCCCAGGGAAGCCAGTGGGGAAGCTGATAGAGACAGAGACAGAGGGAGGCCCCTCTCTCACTGTTTGCTGTGGCCCTGGACTTAGGAGAACAGTATTCATGCTGCATTGGGGTAGACCAGGTGTTCAAGCAGCCTGTGTCCTTGGGCGCTTGGGATCTATTTTAAGTCAAGCAGGTAAACTATAACCTGAGGGGTTCATTTACTCTTCCATGGTGGGAATGCTTATCACCCACATTCCTGCAGCCCCCAAGGCTAAGGGGGCTCTCTATGATGTGGCTGCGACCCAGTCAGAAAACAGACACTGGCACAAACCACAAAAGGTACACTAACCTGACACGGGCTTGTGTCCTGGGGTTCATGATAGAATTCACGGTCTGCGAAGATGAGTGGGGAGAAAAATTGTTATTTGCATTGACCTTAAATAAAATGGGTCATTTCCTTTCATTATAAATAGCAGCACTTGAGACTTTGCACCAATAGAAAACACAGATCGTTTCATACCATATTGCTGTTGTGGCAGATACCCCAAAATATTGCTTATGCTCATCACCAGTTTGAAATTGTGGTAATTTTCAGACCTGCAGCTAGATCTTGTGTTTTAATGTGTTAATAAAAGAGCACATGAATTACCATATATGCAGACTGGAAACTTCAGATTGCTACAGATTTGGTTTTTTTAATATTTTGATAACTGTGTTTCAGTATAATTACTTTCCTTTATAATTCTATGTATTTTGTTCTCTTTTCTCCCTCTTCTCAGCCCACTTTCAAGACCCATTCTTTTCCCCACCTGGGCAGGTTGGGGAATTGCTGTTAATTCACACTGACAACTCATTCTGGAGGCTTGAGACGAAGGAGGGAGCAATGGTGTTAATACGACCCAGGGGCCAGGACGAGGAGGGCATGAGGGAGAGGGCTGGGGTAGGGAGCGCGGTCTCTGCTGGCTCCCTGCTGGGAGGGGTGGCTCCATGGGGTACCCAGAGGTCTGAGTGGGGCAGTGCATGGATGATACTCTACATCGGGGTCCACACTCCTGGTCCCCAACATTTTGGACTCTGTACATGTTGGACTACATCGCTGGAACCAGGAGGAAGCAGATGGAGTTCAGCGTGTGCCTGGCTGTGGGGTTGGGGTAGGCCGTGCTGGGCCCCTGCTTCAGCCCACAGCTCTTGTTGGACTCCTCCAGTATGGCGGCCAGGGTTGCAGAGAGCACATCTCATGGGTCCAACTAGACAAAAAGGCTCAGTGCTGACTTTCCAGGCCCTTCTTCCAAGATAAAGAGCATGTTCCAGGAATGCACTTTCGTTCATTCATTCAGCAAACATACCAAGAATCTGTTGAGGTCGTGACACTGCATAGACCTTGCTATCATGAGCTCAGGATACAGCTGCGGGAACACCCATTAGGCAAATAGAAGGCCCATAACTAATGAGAGTTAATTAATAAGTAATAGTGACAAAGAATTGATGTTCAGGGTGGTGAGCAGCTCTGATAGAGAACGTCCTCTCCCGTGCCAAGCCCAGCCTCGTGGGTGCCCGTAGACTGCCGCTGTGACTCATTACTTGCTTCTGGTTTTCCATCTTTCTGCAAACTTAAAAAAATTCAAGATTAGGTTCCCTGCACCTACTATGGTTACCATACACGCCAGACACTTTTTGAACAGCTCTGATTTCAAGAATTCTATTCCTTTGTACCCACAAAGCATTGAAATGCCAGGATTTCAGCAACCAAACAACGTCCCCCAGATTGCCATCTCCCAGATACTTTCACACACAAACCCTCTCAGGCTGTGGGTCCTGATTTGGGGTATTATACTGTTCATCCACTCTTGCAGCCTCCCCCTACCCCCAACCCCACCCCACCCTAGGTGTACATGCCCATTTATCTCAGACGGTGCTATTGCTAGAAATGAAAAGTTGTTTTGACATCAGAGTAAGCAAAACCGAATGAGGAGGTAAAGCTGACCCACAAAGAGGTCGCGTAATACATTCTGGAGCCAAATGGGAAAGAGTGTTCGTTCCCTGTCATTTGTATAGACCATTGAGTGTTTTCTGTTCCCTCACCCAGTACGGTCGTCTTCAAAGACTCTGTGCACACTGGAGGGGACTGTACACTGTGAGCAGATGCAGTAACTGGGCAAATTCAGTCTGGATGTAAACATCTTTCCACCTGGAGGGTGTAGGGCTCTGCTGAGCAGACACCCTTGACCTTCCCCTAGGCGGTGGGGGGCCGAGCTGGGTGCTTTTGTTTTTGTTTTTCAAATAAGAAGATTCCTTTACCAAGGGCAGTCGCAGAATAGACTTGGGTTCTCTGGGAGACCACCTCATTCAAGGTCATGATGACGGGTAACAGCCTCACTTACTGCGCATATACTATGTGCCTGGCTCCTGGGAAAGTGCTGGTATGTGGGCTGCCCCGTTTGACCCTAACAACCCTGTGAAGCGTGTTCTTCATTCTTAATGAGAAATGGAGAATTAAATGAGGTCAGTGTCTCACTCAATAGCACACTTGTAGGTGTGTCATGGAGCCGAGACTTGAATTGTGAGGCCTGACCCCAGCCTTCACTCTGAGACAGGACACAGTGCCGTGAAGGGCAGAGCCACCCCCAAATGCAGTAACGTCCAGGCAGAGGGAGGCTTTCTGGAAGAGACAAACTCCTGGGCAGACTTTTAGAAAGAGAGTAATGTAGCCTAGCCAAAGCCAGCTGGGGAGAGAAAGGAACTGGACACTTGTGGGTATCTTTTGTGTGCCTGGTATTGTGGCAGAAGCTTTACATACACTTTTTAATCCTGAAGATAATCGCTTGAGTTAGGTATGGTTCCCATTTTCTAGATGAGAAAACTGAGGCTATACAGTGACCCAAGATTATAGTCAGCATATGGAAAAACCAGCGTCCTGACTCTAAACCCCATAATCTATTCATTCTTCATTTAGCAAGCCAGCAAGGTGGGGGAAGTCAGGAAGTTGGTAGGGAACAATGGGCAGAAGCATCAAAAAATTAGGTTAAGAATTGGCTCCAAAATGCCTCCTCCAGGAAGTCCACAAAGATTTGTGCCCACTTTAGTTTAATGCCACTGAGACCCTTGAGCCTAGCTGATCCTGTAACAAACACTTGTTGACTGGAACTTGTGAAAAAGTGATTGAATGAATCCACACCTATTTCACTATCACCTTAAAAAAAGCAGGCACTCTCTCTTGACTGGGGTCATCCCACCCCTTTGGCCCTAGTTCTGTCTTGTCTCTTATCTCTCACTCTCTCCCTTTCCTGCCTCTTCTCATTAAGACCTAGAAGGGAAATAGGCTACTCCGACTCTCCAGCTGTCTCCTCACTGCTGTTGAGGTTCACAGCACAGTATTTAAGTCCTGTTAAATAACCTGTTTTCATAGGCAATCACAGCCAGGTTAGTAAATTCCCCACACGCTCACTCTTTAGACAAAGCCCACATCCCAGGTCCACAGAAAATTGGCCATTGTCCTTTAATGGTGGAACCGAGCAGAGCAAATGGTTGCACTTTAAAAGAAAGTTGTTCCTATTCAGGCAAAAAGCTCAGCCTACTGCTCTGGAAATTTCCAGGCTTCTCTGAGTTCCGTAGGCCCATTTCTCTCCAGGTATAAAGGAGAAAATAAGCACCCTTGCAAGGCAAGTAATTAATTTCAGTCAGCGTGTTCAAGGTTCCTGCTGCTGGCTGGCTCTTGGACTCTTAATCGGTGGCCCTGGCCAGGTGGGGGGTCCCATCTCTGGGATTTCAAACTGGCAACTTCTTGGCTGTCACAATAATTTCAGGCCCAGAAGGACTATGCCTTTTTTCACGTGACTGAAGATGGAGAAGCTGGGGAGCAGTGACTCATTGTTTCCTGAGTCTGCATGCTTTGTCCTTGGCCTCTGTCAGGATCACCGCCACCATCTCCATGCCTTTATTGGAGCACCGCTGTGTCTGTGGCCCCACGTGAATGTACTATACACATTAATGCACTGCTGTGTATATGAACTACTGTACGGGTGTGCGTGCACTGGGGGTTTCAGGAACATCAGGGTGGTGCAGAAAATGCGCACACTGCCAGGCCCCTACTGGACGGTCCAGGTCTCAGCCATTAGTTTTTGTTATACCCAGCAGCCCCCAGAAATGGCACCACCTCCCCCCATTTGGCCAGAACCAATCATACCTTGTGAATCGGTCATCTCTTGCTGTGTAACAAATAATCCCAAACATGGTGGCTTAAAACAACAATCCTTTATTCAGTCTTGATTCTTCAGGTTGCCAGTTTAAGCTGGGATCAGCCCCTACTGATGTGGACCAGGCTTCTCTGAGTTCCGTAGCTCTCAGAGAAGAGCTCAGGGTCAGATGGGCAGCCAGCTGTTCTAGGATGGCTCTAGGTCAAGATGGAATCACTGAGGCCCCTCTCCTCCTATTGTGTCTCATCTTTCATGGGCTAGTCCAGGGTTGTCCACCGGTGATCTCAGGGTTCAGAAAGCGAGAGCAGAAGCTTCATAGCTTTAGAACTAAACATTGTCACTTCTACCACATTCTGTTGGCTGAAGCAAGACATCAGGCCAGTTCAGATTCAAAGGCTGGTATAGTAGGTGGAATAGTGTCCCTCCAAAATTCATGTCCACTCAGAACTTAAGAATGTGACCTCATTTGGAAATAGTGTCTTTGCAGATGTAACTAAGATTTTTCCAGATAAGATCATCCTGGATTTAAGTTGAGCCCTAAATCCAACGAGTGTCCTCATAAGAGGAGGAGAAGTCACAGAGAGACACATTGCGAAAGACACATGAAGAAGGAGGCGGAAATGGGAGAGACGCAGCTACAAGCCAAGGAACACCAAAGACTGACAGCAGCCACCAGAAGCTAGGAAAGATGCGTGGGACGGATTCTCCCCTGGAGCCTTCAGAGGGAGCAGGGGCCTGCTGACACCTTGACTGTGGACTTCCATCTCCAGAACTGTGAGAGAACAGATTCTGTTCTTTAAGCCATCCAGGTGCTGGTAATTTGCAACAGCAGCCTTAGGAATTGAAGGTGAGGGGGACACGACTCCATTTTTCACTGTGAAGTCACACTGTAAAGGGTGAGGACGTGGGGAGGTGGGAGAAATGGAGCCACGTTTGCAATCTTGCACCTCGGTTTACGAGTCCCCGCTCTGTTCCTGGCAGGTACTTAAACCGAAGAGCAGCCACAGGATGCCAGGCGCCAGACACACACTACACACCCAGTGGGTGCTGTTCTGCCCCAGGCTCCTGAGGAGGTGCATCTCCAAGGACTGACTCTCCGACGGCTGCTGATTCCTCACCACATCTGGCTCCGAACTGCCTCCAACTTAGAAGGGACAACAGGAGGCAGCCAGCCTGGAGACTGAGGCTGCCTGCATACTAGGTACGGCATCTTCAATGCCTCAGGTCCAAGCGGCCCGAGCAGACCAGACCAGACCCCTGCCCCAGACTGTCCCCTGTGCACAGGACAGAGAACATCTTTGGACTGACTCAGTCATCATGCTGGAGAAGATGTTTGGCAGTGCCTCGCTTTCATTCCACAGGCATCTCAGAGGGAAGCTTGTTCTCTTGGGAGTTCAGACTGTAGCTCCCGCGGTCCTAGCCCATGTCTTTTCTAAATACACATCTGGAGTCCATGCTCAGCATGGCGCAGAAGGGGCTGGATGGCTGAACCCTGCCCTTGAGAACTGGCACTGTCACTGAGGCTGCTGAGATGGGCTGGGGGAACAGACACCACCAAGCACCCAGGCACTGGGGCATCGGTGGTCATGCCCCAGGCATTGGCCCCTGCCTGGCCCATGTCCAGGCTTCCCCCTGCAGGCCCTGGGTCTTTCCTTTCTCCTTCCATATTCCTAAAAGTTGCTTGAAGTCAGGCAGTGGGTTTCAGTGTGAGGGTGATTAGCGAGGTTGACAAGAAGTTGCTTTCAGGAACTTTCCTACCAGTGGGGAAACACATCAGTAAACAATCACAACTGGTAGAGGTGCTCAAAACACAAAATCACTTGGAGAGGTCAACCAGGGTGGGGGTGGAATTGGGGTGGGAAGGAGGGTGTTTGCGCTGAGACATGAGGAACAGGGGTGTACCGGGTTCAATAATGTCACCCAAATTCATGTTCCTCCCAGAACCTCAGACTATGACCTTACTTGGTAGGCTTGTTGCAGATGTAATTAGTTAAGATGAGGTCATAATGAAGTAGGGTGGGCCCTTAATTCAATAGAACTGGTGTCCTTCTAAGTAAAGGAGAAGAGACACAGCCATGCACAGGAGGACAGCCGTGTGATGGTGGCAGAGATCAGGGTGGTGCGGCTGCGAACCACGGACGCCAAGGATTTCCAGCGACCACCAGAAGCTGGAAGAGGCAGGAAGGATCCCCACCCAGGGTCTTCAGAGGGTACGTGACACCTTGATTTCAGACTTCTGGCCTCTAGAACTGTGAGAGAATCCGTTTCTGTTGTTTCAAGGTCCCCTGTAGTGGCATTTTGTTACAGCAGCCACGGGGAATTAACCGTGCGGGAGGAGCATTCCAGGCAGAAGGGGGAGAGTATAGATGCCTTTGGAAAAAGTTGCTGGGGCTGTTGGAGCAGCAGAAAGTCAACTGGGTGGGGAGCCGGCGAGCAGCTGAGATGGTCCAGGCATGAGGTTGGTATCTAGCCGCAAGGTCTGTGGGCCACGGTAATGATTTGTATTTAATTCTAAGAACAATGGTGCATCCTCAAAGGATTTTAAAAGAAGGAAGAAACATGACTGGGGGTTCATTTTTAAAGATCACGTCAGGTGCTATGTGAAGAGTCAAGAGTAGAGGAACGCCAGTCACTTTCGGAAACCACGAGGAGCCCCTCAAATGCTCCAGCGCAGAGGTGCTGTGTGACCCAGCAGCCCTCTCCTAGTGGGCACCCAGGAGAGGTGGGAACACCTGTCCACGTGAATGTTCCCAGCAGCACTCTTCAGAAGAGCCAACAGGTGGAAACAACTCAAATGTCCATTGGCTGATGAGTGGGTGAATAAAACATGGTGGAGCCAGAGGACGGAATGCTATTTGACTGTAAAAAGGAATGAAGCACTGGCACTTACCACAGCATGAAAGAACCTGGCAACACCTGCTAAATGAAGGGCCAGCCCCAGAAGACCACATGTTATGTAATTCCATTTATAGGAAATGTCCAGCACAGATTCACAGAGACAGAAAGTATTCTAGTGGTTGTTTCGGACTGGGGCATGGGAGACAGCTAAAGAGAGGAATGTGGTGGGACTGGGGTGGGACAATCAAAGCTTGAATGTGAACATTGTAGGACCAGAGGATTTCAGCTCTGGGAGAGTTCACTCTGGATTCAGTGAGACCAAATAACGACCATGGAATGCTGGGGATAAAAGGTCTTATACCAAGCTTTATTCTCATGGTGGTAGGTTGAGTACTAGAATCACATCCACCTCAGCCTCCACTTCTGCACTGGGTGGAGGTCTTTATATAGCAACACAGACAGTAATGGCTCATTGCCAACACACGTGTAAGCATGCACCTGTGTGACAGGCCGATTATATCATTGCTCCTGCGCAGTGGGCAAGTAGATTAGGGTCAGGTGGGCATCCTGGCCATGGGAGCTTCCATTTTCCCTACAACAATACTAAATTTTAAATGACCCAAGTGGAAATGTCACATAGACAATAGACTATAGAGGAGCATACAGTCTGTGGGCTGGAGAAACAAAATTGTATGTAGAAGTATTTAGAGCAACAAGATTGGCTGAAATCTCCTAGAAAATATTCATCCAGAAGATAAGAGAACTCAGGGGACTTGGGAATTCCAGTATTATGAGGTCGGGTAGAGAAAGCAGAGAAGAAAGCAAAGGAGACTGAGAATGCATCCAGAGAAGTAAGAATATGGGGTCTCAGCAAGAAATAACAAATGCTGGCAAGGATGCAGAGAAAGAGGAACCCTCCTACACTGTTAGTGGGAATGTAAATTGATGCAGCTGTTGTGGAAAGCAGTATGGAGTTTCCTCAAAAAAACTAAAAATAGAAATACCATTTGACCCAGTAATTCCACTCTTTGGAATTTACCAGAAGAAAAACCTGATTTGAAAAGACATATGCACCCTGTTTATCGCAGCACTATTTACAATAGCCAAGATATGGAAGCAACCTAAGTGTCCATCAGTAGATGAATGGATAAAGAAGATGTTATGGAATATTATTCAGCCATAAAAAGAAAAGAAATCCTGCCATTTGCAACAACATGGATGGAGCTAGAGAGTATTATGTTCACTGAAATAAGCCAGGTGGAGAAAGACAAATTCCATGTGATTTCACTTATTTGTGGAATATAACAACAGAGCAAAACAGAAAGAATAAAATAGCAGTAGACTGATAGGCACCAAGAAGGGACTAGTGGTTACCAAAGAGGAGGGGTTGGGGAGAATGGGGGGAGACGGGGAAGGGTGTTAAGGGGCACAATAATTAGCAATCACAATTGTGGGGAAGTTGGGGCTCCTATGGCCGGGATCCTCACTGAACTTAAACCACCTGATGATGTAACTGGCCTGTTGCTAGGCTACTGCTTCCACACCTGTAGGCAATGAACTATTATTGCGCTATACAGAGAGCTCGGCCCAGTGCTCTGGGCAGAGGTAGAGACGCTAGTGCTCGACCTGCCGCTGGGAAAACAAGCCGGGTAATAAGCCCTTTCACCCCAAAGAAATGTTCTACTGTCATTTCTCTGGTCACACTGAATCCATAGGGAACTCGCCAGGGGCTGAAACCCATTGGCAAGATGACAATATAGGTTGGTCACGGAGATGGTCGTACAGCATGGAGAATACATTTAATGATTCTGTAACATCTTACTACTTTGATGGATAATGACAGCACTGGAGGGGGTGAGGACTTGATAATATGGGTAAATGTTGAACCACTATGTTGTGTATTTGAAACCAACATAAGATTGTATACCAATGATACTTTAAAAAAATACAGTCTGGATGAAAAAGAAAAATATGGGGTCTCAGAAGCTGAAAGGACAGGATGTAATCTGTGTGATGCTGATGTGAGCATTAGGTTAGGGTTCACAGCTGTGCCCGGTATGTTTGGCAATGTGGAGGTTGTTAAAGGCCTTGATTAGGATGATCTCAATAGTGAGGAAAGAAGCCAGATTAAAATGAGTCAAAAGCTAAAAGGGACTCAGATGCTTGCACACCCACGCTTGGAGAAGATGCAATCATGACAGCCATGAGGTGGAAGCAACCCCAGTGCCCATCAGTGGAGGACCAAGAGGTGGTCTGTCCATACAATGGAATACTATGCAGCCATAAAAAGGGAAGAAGTTTTAATACGTGTTTGGCCTTTCAAGGATGAACCTTGAGAACATTATGCTAAATGAAAGAGGCCAGACTCCAAAGGCCACATACCATACAACTCCATTTGTAAGAAGTTTCTAGAATAGACAAGTTCATAGAGAAACTAGGATAGACTTGACCAGGGTTTAATGGGAGGGAAGAATGGGGAGTTATTACCTAATAATTACAGAATTTTCTTGGGAAGATGAAAAAGTTCTAAAAATTGGCAGTGGTGATTGTTGGACATTGTCAATGTACATAATATCACTGCATTGTACACTTAAAAATGATTAAAATGGTAAATTTTGAAACCAATAAAAGTAGGTTTTAAAAAGTGGATGAGAATTGACAACGTGGAGATGAGTATAGGGTCACTCTTTGAGATATTATGCTCTGAAAGGAAGCAGAGAGGAGAGCAGAAACTTCGAGGAGGTGGGGAGGCCAGGAAAGGATTCCCAAGAGCTAGTGCACAGAAAGAGGGAGATGAAGCGTTTCCCATGGGAGACAGGGAAGGATCAAGGTCCCTTGAGAGCCCACGGACAGGATCCTTGTGTGTGTGGTGGGGGTGGGGAGCTCTATGGGGATAGAGATGTAAACAGGGTGGTTTGGGACCTGGGGGAGGAAAATGGGGGATATGTCTGAGAGGCATCCTCTGTACTCACTGCAGAAAGAGGCCAAGTCATCAGCTAAGACTGACAATCCAGGGTGGGTGGCGGGTTAGGGGAGAAAGACAGTGGCTCCAAGAAGCCCTGAGCAGGCAGATCCCTTAAGGACAGGAAGTCATTCCAACCCACAGGTGTCTTTCTTATGTATTTTATTCAAGGGTGTAGAATGAGAACAGGCTAATTCATCTCAGAGAGACTGTGTCTGGAAAACACAAAGGGAACCCCCTCCCTCCTAACTCAGAGCCTACCCTGGCAGGGAGGGAAGGCACAAAGAGGCAGCCCCAGGGCACAGGATTTAAGGGGGCACTGACACTGAGGGTCCCGCGGGGCTGCCCTGAAAGGGAGGTGCCTTCCTAAATCCTGTGCCCTGGGCACCTGCTAGCCTGGCCCTGGTCCCAGCCTTCCATCCCTGTTCGTAGCCTCCCCAGGCTTCTCCTGCCCCCTGTCGACAGGGACTCTCTCCAGCCAGCTGTGACCAACCTGCACTTGCCATTAGGGACTGTTTTCACTGGCGGCTCAAGATTCCTTTTCCAAGCTGGAAGCTCCTGAGGACAAGGATTTGGTTTCTCTCCCCTCCAGATGTGCTGGCAGAGAGGCAGGACTGGCTGAGGTTTCAGGTCCACAGATCATTCCCCAAGGGCCTTCCAGCCCGTTACCAAACGGCAGGACACTTAGCTTCAATTTTTAGTTCCCCCACTGGCCATGTCCTTTGCACCCACCTCCCCTAAGACCCCCTTCCTGTGCTTTGATCCTTTGGGCACAGTTAGACTTTGAGAAACCTCTCCTTTCATAGTGCCAGGTTCAGCCTCCTCAGGACCCCACTGAGCTTGGGCGGCCCTCCCCTCCCAGCAGATGCCCTGTCACCCACAGCCAGCTCTGCTCTAAGCCAGGCTCCCTCCCCTCTGCACCATGTGCCCTTGGGGCCAGGTCCTCTGGGCAATGAGGGGGCTGTGCTGCACAGGGCAAGGTGGTTAGCAGCACCCCTGGCCTCTACCCACTGGAGGCAGCCCGCCCCAGCTGTGACCACCAACCTCTCTCCAGACCTCGCCTCTGGAACCAGTGTGCAGACTGAAGACCTTGACCTCCAGCTTCTCCTCAGTGCTTCAGAGAAGGTCGCTTCCTGGGTAGACCCAGAGCTTAGCTGTCACTTCCCCAGTCCCCTTTCTCTTTCACACAGCTCTCTAATTGCTTCATTTGCATAAGCCTCCTCTGGGGGCGGTGGCAGGACTCCCTGGCCAGGCCTGATGCCCTCTAGGCTTTCCCCACTTGGCCTCCAGCCAGGGACATGCACCCCCTTCCCTTCCTGCCTTTGGTGGAGCTGGCCTGGCAGCGGGTGGTTGGATCCTGGGGACCTGGGCCCCGGGGGCGGGGTGGTCCCAGCGGATACCAGTCCTCTGCTTCCTGTTTTCCTGGCAAAGGCCCAGTCAGTGATTCTCCAACTCTGAAGCAGGAGCTCTCGACTATGGATGCACATTTTCATGACTTTTTAAAAAACGCTGATGCCTGGTGCCCAGCCTGAGCGCTGATTTACTTGGTCTGGAGGTGAGGCCCAGGCATGGGTGTTGCTAACACTGCACTGAGTCGCTGTGCAGTTAGGCCATTCATAGTGACCCTGATGAGGTAGGTCCCGCATTTTATACATAAAAAAACTGATCACAAAGAGCTCGTAAGCAGTACAGGTGAAATTCGAACCCAGGGTCTGGCTCAAGGGTCCCCGCTCACTCTTACATTCCACGCAGACATTCAACACCAGAAGGCAGCAGGTGCCAGCTGTTCACATACCAATGCTCATTATCACGAGACCTCAGCTGCAGGGTGGCGGCTGGTGGCTCTGACCTGTCATTAGCTGTGGGCCTTCTTCAAGCTCCGCCCCTTCCTCCCTCCCAGGTGCCGCCAGCTCTGGGCAGGTCCTGCTCTCTGGTCCCCTAAGTGGCAGGATGGGCTAGTGCCCACTTCCCCTGGGTGCTGTGCAGGTGCACAACAAGGCTGTTCCCTTCCTCCTGTGCTCCTCACCTCTGCAACCTCCCTGCAGCCCCCACCGCCATCTTCCCCAAAGACACGTGAGGTGGTTTGCAGAAACACGCTCCGCACAGCAGAATGGCATAATGGTAAAATGCTTAAGAGAAAGAGAAAATGCTTCATTCTTACTGAAACAAATGGCAGTGACGAGAGAGCTCTTTGGGGCTGGGGGAGAGCTGGGCAAGGACTGTGCTTGGAAAGAGAGGGGATCTCCAGGGTCCCCGCGGGGAACCCAGGTGGTCCCACCCTCAGGCTGAGCCGTGTTTGCGCCCCGTCCTTTCCCCGGGGGGTGGGGTGGCGGGGTTGAGGTGGGGTTTATCTGCTGATAGGGGGTCTTGGGAAGGGGAGAAGCCACATGATTCAGCCTTCAGCCCTGGCTGCCCTGGCTTTAGGGAAGCTTTCAGGAAGCTGTGAAAGTCTCTCTCTGTCTCTCTCTTTCTCTTTGCTTCTCTTTCTCCTCCTCTTGTTTCATGTTGGAAAACGCTCCCAGCGCAGTGACCCTTGGTGCTGCTCAGGAAGAAGGAAGACCTGGGAACAGGCAGGGCCTCACGGGAGCCCCCTCTGCTCTGCTCCTTCATTTCCTGGCGGGCCAAGTGGCTTTTTTCTCCTTGGAGGGAAGGTGAGCCTGTCACTTTAGATTCTCAGCAGGTGCCGCCCTCTCTGTGTTCTGGGCCTGAACTGCCTCAGACAAGCCGTGCACGGCAGAGCGAAAGCAAGCCTGAGTTCCCAGGGCAGCACACAGGCAGAGGTTCCTGGGAGAAGCAGGGGGCTCTCTCCTTGGCCTCATGGGTAGGCCACCTGCACGGCTGCACCTAGTCCCCTGACTTACACAGGCACTTGCTGGGTGTAAGGCACCGCTGAAATTTTAAATCGCTTTTTCAAGAGCAACAGCATTTTCATCTTACATTACCTCCCCTCCCCAAACACAAGCTATAGGCCAGTCCTGCCTGGGGGTGTCAGCAGCCCACAAGCCGAGGGCACCGAAATTAAGGACATCCGTCCTCTTCCTCCTTAGATCAGCATGTTTTCAGCCCAGCCTCTCAACAATAGCACTGTTGACGTCGGGGCTGGATCATTCTGTGTGTTGTGGGGGCTGTCCTCTGCCCTGGAGGATATTTATCCCTGGCTTCCCCCCACTAGATGTCAGGCGTACCAATCCATCTGGGATCTGATAGCCAAAAATGTCTCCAGACGTTTCCAGATGTCTCCTGGGGGAGGCAGAATCGTCTCAGGTCTTACAGGCTCTAGCTTTGGGGCCCCGACTGGGAGAGAAGTAGAGAGGTGAGCTCTTCAGATTAACACAGAAAATTTCTTCATGGACCTCCTCCTTGGGTCACTCTGGCATCACTGTAGTGAGAAAGTAACTGAAGAAGAAGGCCATAACTTTTGGACTCATGAAGAGCCTACTAAGTTTCTGAAGATCCCGAGGAATATTCCCAAAGGTTGGGGTAGAGATAGAGGAAGTTCCCAGAGACCTGGACTCCCTCTTGTTCCCCTCCTGAGCTTCTGTGCACGCTGTCCCCCTCAGACCCCTGCGTCAAGGTGGCAGACGGAAACCAGCAGGCTTTGGGGTCAGAAGGAGCAGGTTTAAATTCCACCCACCAGCTGTGTGACTTTCAGCCAGTTTCATAACCTCTCTGAGTCTGATTTCTCATCTACAACACATTGCTAATAATACCTGGGGAGTTCAAAGATCAGAGAAAACGTGTGTAAAGCCCCTGGCATGGGGCTTGATGTCTGACAGCTATTAGGTTTTTTTCTAACTATGAACAAATCCCTGATTTCCTAGAGCCCTCATTTATCTTCACTTGGGCTACAGGAAAAATACCTGACTCACCCCTGGGCAGGGAGAGCTCGTTGAGAAGATTGCAAGTAAGAACCAGGAGCATAGCAGAGGCGTGTCAGAGGAGAGGACCTTTTCATGCTTTTGCGGGTAATTAAAAACAGTGTTTGGTCTCCCGTGGTACCGCGGTGAAAGAGCTGTCACAAAATTAGCTTCAAAGGCGGTGGCATTCCCCAGATGTTTATGCCTGAATCTCTGCCTCTGAGTGTGTAAATCCCCATTAAGGAGCTGCTATGGCTGCGGGCAAGGCCGGGCCCACTCTCTCCTTGAAAGAGATCAGATCCTCTCTCAGAAATGTGATTTTAATTGTGATTGTTCTTATTCATCTTGAAAGTCATTGGAGGCCATAAATCCACTCATCCTGCCTCATTCTCTTAATTCTGTGAGGATTAAAGTGATTGTGAAAAATAAATCATGCTTTTGAATAGAGGTAAGGAGCTGGGGTTTTGAATTTGGGCAAGCATTTGCTCACGTAAAAGAAGGTCCTGGGTGTTTTGCTGCCCTTGTCTAGCCTGGATTAATACTTAGTCTACAGGCACACACCTGATCATCTACATTTGCCCTCTTACAGCACTAAATTATATTTTCTACCTTTATCTTGCATCTATCTACCACTTCAGCATTTTATTTAAAATAATAATAATAATAATAAGGGAGAAATGTGGGATTCACATATAAATCAAGTATAAAAATCAAATGAATATTCATATTTGACCTGATTGTTTATAGTTCATAATGCGTGATCAAAACCGAAAGTTTCTGTGATGACTGCCCTTGTACTGTTCACCATGTAAGAACTTATTCACTATGTAAGAATTCGTTCACCATGTAAGAACTTGTTCGTTATGCTTCAGAAGATTGGAGACTGTTGAGAATTAGGCTTGGGGTGGATTAGTGATTGTGCATTGAGTCCCCTATACAGAATTTTATTGTTGTTAACAACCATTTGATCAATAAATATGAGAGATGCCCTCAAAAAAGAAAAAAAAAGAAGGTCCTCGAAATGGGGGTTAAGGGCTCCAGCTGGGCTTTCAAGTTCTCTATGGGCTCAGCTGGGATGTGCTCACCCCTTTTCAGCTACTGCTGGGAGTCTAAAAGAAACATAGTTCTGCCCTCGAGGAGTTTACAGTCTAAAGTTTTTAGGGAATGGGCGCTGATCAGTTCTCCTACTCCACATAAAGTGAAGTACAATAGAATCTTCCAGAGAGAAGTGAGTTGGATGGAAGAAGCTTCGTTCTTACAAATTTCAGAGCCAGCAGACTCCTGCCTGAAATGTCCTTCCCCACATCCACCTACTCCTTTATTTCAAGAATAACTCCTCTTTATTCTTCAAAATCCTGAGGAAGTGCCACTGCCTCTGGGAAGCCTTCCAGGAATACTCCTAAGGCATGAGTTAATCTCCTCCTCTGCACTCAATTTATTTACTGGCACTACTTATGTCTGTCTCCCTGTTCATTTATTAGTTTAAGGATAGGGATTTTTGTCTCACTCCACCTTTGGTCTTTGTCTGACAATTGAATTTGGCTACAGAGCCTCTTAGAGATGGGAGCCTGGACCGGTGGCTTCTGGAGGTTCCCCCCGTCTTCCTGGAGACTCAGAATTATTCTCTCTCCACAAGATGAGTATTTTGGCCATTTAGTGAGGAAAGTGACGGGCTAATTTTCAGACCTTAATATGCAAACTGATATTTTTCTCAGTGGTTAATGATCAAAGAGCAGCCTGGCCTCTCTGGGCACAGGAGTAGCAGGGCTCTGCAGCTCCCAGGCTTCATAAATGGCTCGAAATGTTGAGATAGCCCAAGCCTTCATAATTAAATTTTACATGTTAATCGGACCAGGATCTCTCTCAAGCACTTCCTCTGAGCCCTGCAGGGCTAATTCACCCAAGCCTCAGTTAGGGCCTAGCCTCTGCAGAAAATGGAAATTGAATGTTCTCCGCCACCTGCAGGCTGGGCATTGAAAGTGGCCATATGCTAATGGAGACACCCCGCTGACCTTGAGGGGCATTGTGGGAACACCCTGTGCTCTGTCAGTGGGTTGTCACTGCCCATGGGCTCCCACTGCATCAGTTCCCGTATTCCCAGGACCACAGGCAGGCCTGCCAGCGGGACTGTGGTAATGGGTTGAGGCTGATTTGATGATTCATCACGCCGTTGTACCAGAATGAGTGGGAGTAACTCCGGTGAGCCCCGTCACTCGAGGGCGGGAAAGCATCGATTACGTTAAGAGTCTGTTGAGTGGGCTGTCCACCATACTCACCATGATTAAATCAACACCACCTTTGCTCATGTTGTTGAAACCTGTAATTCTAGAACTTTCCATGGTTCCACCTTCAGCCAGCAACTCCTTCCTTGAAACTTAGAAGTGTGAAAGCCTCAGCTGCAGGACGGGGAGCACTGCAGTTGCTTCTGGACTGTTCTGGACCTGCATGGGTTATGCCTTCCTTAAGAAGCACTTGCTTTGTAAGGTCTGCTAGGGGGTGGGTACAAAGAACTATCATTGGTTGAACACCAAGCCAGGTCTTCTCAGACTTTCACCTGAGAATGAGCCACTCGGGAATGAATCAGCTGTTAGGTGCAACTCCAGGGTCAGTAGGTCTGGGGTGAGAAGCTAGGGTCTACAAACATCATTTCATCCCCCCTTGCTGCAACCCTACTCAGAGAGAACAGGGACTGGAGGTTCACGAGCACCTATTAAGTGCCAGGTGGGGTGATCAGCTAAGCTGGTGCTGCTCAGGATTATCAGTGGGCAAACCAGGACCAGATGGTCACTCACGAAATGCAATTTAATGTTGATTGCCTCCTAGCAAGTGGGGAATCTGAGGCCTGCAGAGGTTAAGGGGAGGGAAGCCCAAGGAAGGAGAGAATTATGGCCTCGGAAAGACATGACAGCCTTTCCGTAGATCTGTGTTAGGAGGATGGGTGCTGTTCTGTGTTATTCTTCCTACGGTCTGGAAATGCAGTATTATGGGTGACCTCTGATTCTGGGGCGTTAGATAAGTCTGCAGGCACTGAGGCTTGTGGTGGTGAGAGACACTTTTGCTCTGGTAGAGAATTCTGGGCCTCATTCCTCAACCCCAAATTCAGCGTGCATAAGCTTTGCTTCAGGAGGCTGATTCACATCCAGCTGCCCAGAGCCTGGAAATCAAGCAAAGCAACTTGATTCAGATGCTCAGGTGACCCTGGAGTAGGTGACATCCCTCATGGGGAAACCCTGCCTGCGCATGTCCAGGCAAGGAGGGATGGGTTTTAATGCAGCCACGTGGACCAGAGTGACCTCAGAACTCCTGGTCATCAGAAAGCAGAGCTTTTACTGGGTTTTCAAATCATAAATGACATTGTGCAGCTGAGACATACTCCCTGTCCTCCAAAACATTTGGCATTGACTCGTTCTTAGGGACACAACAAAACAAAATATTACAACCGTTTGGGTAAATAGGAAGTAAGTTTTCCTAAGTGTTGCAGAAAATTTGGGGTGGACTAGATGACTGGTCTGTGAAATCTCACTTGTTCCATCAACCCAAATTGCTAGACATTAGTACTATTCCCATTTTAGAGCTGAGTAAACTCAGAAAGGTTTGTGAATCTGTTCAAAATTGCACGTGTGTGATGTAGCAAGGACCGAAATCCATCTAGCTCATGTTCTTTCCATTGTGTCTCTCTGCCTCCAACATACCAACCACTGTATGGACTCACTGGGCAGGGGTGCCCAGGTGGGCAATGAGAGACCTCAGTGCTCTTGCATGCATGCCTTCATTTGTCCACTCATCACACATATTGCTACTGAGCACCATGCTCAGCTCAGGCCTCCCCGGGCCTCACCCATGCCCCTCGCTGCCTCTACCTGGTGTGAACTATGAGCTCACACGTGACACCAGGGACTTGCCCAAATGCTGTGTTTAAGAGACTCAACCAAACTTCAGCCTGGCTTGTGCCTGCAATAGTCTATGTCCCTAAAGGTGACCTCTGCTCAAGGTGTTCTGCATTTTCCAACTTCCTGCATCCCCTTTATTCCCTCTCTGCTCTCTTTAAAATCCTCAGTCACCTTTGTCTTACCTGGAGTTGAGCTCAGTTTATACTGGGGAAATCACCTGAATAAAATCTGTATTCTTGCCTTGAACAAGAGTCTGTGCTGTTTTACTTTGACACTGGCTTCCTTTAGAATGCAGAGATGAGGTCAGAGAAGGTTCTGGAAAGTGAATGAGGGTCTTGGACTCCACGTAAAGGAATTTGGACCTCATCCTGTGGCCAGCAGGTGACTAATTTTGCCTGTGAAGCTATGGGAAGCATGTTAACATTCTCCCACCTGAGAGCCTGGGATATTAGCCAGAGTCAGTAGGTCCCGCAAGGCTTCTCACTCTGCCTTAACCACCTTGATGTACAACAGTTCTTCAGATGACGTGGTTCTGAGACCCTCCCCACCCTGGGTATCTCCATCCTGGATCTTCTTAAAATGTTCTTGAATGGTTCTTCTGTGCGGCAGTATGTGTTAAAGCTCTTCTAAGTCTGACCTTTACAAGGAAGTCAGTCTGCAACAGGAAACACATGTATTGGCTCAAACATGAAAACTGGATTAACAGAAAAGTGGTGAGAGAGTTAATCGACCTGTGCCAGCTTTTGGTGTGTCTGCTCGGCAGCCCCTACCGACAGCCTGGTCGTGGGCTGCAGTCTGACTATAGGATCTGAGTGATCTAGTCCTGGCTTCTTTTCTAAGAGGCCAGGCTAAGCCATGAGATCTTCATACTGAGGCTGGGTGAGAGACCCCATCTTTCCTCCTGGGTCTCTTTGAAAATGGGGTAATCCTAAAGTTTCCTGTGGCCATATTCTGCAGCAAGAAATAAAGCCCACTTGCCCTAGAAGAAAAAGAAGTCCGTAGGCAGACAAGACCCTGAATTAAGACCCTTCTCCATCTCTTGACTTAAAAAATAACAACAGTTGCTTTTAGTGCAAGCAACATCTAGCAGTTCTGACTCTGTGATTTGGAGTGGAGGGAACCACGAGGGCGTACTAACAAAGCGCGCTACGAGAAGTCTTTAAACAGCAGATGGTCACCTGTAATTTTGCGCTGGGAAGTTGGTGCATGGCGACTTTCAGCTGTTGCCACTTTTGTCCTGGGATGGCTTGGCTTTCCCTTTATTGAGATGGATCAGTTTAGGAGGAGAGTGCTTGTCATAGGCAGGGGAGAAACTCAGCGATGGTTTAATAAATCTCAAGGTAATACCAAGAAACTGCTTTCAAAGGGAGCTCAGAGGTTTGCAGGAGGTAAGACGTAGTCTGCACAATCAGGGGTTACACAAATCTGTGTCTGACAACCCTGACTGTACATTAGTTACCTAGGAAACTTTAAAAAAAAGCCCCTTTTCTCACCAGGCAGATTTAATTGGTTGGGGGTAGAGCCCAGGAACTGAATATTTGAAAAGCTCCCCAGGAGATTCTCATGTGTGGTCAAGGTTAATATTAGGCCAGCCGTTCTCAGACCTCAGCAAGCATCAAATTCACTTGGAGGGCTTGTTAAACTGCTGGGCTCCACTCCCAAGTGTCTGATTCACGGGGTTTGGGGAGGAGCCCATGAATTTGCCTTTCTAACAAGTTCTGAGAACCACTGACTGTAACTGTGATTAGGAAGTTCAACATAAATTAAGAAAGTTCACTCATGTCTTTATTTTTTTTAATAGTTGACTATCACTCTGGACATACAGTAATTCATAATTCTATGTGGGTTTTTTTTCCTGTTTTAATGAATAACTATAGTTTCTACTTTTTAAGGAAGGCTGATTGGGAGGGACAGGGGTCTAATTTCTCTCTTAGCCCTGCCTATGTAGAGCCTGGCTCCTTGGCCCACAGAGCCCAGAAAGTCTCTGCTTCCCTGGGGATAGCTTGCCTGAATTACAGACAAAATACCAACAAGGTAATATTTCTGTGTGTGGGCTTCCGAACCAATCCCTGCTGATGAAAACACGAGCATTCCTAAAAATAAATGTTGTGAACATCGGCCATTTTTCAGCTGTCTAGAGCAATTGAACTCCCTTCCTAAGTGATAATAATTCCCCATTGTGAGCCCTGGTGGATGGCAGGTGACCAGCACTTCTGTTTCCAATGGCTGAGAGGGTCCTGAGGCTGGGGTGGTAAGTGGAGGTCGAGCAGCAGCACCTGGCCATTCTGTTCTACCTGCTGTCAGGTTCCTGATCAATTTTCCCAGCCTGATCTCCACCTTTCCCATCATTTCTAAGAGCCTTCTGCTTTCTTTCAAAGCAATCTCTTTCCATGGAAATTAGCCAGGGTTGGCTTCTGTGGCTTGCTATTGACAACCCTTCTGATGCACCAAAAAGATACCTAATGCGTGAATACCAGGATCGCGGCATCAGAATTTTGATGGCCACGGCACAAGAGGCAATGGGCAAAGGGCCCCCCAAGGATACTTGTGACATGCTGTTGCAGAGGAAAGCCCGCAGGTAGAGAAGCTTAAGAGGCTGATGGAGGTAACCTGGCCAAAGAGCAAGAGGCCAGTGTTAGCCATGCAGGGAAGAGGTAATACAATGGGAAGTAGACAGAAGTGGTAACTAAGAAACTGTGCCAGATGGAACATTGCTTTGCTGGGGTGGTGGCAGTGATGGTTTAATTAAATCATTCCTGCCTGCTCTCTTTCTCCCTAGGCTGATAAGAAGATTAGCTTTACTCCCTGTTTCTAATGTTGGTTAAATATCGACAGGGACTTGGAGGAAAGCTATGAGCAAGATGCTATCACCATATTTCATACAATCTAATGCTACCGATCGCAAGGTGCATCATTATTTTATGTACCAAGAGAGAAAAAGAATGCTGCCAAATAAATTGTTACATTGATTGCCAAGTGCGTCCAATTCCAGAAATGTTAAAATACGAAAAAGCTGTGTCTTAGCATCAATAAAATATGGTAATCGTGATAAAATACTAATCTCAGCTCTTATTTATTAAGCCCTAAGGCAAGTTCTTTGCCTCTATTTTCTCACTGAATCCCTCAGGAGCTCTATGTGGCAGGTGCTCTTATGATCCAGTAAAAGCAAGGCTTAAAATTTGCGTAAATTGGTCTCCCAGCTAGTAAATGACGGGCGCTGAATCTTGGGCTCTCTGCTTTCCTTGGTGTGAGCTGCAGGAAGAGTCCGAGCTGAGAAAGGAAAAGTCTTGTCTCATCTTAGGTTGCTAGGAACGTAGATGCTCAATAAATAATTGAAGGGAATGGCTGGCCCCCCAGGTAAAAGACATTCGATTGATGTTTGATGGTGGGACAAACTGCTTACCTCTACTGTTCACTCTTTCAGAAAATGTAAGTACAAGGTACTATGTGAACATGCTCCTTCTGAAAATTTAAAACACTGTCGTTAAATCCCTTTGACCACTTACCTCAGTCACAATCCTCTCCCAACCTCTCTCCCCAGAGGTCCACAATACAGCCATTTGGGTTGTATCCTGCTGGAAATTTCTATGCCTCCATATACCTATGTGGAAATGTGTACAGTTGCACATAAATGGAAAACACATCATACTACAGGGGTGTCCCATTCACTTTTTAAAATTAACCTTCTTGAGATGTAATTTACATGAAACTAAATGTTCTCAGTTTCATCAGTTTGGACAAATACATCCATGCAACCACAACTCCTGTAAAGATACAGAGCTATGTAAACGGTCCTCATGACTGTGTACATAATCAGATTGTACATAATCCGTCTCTGCTCTCACCACCAGCGCCAGGCAACCTCTGATCTGCTTTCTGTTACCCTGGCTAGTTTTACCTTTTCTAGAATTTCATATAAATGAAATCATACACAGAATGTACACTTTGGTATATGGCATCTTTCACTCCACATAATGTTTTGAGGTTCATGTGATTGCTGCACATACCAGCAATTTCTCCTCTTTTATTGCTGAGCAGAGTTCCATTGTATGGATATGCTATGACTTGTTTATCCATTCTGTTGGTGGACATTTGGGTTCTTTCTAGTTTGGGGCTTTTACAAATAAAGCTGATGTGAACATTAGCATACAAGTCTTTGTATGGATGCATGTTTTCATTTCTCTTGGGTAAATAAATATACAGAAGTGGGACTGTTGGTCCATGTAAGATATATGTTGAGGTGTACAAGAAACTGCCAGATTGTTTCCCAAAGTGTTTGGACCATTTTACACTCCCACTAGCAATGCATGGGTGTTCCAGTTGCTCCACATCCTCACCAACACTTGGTGTGGGTAGCCATTCTAGTAGGTGCATAGAGTGGCATCTCAATGTGGCTTTAATTTGCATTTCCCTCATGACTAGTAATGTTGAGCATCTTTTCATGTGTTTTTTTTAATTGTTACATGTCTGCTTAAATCTTTCCCCTTTTCTTCTATTGAATTGTTGTATTATGGAGCTGTAAGAATTCTATAGTCTGGACACAAGTGTTCTGTCTTGTATGTATGTTGTAGATATTTCCTCCCAGTCTGCAGCCTACTTTTTCATTTTCTTAATGGGGTTTTTGAAGAACAGAATTTAAAAAATTTTTGTGCAGTACAACTTACCCATTTTTTTTCCTTCAGTTTGTGTCCTAAGAAATCTTTGTCTACCCCAAGATGACAAAAGTTTCTTCTATGTTTTACTCTGGAAGGTTTATGGTTGTAGGTTTTATAGGCAGGTCTATGATCCATTTTGAGTTACACTAGAAATAAAAATGACAGGTTCCATCTCTGTATTCAAGGAGCTCATGGCTTAATGTGGGAGACATATAAGCCAAACAACAATTATAACACGGTGTGGAAAGTGCTAGATAGAGGTGTGCATATACACATCACCTCCTTTAATCACATAGATGTAAGTGACTGCACATGAAAGGCTAATGCTGCAAGGTGTGATCTCACCTTGGTGCCAAATGAGCAGTGTGCGGTGTGAAGTAGCGGTCGAGGTTCATTTATTTGTTATGAGGTCATCACGATTCTCTGCCTCTCTTACTTGGTTTCTAAAACTGCCATCCAAGACAGGACTCCCCGGATCCTCCTTGTTGACAAATCGCAGGGCTGCTTTTCAGTCATTTTACCTGGTCTCGCCCACCCTGTACACTACATTTCCTGAACCATCTCTTTCCTCACTCCCAGGGCACCACATTCCCTTGTCTTTGCCTCAGCTGGCCTGCGGCCTCCTGTCTGCCTGCTTCTCAGTCTCCCTTTCTGCCTCCCTCCTCCTTCCTCAGGTGTCTTCTCCAGTCTCGTGGTCTTACATGCCATCCACATGCCCAGGACACCCACATTATTCCATTGCCAGCCCATACATTGTTCCCGAATTTCATCATTGCCCACCCAGACCCACCCATCTCCATGTGACTCTCTAGCGGGCATCTCAAACATGTCTGAAGAGGAGCCCCTGCCTCCACCCCTTCCCCACCTTGCTGCTCCCTGACCTCCTGCACCTCGGTCAACGGGACGTGTCTCCCGGTTGAGCAGGCCTCTGGGGGGAGCACCCTGGCTGGAAACACTGGTAAGCAGGTTGACACTGGGCAGGTCCGGGGAAAGGGGGTGAGATCTCCATGGCTTTGCTCCCTCTGTTCTTCATCTGGGTGCAACGAAGTCCCAGGTGGGAAGAATTGGGCTTCCAGCCCTCAGGTCCTCATTGTTGTTCTGGGGCACCTTGAATACCTGGGACATGGGCCAGCACGTTCATTAACTGTTCTGCCTCCCGATGGCACAGACAACCTGATGCTCCGGCCTGCGGATGACGTGGAGTCAGTATTCTCAGTATTGACTTTTCTAGTTTGACACAGGAAAGAAACCACCTCTTCTCTCCCCTCTCCCATCTATCAGAGCCTGCCTTTTTAGTGAACCCCACCATTAACCACTGGGTGCAATAGTGATCTTGCCCACTCCAGAACAGTTCCAGCCTTGGCTGTCTGCACTGCCCCGCTGCCGCTGGGCAGATGGTACCTTGTAGTTTAGCTTTTTATGTGCAATCACTTATATGTATGTGACTCAATTAAAGGAGGTGATGCATGTGTGCACACCTGTATCTAGCAGTTTCCACACAGTATCCTAATTGCTGATTGGCTTGGGTGCCTTCCCATGCTACGCTGTGAGCTCCTTGCACACGGAGACATCGTCTGTCATCCGTGTGCCTCCCTGCAGTGCCCGGCACCCAGTAGGTGTTTAATGACATTTGCATGCATGAATGTCTGGAAGCATTTTGTAAACCGTAAAGCCCTAAGTAGGACAGGGTGATCTGAGTGTTGATGATGCTTTTTGAAGTTACCTCCCCATCTCCCTGGCAAGAACCCCACTTTTTCATGTGCTCATCACAAGACATAGGCAGGTTCCCCCGGACCTGATGGGCAATGGCTCACCTTGCCCGTCTGAAGGAGTTTTAAGGAGACTCTTGTCGCTCCCACATGTACCTGGCATATCTCAGGAGGGGAGAAGGGCCCTGCCCTGCTCTGCCACTCACCAGCTGGGTAAGCGGGGCAGGTCCCAGCGCTCTCAGAGCTGCCTTCTCATCTGCAATGTGAAAGGCCGGGCAGCTTGATTCTGAGGCGCCCTGGACTGCCTCCCATCTCAGTGCGGGGGCCGTGTCACCAGTGGGGACCAGGGAGGGCTTGGGTGTCAGATAGATGTTCAGAAATGCCACCTCTTCCACAAGAAGCCTGGGGAGAGGGAGGGCAGGGCTGGGGCATCAGGAGTCAACAGCGCGGCCGTGACAGGGTGGAAGAGGGGAGCAGAACCAATCTCCCTTCACAATTCCAGGCCGGCGGTGTGTGCCTTGGATAAAGTTCAGGTAATTGTGCCTTCAGCTCGCCTCCTCGCCTCCCCTCCCCTCTCCCTCCCCTCCCCTGCTCCGCGCTGACGGAGTTATAATAATTGGGTGCCGCTGCTTAAACTCATCAGCTCCAGCTTCCTGAAAGGAACGTTGCAATTAGCAGTCCTCACCCTGTAATAAAGCCTTTAATATCCACTTTCATGGTTCATATTACAGTCATTCAGGCCTGTCCCCTCGCACACAGCCTGTCAGGCCGTGGGGCTGGGTGCCCACGAGGGAGCTGCCCTGCTGAATGGCTCAGCAAACAATAGCTCCCAAAGCCCAGCAATCCAGGCCAGGCAGCTGGGGGGATGGTGCTGGGCAGTGAGCAGGGATATCTCAGTCCTCCAAGGCTCCAGAAGGCCGATGGGCAGCCGCGGGAGGGAGAAGGAAGGGTCAGCCTTCCACCAGCCCTCCAAGGTTCCCCCTATGAACTTCTCCCAGGGCCACCTCGCTTTCCACAGCTGGAAGCATTAAAACGGAAGCTGGAGGGTGGAGGTGGTATTGATTTGAATGCCAGTTTCTGGCTGCAGTGACTCTACCTGTGTGTACCTGCTGTCACAGACCTTGGGTGAAAGAGGCTGTTTCTGAATGGTGACCTCTCCCTACAGGGTGGCAGGGTCATGATCAGTCTCTCATTCAGTCATTACTTTGAAAAAATTTAATGAGCACCAACTGTGTACCAAATACAAAGATAAACACAGACTGTGCCTTCAAGGAACCAGACAAAAAATAAAAAATAATTGTGATGTATATGGTGCAAATGCTAGAGGTAGACACAGGAGTCGGCTGGAGAAAGAGGGATGCCCAAGGGCTTTCTGGAGGCAGATTTTGTTTTCCCAAAGTGGCCGTGACAACATTTCTGTTCCACATGCTCTCTCAGAACCCTGCTATTCTCTAACTAAGAGGTGTAATCTATCTTCCCGCCCCTTAAACCTGGGAGGCCCTTGTGTCAACCTCAATGAGTAGAGTGTAGCAGAAGTGATGGTCATGACTTCTGAACTTAGGTTATAAGAGGCCAGTGAAGCTTCTGCTGCTTTCTCTCCCAGCATGCTTGCTCAAGGACATGGCCGCCATGTTGGGAGGAAGCCCAGGTGGCATGGAGAGACTGACAGCCAGCATCAATCCTCAGATATGTGAGAGCTCTCAAGGTGACCCCAGCCCCAGACGTCATCTGACTGCAGCCACATGAGTGACCATGAATGAGAACCGGGTATCTGAGACTAGTCAAGACCAGAATGTGAGATATAGTAATAAAGTGATTGCTGCTGTTTGAAGTCACTAAGTTTGGCATGATTCATTACATAGCAATAGATAACCAGAATACTGGTTCTCAAGGTCCTGTAGAGGCTGACCAGATGGTGGACGGATGGTGTTCCAGGCAGAAGGAATAGCACATGCGAGGCACAAAAGCTTGAGATGATCCTTATGATGAGAGGCCCATAGAAGCTGGTGGCTGTCAAGGAGGGAGTTGAGGGGAGGGAAAGGCCTGTGAGATTGGACAGCACAGGGGTGGGACTTTATCCTGTGTGTCATGAGGAGTTCCTGAGGTTTTCAAGCAGGAGAAAAACATCATCATCTTTAGATTTTGGGAACAGAGCCAGTGGCAATGTGGGCAATGGAATGGAGGGAAATGAGGCATCTTCACTCCGCAAACAGCACCTTCCACCTGAGAACCACCTGGGACGGCCCCACAGGGAGGCTGGGCAGGCAGGAGCCTCCCCACGCATCTGTTCAAGACGGACTGTGGCCATGAAGACAGAAAGGAGCCCTGGGATAGTTAAAGGGTAAGACTGGTTCTATGGCCAGTTGAATGTGAGTGATGGAGAGGAGGGATTCTGGAAAGTCCCTGGGTTCCTGAATTATGGGAACAGGGGGTGCCGGTCCATGAGACGGACGATTGGAGGAGAAAGAGGTTTAGGGGAAGGTAACTGGTTCAATTTGGGACACCGTGATTTTTAAGTAGATGAAGACATCCTACGGGCACCTGGATTGACAAATTCTGGAGTTCAGAAGGAAGGGCTGGGCTTTAAATACAGACAGGAGATTTATCTGTCTCATCAGGCCCAAAGAGGGCTAGAAATGGGCAGCAAAGAGCGCCAAGGCCGAGTCCTGGAGAGAGTCAGTGTTCGGGGTGGAGGGACGGAGAGGAACAGAGGAAGAGGCGCGGAGGAACCGGGGGACAGCTGGGAGTGTGGCCAGAGGCCAAGCATGGGGCCTGGGCCGGGCTGCGGTCAGCGCCACACACACCACCCAGTGCATGGATGGCTCTGGTTTCCACTGAGTGTGTGGCAGCAGGGACGGGCAGGGAGGCGGGCAGGGCAGCAGACAGGCACGCTTCTCCAGGGAAAGTGGGGAAAGGGCTGATGTGCTGCCACGCACACCTCCTGTCTGGTGTGGAGAAGGGTGGGCGGCAGGGGCACTGGAGGCCGGTGCCCCTGCTGCTCTGCGCTAGCGCCGCCCTACAGGTGAGGACAGGAGGGTCCGGAAAGGCAAAGGGATGTCTGGTCTTGGTCCCAAAGAGCTAGGACCCGGATCCGTGTGCCAGCCTCTCGGGCCCGTGTTCTCGCCCTGCTTCCCCCCAAAAGTCCCAAGACCACCTGCAAGGCTGATGTCTCTCCCCCGCAGGCTGTTGTGGGTCTTGGGGCCAGTCCCCCCATCCTTCCTCCTCCAGCACGGGAATGCTCCTGCCCCTCCTGCCTCCACGGCCTCCATTTCCTCTCAGCCTGGTTGGGCGCTCAGGGGGCTCTGTGTCCTTGCCCCTCAAGCTATCAGCGGCTCACAGAGGTACCCAGAACGGGTGGCGGTGGGCTTCGGAAGGCCGGAAGGCTAACAGGAGGAGGAGGACAGAGGAAGCTGGCTTGGTGGAGGGAAAGCAGGGGTGGGAGAGGAAGGGCATCAGGAAGCGGAGCTGTCCCAGGGCGCCCCGCCCCTGCCCTGCCCCTGCCCGTGCCCGTGCCAGCCGCCTCCTCCCTTCCTTCCCCAGCACCACAGAACCAGACTGCAGTAAGGGGAAGCCGGGCAGGTGCTTAGCGTCCCTAATGTGTTCCATTACAAATGCTCCACAATAAGGTAATTATGTTAGAAAATAATAAATGTGTCAGTCTTTCTGGAAATATTTTTACTTCTAGCGAGGGGGAAAGAGCACTATTGTTTTCCAAGTGCATCTCCGCTCCTGTACATATTAATTAACTGTGCTCGGGCTCCACCACCTCGCGGCATTTGTATTATTCATAAATGTCTTGGGGCTGCAGTAACTTATGTACTCCCCTCCTAGGCCTGGAATCATTTTTTAATTTCAAGTTCTTTTTTGACTAATTGCACTTGTGGTTTGTGCCTCCGGTACCAGAGGACTGTTCCCTGGCTGTTTCCCCACGTTTCCCTCCCTTCCAGCTTCTCTGCTTCTTCTAGAGTCTCTTTGCTGGGTCCAAAAAGGAAGCATATTTGGGCTTTGGGTGGGGAGGAGTGTCTTCAAGGAATTCTGGGAAATTGCATTGGCCCCACCCCCGCCTCAGCGGCCTGGAACCTTCCACCTCCTCCTCCTTTCACCCTCCCACTTTTTATCATTCATCCCTTTCAAGGAAACGTCCCAAAATGATTTTACTCCTCTTATCATTTCTTTACCTTGGACTTTTAAAAAAAACTAATAGGTGCTATTATTTTGAGCAGTTTTAGATTTCCAGAAAAGTGGAGCAAACATTGCAAAGATCTCCCCGATACTCCCTCCCTCTCCCCAGTTCGCCTGCTATTAACACCTTGCCCCAGTGCAGTACATCTGTTACAATCGATGAGCCGATGCTGATACGTAATTATTTCTTTAAAGTCCATTGTTTCCATTAAGGTTCACTCAGTATTGTACATTCTATGGGCTTTGACACATGCGCATTGTCAGGCACCTACCATCGTAGGACCATGCGATAGTTTTACTGCTCTAGGAGTCCCCTGTGCCCCAGCCACTCACCCTCACCCCCACCCCCTGGCAACCACCAATCTTTTTCTTACTATCTCCATAGTTTTGCCTTTTCCAGAATGCCGTACGGCAGGACTCATCCAGTCTGTAGCCTCTGCAGATCCCTTGCATGCTTTGACACAGTTCTGGAGTGGGAGCTGTGTGCAATCTGCCCCCTCCCAGGCTATGGGCTCCTAAGGGGCAGGGACCGTGGCATCTTCCCGGAATCTTCCTGGCCCTCCCTGGGAGCATGCAGGTGACACTCGAACACTGCAGGCAGCAGTGTTTGGGAGGGGCCTCCATCCTGCCCTGGGTGGTTGGGCCAGATGGCCTTTAAGATCGGAGGTTCTGAAGACATGCCAGGTGCCTGGAAACAGCTGTGCTCCTGGGTGCTCATTAGGTCCATCTGGAATAGAAAGTGTGAGGTCCTGGAGAGTGGCCACAGCTCAGGATGACTTCCAAATGTCCTTCTGATCTTGATTAGTCTGAGGGATGCACAGCGGTGTGGGATCCTCAGAGAGGAACTGGTTGGGACAAAGTTAATTTACAGGGGAGCAGGGGGGTTGGTGCCTAGCTGAGCGTCCTCGTGTGTGACCTCGCGGGTTCACGGTTCTCTGGCTCTGGGCGAACACATCACTGGTATGCATCCTCTCTCCTCAACGCCCTGACATTGCCTATTGACAATGTGTCTGACCAAGCATCTCTTCTCTGATCCCAGAAAGTGGGGAGAAACTGCTCTGGAAGCAGCCAGTCTTCCACATTGTGTTTTTAGCCAAAGCTGTGGGCTCTCCATATCCAAGGGCCAAGAGGAAGCATGGATATTTACCAGCTCCATTCTTTTCCCAAGTGGACGACACATTCTTTAATAAAAACAGAGGTTACATATCTCTGGAGACCGTGTGTGAGGCTGTAGGTGATCACCCATGTCGGGACTTTCTCTTTGAGAGGTTCTTCCTGGTTGAAATCTGTATCCGTCCTGCAAAAACTGAAGTGTATCAGGTGTGGCTCTGCCCCCCTTGGAGTAGACGCAAAGCTGAGTTGCAGTTGACAAGGTTCAGGGAGGACTGTGGATCCAGGAATCCAACCAAATGGGTGGATCGAAGATGCTCAGATTCTGCAGATATAGAGAAATTGGCTGAGACAAGTCTAGTTGCAGCAGAAGCTGAGAGTCCAGGGTCCAGGTTGGAGCAGTCGGAAAAGCAGCTGGGGGTGGAGAGCTCTGACCCCGGGGCGCACACGGCTCTCCCTGTCCTGATCGACTCTCAGACCCTCCCAAGTCCGCAGTGCTGGCTACAGAGGTGTTGACTCCAAGCCCGGAAGAGGATCCTGCACCGACTGACTCAGGAGAGTCATTCAGAACAAACAGTGCCTTCTGGGGCTTTAGAGCCTGTTCGTTCTGGGCAACTTCTCCAAGCTCTCTGTTCTCTCACTACCATTTTTGTTTTCATATAAGGAATTAAGATCTGGATGCTGGCTGAGAAAGCTGGAGTGGAAGCAAAGGCTTCAGATCAAATGCATTTTGGCCAATGTCCACCCACAGAGTCCCCATATCAAAGGACACGTGGAGAGCAAATAGGGCCCTTCTGCCCATGCCCTACTCCTTCGGTTGGAGTGTCTGGCTTCTTCCCACCCATGGAGACTGGATTACAAATGGCAAGAATCCACCAGTGACAACTTCTGACTGAGCAGCTGCTGCAGCTGGAAGAGAAGAGGGCCCCCCACCCCTGGTGGGTGCAGCTCTGGCTGCCTTGCTGAATCACATCCCCAGCTGGTGCCCGCCCCTCTGGGCCCCTGGCCATCCCAGCCTGACACCCTCTAGCTCAGCCTGGCTGGGTCCTCTGCAGCCAGTTCTGGGAGGAGGTGGGGGTAGAGACTGGGGAGGAGGAATGGGAGCAGCAGAAACGCTCCCCGGCCTCCCTCCCCCCACTGCCTCTGGCAAGGTGAGGAGCAGGCTGTTCCTCCCTGCTCTGACCCCCAGCTGCCCCTGGTTACATTCTGGGGGGCTTCATTCTCACTGAATCTCAGGGCTAAAACTGAAGTTATCATTGCATCTGCTTTTCCGTTCACCCCCACACGGCTGCTCACCAAGCAGCCCACATGGAAGGAGACTCACTGTGAACCCCGTTCTAGGGCAGATGGGCAGGGGCCCAAGGAGAGTGAGAAATGCCCTGTATTAGTACGGCTGCTTTAGGAGTTGTGGGTTTGCCATTATGCTGCACGGGACAGCCTCTGCTTTGAAGCCACAGATCCTCTGACTCAAATCTAACTCAGCTACTTAGGGGTTTTGTGGATTTCAGGCAGTTTAGACTCTTAAGCATCAGTTTTCTCATCTGTAAAGTGGATGTAGCTGACTGGCTTTGTATGAATGTTAAAGGTAAAAACGGAATACCAGAATTCCGTTTGTAAAGTCTCCAGGTGAGATTTTGGTAAAAAGTAGCTGCTCTTATCTTCTAAGCCTGGAAGAACACCTCTGTCTTTTTCCTAACCTGTTGTTTCCTTCCCTCCTACTTTCTTTCTCCTTCTTTCTCTCTGAGTCACCTTCTTACCACATAGCTTTTGTGTTTCTCGTGTATTCCCTGAACAGTAGGTTGGTAGCCATTTCCACTGGCTTATCCAGGAAATATGTATCAGATGGTTATCCTGCAGCAGCCTTGTATAGGCACTGGGATCACACCTCTGAGATAGATAGGCATGCTTCCTGCCCATGTAGAAATTACAGTCTGGTGAGGAAGAGATAGATGTTAAGTCATTTTAATAAAGAAGAGTTTGTATCACTTAGCATGAGACTGTAGGTTTGATCCAGGCAATCAGGAAAGGCTTCCCTGAGGAGGTGGCACATAAGGCAAAAGCCAGAGGTGCTCCCTGTAACCCATGGATGTTGTCCTTCAGCTGTAGGCATCATCCTCATCAGATTCACAGCCTCTGCTTGTTTATTTGTGTATTCATACACCACTATATCCCCCAAAGGATTCCTGGCACTTATACATAATTAATTTCCCAAAGCAGTTAAGTGTAATAAAAAATTGGGACCAAGGAAAATAGAGAAACGTAATGTCAGAGGTAAAGGCAACATGCAGCTGCTGGAGTGACAAGGGCCTATGTGTCACCAAAATTGAACCACACATTTAATTCTGCACATCTGAGCAGCTGATGCAAAAAGACAAACATAATCAGTTATGAAATTCTCATTGTCCTTCATACCTCATTTTCCAAGAAAGTAATGTCTTCATGGGATAGATCTTCATATGGTGGATGCTGAGCAAGATAATGAGAGATATCACCAACTCCACCATTTCTGGAAAAAATTCAGTAACAGAAGTTGTGTGGGATGATTCTCAGAGGGCCTCTAAATGTAAGCCAAGAGGCAATTCAGGGGCCAGATAATCCCATTGTCTGAACGTGATCTCATCTCATCTATGGCTAAGCACAGAATGTTTGGGTTAGTGGTTCTCAATCTGCTGACATCAGAAGCACCTGACATACAGATGCTAGCCCCTGCCCCCACAGTAGGCATAGGTGGGGTTCCAGGATCTGTTCATTTCAGAAGCGCCCCATTAGTTTCTGATCCACTGCCAATGTTGACAGACACTGATCCCCACCCAGGGATTCTCAACCTGTTCCATGAAGCTCCAGGATGCTTCTAGAAGTCCTGGAGGCTGCTGGGTAACCCCTGGGCTCCCTGCCTTGGCTATTAGAAGGGCTGAGGATGCTGCAGGCTGAGCAGATGGCTTTTGGGGCTGGGACAAACCGTGAATGCCTGGATCCTCCCTTTAACTTATCACCCAGCCCAGATCTCAAATGAAAAAAGCGTATCCTCAGCTAACACGATAACTAAAACAGCAAACAAAAGCAAACCACCTCCCAGATACCAAAGCCAGTGGTTGAGACAATGAACCACACGTTATCCCAACGAGCCTCCGTGAATGGCATTTTTCCCAGCACAGCTCTTGATGGAAGTTGAGTGGCAGACGTTGCCAGCATCTGTTCTCTGACAGGGCGAGGCTCTAGGAGGTGGATTTTTGGTATTGCTGAATAAGGACGATTTGCGTGCTTTGAGCAACACACTAGAAAACCAAACCAGACCTAACTGTGGACTGACATTTTGAGAAAATCAACCGACTCGATGTTAGGCATGGTATTTATTTGGTTGAATGGTGTCCCTGCCAAAAGATATGTTGAATACCTTGCGAATGTGACCTTCTTTGGAAATACGGTCTCCGCAGATAGAAGTAAGCTAAAATTAGGTCATCCTGGAGGAGGGTGGGACGTAATGCAATGACTGGTGTCCTTATAAGAAGGACATTTGGACACAGACACATACACAGAGGCGAAGACCATGTGGAGATTGGAGGCAAGGATGGAAATGATGCCTCTGCCAGCCGAGGATGGCCTGAGGTCACCAGAAGCTGAGAGAGGCCGGAAAGAACGTCCCTCAGAGGCTCGGGAGGGAGCATGGCTCTGCCAACACCTGGATCTGAGATTTCTGGCCTCCAGAACTGTGAAATAATAAATATCTATTGTCTTAAGCCAGCTAGTTTGTGGTGCTTTGTTATGACCCTTAGACACTAAAACAGTCTTTTTGTGGAAAGCAAGGCTCCCAGTCAAGAATGTTACTGGAATAGACAGTATCCCACAGAAGCAGGTACTCTAAGTGCAGGGTCAAAGTTCTTCCTAAGAAGCCACCAGTGCTGTAGTCACTGGGGCTCCTTACAAACATCTGGGCTCTCCATCCTGCCAAGAGCTTGGTAAGATCGTATATCCCACCCATTAGGTCACATCATGTGACTTGCTGTGGTTAGGAAATGTGAGCAGAAGTGATGTCTGTCACGTTGGGGTCAGAAGCATTAAGGGTTAGCAGGTCCTTTGCTATGTGTCTTTCCCTTCTGTGGTGGAGACTGTAGTGTCCCACATAGCAGGGACCCTGGTAGCCGGGCTCCTGGGTTGGGATGGCAGCAGTGTGGGCCTGAATCCCAGCTTGGCTACATTGGCATGTAAAGGGAGGGAGACATAGACTCTGGTGTTTGTGAGTGACTAAGGTTTTCAGGGTTATTTGTTATAGCAGTATAACCTATCCTGTCCTGGCTAAATCTGGCTCTATCCTGGTAGGGTGAATGTTCAAAGGTTCCAAGGTTTAACAGGGTGACTTGGGTGTGGCTTCAAAGTGGGAGTTACCAGGGGCTCACTATGGTCATAGATAAATCCCCAGTGAAGATCATGGTGCATCTGATTTTAAGGGACAGAGCTACTAATAAAACCTACTGGGCAGGTATAACATGCATCTTTAAGGAACAAAAGAAACTAACTTGTAATATAGAACTGCTGGAATATAAACCCATTCTGCTGGGTGGGTGATAGGTACATCTACCCAATACAAGTTGCTTTGTTTTAGAGTAATTATTCTTAAGCCAGTCATTGTGACAGTAGTTAACTAATAGAAGCTACGATCAGCGGAGTCCATTTCCATGCAGTGAGAATGCAGTGAAACAACAGAAAGGAAGCTAATGATCCTGTTTCTATTTTCTGTAACAAGAGGCCATGCATCGAGAGAATCCAAGAGTATCAACTCATTAAGATACATATTCAAATGAAAGAGGCCAGAGCCCAGTCTTGTTTTATATTTGCAGAATTATCACCAGACCTGCTGGGTGACTATTCATGTCATGTCTGACACTTAGACTATTACCAAGCTACCTACATTAAGCTCATAACTGTTGGCCAATAACCAACTCTTTCCATGGAGTCAGAAGTGAGGGCAGGTCAATACGAGCTGCAGACTACCTGAGGTTCTCATCAGATTTCCCCGCGAGATGAAAAAGGGTTGTCGAGGTGATGAAGAGTTGAATAACCAGTTTATATCCCTCCTGCCTGTCTGGGACAATTACTGGTTTGAGAAACCAGGTTTACAGGGTATCTAGCAACCTATTAAATCTGTAGTTTTAGGGAGAGTAGTAAATAGACCCTTTCTAAGTGGTAGAGACAGAATTCCTATACTCACCTACACTCTAGCAATAATGAAGATAAACAGGATGGCACAAAAGCCATTGCCAAATTCAGTCTAAGGTAAGAAAGTTCCCTTATCTGCCCTTAATTTCCTAGTTATGGCTCCAACTGGAAACACATTCAAATTAGATGATTTGGGGAGGATTTATTCACAGGGACTATGGTCCAAGGTGAGGGCAGAGGACAGGCACTCGGGCTGGAAGCAGTGGGGCTGTGACCACCCAAAGCTGAGAGAAGGAAGGGAACAGTCCCCAACCCAGATGGGAATCCAGGGGAGAGGCAGTCACAACAGGAGCATCAGAATTTCGCACTGGAAATAGAAAGGCCCTCACTTGATTTAGGGCTTCTCAGGGTCCTAATCAACCGGGTCCATTGATCGGTGATGCTCTCAGTAGATCTTCCCTGGTCAGGCTCAGCTGGGGAGTTTAGCATAGAGAGGGGCCACGGGCTGTCTTAGCCAGGGAATGTCTGGGGGATTCCCCTGCCTCTAGGGCAGTACTGTAGGACATCATAGCCTCCCAAAGGTAAGACCTAAGCCTCCGGAGCCCCAGGCAATGCCAGCGTTTGTCCAGCGCCTCTCTCTCGGAAGCCCTGGGCAGACACCAATCACTGCCCCCTCCTTAACGGCTTGGCTGCAGCCTCAGCACAGGTGCCTGGAGGGCAGACTCTCTGCAGGAGGCCCAAGGTCTGGGGAAGGGGCTCTCTGCCCCTCCCTGGCTGAGCTCCCCATCCAGGATTGGTCCTAAAGCCACAGTAGTGGCTCAAATGTGCTCCTCTGTGACCCCAACTTGGAAGTGAAAAGTGTGGCTTAGTCTGGGAATCTCTTCATCGACATACAGTATTTGGGAAAAAAGAGAAAATAAGGTGCAGAGGGTAGGCTGATGGCCCCGAGTGGGGTAGAGAGAGAGAGAGAAAGGAGAGAGGGAGGGAAGGTGGGAGGGAAGAAGTAGGGGAGGGAGAGAGAGCACAAGCCTCACAAGTAAGGGGTGAGAAAGAGAGCGATCTCACGGAATTTAAGTATAGGAGTATAAATATTTGAAAACCTGGGGTGCTGTACATGTGTGGAAAATGCAGACTGGGTTTTGAAGTCGGATACCAGGGTGCAAATATTCCTTCTCTCAAAGTATTGTGAAGGGAAGACTGTGTCTATTAAAGAATCACACACACATATACACATGTGCACATGCAAACACACACACTCAGTTACATATGCATAAAAACAATGACATGTACACAGAAACATGTGCAATGATACCCAAACACATAGACACAGAAACACATTAAAATATGTACAAGTATCTGCTTTTGTCTTGAAGGCACACATCCATCCATCCATTCACAAATATGTATCCGGTGCTCCCTCTGTGCCAGGACAATGCCGTGTTATGAGGCAATGGTGTGAACAGGACCACGTGTTCTCTGCTAACCCAGCTCATAGCCTACTGACACAACAGAGCAAAACCCCATGGTGGTGCGGAGCTGGAAGAACAGGGCTGCTCAGGAGGCTGTGGGGATTCTAGGCTGCACTCGCATGCACTCTGAAGTCTCCACAAAGAGGTGAACTGTTTGCATATTTGTCACTGTGTCTCCTTTCCTTGATACCCTCAGTCCCTGATCCACAGTGATAATGAATGAATGAGTGAATGAATGCATGAATATCCTGCCAACTAGCAACAAAGTAGACATGGCCTTGGGCTGCCCAGAACTCCAAAATTCCATTCCTTTCCTGGAGGAGAGGTGCCCCAAAGGTGCTGGGCTTTGGAAGAATGAACTAAGGAAGGCCTGCCTCTCTGATGAGCTTTGCAAACGTCTCCAAAGGGATGAAGCTTCTTTCTTTTTCCTAGAGTAACCGCCATCCCCCAAGGGATCTTGTCTGGAGTTCCAAGCTCTTTGCAAAGCCTAGTTTGCAGCTTCTCTGGCTTTGGAGGTAAAACATGTAGGTCTGTACCGGTTTTTCTGGTAAAGCTCACTTCATGAACTCCTTGCTGTGGAGAGGTGAGCTGTGAGTATTGTCAGCAAGAGTGGAGCCCAGAGCTGGAGGGACGTGCTCTTCTGTAGTCCCATCCTGCTTGTGGGGGTGTGCGTGTGTATGTGGACCTGCACGCACAGGAGTTAGGGTGGGGCCAGGCTGTGGCAGATGTTGGGGGGCCCGCTTTCACCCCTCAGACTGACCATCTTGTGTAAGCAGCCCAACCTCCAACTGCATCTCTCCGCCTGACGGCTTTTTCCCAAACTGCAGGAGGCTGCTCTGCCCACAGGAGCAGAGTGCAGCAGAAGGGCTAAGTATCAGGGCCCTCTGGGAGCAGCCCTTCACCAAGGACTCTAGGAAGTTAGTGGTTAAACGTCCTGTGACCTCGTCCCGGGTGGGTTGTCTCTGAGATGTGTGTTTTCCAGTGTCTCCTAGAGTTTACCTCCCAGAATAAGAGCCAGTCTCCCACAGGGCTGCTGGCTTCACACCACACCACTTCACTAAGTCACCTTCCCCTCCTTGTGTCCCTTCCCCATGCCCTCCCCATCCCCTCCAGAGGTCCCTGGACCTCCCAACCGAACTCCAAGCACTTGAATCCTCCCGGGGGACCCAAATTAGCATACATGCACACCAGACCCTTTGCAAAGCCTTGCTGTCTCCAGGTCAGTGCCCACAAACCTTCCTGGGCAAGGCTGTTTCCCCAAAGAGCCAGCCCGCCTTGGAGGGACCAGTAAGGGTCTCCTCAAGGGGAGAAGCTGTGTCTGAAAAGAGATGGAGATGCTGTTCTCTGCCCACAAGGTCAGAGGCTACAAGAAGTTTTCTGGGGTCCTCCTCCCTGTCACTGTCAACCCAGCCCCAACACCTACCTTCTGGGACCAGCTACTAACTGGAGTGACAAAGCCACCTGGGGCTCCTGGTGATTCTACAAGGTTCTCCTTAGTGGTGTCTGGGCAGAAGGACAAAAGAATAACCAGCCTGGGAATATCAGAGAGAAGGCACCGAGTTTTTTGTTCTGTTTGGCAACTCTTACCTTGCAGGAACCCACCCAAAGAGACAGATGATTCACAAATGCATATAAATATACTCCAGTATTTAACATAGAGGAAAGAAAGGGTTTGGATGGGGCTCAAAGGGAGGTTGGGTGGGTGGAGGCTGATCACTGAAGTATACAGGGTTCTCTTGGAGGTGATGAAAACATTCTAGAATTGACCATGGGGATGGTTGCACATATCTGAGAATCTACCAAAACCACTGAATTGTACACTTTAAATAGATGAATTGTGTATGCGATGTGAATTAAATCTCAGTAAAGCTGTTTAAAAAGACCAGTTGGGTATAGAAGGAAAAGTTTTATTTTGGAGCTGGACAGACCTGGCATTGAGTTCCAGCTCTGCCCCTTACCAGCTCCAGGTACAGGACGTTTCATCTCGAAGTGTCAGCTTCTTTGAGTGAAGACACTTCACTTTTAGGGTTGTTGAGTAGACATCGAAGCTATTTTATAAAGCACTGTAAAAGTTCCTGGCACATAAAGAGTAGTTCGTTTTAATAATTTTAATCATAATAATTAACAGCTGAAAATTATACAGAACCTGCCACCAGAAATCACCATTGCATATTAAATTCTCAGTCATTAGAAGAAAAGGTCATTAGTACTAAAAGGAAGCAATCCTTTCAAAATTAAGCTTGGTTAGTAACTTAGTTGGTTTAAGTGAAGAATTGGGTAAGAAAAGGGCTGAAAAAGAAACCCAGTATGATTATAGTCTGTCTCTTAAAAATTCTGACCTCAAAGAGAAATGGTCGCAAACGAAGGGGCACGCAGGCCCTTAGTGCTGGCACCAGGGGAGGCATCATTTCTTTCCAGTTTGGAAAATAAGTTGGTAAAAGGGGCTTCTAACAGCAATCGGGTGAGCAGGTTTAGATGCCGAAGCAAGGACAGACCCAGCTTTGCTTATCAAAGCCCAGAGGCTGTTTTGGGGGGATCTTTGGAATGTTCTTGAGAGAAGAGGGGCCATAGCTTAGCAGAGCTTAAAATCACATGGAATTTGGAATTGCCAGGGTACCATACTGTGCCATGTTTCACATTTCTTCTTGGATGGTTTAATCATCTCATAGAAAGGGTAAACGGTAGCCAGAGTATCATGGATTTTGCAACAGTTCCCATAAAGCAATGAAACAGGGCCAGGTGATACCTGTGCACACAGGTAGCATGTGTTACAAGAGAGGTTTTCTAATGGACAGTAAACATGCCTACTCTTTGCTCCAGAGGGTGACTTTATCTCTTCCAAAGCTGTTCACTATGCAAACATCCTTTTAAAGATCAGAAGAAAGGCAGTCAACATCTTTGCTTACAAGATATACAGAAATGTGAGGGACCCGTGGAAAATTGTCTCGCAACACTGAATAGCTGTGTGATGTTGAACCTCAGTTTCTTCATCCATAAATGAGGATAATACCCATCTGGCATGTGGTTAGAGAAAATGAAAGAAATATCAGAAGAGTCTTCCAAGCACAGTTCCTGGTATATGACAGACTCTCAAGAAATGTTCATTACTGCTTCCTGCCGCCTCCCCCTTCAACTAAATGACAGTTTCGTGAAGACTCTCTTCTGTGCAAATTCCTATCCATGTCCCAAGTCTCATTGGAATCTATTAAGATTATGTCCACATGACAAGCTTGCCATCATTATATTGTTTCAAGATGGCAGCCTACCTGCAGATAGAATCTAAGTGTGTCCTGATCCCATTAGCAGGGTACCAAACTTGATCAGTTTCCACCCAAAGACTGACCACTGAACCCTTCCAAAATCCTAAATCCCCCAGCTTAGTGGTTCTCAGACTTTATTGCATGTTTAAGTCACCTGGGGAGCTTTAAAAAATGCCACTGCTTCCAACACCAGTGAAACCATACCCTCGGCGGCTAGGACTCCGGCACCCCCTGTTTCAAAAATTCTCCCGATAATTCCAATGCGCAGCCAGGGTCAGAACAGTTGCTTTCACTCAGACGACTAGAAGAATTCACCCCGTGCTACTTTGCAATTCTTAAGCTGCTTCACCGGAGTGTGATTGGTCTAACTCTGAAAAGGTCACCAGGCTTTGGTAGGTACTTCACTGAGCCCAGCGGGGAATTGTCGCGTGGATGGGGAGGAGTGAGCCCACAGGAGAAACCGAGAGCAGGGCGGTGGTCGCTTCCCTAAGAGAAGAGAGGGGAGAGTCCCATGAACTTTGGAATTCGCCAGGCCTCGGGTCCAGGGCCCTGCACCCTCTGTGTTCAGTGGGTGCTTGTGAACCATCTCCCGCGTCCGGGCTCCCCCCGCCAAGCATCAGGCGTTCTGCGTGCACACTTCGGTTTGAAAATAGCTCCAGTCTGTACCTTGCTCTCTGGCGGACGGGATTATAGGATTAACTCTTCACATCCTGGCTGGGCTCTCAGGAATTCTCTCTCCTCTCTTTCCTTAGGTGTAGACAATCGATAATAAAGATTTTCTCCTTTTCCTCTGTCTTTGCTAAGTGGTTACTTCTGTCTCCTGGCAGATCCTTAAAGAGAAGCTAAGGCAAGGCCCTGCACCAGGGGTACAGGAGGGACCTCCTCCGTGGCCTGCTCTGTGGTTATGGGACAGCCTCTCTGCAGTACTACCTTCTGCCGGTGGTAAGCAAAGGGGCACAGGAGGGGCTTTAGAGCCTCCAAAGTCAGAAATTTGAACTTGCTTTGAGCTAGTGTTCAGTCCCCATCACTCACAAACATGCAGATACCCCAGGCAGCAGAGACACCTGAAGTCCAAAGCTGACCTGCCTGCGTGGTTCAGGCCAGGTGACAAATCACCTGAAAGGGGGCTTTTCAGGCCGGGAGAGTCTGCTGGGCGGAGCCTTTGTTTCCAAGCCCAGACTGCATTTTCCCTTTGGTGCCCAGCTAGAACAAAAAGGGCCAGAAACACTTAGGGATGCTGGAATAGCAGCCCTGAGGGGCTTCCTGCAGAACTCAGACTGCGGAGAGGGAGCCCCGGAACCTGATTTTGCTGGAGGCGGGCTCATGAGCTGACCAGAGTGAGGCTCCCTTCATGTGGCACCATTGGAAGGCCTGGGGAAGGCTGCAGAAAGTGGCTATCTGGGGAAACTGAGTCCCTCTATGACTCAAGAGGCTTTTAAATCAAGTGTTCAGGCAGGAGTGGGGGGCCTGAGCAGCAGCTTGGGGAGGGGTTGGGGTAGTCTCTCTGCCTTCTCTAGCTGAGCTCAGGCAGGGTCAAAGCAGGTGGGGTAGCAATGGTGCCAGCCTGACTGGCCCACCGCCACTGCCACTCGCCCTCCCCAATTTCCAAATGTAGGGATGATGGCACAGAGACAGAGCCTTGTTGGGAACGAGGCTAAGCACCTCTTCCTGAGCACCGGCTGCCCCCATCGCAACCACATGAAGGCTCACAGGCCTCCACCGGTGACTCCACAGGCCTGTCGCCACGGGAACGGGCAATAAGGTCAGGCAGCAGGGGCTGGAGGGCCTCAGGCAGGGCAGGAGGGGGACGGAGACGGAGGGGCCAGGGCCCTGGGAATGGAGCTCAGGAGGAATGAGAACTGACACCAGGAGGACAACAATGTAGCTGGCGAGCTTCCCCAAACAGGGGCACCACGGAAAGGCCCAGCTGACTGTGGCGCCCTGCAGGAGCCACCCCCGGCCCAGCGCCAGGCTCCCAAGCCTGATTGCTTATTCGGGAGCTGTTTCTGCCTGTAATGTGTTGACTCAAAGGTTGGAATGGACTTCATAGCAAGACAGATTTCCTTGTGGCCGTTCCTTGGGGACTGAGCTCTCAAAACCATTTGGCTCAAATTCCAGCCCAGTTTGGGGCTTATCTTCCCTTTGGGGGTGGGAGCAGCCCCCACAGGGAAGGGCAAAAAGAGAGCAGCCGCGCGTGGGGGTGGTGGCCATGTGTCCACAGGTCAGGCAGGAGCAGCCCGTATGGAGGACGGAGGCACTGGGAGGCTGAGGGAGCCCAGGAGGGAAGGAGACAGGGCACTTTATAAATCACCAGGCTCCCTTTTAAAAATGGAGTTTAACCTTCCTGGGCTCTGCTTTTGAATTTATTAGCAATTTGATTTCTCTGAGTAGTAATTCATTATCTCCTTTCCAGGCGTGGGCAGAGCTGGCCCGGGCGTGGCATTTGCCTTCCACGCCTTCAAGGGATGCTTCTGTAGCCTGTCATCTTCAGATCACTCCCAGCCCCTCTGTCCCCAGACGTCCCCAAACATCATGGCACCCCTAGGTGCAGGCTGACGGCTCTGGAGGATGCCCCAGCCGGCTGGTGGCCCTGCCCTGCCCTGCCCTCCCCCACTCCAGCCTGTGTTCTGGTGCTGTTTGCACCGGGCCTGTCTTCGAGGCCTGAGCCTGTCTCTGCTGCAAAGCGACACAGCTGCACGCTGTGGTGAGACAGAGCCATTCTGCGGGAGTCAGAATGGAGATAAGTGATACCGGGAGTGGCCCAGGGAGGGCTGTGGGGGGGACCAGACTTGTCAGCTTAACTGGAGGATCTGAAAAGCTATTTCAATCCCGTCTCCAAGTGGGAAACTGGCAGCTGCCCTTCTGGGGAGTGAAAGTTTTCTCTTCCTCTCCACCTTCTCTGCCAAGGCAGAGAGCTTGATCAGCAAGGGGCGTGATGATGCTTTTTCACTAGGAAAAAAAGGCCTTTTGCCAGATCCCTTCTGTCCTCACATTGCAGAAAAGACCCTGTCCTAACATCCAATCCGTCTGGCTGGAAGTGGGGCTGGGGTGGTGGGCTCCCCCCTACTAGCCAAGCACCTCTCCTAAATCTGGTCATTCACTGCTTCTGCCCATCACTGCTTCATCCTTCAGCCTTGCTGCACTGTAGAACCACCTGATGTTCGAGGATGGACCACTTAATTCAGAAGCTCTGGGAGTGGGACCTGGCAGCAGGATTGTCCCAGTGGCCGGCTGAGTCCAACAAGCAGCAAGCCTTCCCACTCAAGGGCAGGAGGGGACCTCCGCATCACCCGGGAGCTTGTTAACAATGCCGGATCTAGGCCCACACCAGGCCTGGTTAATTAGAATCTGCATTTTAACAAGATCCCCAGGTAAGGGCTGAGTACTTTGCCCATGGGCATCAGAATCCTCTGAAGGAGGCGCCCCGTAGACCTGTAGCCTTGCCACCACCCCCTGCCCCAGCAGCTCCGCTGTGCTATCTGTGGGGGTTACAGGGCCCAGGATAGAAGAGAAGCCAACACCTTTCTCCCAGGTCAGTCACCAAAGTGTTCCAGCAGAGAAAGGGGCTGGAGGAAAAGGGGTGGTGGGAGGCGCTTCCAGGCCCAGGGTGCACATCACAAACAGATTAGCATCCTGGGGAGAGTCTTATAGCCCTGCAGGTGAGATCAAAAACAGGTAGCTGGGGTCTGCCAGGGCTCCACGTTCCCTCCTCCAGGCCAGCAGGTCTCCAGGCGCCCCTGGAGATGAAAGGCTGGCAGAGTGATGCCTGGCAGAGGCCCTCTGTGCCCAGCTCCTCTCAACCAAAGTCCCCACATTGTCCCCCCTTCTCTTACTGGAGTCAGCAGCTGGGACCAGAGCAGGGTGCGGGGGGGGGGGGGGGCTCTTGGCACCTTGTGCCTTTGTGTCCTGTTTGTCAGAGTCACAGCATGGTGTCAAGGCCTTAATTGCTGAGCCTTCCCTTCACATCAGCGCTCTTGTGCTAATGGGCAACACCTGTCTTCTGTGCTGCCAGGAGGAAGGGCAGGGATGGAGGAGAGGCTGAGAAAAAGCCCACCTTGTCCAGCTCAGCTGGGGGGCTCAGGCCACTGGGGGCCAATCCTGAGCCACAGAGAGCTGCCTAGGACTGAGATGTGGGTCCTATGGCCCTAGGGAGCCCCCAGGGAAGGTCTGTGGCTGAGGAGTCCGTGCTGCCTCTGCCGTCAGCCGGCTGAGGTCCTCTGGACATCTCAGCTGGGTGTGTTTCTTTCATCACCACAATGAACCTCACACACGACCTCTTACGGCCAGTGAGACACCCTCCCCAGAGCGTGTCTCCCTCTTCAGGTTTCTCCTGGTACTGTTGGTATCCCAAAACTGGGTTCAAAAAGCAGTGGAGAAAGTGGATGGAGCCCTGAAACGGACACCAAAGGTCAGAGTTCAAGACCAGGTTCTGTCACGTACAAGTCACGTGATCTTAGGCGAGTCGTGTACCTTGTCTGGGTGTCTTGGAAAAGTGGGAATAATAAGGCTGGTTTTGCTGAGCTGTAGTGAAAATAAAATGAAATGCGTGAGCCAGATGTTCCAACCCCACCTAGGCAGACGTGCCCATGGCTTGCTCTGAGGTGCTGCGGCTCCCACCCCAGCAGCAGGCAGTCAGGCCCTCTGGGGTCAAGGCTCAGACCTGGTGGAGGAGGTGGGTGTGTGCACATGCAGCAGACTGAGGAGGGGACTACAGGGTCCTAGGCCTGTTTGGGGATATTACTTAAGCCCACAGACACGCCTGTATTTTCCTCTCACAGCTCTCTACACTTCCTTCGATGCATTTACCACAAATGCAAATCAAAGATGTGTTGTGTTGTTACTGATTCAATGTCTGTATTGCCTGTGGGACTATACATGAGCTGCGTGGGTACAAGAGCCGTATCCATCCTGACACGTGACGGCCACCCTAACATAGCGTGGCACCGGGGGACAACAGTTGCTGTGTGAATGAACAAACATTAGTGCATTTACCCACCACCCAGTAATTGTTTATGCTCACATCTATTTTCCTCCCCAAACCCCCATGGACCACACAGACTGTCTTAACCAGCTCTGTGCATGTAGTCCCCAGAACAATGACGAGCTTTATATGTGTTTTTCAAATTGAACCCAGTCAAATGCTAAAGTCCAGTGGCCCCTGTCACTAAAAAGATAGTCATCCCTGCCTGAGGACATCTCCAAAACACCCGACTGGATTTTCTCATTTGCTTTTTCATGATGTACTCCCAGCATCCCATTCCCTGCATACCAGGACGGGGCCAGGGCAGGGCTCAGCCCTCCTTGCCTGCTTAATCCACAGAGTGGAGAGGCCGGAGCTTCTGGATAAATAGCTGTTGCGAATGGGCTCCACTTAACCCTCTTTTTTTGCAAACCTGAGATTGTGAGTCAACCCCTAATTAACCTCTTCTCCTGGATTCCGCTCAATGCAAAAGGTTTTATTCCAAAGGCAGGAAAGCTATTTTAAAATTATTGCTATTATTGCATTGATACCAAACCAGAGTGGGTCGCCACTCTTCCTGGGCCGCCAGAAATACTTGGTCACAGTCACCAACTGGATGTTAAATGCCATGCTGCAAGGGAAGCTTGCCCCTGGGTGTGCCCTTCCCCTGCCTTCCCAGGCCCTCTCCCCTCACCCACCAAGGCAGCTGCAGGGAGGCATCAGTATTTTGCTTAGAAATTCCATTTAAAGGGCCGAGGCCCCCCTTCACTATTCTTGTCCTTGGCCCCTGACAATTCTGGTCCACCCCACGAATCATCTTTAGTAGGCAAAATGGTGCATTTTCATACAAAGGGACAGACAACAAGGCCTAGGGAGGTCTGTGTTTGGAAAATTATTAAGCTCCTATACCAACCTTATTTTTATCCCAAACTTATTTTTTCATGAGCTAATAGGCCTGTTGGCTCTGCTCAAGGCACCTGCCAGGAAATGGGGGTGATGCAGATGCCTCACCACACCAAGGGCTTCTGCTTCCGAGGGGGATGCATCATGGAGATATTGATTTGCTTTGCTCTGTGCCCTCTTTATATTAATGAAGTAGCGACTTTGGTATTCTCTGAAATGTTCCAGTTATGCATTCATTGACTGGCGGAGCCACCATTCTTATCCAAGTAGTTAAGATATTTATGGGCAATGAAGACAAGAATTGATGGGGGTGGATAAATAAATGATGACTTATCCATGAAGGAATATTATGCAGCCATTAAAAATACATATGCATGCAAAGAATATTTAATGACATGGAAAATGCTTACAACATAATATTGATTAAAAAAAATAGGACTTAGAACTGCATATTCAGTAGAGACCACATAATAAATGTTGAAAGAGAGTAGAAAGAAATACACCAAGGGTTTCCTTCTATACTTGTCTGGGTTTTCTACATTCCCTGCAATGTGCTTTTATCCCATCTAGTTTGAGATTTGTTTTTATTGTTAAACCTTTTTAAAGTACAAAATAAGATATTCTCCATGTAGAAATAAGTTATAATGATATAGAAAAATAAATTCAAATTATGTGGAAGTATAGCTGTTCCCTGCTGTACCCACCATTCATCATTTAGCATATAGTCTTCAGAGCTTAATATATAATATATATGTATAATACTTATACACCTATGCATACATACATAGACATTTGGACACATGTCCACATATATGTAGAGATTATACATATTATAAATATATATACACATATGAATTTTAACCCTAAAATGAAAATAATGAGATAAATTTATACATATATATGTATTATTCAGATTATTTTATGTTGCAGACATAAAGGTTACTTATTACAATTTTTTTCTTACTGAAATTAAACTTTTTTTTTGAACACACAAGCAATTCACATTCAGAGTAGAATCCTGAACCCTTTTGCCCTTTAGCTCTGACCCCTATCCACTATGCTCATGCAAACGCCTGTGACCATCCCCTCAAAGGCGGTTTTCTGATTGAGAGGGCAGGTGGATACAGGCCAGAAGTGCCAGAGAGGGTCACCTTGCCAGGGCTTCTGCTCCTCCAAGGAGGACACATCATGGGTGACCGTGGAAGCCCTCACCCAGTGTCTCCCTCACTGGGGACGACTGGGGCATGCTCTACCCAGTGGTCCCCCAAATTTGGTGTGCAGCTGGAGGCCCAGCTCCTGGAAAAAGACCGAAGCCTGCACCTTTGTGTTTTTACCAAGCTCCCCAGATAAGTCCCTGTTTAGACTGAATCATGTCTCCCCACTACCCCAGATTCATATGTTGAAGCCCTAATCCCTCATGTGACAATATTTGGAGATAGGGACTTTAGGGAGGTAATCAAGGTCACATGAGATGGTGTTTCCTGAGCTCACCTATCAAATAAATGACTCGTACATGAATCCTTCTGTGATAGGCAGACTGATGGCCTCCCCAAAGATGTCTGTGTCTAATTTCTGAAACTAGGAATGGTTTGTCTTCACAGTAACAGGGCTTGTGCAGACAAGAAGCAGTGATTTAGTTTAGGATCTTGCGATGGGGCGATAATCCTGAGCTGCGCAGGAAGTTGTGACGTAAGCACAGGGAGCCGAATGAGGAAGGAGACATAATGAAGAGGGCAGGGGTCAGAGCGACAGGATTGCTGGCTGGAAGGGGCCCCGAGCCAAGGGATGCAGGGAGCCCCTTGAGGCGGGAAAAGGCAAGGAGCAGACTCTTCCGTACAGCGTCCAGATAGGCACTCAGTCATCAGCGCTGCCGCCCTGCAAGACCCATTTGGACTTCTGATCTCCACAAGTATAAGTAAAAGGTTTGGGTCATTTCAGGTCTGTGTTACTTGGGTACAGCAGCCGTAGGACATTCACCCATCTTATCTCAGGGCCAGCTTGGGAGGAACCCACTCCAAAACCCAGAATTTAGAAGTGCCTGTTGCTCCCTATGGTATGTCCACCATGCCGGGCTTCCCATAGTAGGGGCTCTACTACACATCTTACCTACATCCTCAGAAAAACATTCTTTTTCTTTCAAAAAGTAAGCAAGATGGTTATAAGATGGGGGCAAGGGAATATATTCATTTACTCTGCAAATACCTGCTGAAGGCCCAGTGTGCACCAGGCAGGGTTTAAGCTTATGGGTTTATCAGTGAACAAAACTAAGGTTTTTGCTCTCTTAGAGCTTATGTTCTATCAGTCCTGGATGGGGAGGCAGTAAATAATAAACATAAGAGCTAAGGAAATGATGTGGTAAGACAGAGGTGATCCATGCAACCTAGTAAGCATAAAAGTCCAGCCAAGGAGGGAGATTGAGAGTGATGGGGGTGAGGCAGAGAAGCATCTGTGTGTTTACAGAGTGTGGCCAGTGCAAAGGCCCTGAGGCAGGAGCATGCCAGGTTATTTGGCCACAGTGGCAATGAATCACCATGGCTGGCAGAGATGAGCAGAAGGTGGGAGCCAGGGCAGTCACTCAAGCCACACGCATGGGGCCTTGAGGCCGTGCGATGACTTGAACCTGCAGGGTTCTGAGCAGTGGGGGCTTTCTCCGGCTGCTGTGTGGAGAGTGGGCTGCCAGGGGCAAGGACAGAACAGGAAGACCAGCCAGAGATGGGGTGGCTCAGCCAGGGTGGCCACAGTGGCGATGGAAAAGACTGGTGGTGCAATTCTGGAAAATGTGAGGCTGAGCCAACAGGATTTTCCAATGTGCGATGGAACTGGGGAGAAAGAGAAGCATTGTGATGGCTCAGAGCCGTGGCCCGAGGGACTAACCGGGACAACCTTGCCATCTGCCAAGATGCAGGGAGCGTTCGCTTGGTTCCCAGCAAGGATGGGAGCTCCCTCTGAGGATGACATTTCAGCACAGCAAGTTGGATTAACAATAACTGTCTTGTTAGGAGGTGTTATATCCACGAGAAAGGGCTTCCAAAGGAGTCTGTGGTAGAAACAATAATGACGGCTGGACGCTGGTCACAGCCAACCGATCAGAAGGCTGTGAGCAGGTCCCCAGGAGCCTCAGAGCAGCCGAAGGGCTGAAGGCCAACGCCCAAGGCGCCATCATAAACGTCAGCCTCAGCAGTTAGTAGGAAACGTCTCCTAAATGCTCTGGGGCTGGGAGCTGGGCAGATGGCACCCTAGCACCCAGTCCCAGCCCAGCCTCCACTACTGGGCCACATCTTACTTCCACCCATGAAACGGGAATTGCTCCAGGAGCCAAATTCTGAGCTGCCATTGGCTCAGGGTGAGTGGAGGTTGCCAATTATTTTCTGACGATTACACAGGAACCCTGAGAGCATCCATATTTCTTTGCAAGGGAGTGAGGAATGAGGAGCCAGCCTCGAGGCAAACTCCAAGCGGAAGACACTCTCACACCAAAGACACTTCAAACCCCCCACCCATCACCACCAAGATCCAAGAATTCTGACTGTGGCAGAGAAAACACAGCCAGGGAAGACAGTCCAAAACAGGACGAAAATAGACTGCTCAGGATAGGGAGACAGAGAGCTGTAGGGTCTCACTGTCACTGCCAACATTCACAGAGCATACGGCAGGAAGGCAGAGCTGTCAAGGAAACCGAGCTCAGGAAATCAGGGCCCGGGGATCAGAACACCTGAGTGCACAAAGAGGGGCGGAGGCTTCGCAACAATGGCCTTGAAGCCCAGTTCTGATGGTGTGCAACCCAGTTGCATGGGGGGCTTGGAGGTCAGTCCAGCACAGCCCTGTTACCACCATCCCCCAGTGGGGAAGGGGGGGTCCTGCCAGCAGAATCAACTACAGCCGCTCTAGTTCCTTAAACCCAACTAATACGTGGAGTCAGCTCTCCGTGCAGAGCGCAGAACCCGTGAGTGGTGCTACAGTCCGAATGTGTTCCCCCAGATTCATCTGTTGAAATCCCAGTCCCTAAGGTGATGATGGTATTAGGAGGTGGGGCCTGTGGGAGGTGGTTAGGTAGTGAGTGGGGAGCCCTCATAATGGGATTAGTGTCCTTAGAAAAGAGTCCCCAGAGAGCTCCCTTGGCCCCTTCTGCCATGTGAGGACACAGGGAGAAGTTGGGGACTCAGAAGAGGGGCCTATCCTGGGGACTCAGAAGAGGGGCCTATCCTTACCACACTGGCACCCTGATCTCAGACTGCTGGCCGCCAAAACTGTGAGCAATAAATGTCTGCTGTTTACAAGCCCCGCCATGGGTGGGGCTTTGACGCAGAGTCTGAATGGACTAAGACAGTGGTCTTCAGCCACTGCTTCTGCCCGCTCCATGAAGCCCAGGCAGAGAACCCTGCCAGATACTGATCTCCACCCCTTTGGGAGGACATTTGATGAAGACTTACCGAACACTTCTACATCCAGTGAAGTGCACTAAGCTCCTGGGGGTAAGAGGTCGACATGGTACATTCTAGGCAATCAAAGGGACCGCTTTGGACAATTTGCGCCGAGGTGCTGGTGCCCATAGTGCAAAGCCTGGATGAGCAGCCGCCTCTGACACAGGTGTCTCAGTGGGGTGTGAGGTGTGTTTCCCAGACGGCCCCTCCCGCCCCCACCACCCTCTTCAGGGTAATTTCATTCTTTAGAGTAGAATCTAGGTCACTGGTTCCTGTTGATAATCTCTTACCCTCCTTTCCTATTGCCCGTTTCTGCTGGCGAGCACAGTGTGTGTTTGAGGGAGAGGAGAGCGTCCTGAAAGCTTCTGTTTATTAGTCAATCTGTGAACAAATATCTATCTACAGTTTACTCTGTGCCAGGCCTGTGCTAAGCACTGTCATATAATAGGCTCTCAATAGATATTTGTGGGCCTTCTGGGATATAAACCTTATGAGCCTACCTGGGCAGAAGGCCAGCTTCCTACTGCAAGTATTTCCAGACATCTGCCCTTGAAGTGCTGTCCTGGGAGAGAGGGCAGTGGGGCAGGGATCAGGACACTGAGGACAGGGAGGGATGGGTCCCAGGATGCCTACATGGTATCCCCATACTCTGGGCACCTGCCAGGCCTGCGACCCACCCTCTTAGTTTCCCATTCCTGCAGGAAAAGCAGTCTAGCCAAGGTGGTCAATACAATCTCCCAACCCCGGTCTTTACCCCCAGGTCTGACTCCCTCCCTCCAACACAGGCCTGTCTGCTAAAGTGAACTTCCTCTGCCCTTTTGACCGGCCTGTCACACGGGTCCCAAGTCTCATGCTTTAGAGCGGGATCACATCTCGCCGGACAGGTGCCCACGCCTGGGCAGACCCATGCGCACGCAGTTCACACTCAGTTATAAGTATCTATGGAGTGCAATACCAAATAATTGTGGGGCATATTTCACCCTGCCTGTTGAACACATTGCAAGAAAGGAATTGATCCCTGCTGTTTCATTTATTAGATGGTGTAATACCACAAAAATCGTTTCCACAATATCCCAAACTAAATCATTTATTCTTGACAAAAATCCAATAAAGAGCTCAATCCTTCTCCATAGGCAGATAAAGCACAGATTAATGGGGCTGCCTAGTTCAAAAAATGCTGGGAAAATGAAAGCAAGATAGAGCGGGGAGGCCCCTTCCTCCTCCTCACTTCCCCAAGGCTGCCTGGGCTCAGGGTTTTATTACAAAAAGCTGCCTAAGTATTACAGGCTAATCCGTAAATCCCAGCCTAGTAAAATATGTGACGGATTTGTAAATTGTGCCCTTTACAAATCTGATTGAACTTTTTTTTTTGCTGCAAGTTTTGCTTTTCCCTCATTCTCTTCCCCTCACCTTTTCCCACCTCACCAGGCCCCACAGCCCTGCCCTGCCTGGAGCAGCATGGGACCTGCCGGCACAGCTTTTCGGGGCCCAGTCCCCTCCGTGACCCCTCTCTGGCTTGGTTCATGGGGACTTGAGATGGTTGGGGTAGAAGAGGCGGAGAAAGCTGTCAGCCTCTTTTCGTCTCCTGTCTCTGGGGAAATCAGATTCAGGGCACGGTCAAGGCCAGGGTCAGGCGTGGCAGGTGCCAGGGCCTTGGCACACCCTTGCAGCTGATTAGGATGTGGTGAAGGATGGCAAGGCTGGGGTTAGGCATCATTTGCAGGGGAGAAAGGAGGGGATCCGGCGGGTGATCCTCAGAGCCACAGAGGAGCCGGCTGGAAGAGCTTTGGCAGGCAGATCTCATCCTGCCCGTGGGCTGAGCCTTAAACTACCTTAATCCCCCAGGGCAGACGGGTCTCCATGGCCCATCAAGAGTGCCCATCCCACACTTTCCTCTGCGTGTGCCCCATCGAGGGGGACCAACTGTCTCAGTTTGCCTGGCACTGAGGAGTTCTCAGGCACAGGTCTTTCTGTGCAGAAACAAAAAATCCCTGGCAAACAGGTGAGTCACCTGCTCTGCCGCCTCTGCCCTGTAAGTTCTGGTCTGTGTGCACTATGAGAACGAATGGCTCGGGCCGGCTTTGAACTTTCTCTGCCTTAAACCACATCCCTTGCAGAGCTTGGGGGCAGGATCTGTCACCTGCTACCTGTGGACAGTAGCAAGTTACATAGCTTCTCTCAGCCTCCGTTTCCCCAAAAGAAAAATGGAGATAGGAATTCCGATTCCACGGGACCATGTGAATAAAAGACATAACGCAGGTAAAGCACTCGCGGGCCCCGGCAGAGAGCAAGCACGGGGCAAAGGCCTCCTCCTCCTTGTCATTTAACATTCCTCCTTAAACAAGGCCATGAAAAAAGTCAGCTGATGGCAACCGGTCCCCCCGAAAGTTGGAGAAATGGCATCCTTCCTTCACTAGCTCCCATCAAACAGCCCGTCAGCCCTGCAATCTGAGCCTTGGCTGAAGCCGGATATAAGTCTTTAAAGGAGCTGCTAATGCAAGTGGCTGGGAAGCAGCTGCCAGCAGGGACCAGGTCTTTCTGCTGGGCGCTGTGCCTTGCATAGTTTTTTGATCCTGTGGGGCCACACCCCATCACCCCATGAAATGATCCTTGCCTCTCCTCAAAGATTTCCAAAGGCGGAGGAAGGAGGGAGAAGGGACGGTTGCCCTGGCAACTTGCCTCACCCTGCCCCCAAACACATAGGCCCACTCAGCCTGGAAAGAGGGCTGGAGAGAAACAGGGAGAGGGGCGGGCTCTGGGAGCGTCGGCCTGGAGTGGCATTTTGCAGGTTTGCGAGAAGGGTAAGACAAAACAGTAACACCCCTGAGAACCAGAGGGCTGCTCCCCCAACCCTGCTCATTTCTGTCACTGTTCCTAGATGCAGTTGTCCCTGAAATTCCAGAGTGAGAAGTGTGGGAAGTTCTTTCTTCTGTCTCAAAGGAGAGGGGTGCCTTTGGAGCAAGGAGGAGAAGGCTCAAGCCGGCCATTGGCCTCTACAGATCTGGTGTCCTTACTAAGTCACGGGAGCCTGAAGAGGTCACATTTTGCCTGGGTCCTAAGGTGAACCTCCTGAAGTCCCCCAGATGCATGAGAAAACAGCAATGGGGTGGGGGCAGAAGGATAGGGTTAGGGTCAGAGCTGATGAGAGCCTCGTGCCTGACTCCATAAGAGCCAAAGAAAATCCAAGTTCTTGGGGAATAGAAAGTAGGAACAGAGGCTGCCATGAGGCAGGTGATCCAGGCAGCTGAAGAGCAACTGTGGATAGGGCATTTGCTTTCCAAGAACATTCTAGAAAAAGTGGAGCTCCCTTCTGTTGGGTTTCCAAAAACAGGGGGGTTGACCCTGTGACCTCAGTCTGTTCCCACACAGCCACAATGCTGCCCTTTTGTCCCTGGGAACAGTGGGTCTGTGACTCCACCTCCCTCATTAACCTTTATCCCTCTGTGTCCTGCTGAGCTTTAATCCTGTTTCCTGCAGGCCTGGCAACCCAGAGAGCCACCCATTTGTACCTTTCCCAAGCCCCCATCTCAGCTGGGAGGGCTCAGAGAATGACCTCTCGCAGCTGCTGCCTGGATAGGTCTCCAGAGCATGTCTCCTTCCCTTTGGTTCTTGGCATCAAGTCACAAATATTTAGGTGATTGTATAGATGGGTGGGGATGCTGGGAGGTGAGGAAAGCAAATGATGGGGCAGTGGGCTCAGGGGCTCTTCCCTGGGCCATGTGTGGGTGTGCATGCTTGTGTACACCTGTGTGCACATGTGTGGTAGGGGAGGGGAAGGCAGAGCCCAGTACCCATGTGGGTGGGATGTAAAACAATTAATACCCATCCTTTTTTGTGGGGTTACATTTAGGCGTATTTGAAAATGCCTGTGTGGAGATACTTTTTCTTTTCTGGCATTGAGAAGAGGGAGGCATGGAAACGGAGGTACAGAAGTACTGGAAAACGGGGTTCCCCATTCAGTTGCATGTGACATGATGTCTATCCATCCCTGTACCCATCATTCAAAAGGCACAATTTGTCAAGACATGGAGCTAGGGGTGTAGGTCTCAGCAGACGACACAGCCTGCGCATGGGTTCGGGAGCCCGTTAGTCACTACCTGGCCCCGTTTTCACCCCCCTGCCGCTCCACCGGGGTGCATAGGGTGAGCACCAAGCCCCATGGATGTGGTCCCTTCGTGGAGGGTTTTTAAGGGAAGGGGAGCAGTTAGCAAGCCCAAGAGACACCAGAAGCGGAGTCCCTGTGCTCCACCACACGTGTGTGGGGCTCAGCAACTCGGGGCTCCATAGCCCCCGACAGCCTCCCACAAGGCCTAAAGTCAAAGCCCCTAAAGTGAAAGCCCAGGCACTTGGGCCCCAGCCAGCAGCTGGAGGACCATCAGGCATGCCGGGCGGGGGATACGCGGACCCAGCCAGGCAGGGTGAGCATCGCAGTGAGCCCTTATTTATTGGACTCCTCCAGCCCCACAATTGCTGGTTCTGTTCAATATTTTATTCTTGTTGCACCTGCTCAGGCGGCAGAGCTGCAGGCAGTTTTGATAAATGGATTGAAAGGTTTGTCTAGTTCTGCTGAAGCTTCTATAAGTGCCTCTGTATCTTCCACTGAAATTATATTTCCCAGCTTCCTACAGTGATTTCTCTCCCCTAGTGACTCCTTTCTCCCTATTTGCTAGCTCTCACGCACTCTCTCTCTTTTGCTCTTTTGCACAGGTGAGCGCATGCGTACACACACACGTGGGCACTATGCAAAGATGCACATATGCATGCACTCACAACCTTACCTGCACACATGATCCCCCGGGCACCACCATACAAGGAACCAGAGAGTGAATCTAACCCCATGAGAAGGAGCACATAGGACAGCCATGCACACAAGCACATGCCCTTGTGCTCACAAATGGCCACACAGGAAAATCCTCAGGCTCCCTTCTGGCCTGTCAGTCCCGAATGAGTGACCCCAGGGGAGGGCTGAAGGCACCAGGCTCACCTGGGGCAAAGGGAGAGATGGATGCACAGTCTCCCAGAAGGGGAAGCGTGGCAGCTCTGTGACTCCTGCCCCAGCCCCGGCTGGGACTCCGTGGGGCCCTCCCACCTTATCAGCCGACTGCCTCCTCCAGCCATCCTCCTTCCTTATCCGCCTGCCCAGCCCTGGCCGCCCCACTGGGCCAGCTGGAAGCTTTAGCCCAACCACATCTGAAACAGCTCAGAACTGCTGTGCCTGGCCGCCAGCCTTTTCCATAAATAACTTGCTGGGCCTGGCTCTGCGCCCTCCTAGTGATGTCATTGGCCGTTGGCCCAACCGGTGAGGTCACAGGCTTCCCTTCCCTCTAAGTTCCCTCCTGGGTGGAGTGCAAGACCCTCATCACAGAGCCTGTCTGCACCCCATCCTGTTCCAACCCAGCCAGGCAGTTGATGTAGGTTCTCCACCACCTGGGACGGACTACGTGATGGTGCCAGACAGCAGCCTTCCCCTCTGTGTCGCCAGTTCCCAAACAGCCTCCCAACTTTCCATCTCCCTGCTGGCTTCTCCCCTAATTTTGATTTAGTTTCCAGGAGACAGTGGACTCATGAGCTACGAGGACCGTGGTACACAGCTGCTGGCACCTCAATGGAGCTTGACCCAGGTCCAAATTCTGACTGCCCCACCTAGCTGTGTGACTTCAGTAAGCTGCTTAACCTCTCTGTGTCCCCATTTCCTCATCTTTACAATGGAGGTAATAATAGGACCCATCTCAAGGGATGCTGGGAGACTCACGTGGGCTCACACCTGTAAAATACAGTGCCTGGTGCACAGGTCAGCAGTGGATAAACTGACCCTGCATTCACATTTCCATGTGCATAGATGACAGGGAGTGCCTCTGTGCGTTGAGCAAAGAGGGGCTCTAACTTTGTGTATTTTCAAATATATATGTGATGGAAGCCTGGGCGGTCTCCTCTCCAAGCTCCTGCTTCCTCACAATCACCAAAGCTGCCGCTTTCCCAGCTGGAGGGCTCCCTGTCTCCTTACTCTACGCCAGGGGCGTTCTCAGCTCATCCCCAGAGCCATTGCCTGGGTGCTGGAAGTGGGAAGAGCAGGGGTGTCAGAGGCAGCTTGTGCAGGGGGTGCTTGGTGGCCCCAGCCCCAGCCCAGCCTGCAGTCACCTCCAGCAGAAGGAAGCTAGCTCCCTGCCCAGTCAGCATGAAAGTAATTGACAGGAACCAGCATCATAAGACACAACTTGACTGTCTTCCTTGGTCAAGAAGCCCTTGGCCATTGTCTCCAGATGCCTGTGTTCAGAGAAACACACCGAGGTGGCCACAGGGAGATGGACCGGCCTGGATGCGAGAGGGAGGAGCTTCACCGTGTGAGTCTCTCTCTATTCCAGTGCTGTCAATAAGGTGGTCGTAAATCACATGCCTGTTGAGCACTTGACACTGGGGTAGTGACATGCGGTAAGTGTAAATTATACACCATATTACAGTCACCAAGTATAGAAATAAACTGTCTCATGAATACTTCCTTTATAGTTATTACATGTTGAAATGATAATATTTTGCATAGATTGGATTAAATAAAATATGCTATTAAAATTAATCTCGTTTTTCACCTTTTTCAATGTGGCTACTAGAAAATTTAAAACTACGTATGTGGTTTGCATTGCAGTTCTATTAGACAGCCCTGGCCTATTCCCTTGCTGAATTCTGAAAACAAGCAAGCAAACAAACATTGTTTTCCCCATCCTGAGGGGTCTGACTTAGTTAGTGGGATCTGCCCTGCAACTTGGTGTTCCCAGCAGATAAGGCAGCTGAGCAAATATTCTTGACTAGCGTTCTTCCCGGGTGTGGTCTCTGCCTGCCCACTGCCCAGCACCCTAAGCTCAGCCTTACATATTTAAGGGGAGCTCCACAAAGTTGGCCAAGACACACCCAGGACATCAAGCCTCCCAGGCCCCTCTAGTCTTGCTGTCACTCCTCCATGATTTTGCTCGTTCTGGATTCCCTGTGAGAAGTTTGGCCCCTCTTCTCCATTCACGTGGGTCTTAGTCATCCTTTAAAATCTAGGACAGAAGTCACCTCCTCCATGAAGCCTACCCAGATCACTTCCATGAATGAATCACTCAGGACCTTCATAGTACTTTGCCCCAAATGCAATTAAACTATTTATCAGAATGTGCCCCAATAGAAAGCACTCTGTGCCAGGCCATTGCTATTCATATAAATCCTCAGAACAACATTAGGAAGTAGCTACTCTGGTGATGTCTATTTTCTATAAGCATCTTGCTCAAGATTAGGTAGAGATACAGTAGAGGAGGTATAATCCATTCCATAGGGTCTGGTTCCCTGGCCATGCTTTCTGCTGTGCTAATGGTTGCAGATAGTGCAGTTCCTGGTACCCCCAAAAGACAAAGGGTTTTGAGGGCCAGGACCCAGTTCACCCATTGTCATGATCCCCATGGCATTAAGCTGGGTCCAGGCCCACCAGAGGTACCCGATAAATGTGGCCTGAACGAGGTCAGCCCCGAGCGTTTGGCCACTAAAGCCCTCTCCTGGCTGTGTTCTGAGACTGGCCCCGGGAACCAAGTCCCCCTGGGGCCAGCAGGTGCCTCCCACCCCTCTCTCCACTCTCCTCCACCCTGTCTTCACACCCAGCTAACTCTCTCCTGCCTCCCCAGGGTCCTCTGTGCCTGTTTAAAACTCAGCTACTGTCATGCGACCTCTGTCAGCCAGGAATTAATTCCCCAGGTAACCACTGCATAAAAATGAAACTCTCTGTATGGTCTCTACACGCTTCGCCCTTTCCTTTTATGCAGGTCCCTCTGCACTTCTGGAGAATAAATAAATACAGTGTAACTTTTATCAACCTTGATCAGCCGTAGTCCTCAGGCCTGGGCGGGGTCCGGAGTACCCAGGAGCCCCGCCTCAGTTGGGAATCAGGAAGAGGGGGGTCCTCAGGACTGCCCTGTGCACCTGAGCCGGAAGCTCTCTGCCTGGGCCCCCTGCATCTTCACCAACCAGCCACGGCTCTCTTTGCGGTCCTCAGTGGCCCCTGAGAAGTAGCTGTGGGCCCTGTACTGCACCCCCCACCCTGTCCTCGACCCTTTCCAGCCAGGGCTGGGCTGTGTTGCACTTCACAGCAGCTGGAAGGTAAGCCAACTACACCCCAGGAGTGGGTCGAGCCGCAGAGCCAAGGCTGGGCCAGTGGGCGCAGGGTCTCCGTGCCCGCTGGGGAAGGGCATTTCCAATCGGCCCCGGCTTGATCTCTGCCTTGCTCGTGCCACCCACCTGGGTCCCCACGTGGCACCCAGACTGGATGCTAGCCTGCTATCTTGGATTCAAAGGCCTGTGGTCCCTGACAATGTTTTCCATATGGAGAAGCAGAGACGATGGGAGTCTCTGTCTTCCTGGTTCTCAAGGACTCATCTGCGTGAGGGTCCAGCCCTCTGTTGGCAGTGGGGATGGGAACAGTGCTGTCGACCCCGTTTCACAGAGAAACATCCCCATCACCAGTTGTCTGGTTCCAGCTCCGTTCTCAGGAGCCTTTGGGACTCAGGTTTCCTGTGACGAGTCTCCTGCCATGCGTGTGTGTGGCTCCAGGGTCAGTGGCTTTGGGGGCCAGGTGTGTCACTTTCGAGCACGCCTGTGAAGTTCACACGGCTCCACAGCCTTGGCCTCTCAACTCAGCTCTGCAGACAAACTTGCTGTTCGGCTGTTTCTATATCTGGGCCTCCCCAAACCCTGCACCTCCATCCCCCCATCCCCACCTCCACAAAAATGTTCCTGGAGATGGGAACAGCTACATCTGAGATAATTGCTTAATTAGAGGAAAATTACTTAAATTTCTGCAGCAGGGCAGCAGCCGCTGTGCATTCTGACTATAAAAGCTTCTAAACCCAGCTCCTTTCGAGAGGAGACGCTGCCCACCCAACACCCACTCCTTCTTGTCCAAGAAGGGAAGCCAGCACCTATGCTGGAGATCACCGACATGGCTGTGCCCCTTTGCACATGCATTCACACATACATGCCCGCATGCTCATCACCATCTCAGCTGGGCTCTACTAGACACTGACCAGCCTGAGGTTTTGTCAAAAGCCAAGGGCCGACACACTTTTCTGTGGAGGGTCAGATAGTAAATACTGCAGGCATTGCAGGCCATACGGTCTCTGTTGCAACTACTCAAGGCAGCCCTTGGAGCGTGAAAGCAGGCAGAGACAGTATGTGCTGAACGGACCTAGCTGTGTCCTCACACAACTGGAGAAGAACAGGTGGCAGGGCGGATCTGGCCCACGGGCCAGCTGGCGGACGCTGTCACAGGCTAACTGATGGGGACGCAGCTGGTGTGACTGGCCTAGGTGGTTCTTGGTGCAATGGGGCAAGGAACCCTGGGAGCAACCCACATCCAGGGAGCCGCTAGGCCGGGGGCACTCTGAGCCGCTAGGCCCATGTAGTTGTCATCTGGGCCTTGAGAAGGCTTGGGTCCTGTTCTCAGGTCCTCGTTGAGCGATCTGGGGCCAGGCACCTGAGTTTCCATTTTCTCGTCTCCAAACTGATGATAATAACCATTGCTTCCCAGGATCGTGGTGATGAAAAATGGGATGGAGCTTGTGGAGCCAGGTGTGATCTATAGAAAGTGCTTAGTGAGTGGCAGCTTCCCAGGGTGGTGATAGAGTGAGTTTTGCACTAAGTGTTCTGGCTCTCAGGAGAGTCCTTACAGGGAAGTTTTAGGATTTCTCCCTCCTCTTCCCCCCAAACTTGTCATGATCCCATGTGCCATTCTGACTGTGCTTCTGGAGACCCAATGAGCTTCTTCTGAAGTTTCGAAGAGAAGCACATGGAAAGCCACAGGGTGGGCTCTGCAGTCCGGCAGCCTCTCTGGCCTCCACACTGACCCAACAGAGGCAGAAGTGGCCTGGGCGAGCTGCCTGCCACCCCCTAACGGCCGCCCTTTGCCTGGAACCTGCCTGGCCAGCCCCATGCCAGCCGGGGATGTTGTTCTTTGGGGAATGGCCACTAGCCAGGCTGCCCACAGGGGGCGCTGGAGAGTAAGCTCAGACTCCTCTCTGCACCGTGCCCGGACTCTGGGTTTATTCTCCCCTCTTCCTAGGCTGCTTCCTGCCCTCCAACTCTCCTCTAGACAAAGCCTCGCAGCCAGAGACACCTCTCCCTGCCTCTGGGAACTCACACAGCCTCCTCTGCAGTTGTGGGCTGGGGAGCAACCTCAGTCTGAGAGCAGCAGTTGATGAAATGTCACTGGGCTTTACAGCCCAGATGCCCCTGCTAATGTTGGTACCGGGACAGTGTGTGCCCTCATAAGGGCCAGTTGCTCATCGTGGGGCAGATGTGCAACTGGAATGTGGGGGAGGGAATGAAACCCCAGCCGTGACAGTGAGGAGAGTGAAGCGGAGCAGACCGCGAGGGGCCTTGGGGCCAGGAGGTTGGAGGTGGAAGGCCTGAGAAACTCAGGACCCAGGATCCTGGTGGGGCAAATGCTCGGGGATGAGTGGGCCCAGGCAGTGGGATCCTGCCGCTGACCCCAGAGAGGCCGCCGCACTGCGCTGGGCCTGCTCCTGGGGAACAGTTTTAACCAGGATAACGGTGCTGGGCCTCCGATGGGCAGCCCCTGTGCAGCCCAGGGCTCATGCACATTATTGGCTGCCCGACATGCACACAGCCACCAGTCCTCCGGTCAGTCCATTCCAATGTGAGCTGAGGAGCGTGTGCTGCAACTGCAGCCAACTGGTATGGAGTCCAGATACCAGCTCCCCTTAAACTGCAGTGAAATACTTTGTCTACACTGAATAAACTGCTGAGTGGGTCAGACTGGCAAGAACACGAGGGAGAAGGAGGGAACAGGACTCAGATCCAGGGACATGGCCTTGGGGACAGAAAGCGCAAGTACCAGGAGGTGGTGGAGGTGTCTGTGTGGGCTCCATTCGCTGGAAGGTCATGGCCATGTCTTCCTAAGGTCTGCTTCCCAACTCTCCCCTCCAGCCCCCTGCCTGCCTGCCTACTGCCAGGCTGCTGGCAAATGAAAGCAACTGCCTGCTGCTCTGCCTATGACCAGATTCTCCATCCCTCCTAGGAGATGCCTCTCCCCTGCAGGCAATCAGGCAGGTGCCTGGGCTTGGGGCCCTGGGGCCTTGGAGGCTGGGTCTGAACAGGGCCTATGTCACTGGGGTTGAAGGCTATTGGTTTTGATGCTCTGGGGCCTAGGCTGCCAATCAGGGGCCAGCAACAGGAAGCTTCAGCTGGGCTGGCGCATGGCCGCACACAGTGAATCAGATGTTTTCCCACCTGTGCAATATCTAGGCCTGATCTGCTGATTCACTGCCCTTGCAAACTCCCAGCCTTCAAATCCAGGCTTGTCTGCAGCCTCAACTGCCTCCAAGATCTGAGGCCTAACTAAAGGCAGGGAGGCCCCAATATCTGGCTTCTGGCCTTGTTCCCAGGAACTTAAGCCTGCCTCGTATCCCATTTCCAATTTCCCTCTCTCTGCTTTATTGCCTTTCTCTACCACCTGCTGCTTCAGCAAATCCAAGACCATATTGCTATTCTGCTACCCACTCCCCACATCTGGGCCCTGCGACTCTGCTTCCCACCACGTGGGTCTGCCTGCCCACCCAAGGGGTAGCTCAAGCCTCCCCTCGCTGTCTTTCACTTTATTACCGCTTCTGTCCAGCTGGCCTCCTTGCGTCCAGCTCCTCCTTCCTCTGACACAGTGGTTCTCAAGGGCAGTCCCTGGACAGCATCACATGCACACATTGTCCAGTCGCAGCCCAGAAGTGCTGAAGGAGTAACCTGGGGGCAGGGTCCAGCCCTGGGCTCAACAAGCCCCAGGGCTCTGATGCGCTCAAGGCCGGAAACCTCCCTGCAGCTTCCGGCAACTCTCTCCTGCCTTCAGAATTAATTTTCAATCAACTTCTTAAGCACAGTGTCCCAGGCCCTTCACCATCTGGCCCCAACTTCCCTTTCCAGCCCCCAGCCCTTTCCTCACTGGCTTTTTTCTCTGTAGCCTGAAGGTCCTGTTCACATGGTATCTCTGCGAGCACTGCCCACCCTCCTCATCCCCCTGGGGTGGTCAGTCCTGCTCTCGGTGCTCTGGGACCTTGTACAGTCCTCTCTTCTGGCGATAGACCCAACATACTACAAAAGCCTGGGGACACATTGATCCTCCCCAGTCACAGCAAGCTTCTGGAGCAGGGATAATGGCCTTCATCATTATATTCCCAGTGCCAATCACTGGGCCAGGGTGGAGGGGTTGCCAATACATATCTAGTGACGACAGGAATGGGTCTCTCTCTTCCTAGTGTCTGTTAGAGCCCAGCCATCCTCTAGTCCCACCCACCCCACCTTCTTGATCCAGTGCCCAGCTGCCTAGACCCTTAGGGCCTCCTGGGGTCTCTCATGATCCCTCCTGTACTGCTGTGGGTCCATCTAGGCCAAGTCATTTCCATCCCTGTCGCTCTGCAGCCAAATAAGATGTAGGAAAAGACAGAAAGTGAATTCCTGGGGGATGGTAGGCCTGGCACCCATCTGTTCCCTGTCACAGGGGTGGGGGGACTAAAGCATCCACTTGACATCCCTTAGAATGGTACAGTCCGTCCGAATGAATGGAATAAAGCCATGACATGGCTACTGGAAACCAAAAGCCCACCCTCCTGTTACTTAAGACTGCAGGGTAGGACTTGGGGTGGTATTTATTCATTTATTTTGTGTGTGTTTATGTGGTTTTTCTTTTCCATGATCCACCTTCCTAATTATATCTTCTTACACCAGGGTTAAAATGTGTTTGTATATATTCCTTGTATGCACAGCTACTGATAGAACAGCCAGGCAGCCCACAGGCTGGGTGGGTGGCTGAAAAATGGGAATGCAGCCTCTGCCTCAACTTGCAAAGTGAACAGTCGCCAGGTAGGCAATCAAGAATTGCAGTCATGTTTTTAGTGGGGCCTTAGTTACCATCGGGGGATAGTTTCCACCTGCCAACAATCTCTCTGGGTGTGTTTGACGGATGGTTGGAGCCAAGATGCATGGTGAGCTCTCGCCAGCTGCTCCGGCCCAGGTGAGCAGCTCCGGCACTTTTGTGGTGGGGAAATTACAGGGTGCCTGGTTCTCCTTAGGACCTGGCCTGGACCCTGCCAAGCCCTGAAGCCCCACCAAGAGCACCATGCCCTGGCAGTCCCTCCAGCCAAGACACTCCCATGTCCTTCAAACTCCAGCTTCAGACACCCTGGCCAGGGGACTGTGCTGTCTTCTCTCTGCGACCTCCTGCCATTTGGCTGGGTCACATCAGACCTCAGTTAGGATTAAGCACACCCACGCTGAGCCCAGGGCGATCCCAGGAACACAGAACCAGCCTCTGTCCCCTCCAAGCTGCCCTGGGTCATCCGGCCTCAGCTTCTATCCCAGCGGCTCTGGGGACACACCCTAGGTCCCCATCTGTGATGATGCGATGGAGCCAGCATGGTCCTCTCTCCCCGAACCTCAAGTCGCTCAGGAACCTCAACAGGCGGCCAGCCTGGCCAGTCACCTGTGGCTGCTGACACCCGCCTGCCTCCCTAGGCCAAAGGGCACCTGGAAACCCAGTGCCTCCCCCTCACCCACTCACTACCCGCCCCCTCTCAAGGCCGCCACCCCTTCACAGGCCCCTAAGGAGGTACGCAGAGAGGCCCACGTTTCTCACCTCACTCCCTGCTCCCCACCCGAGGCACATTCTGTAGCTTAATCTGTGACATTTAACATAAATAGTTTTCTATTCCCAGCTGACCTTTAATGGCTTTTATCATCAGCTGTGGTTCCTGGCAGCCGTACAAGGGCTGCTGTCTGCTGCCTCTGTCCATTTCAACAGAATGCCCAAGGAGGCCCCACGGTTTTCGCCATGTGAAGCCAGGGGTCCCCTGGAGAGGTCTGCCCAGACTTAAGCCTGCCACTCTCTGCCGGAAATATCATTATGTGTTTCAATTAGAATTAGTGGGGAAGTCAGTTATTAAGTGGTTAGTTATTACGGTAATGGAGGCACTCCACATTAACCGGCGCAGGCGGCTCTTGCTTTCCCCTAAAGGCACCCTCTTAAGCCCCTAGTCCCTCCCTGACGCTCAGTTGCCAGTGCGGCAGAATGAAATGGGAGGCAGGGGGCAGAGCAAGAGGGTGTCGTACCCTACTCCTCCCCTCCACCGCCCGACCCCCCTGCCACAGTCCTCAGAGGTCACTTTAACAAACACTCCACCTGAAATCACAAGCCTCCAGAAGTGGAAGCCGCTGTCAAGGCCAGTGCCCACCACCTACACCCCCTCTCACCACCACAGATGTACTGTCAGCACAGAGAGGATTTCACAGGACTCCTTCTGCAGAGGCTTGGCTCTGGGCAAAGGCCCTGCGGATTCGGAGGAGGCAGAGGGCTGCCAAAAGACCCCTAGGCTGGAGGGCAGTGGAGCCCAGCTCTGGTCGCATCCTGTCAGATGAGCCTGGGCAAGGCACAGGACTCCTCAGAGCCCCAGTCCTCCCTGTGCAGTGAGGGTTTGGGCTGGGAGTTTCCTACCACCCCCCTGCTCTAGCACGCCCGAAGGACACCAGGGGCAATGGTCCGCTATGGACTGAATCGTGTGCCCCAAATTCATGACGGAGTCTGGCCTCCAACATGATGGTATTTGGAGTTGGGCCCTTGGGAGGTTAGATGAGGTAATGAGGGTACAGCCCCCATGATGGGATTGGTGCCCTTAGGAGAAGAGAGCGGACCTCTCTCTCTGCGCCCGTCCCATCCCCGCCACCCTGCCCTATGGCTGCACAAAGAAGAGGTCGTGTAAGTACCTGCAAACCGAGAAGAGAGGTAGAAGAAATCTACCTGCCGGCCGCTGGATCTTGGACTGCCAGCCTCCAGAATTGTGGGAAATAAGTCTGTCATTCAAGCTCCAGGTCTATGATATTTTGTTATGGCTGCCTAAGCTGACTGAGATGGGCTCTGTGGCAGCAGATTCTCCACATCAGACAGGCATGTCTCAGGGTCTGGAGTGGGGGGGTCCTGACTCCCTGGTCTTCCCTCTCCCCTCCAGGTCCAGCCTGCTCACCAAGGGATCGCCCACTCTGGCTTCAGACGTCCCTTCCCGGCCTCCTCCTCCTCTGCCGCCTTCCCCGGCTGTAGGTGGACAGCAGGTCAGAGCCTCCTGTGCAGTCACCGGGCCGAACTCATAACTCTGGTTCCAGCCCTGACTAGCCCGGGACGTGAGGCTAGTCACAGAGCCACAGAGCCTTGGTTTGCTTATCTGATACCGTCTGCAGGGGATCAATAAGCGAATGCAAGAGGCCCATCTGGCACGCTGCTTGCAAGGCGTCAGTGCTCAAGAACGGGTCTTACTGTTGATGTTAGTATTTTAAGCTCATCAGAAGGGAAAAGAAAAGAAAGCAAGCCGCTGTGGTTTCCTTTTCCTTGAGATTTGATGGGTATTTGAGGAGGAGAAGAAAAAGAGAGGCAGAGACCAGATGAGGCGGGAAGTGAAGTTAGCAAATCATGACAGAGGCAGAGACAGAGGGGATGGAAGTGGGGAAAGTTCGCCGGATCAGGAAGGGCTGTGCATGCGAGGAGTGGAGATGGCAGAAGGAAAGATGCTCTATTTTTCTTCTGCTCAGCTGGGCCAACAAGCCAGAAAATGAATCCGAGGAGCCCAGACAAGGCCGCCCAGCTGCGATGCTGACGTGCAGCTACGTAAAAGCGGCTGCGGCAGGTGCGGGACCCAGAGAAAATGGTCTTTCTAACCACTCGCTTGGTACCATGATCGCCTTCACGTGGCGGGCGCTGGTCCTTGGGGGCCGGGCCGCCGGGTGTGATCCCTTTAATCCTCCGGCACCTGCTGCTTCAGGGGAGTGTGTAGGGAGGGCTCAGCGCACCTCCCCAGCAGCCCCAGCTGCACAGGATGAGAGCCGGCGCCGCCCAGGCCCCCTGAGCGGGCTGGGCCCTTAATTGGCCTGTTTGCTTCTCTTGGAGTTTGTCCTCGTTTTCTACGGAAGAAGCCACTGCCCGGACCTCTGTTGGGATTGCTTCTCTCAGAAGACATTGCTGGCCGTCTTCAGGGGCCTTCCAGGGACCAGGGATGCAGCCCTGATGCTGCTTCTTGGGCAGGTGACACATCCGTGGTCCGAAGCCCCAGCTAGAGAACAGTGCCCTGGCCAGAGGCCTGATAAGGTGCCCTCCTGCCCCAGGGACCTGGCTACACACATGTGTGAGCCCCCATCCCAGGTCCTTGCCTCTTGCTGTAAAGAGCTGACTGTGGAGGCCGCTCCCAGCCTCCGGAGCAGCAGGAAGGGTGTTTGCTTCTTGGTGGGTGGGGCAGGGGTCTGCTGTATGCTGGGCAGGCCAAGGGCTTGGAAAGGGAGATGAGATTTGAGAAGGGCCTTCGAAGGGAAGGTTTGCAGAGAGGAGGCCGGGAGAAACTGGCTTGTCCATTTTGACCCTCGATTATCCTGCAGCCCACACTGGGTATGTGTATTCAGGCAGCCCTGCTCCTCAGAACCCCAATCTCTTTCCTCCCCGACCATCCAGCAGGGGCTGGAGAGTCCTTACGTGAGGGTGGCAATTCTTCCCTCCTCCCTGGCAGCAGCCCCTGCTGTGATAAAAGCTAAAGAAGAGCTTGCTTCTAATCATCCTGCCCCAGAGTGTCAGGGCTCCACATAACAGTGCCAGAGCCGACCCAAGCAGGGAGAGGGAGCCGTCTGGGGAGGAGGCCACGTCCAGGGAACCCCTGCTCCGTACCTGGATTTCCTGTCACTCTGCTAGACCCGGGAAGCAAGAGCACCGCCAGGAGGCCCCGACACGGTCCTGGAGCCTGCAGGGTCCAGGAGGCTGCATAATATAGTGATGATCTGATAGCACAGGCACCAGGGTCCAAAAGCTGGTTTGACTCCCAGGTGCGTGACCTACGATGTGCCTCCAACTTCTCTAAGCCTCTGTTTTATCACCTGCACAGGGAGCAATAATGGAATCCTTGAATTGTATAGAGGAACTTTGGGGGGACTACGGAAAACAGTTAAGGCAGGAATGTGGCAACAGGGCAAGCTCCATGGCATAAACTGTAGTCAGACTGCATGTCAGGGTGGAAACCTGCCCTTGAGCCAGACCCCGGGTAACGGCCGCACTGAGTTTGAGAAGTTCTGCCCTGCATCACCTAGGAAACCATGTGGTTCTCACCACTGTCAAATCACAGCAGGAAATGTGAGCTACCTGCAAGTGAATTATTACTAATACTAGTTACTGTATCAACATCTGCAATTAATGTCATTTTTTCAAAAAAGGAAATTAGAGCTGATTCACGGTTATTCCTCTCATGATGTCACTGGCACATATTTGCGTTCTGATTTGCTTTCTGAGTGAGAGAATTACAGTGGGATCTGCACGCGTCCCTGAGATGTCCCTGCAGGTGTGTCCTGCCGGTGGGCCCATTCATTGGGTGTCCTTTGGGGAGAGGAGAGAGATAAACAGTGGATCTAACCCAGCCTCCCTGCCAACGCAGGACTCCTGTCCACCAGATTCCCAGTACGTGTCAGTCCGATAACATGTCTGCGGCAGCCATGTCCTATGGGCAGCTCTCCTTCACACTGCTCACTGGTCTGAAATACGCCCCCCTGCACATCCCACCAGGGCCCCTCCTTCAGCTTCTGACACCACACAGAACACCCTCACCCTTTGAGGTGATGTCTGCCTGCTTCCAGTGGCTGTCCTAACAGATTGCTTCCAAGTGGGGCTTTACAGCAACAGACGTTTATCCCCTTGCAGTTGTGGGGGTCAGAAGTCCAAAGTCAAGGTGTGGGCAGGGGGCACTCTCTCCAAAGACTCTAGGGGGAATTCCTGGCATTGCCAGCTTGGGCTGCTGTAACAGAAGACCATAGACCCAGGGTCTGAAACAACAGACATTTATTTCTTACAGTTCGGAGACTGGAAGTCCAAGATCAAGGCACGGACAGATGTGGTGCCTGGCGAGGACCCACTTCCAGGACTGCAGAAGGCTGTCTTCTTGGTCTGTCTGCACATGGCAGAGAGCAGATAGCGAGCAAGCAAGCTCTGACGTCCCTTATTATAGGGGCACTAATCCCACCATGAGGGCTCCCCCCTCATGACCCAATGACCTCCCAAAGGCCCCACCTCCAAACACCATCACTCTGGGGCTGCAGGTTTCAGCATAAGAATTTGGGGAAACATGAACATTCAGTCCCTAACACCTTCCCTGCCTTTTTCCCACTTCTGGAATGTTCCTTGGCTTCTGGCTGCATCATTCCAGTCTCACCAGGGCCACCTTCTCTGTGTGTCTGAGGCTCAAATCCCTCTGGGCCTTTCTCTTGTGACACCTGTCATTGGCTTGAGGGCTTGCCCTGAGTTTTGAGATCATTACCTTAGTTACTGCTTCAAAAATACTCTTCCAAATAAGGTCAGATTGATAGATTCTGGTAGGAAGGGTGTGGTCAAATCTTTCGGGGGTCACAATTCTACCCACTATAATATCCATTCAAATATTTAAAGACATGCTCTCAAGGTGTCTTCTCTTAGGCAGAACCGAGTACCAGCATCCATTAACAGGTCTTCAACATGACCCACCTGAAGCCTGGCTGACCCCCACTGCCTGTGAGCAGGGGGGCAGAGGAGTTGATACATTTTAATCTGTTAGGGTAAAGAGACATATAGTAGGCTAAAGGTATCATTTAGGAAGAACACTTGGAAAAGGGGCTCCCCAAAAGCAGGGCTGGGACTAGGGGGAGGCGAGGGAGGCACTCAGGATGAAAAGTATAAAGCAGCCTCACTCTAGGGCTCCTGCAGTTGCAGGGTGGGCACCTGAGAGTAAGCACTGCCTTAAATTTGCATGCTGGGCACCTCCTAGTCTCCACTCTCGTCCTGACCTTGCCTTCAAGAAGCCTGGCATCTTTAGTAATGTCTGTACTTAGTCCTCTTGAGAAGTTTCCAGAACTGAGCCACAGACATGTCAAGGCTGCCTGGGAAAGTGAGGGGTAGATGCCCTCTCATCTGCTGAGATACTTCCTCTCATGCTTTCCACGTTGCAAGGGGTCACAGCCCCTGTCCCTGCCTCATGCAAATCAGGGAGAGTTCTGGGAAGAAATGGCACATGGCAGAGAATGCCTTTCCCCGAAGGCCTCAGCCACTGCCCCTTATTTGCATCACAAGTCTTGGTAGTTCATGTGGTCAGTGCCTCTGGAGTTGGGTGGTGTGTGGGGCTTCTGCAAGTGTGGGAGGTGTTCCCAGGCAGAGCACACCAGCCTGCATGCCCCTTCGTGGACCTCCAATTGTTGGCCCCCCAGGGGCCCTCCAGGCTCCATTCAGGGGCCTCCTGCTGCCACACCCGGTGGCAGGTCGCTGGCGGATTTCCCACTCTTCCTCCTTCTCACTCACCCCCTGCACTCTACCAACAACTCACTTTACAGTTCTTCTGTAGTTTGCAAAGTACGTTTTACATGGCCTTCAACTGGACCTTCACAATGACACATTTATTCATTAGCCGCATTTAGCAATGATGAACCTGAGTCTCAGAGACCAAGTCAGCTGCCCAGGCTCCACAGCTCAGAACTGGGGGTCAGGCCTGGAATCCCGGTCTGTTCCTGCTTCTCCATGGCCAAGCATCTTTGCCTCCACGTCCAACAAGAGTCTAGCGGGCAGCGGGACCAGGGCGCTTTGCCCAGGCACCCACGAGTCACCTCTTCTGACCAAGAGGAAAAATTAACGGAACACGAGCCTCACGGCCTGGGAGAAGGGGACTTGTCTGATCATGGAAACGTGCCAAGATGCCGGAGGAGACAAATAGCAGGTGTCTAGGCCAGGATGGGCCGGGACAAAGCCGGCCTGCCGGTCTCCTGGTGCTGCTAAATCATCACCCTCTCCTGCCTTCAGAGCAGGATTTCTCTGCTCTCGCTCAGTCCCCTCCTGCTCAGACCGCTCCTTCCTGGAGAATGCTTACCGGCGGGCCAGGCTCTTTCTCAGTCGCCACTGAGGTGTGGCTGGGAAGGTGGGGGTGGCATTGCTCTGTGGTCCATGTCCTGCCTTCCTGGTTGGCTTCTGGCTCTAATGAGCAGATGCCCAGGGCATCCAGCAGGCCTGGCTCATCTGAACCCATTTGGGAAGCTCCAGAAAATGCTTCTCCAAGCTGGCAAAGCCAGCCCGGGCCCTGCGCATGCCCAGAAGCATCAAGATAATGCCCCCTGTGGGTGCTCAAGCTCCGAGTGGCAGGGGCCCCCGAGCTGTTCTGCGAGGGCTCTTACCTCTGCTGTCAGCTATGGCAGCATCCATCTCAGGCTGCAGGAGGCCATCTGCCGCTGGTTCTTTGGGCCCACCTGGGTTTACTCCTTGACTCCACTATTTACTGGGTGACCTAAAACCAGTGTCTCAACCTCTCTGAGTGTAGGTGTCCTTTCTGTAAAGTGGGAAAAATGACAAAACCTTCTACCTCACTGATTAGCATGAGGATTACATTAGTCAATTGATGGGTGGGACAGAGCTTTGCATCCCTAACGTGCCTCACTCATGCGGTCACTCACTGTTATGTCAGGGCCATGGGCGTCCAGCAGGAGTCCCCTCTGCCGGGGCAGCCCCCACCCTGCCCCGATTCAGGCTCCCACTAATGACCAAATTTCTGGTCATGATGCCGAGATTCATCACTGTTGTTACGGGCTGAGGTGTGTTCCTCCCAGTTGCATCTTGAATCCCTAACCCCCGGGAACCTCAGAATGTGACTGTATTTGGAGAAAGGATCTTTAAAGAGGTGATTGAGTTAAAGTGAAGTCACTAGGTAGGCCCTCATGCCATAGGACTGGTGTCCTTGTAAGAAGAAGAAATCTGGACAGCCACACACAGAGGGACAGGGAGAAGGTGGTCATCGGCACTCCAAGGAGAGAGGTCTCAAAAGAAGCCTATCGTGTGGACACCTCGGTCTCAGATGTCTGGCCTCCAGAATTGTGAGAAAACAATTTCTGTCACTGGAGCTACCTAGCGTGTGGTTCTCTGACATGGCGGCCCTAGCAAACGAATGCAGCTGTCACCGCCATGGCTTTCTGGGGACTGTTGATTCTACAGAATGTTAGTCAGGGTTGTGTGGAAAGAGGGCTCTGTGGTCAAACAAGTCTGGAACCACTGGTTTGAACAGAGCTACATGTTTTCTTTGCTGGAAGACTCCTCATGGCTGTGACTGTTTTAACAGGTGCTTTGACTTTCTGGGAAGGGACTAGACAATGCAGCATTTCTGGGACTTAGTTGAACGTGGAACACTTCATTCAAAGCAGCCATGAGATCTGTGTTCTGTAGACCATAACTTCTGACCTTCCAGCCACTTCTGGCTTCAAGGATCATGCGGTATCCGGGGTTCTGCCTTTGGCCCCTCATTCTCCTGCCTCTCCCCACCTGCTGATGGACCACTGGGAGCAGGTTATCTGACCCCGTGCCCTCCATCTGCTGCTGGAGAGTCAGTCTGAGAGTCTGTTGATCTCCCTTATCAGACAAGCAGCAGGGCCAGCTGGAGCTCTGTGTTTTATGGCCCTATCACGTGTGAGATCTTGCCCATTAGGGAGAAGCTGTCAACGCAAAACATAGATTTCAAGACACACTTTCTACTCTGGGATTATGAATAACCCTCTGATCATTAGAACTGGAGCATTTTTTGAAAATCCAATTTGTTTCCCACCTCAAAGCCCATTTATTTGCTCCCTGCCCTCTGTGCGAGGAGAGGGGGCTGGAGGCTGGAGCCTTTCAGAAACTGACTCCAGAAACCTTGCACCCGCAGAAATAGTGCAAGCCCCTCATCTAAATCCTGAAATTCCCCTGGAATTGTCTGCTACCCATTTCCTGGAGCTCAGCTGTGTATTTCCAAGGGAAGGTACCCCCTTTCTAATCACAGAGCCTGGAGAGAGCCCTGCGGAGGGGGGTCAGCATCCCCAAGGAAGGATGGTGAGTGGGGACCACAGGGATGCCTTCTCCCATCAGGGAAGTGAGGGGAAGGCCCTACTTTTGACTTGGCAACACCTAAGGCAAGGCATAAATCCAAGATTAAAAGAAAACAAAAATACTAAGTAGATGAGGAGACATGCAAAATCTCCGTTGCCGTCTCTCTCCTTTCCACAGCAGAAGCTGGGGCTTCCTGGAAGAAACGATGCCTTCCCCGCCTCCCCCACTTGGTGCGGCCTCATCACTGCAATAAAAACTGACACGAGAGATTCATTGGAACATGTGCCCTCATTTGACTCCCATCAGCCCTCCACAGGGACAGGAGCTGTTCATCTTCTTTTTGGCTCAGCTTGCAGCCTCCAAATCGCTGGTGAGGGGCACCTTGCCTGGCTCTTTGATCAGGTGAGGCATAGCGGCAACTCCCCAAGGTTGGGGGGCTTCAAAGTCACATATTGCCGACTGCCTCAGGCCAGCCGGAGTGGACATCTTCTCAGCAGGCCAGACAAGTCTCCTGGGAGGCTGGGGTGGCAGAGGTTTGGGCCAGCCCGCTCCATTATTCACCAAGCCCTCATTTCTGTCCACCTGGCCCTGCACCATGCACTGGAAATAGCAATGAGCCAGACTCCCCCACCACCCCGGAGAAGGTCAATATTCAGACAGAGAGGGATGCAGAAGCAGCTGTTTACAAACCGCCTGGTGCTGCAAGAGGGGCGAGGGCAGGAATGCCCAGGAGCCCTGAGGAGGTGGTGGCTGACCTCAAGAGGCATTTGGGCAGTGTCAGAAGAGAGGGCCATTGAGATGGGCCTGCAGGGTTTGCGAGGGGATGGGATGGGTCACTGCCCTTGCACTTATGATTTCTGAAATGACCTTATTTCCATATTGTGACTCATTGGTTTTCCTTTCATCTTCCCAAAATGTCTAAAGTCTCCACCCGCTTAAAACAAACCCACTGAAACCAAGGGCTTTGTCTATCTTCATGTGTGTGTCCGCAGTGCTAGCTCAGGGCCTAGACATGGTAGGTCCTCAAAAATAGGTGTCAAATGGTTGGGAATCAGGACAGAGGGAAACTGAGGCATGGGGGAGGGTTGGGGAGGAAAGGACTTCGGCAAAGAGCGACAAGCCCCTGCCCCTCCCCCTATTCTCACAGGCATCTCCTCCAAACTTCCCACTTGGGACGTACTGCGCCTTGCCCAGATCAGGGGCCCAGAATTGTTTTCCTTCCCAACTGCCACATACACCAGTGCTGCCACGGAGAAGGCTGGGACCAGGTCCCTGGGCTGAGCAGGACCAGAATGCCAGGTGGGATCTGCCCTGTGCCCTTCTGGCGCCTTGCTGCCCTCACTTCTGCTTCTATGAGCCTCCTTCCTTTAGCTCTCTTTTGTAAGTGGGCCCCAGCCCAAGCAAAACATTCAGCAGGAATCCGGCCGGGTTCCCAGACGCTTAATTGGAGCTGGGCTCTTCATTACCTGCACACCTGTTCCCCCGCACCATATGGTCTGAGGTAAATAGACTGTAATTGTTTATCCAGAGTCAATCCTGCCACGAGTGAGGGAGTGAGTTCAGGGGAGGCGGCCCCCAGCCTCCCCCCAGCATTTCCGCTGCCTCTCCAGGCTGCTGAAGGACGGAGCCCCTGTGCAAGGTGAAGGCGTCTGCAGCTGCCCCGGCTGAGCTGACTTCACGTCTGGGCCCCACCTTGGCGCAGCTTCTCAGCCAACCCCAAGGAAAGGTCCCTGCCCAGCTCCTTCGCTGTAAAGGGCTTGGCGGCCATGCCTGTCTGCCAGGCCAGTGTGGTTGAGCCAGTGGGCACCTCTCAAGGCCTGGGTTCATTTATCCCTTTTTCATGGAGGCTGAAGATTGATTGCAGAGGGCTGGGCTTTGGGGCCTGGTAGGCCTGGGCCCAGATCTCCGCCTGCCACTCTCTAACTCCGTGGCCTCGGGCAACTTTCTTAATATCTCAGAACCTCTGCTGCTGTGTCTACCAGAAATAAAGGCGATGCCTTCTACATCACAGGGCTGTGGATAACAGAAGGGGCTACCATTTACGGAGTGAGTCCTAATGGGCCGGGCATGCTGCCAGGAACTTTAGATGTAGGGTCCTACTCAATCCTCCCAGCAGCTCTTAGAGGTGGGGACTTGGATCGTTCACACTTTACAGATGAGCACAATGACACTTAGGTGGGTTGAATCACTTGCCAGGTGCCACCCAGCCAGAAGCCAAAGGAGCTGGAATTCTAATGCAGCTCTGTGGGCTCGCGAGCACAGGCTCTTGACCAGCACGCTCTGTTCACATTATGAGATAATGCATCAAAGGGGCTTGGCCTGGAGCCTGGAGCATAGAAGGAATCAATAGAAGCCCATTCCCTTCTGTCTGCCCTTCCTTCAGCAGGCAGCTCCCGCCCCCGCCCCCACACGGTTGCCAGCAGCGTCCAGGGCTACAGGCTGCCAAGGTGCCCTCCCCTGAAGCGAGCTATAAATAGGGCAGCCCTGCCCCCTCCCCAGTTCCCTTTTCTTTGCTCCCAGGCCAGCCTGTTAGGCAGAGGGGGACCTTACCAGCCCCACAGGAAAGCTGATCCCTCGTTCCCAGCAGGCAATGCCCTTCCGGCAGACAGAGGAGGAAGGGGGCCAGCAGTGCCCTCAGTAGAGGTGGGCTCTTGGCCCTGGAAGAAGTCAAATGAGTTTATCTTAAGAAAGAACGAGCGCCTTGAGGATGTTCAGGACTCTGGATGCAAAGAAGGCCCCGTGCAGGAAGCACAGTGCTTGGCACCGGGTTGAGGAACCAGACCATCAAAATCTGGCATTGCAGCCACCTGGGGCCTCATTTCAAGGCACAGGAAAAGGACTCCTCAGCATGTTGCCACCTGGGTCTTTTCCCTCCCTGCCCACAGCTCCCCCGCCTGCCCCTGAGTGGCTCTAAGAGGATGGATGGTTTCCCCAAGCCCAAGAGAAGGGATGCTGTGTCCTCTTAATCTGCCCTGAATTGGCCTTTAATATGATGAAGGACTTCCAAGCCTTCCAGCCTGATGGATCCCCTCTACAGCGGAGACACTGCCCCTGCCTAGAGCCTGCCTGCGCCTTGCAGGCAGCCTCGGGGTAGGCACAGATTCGGCTTTGCCCCCTGGCCAGTCAGCTGCAGGTGTTCCTGGGCCCAGGCCTTAGACCAGACCCTGCAGGAAGCTCAGAGAAAGTACGGGGCCAGATTCCTGTCCTCTGAGATGCTGTCAGCCCTCTGGAGAGATACAAGTCAAGTTTGCCACTACATGCATACTTATCAGACCTTAAAGACAGGCTCCCCAAATCAAGCATATGGCTTCCAGGAAGCCCTCAAACCAGAGGAGCAGAAGAGAAGGCAAAGAAGGCAGTGGGGGTAATTAGGGAAGGCTTCCTGCAGGAGGTACCCCAGGGGGCTCGAGAGCTCTGATTCCCACAGGCTGCCTGATTGCTCTGTGGAAGTTAGGGGCAGAGGGGGGAGTCAGAATTATGTGAAGGAAAAAAAGAATACGTACAGAAAAAAAGAAAAGGGCTTTTCCTAGCAAGTTTCCCATCTGCCCAGAGGGGTGTCCTTTGAAGAAGAGCCTGGAGCCCTGAGCTGCAGCCACTGACTCCATATTGCAGGGAAGGGGAAGGAGTTTTAAAAGATATTCAAGCTTCTGTGCACATTCTGCCTTGGCCTGCTGAGCTGGGGGATCTTTTCAACCCCAGGCATCATAGGAGGGCTGCGGGAGTGGCTGGGAAGGGGCACCTCTTGCCCTCTGCATGGGTGCAGAGTGTCCCAGAGGCGGGGAGTCCCTCCCCTCTGGGAATGTGAGCCTCAGAGGAAATCCCTGTAACACAAGATACTCCAAACAGGAAGTGGGTGGGGGTGAGGCAATGGATGACAGGGGAGGGGAATGAATACCCTGGACTCTTGTTCTGGGGCAGGTGTCGGACTAGGCTCCTTCTGGACAATCTCTCATCCCATCCTCTAAAACAATCCTGCAAGGTAGCATTGCAGCTCCCATTTCTCAGCCGAGGAACTGCAGGTCAGAGAGATGAAGTGGCTTGCCCAGAGGTGCCAGAGCTGCCATTTGAACCTGAAACACACCCCGTGCCTTTCCTTGAACGCTCCTGGGCCAGGAGCAGAACTGGACAGTCAGCAAGGAGGCTCAGGACAGCCGGAGCTGGCAGGGGAGAAGGGGAGGGAAAAGCTCCTTCCCAGGGCATGTCCTCTCATCATGATCATGACCCACTTGCAGACCCCACTGACCCCCCACCATCAGCCCCTGGACCAGCCCGAGCCCCTCCAGCTGCAAGGGTCAAGCTTGGGGCACTGGGGAGCTGATGCCCCTGGGAACTGCCCAGCCAATACCAGATGGGAATTAAGGGTGAAAGCTCTATCCCTCAGGCAGGCTAACTCTGGGGTGCTCCTCACCACCTCCCCATGCTCCCCGGTGGAGTTGCCCGAGGGCATAACCTGCCCCACGGCACAGCATCCCTTGTTGGCCTCCCTCCCCTCCGGGTCTCTTCCCTGCCATTCCTGGTGCTTCCTAGCACCTCCTCCCGAGTACAGTCCTTCCACTCCATGCCCTGTGGGCTCCGGGGAACCCACACCAAGACCTCCCCTGTGTGTCCTTCTCCAGCCCACACCCTCTCCCAGCGTCCTGTCCACCCAACTCCCATTTATCAGGAGAAAGACAGTAGGTTTTCTCCTTGAGGAGACATAACTAATAACCAGATCACAAGGGACCAAAGACACAGACATCAAATATTACACGGCCAGAGCGAGATCGTATCTCTATCCACAGCGACGTGCCTTATCCTCCTGGCCGTGGCTGCCCGGCCCTCTCATTGATGAAGTGTATTATAAGTGCTAAGTAATGATAACACCATAAAATGCCTCAGTGCTCAAGCACAGGCTTTGGACTCCAGATAAAATGCCAGACAGATAGATTAGCAGGCAGAGGAAATGCTCCGACAGCCGTCTCCCCGCTGCTCCCTGGGCCTAATAGATAGGTCCAATCAGACCACTTCAATTACCACTCAGGGACTAATAGCCAAGAGCCTGATTAAATCCCCTGCTCAGGCGCTGGGGTGACAATGTGTGTGCTGTGCAGAACTGGCGACAGCAGGCTGTGGAGGGACTGGGCATGGTGACGAAGAACAGGGAGGTCGGCGGGGAGGAGGGTGCTCTCCCCCAGGGCAGCTGGGCTTGCAGCCAGGCCTGGGAAGATCCCCCTGCAGGTGCCCAGTGGTCCTCACCGAGGTGAACCCAAAGCCGCAGGCAGGCTGGCATCCTCTGCTGCCCTCCTCGGGCCCCTCCTCTTCTCGGGGTTCTAGGGAAAAAGGCAGGAAACCCTTTTGGACCCAGTAGAAACTCCACCAGGGGAGATAGGAGTTTCCATCAGTCACCTCTAAGGACCAGAAAACAAAGGATGGGACACGCTTGGAGAGAATCAGAACGGGTGATTTGCTTGTCTAGGGAGGCAGTTTGGAGGATGGAAGGCCACAGAGCCAGCCCAGGTGGAGGGGCTCCCAGGGGGTGAGACTACCGAGAGCTGAGATGGGAATAGAGGAAGGCAGGCCTACGGTGAGGTCAGAGCAGGGGCGCTGGGGGTGCTGGCTCAGAGGCCAGGACCGGGATGGGGTCATGAGAAATTCGGGAAAGAGAGGCTCCCACCTGATTCCACTGGGGAGGGAAGGACAGGGGGTAAGGACCCAGGGCCCTGGGGGGGCAAGTGCGGCTGGGGCCCAGCTCCTGCAGCCCCCTGCTTCCCTTCCATCCTCTCCCAGCTCCCCAGCAGGAAATGCACTGATGCTGCGTTTGAGAAACAAGTTGTCTGTTTTGCTGAGCTGGAGAATCTTTTTCCAAATTGTGCCATTGACCCTCCAAAAAAATATTTGACTCAAGGTACATATCCAAAAAGAAGGAGGAGGAAGAAAGGGACACAGCAAAAGCAATTGACACCAAAATTCATATTTGAGAGTGGAAATAAAAAAATGTTTGATTCTTTCATAGTTCTTTGGAGACCAGAACAGTGTGAATGTTGTTGAAATTGTGTGTGTTTTTAAAATGGAAAACAGAGAATGTCACATCTGATCCTATCCACATAACAGCTTATATATTAACACTCACAGGGTTTGTTGATCTAAGGTAGATCACCTAAGGTCCCCCCTGAGCCCAGGAAGGACACAGAAACATTCCCACATGTGGAAACTGATCTCTATATCCCGGTTCTTCCTGAGCCAGAGATGCACCCATAGGAAGCAGAAGTCCCAGCAGGTGGGGAGCTGGGCCGACGCCCTTGTGAGAAGGCCGGCAGGGAGGAGAGACTGGAGGCTGGAAGAGCCAGCCAGGCAGGAGGAATCAGGGAGGCCACCCAGGTGGAGGCTGCTACCCGGGACCCAGATCAGCAGTGCCGGCAGCTCCTCCGGGAGCCAGATGCATGCGAAACAGACGTGGGGACAGGCTCTCGCTTCCTCCTTCTCCCACAGGTCCAGGAGGAGAGAGGGAGGAGGGCCTGGGGGTGGGCAGAGCAGAGCCGCCCAGCAGGGGCGAGGCTGGGCCAGGTCTGGGTGCTGGCATTGTGCAATGGTTTTCCAGCCCATACGGGTCCTGCTGAGGTCCTGGTGCTCCACTGTTCCTCTCCGGGGCTCTTATTCCGATGACTGAAGCCAGTCTGTGTCTTGCTACACGGAACGGGCCTCCCCGCCTCTCCCCGGTGCCTGGCTCTCTCCATCCTGCTGTTCCGGCCCCAGTTGGTCTGCTGATGGGTTGCCGAGGCTGACGCAGGTGTAGTGTCCTTGGGCTGTCCCCACAAAGTACCACCAGCTGGGCAGCCTAAACAACAGACATTCGTTCACTTACAGTGCTGGAGGCTGGAACAGCGCGACGAGGGTGTCTGCAGGGCTGGCATCTCCCGACCTCTTGGCCTGTGCTGGGCCCCCTTCACCCCGCGTCTTCACATAGTCATCCCTATGTGTGCGTCTGTGTCCTAATCTCCTCTTCTTACGAGGACACCAGTCACATGGGATTAGGGTCCACCCAAAGGACCTTCTTTTAACTTAATCATCCCTTTAAAGGCCCTGCTTCCAAATACAATCACATCCTGAAGTGCTGTGGTCCAGGGCCTCGATCCCCTTCAATATGAATTTGGGGGGATGCAATTCGCTCCATGACAACATACAACACAGGTGGCACAGAATGGAGATCTCAGGGGGATTTGAAGTCTGCTCAGGGGACCCTCCTTAAGCCCCCGAGTGGTGGCACTGCCAGTCACAGCCAGAAAGCAGGCCAGCCCCCACTTCGGTCTCACGTTTTGTCTGGTACCCCTCTTTCTCCTTCTGCTTGAGCAGGGTCTGCTGTGTCTGTCACCCCAAGTCTCAGGTTGGCGGGACAGAGGCCCTGGCACGGGGGACCAGGCTGTCTGTTGTCATTGGCATGCCCTCCTGCCTGCTTCCATCCTCAGGAGACCTCGGTCAGCTTTGAGAAAGTTCCATCAGGGAGGCGGAGGCCAGGCACTGCTGATGAAGAGGAGAACAAGGCAGAGGGGCCGGGGAGGTGGGCACAGCTTGAGAGGAGGAAACAGGACTGGCAGCCTGCCACCGGTCGGGCTGCGGGGTGCTTCCTTTCAAACCACCACAGCCCTTGAGGATGGTGTCATCGTTGGCCCCATTTACAGATGAGCACACAGAGGCACCGAAAGGGGACTGAGTCTCAGCATCACGATTTGCAGGTGGAGGAGGAGGGATTTTAACCTAGGAGTGTCTGACTAGCCAGCTCCCTGTCTTCTCTCTTTCCTGCTCACAGCACCAGCTGTCCCTGCGCGTTCAGTCCCCAAGCAGGAGGGTGAGCCTCCGAGGTTCACGGCCGTCACTCTCAGGCAAGAGAGCGCTGCCACGTCAGGGAAGGCGTAGAAGAGCTGGCAAATCAGAAGTCAAGAATCCAGGACGGTGGGGATGTTTGAGGGCAGATAGGTCTCCAGGATTGGGGCAGAAAGGCAAATTGAATCAAAGCTATAAAAATGGGAGCTCTTGGGTGTGCACCCAAACTCACCTGAGTGGGTCCTGCTCTAACCATGCCAGGACGGAGGCTCCCTGGGCAGAGAAAGTCAAACCATGCTTGCAGCATGATCTCATCGCAGAGGAGGGGACATCTCCAATGCATGTGCCGAGAAGATGCGCTGTCCCCTGAAGGGATTAGCCAAGGCTAGAGCAGGGAACACAGGCCAGGTCAGGATGCAGCCCCAGGCCCTTCAGCCCTGCCCCTGCCCTGCCGGCGCGCTTGGCAGCAATGCCCTATCGGGGCAACAGGAACAAAGTTCTTGACAGGAAGTAGGGTGGGACTGGAGCCTAGAGGCTGGCCCACCTCCTCTGGAAGGGCTCCCAGGGCACCAGCGGCTGGGTGGGGGCTTCAGGGGGTCCATCTATGTCCAGGGTAGTGGTCATGACAAGAAGACAGGGGCAAGGCTGCCAGGGTTTACTACATGACCTTGGGCTTGACTTACCTGAGGCTTCTCATCTGTAAAATGGAGTAAGCCCAGCACCCACCTCACGGAGAAGGTCGAATAGGTTAATACATGAAAAGCCCATGCAAGAGGGCCTGGCTCACAGCAGGACCCCTGCATGTCGGCTCTTAGTACAACCCACAAGATGGGTGCAGTTCTACTTTCTCAGCACTGGCACAAGGTTCCTCTGGGGAGAGAGAGCTCCCTTACTTTTGAAACCTTCTTGGTAAGGCCACTTGAGGTAGGGGCTGGGAATTGGAGCCTGCTGGCACAAGAACTGCCCTGCAGAAGACAGGGAGGGGTGCAATGGTGCATTGAAAGGGCAGAAAGGGCAGAGCCAGGAGGCATGGAAGCCAGGAGGTCCCCCTGCATCCCTCATGTCTTACCAAGCTTGAAAACTTCCTGCAGCCAGGGGACTATGTTTTGTATCCCTGTCTGCCCAGATAACGTCCCTAGGACTGACCGCAGGTGTGGCACTGAGGGTTTGAGCCAAGTTTTTCTACATCTTCAAGAGGGGTAGATAGAGGGTAACTGGTCCTGATAAATCAGCTGGAGGCCAAAAACATGAGCCAGGCAACCAAGCTGGCTTCCTATCCACACGTCCCCAAGGGTAAGACCTAACATCTCAATGAAACCAAATAGACTCCAGCTGGGAGGTCTCGGTCTCTGGGGCAGCAGCATGGCCCATGTAATTTCCCTGAATCACAAATGGAAAAGACAATTGGTTGTCAGAGATGGTTTGATTCTCCGCTCAGACTGGTGGCTTTAAGGAATTCCGGTGTGGGAGCCTCGGAAATCTCCCCAGTCGCAGTGCTCCGCTCCCAACCTGCCCCTCACCTCCCCAGCCGGCCTGGCTGTTGAATCCAGCGGGATTGTCTTCAGGGGCCATAACGGAATTCCATCAGAGATCCCTGTAACTGGAGAGCTTATTTGCAGCCTTCTGCCAGGGGCGGCTCTGGGTAGAATGTAGAGTGTGTGCTCTGGTGTCAGAAACCGTGCCCGGGCACCATCTATCATCCTGTCAAGGCGTCACTCTGGACAGACCTGCTTCAAGCAGAATCAGGTTGGGGATTTTCCTCCCAAGAATAACAAACAGCAGCAAAGCCAGATTAGGGAGTCTCTGCTCCGTCATTACAGGTGAATGAACTCAGGGTTTCCCCACGTTGTCCTGCCAGCCCCACCTCCATTTTCTTAGATCCTGGAGTGGCAAGAGTCGCCAACCCTCATCTGGTTCAGGAAGCCTCTAAATCTCTCCACGGGTTTATATTTGAGCAGGTAGGACATAAAGATCGAGATAATAGAAATTCTTGGCAGGTAAAGAACATTTATAAAATCCATCCATATACCTATCCCGTTGATCTTTACAGTCACCCTGCTGGGGAGGTGGTGTTAAATTCCCATTGGCAGATCAGCGGGAGGAGCTCAGAGAAGTTAAGTGACTTCTCCAAGGTTACACAGAGAGTCTGAGAAATTGGGGCTTGAAGTTCCTTTGACTTCAAATCATGTACTCTTCCTGGTCTTTACTTTGTGGCTATTCTTTCCTCCCCAAACACTTCCTCCCTCCGACCCTGCTGTCTGTCCTGCCCAGCCTGGTCCCCAAGCGTGGAGTGAAGCGTTGGCACCCAGCACCACCCTCGGTCATCTGCAGGAGGGCCCTGATCCCAGCTGGTCTGCCCTCCCTCCGTGGCTCAGAGCGGGTGGGGGAGCTGGGCGGGTGTGGTGGGAATCAGGTGGTCTCGTTGGCCTGATTGGTCTGGGAGCTCCGTCAGCACAGTGCCCTCCCTTGTGAGTGCGCAGGGAGACAAAGAGGCCAGGACCAGCCCCCTGTCCCTCCCCAGCCTGGCGCAGCTCTCTGTCCAACAAAGAGCCTCAGCACCCAAGGAAACTGCAAGTCATCCATCTGAAAAAGTCACGGCCCCAGTGGAATCCTCCCGTGGAGCGATGGATGGACAGAGTTCCACACTTGCTTAATCCGGGGAAGCGAAGCACTGTTTCCAAGCCAAATGGTACTGTGGGGCCCAAACTGTGGGCAAAGAGGAGGGAAAGGGGAGGGAACAGGTCTGACCCATTGTGCCTGAGACAGGCTGCAGAAGGTGGCGGGTACCAGACCCCCACCTCCACCTGTGGGCCTTTGACTGAGAAGCATGCTCATAATCGGGGGCCAAAAGGGCTACGGGAGGCAGAATAACAGCCCCCAAAAGATGTCCAGGTCCTGATCCCTGGAACCTATGCTTGTACAGTAAAAAAGGGACTTTGCAGATGTGAGTAAATTAAGGTTCTTGAGAAGAGGAGGTCACCCTGGATTATCTGGGTGGCCCCAAGTGCAATCACAAGAGTCTTTCTAAAGGAGGCCGAGGCACATTTGACCAGAGACAGAAGAGGAAAAGAAACGTGGCTGCAGAGGCAGAGATGGGACAGTGCGGCCACCAGGCCAGGAATACGGGCAGAGGGGCAACGAAGGGATTCTTTCCTAGAGCCCCCAGCGGAGTGGAGTCCCGTTGGCGTCTTGATTCCAGCTTATTGAAATTGCTTTTGAATTTAGCCTCCAGAACTGTGAGATAATGAATTTCTATTGTTTTAAGCCACCCAGTTTGTCATGATTTGTTACAGCGGCCACAGGAAGCCAACACCAGAGGCCAGAGGAGCCCTGATGGTGGCCAGTGCTGTTGGCAGGTCTGTCCGAGTAGAGTCAGGCCCAGGCTCCCAGAGGCCAGGCCCCCAGGAGGGCCAAAGGGTTGGAGCATCGGGAAATGGAAGAGGGAATTAGGACATCTTCCATTTTTATCCCAAGTGAACAGATTCCCCCCATGTCTCCTGCTTCTCCACCAACTACCCACCTCCCAAAAGGCCACTTGCCTTTGTCCTGATGCCTCCCTGACGTTTACACGTGAGTCTCTCGACTTCTGCTCCCTCCCTGTGAGTCAGTACAGGCTGGGGTCCACCCTGGAGGACCTCGTCCTAGAAGAGGCGGCCCAGCTGGGCATCTTCAAGTCTGACCCAGGCGACAGCTGTCCTCACAGCCACAGTTATCCCCTTGGTGGGGAGGAGAGTGTGGCTGGCCCATCTGCCCTGTGCAGGGTATCCAAGCCCACCAGGCCCTGCCCAGAATCTTGTTCACCCTCTCTTCTTGCCTGCCGACCCAAGGTTAAAGGCACTTCTTGAAGGCCATGCTCCCCTCTGCCCAGTGGCGTGGTGCCTGGAGGGGTACCCAGCAGGGAGAGGAAGCCCAGTGCAGGGCCATCCAGCTGGAGGGCTTGGGGGGAGAGAGAAAGAGGGTGGGCATTGGAGAGTATCTTGGGGAGCTTTGCAGGGGCTTGGCTGGCACCAGAGGGGAGGGAGAGAAGCAGGCAGGGGCTGCTGGAGGAGAGTTAAAACAGAGAGGGGCCAACTAGGAGCAAGGCCAAGGCACCTGCGTGGTGACACCCAGCTGAAGGAGACAGGGACTCTGAAGGGGAGGAGAAGGTGGGTAGCTAGAAACCGAGCAGCCTTTAGACGTGCTTGGCAGCAGGGAGCCGTGGCCATAGACAAACAGTGCAGAGAAGCCATTCGTTCATTCACTCATTCACTCATAAAACGTTCTCTGAGCTTCCACTCTGTGAAAAGCATTGGGCTGGGCTCTGGAGAGGAAGAAATGGATGAGAAAGAGTCCTTGACCTCAGGACAGTCCAGCACAGCAGACAGCCTGGCACTAGTAAGTAACACAGTGCTACAGACTCCATGATGGAGGCTCACCAAGTCCAGCAGGTGTGGAAGGTAGAGTCCAGTCTCCTGGGGGAGGGAAGGGTGCCCTTGCTGCAGCGACCCTCACCCTGGGTCTTGAAATGTAAGTAGAAATTAAAATGCAAGCAAGGGGAGAAGCGATGCAGGCAGAGGGGGTCTGAGCACAGAGACTGAATGCAGCCTGATTTGGGGAGCTGCAGGTTGCCCTGAATTGCTGAAGTTTGGGAGAGAGGAGGGCAGCAGAGGCCACACAGGAGGCATGGACATCATCCTGGGGGTAGTGAGTTGCTAGCTGAACACATTCCCTATTTATGAATGTAGGAATGTTTTACAAAAGTCAGAAGACTGGACAGGGTGAGGGGAGGTGGGCAGAGCCGCCGAGGGAGTGATCCGGGAAGCTACTGTGACAGACCATGTGTTCTTGACAGGGGTGACGTCCTCCAAACAGAGCGAAATTGGCTCTTGGGGTGGTAAAACAACTTACCCTTTATGTCTGCAGGCACGTACACACATAGAGTGCTTAGCGAGAGGGGCAGGACCACAGGTCATGGAGGGCGGTGATCAGCAAAGGACCAAACCAACAGACTTAGATGGTGAGTTTGGAGGATGACGGAGTCAGTGTCCATCATGGAGTCTGTAGCACTGTGTCATGGGTTGCAACTGCAAATTACAGGGCAGGGCGGGTAGACATGATGGCACTATTAAGGTGTGTCAGTAGGAGGCGGACACACCAGTGCCAGGAGCGTGCACGTGGTGGCAGAGAGCATGGATGTAGCTGAGATATTCGGGGTGAGAGTAGGCTGTGACAAGAGCAGAGGGCTCAGGACACAGCCCAGGGAAATCCATTTAAGGACCAGCATACAAACATGCCCTCCCAGAGGAGATGTCCATGAATGAATGAATGGAGAAACTAGGGCAGGATCCTGGGACCCCTGTAGGGGTAGAATGAGACCCAGCGAGACGCCCAGTGCCCCCACTGGCCCTGCTTAGCGCTGGGCTCCATGGGGAGCGCCGGAGGCACAGTTATGGCATCTGCCCCCCAGGAGATCACAAGGGCGCATGAAACCCAGGTATAAACCATCAAAATTAAAACTGCTCCCAAAGAGTCAACTGTGGGTGCAGGACTACCGAAGGAAAAACAGTGTCTCAGGCAGCACAGGGCATGATTCATTAACAAATGAACTGCACAGGCAAAACTTGTGTGGAGGTTCAGAGGACAGAGAAAGCACTTAAGGCTTCAATTGTCAGGGATGGACTTGCAGAGAGGTAAGATTTGACCTGGGTTTGGAAGCAGGAGGGGTAAGATCTGTACAGGCTAAGACGGAGGGAGGGCTGCTCGGGACCTGCTGGGCGGGGAGGTGTGTGAAAGACCAGGGCTCCAGGAGCACTTGCGGTGACCTGGGGGGCAGGCACCTGCCCGGCGGGTGGGCGCTCAGGGGCAGGCCTTGGAGGCCTCGGTGGAAAGGGGAACTGACAGCCCGTGTGGCAGGCAGCACTTCCAGCCTTGGTCCCGCCAGTGCAAATAGAAGATTGTTACCCAGAGAGGTTATAAATCCAAAACAGCTCTCAAAATTACTCTGCTGGCAGGTGGAAGATGGGGGATAAAGGGAAGGAGGGAGGCTGGACCCCTCAGAAGCCCACGGTCATCACTGGACGGGGAGGTGATGAACGGTGTGCCCGTGGGGTGCTGGCAGCCAGAATGCAAAGGAAGGGAAAGAAGTTTCTGGCGGGGGGAATGGAGGGAGAGGATGACAGAGGACGGAGGAGGGCAGGTGTCAGCTGGCTTCTGCTTGCTGTGAACCAGACCACCCATACCTGCCCACACAGGGGCATTTTGTTTGCTTGTATTTTTACTTAATTTTGTTTTACCTTATTTTTTGTTTTCACCCCTGTATGGAGAAACCGGGCCAGAATACCAGAGCTCTGCCCGGTAGCAGACATCCAGACAGACCAGGAGGGGGTCTGACTCCTCGGGGGCCTTACCGAGAATGCCAGGATCCAGGACCAGGTGGTGCTATCTCCCCCCTCTCCAGGTGACCCCAGAGGAACCCCCTCCCCTGCCAGCCTGCAGGAACCCAGCTTCCAGCTCCTTATCATCTGCAGCGCCTCCTGCAATAAACATACTGAAGCAGGAGCAGGAAGAAAGAAATTCATTCTCATTTCCTCTCCCAGCTCAGAGCTCTATCTTGCCCACAGCCCTATTTCCAATCTCTCCTCTGGCTCGTTTTAATATTTGTAGCTGTGTGGACAGAATGTGGAGTGTGAGAGCTTCTCGGCCTTGGGAGCAAAGAGGAGAGCTGTCACCCGCTCCTGGACCCACAGATCTACAGGGCAGCCCCAAGGCCTTTGCCCCGAGAGGGTCCTTGGTGGCCATCTGGCCGTCTCTTTTGTGACCAGGTCTCGCCTGTGTATCACTGACCTCTTCCCTGACCTGTCTCTCCACCGTCTGAGCCCAGTCATCCCACTGCTTGGCGGCCAGGGCCAATTTCCCTCCACCTCATTAACATTGTATTTTCATGCGTGTATGAGTTATCTATTGCTACATTAAAAAATGCCCCATAACTTAATAGCTTGAAACAACACATTTGTTATCTCAGAGTCTCAGAGTTTCTCCGGGTCAGCGATCTGGGTGAAGCTTGACTGGCTCCTCTGTCTCAGGGTGTCACCAGGCTGCAACCAGTGAGCAGGGTGGTCTCATCTGAAGGACCCACTTCCAAGTTCACTGCATAGTCATTGGCAGGATTCACTTCTTCCAGGGCTGTTGGGTGGAGGGCTTCCTCATCCAACAGTTCGGGGGGGTTTCTAGGGCCATGGAATCCTTCTCTGCATCCTCTGCATCTGGTGGGGCTGCCAGGAGCAGGCAGAGCCCACCAGAGCCCAGGCCTGGAAGTGGCGGCCTCCCTCCCACCCAGATCCCTGGGCCGGAGCTCAGTCACCTGGGCCCACCTGTCTAGCGGCAGGGTTGTGCGGGAAGCCCAGAAATGTGGACCCAGGAGGAAGAGGACAGGAATATTGGTGGTCAATTCTCCAGCATCTGCTTCCTGCAGGGGGTCACAGAATAGAGTGTGACGGTTCATTTTATGTGTCAGTTTGGCTGGACCTCAGAATGCCCGGATACTAGATTAACATTATTTCTGGGTGTGTCTATGACGGTGTTTTGGCAAGAGATTGGCATTTGAATTGGTGCATTGAGTAAAGCAGAGGGCCTCCCCAGTGTGTGTGTGTGTGTGTGTGTGTGTGTGTGTGTGTGTGTGTGTGTGTGATGGGGGCAGGGTGCTCATCCTATCCGCTGAAGGCCCGAACGGAACAGCAAAGCAGAGGGAGGGTGAATTTGCTCTCTGCCTGAAGCCTGAGCTGGGACATCAACCTTCTCCTGCTCTCGATGCTCCTGGTTTGCAAGGCTACAGGCTCAGACTGGAATCCACACCATCAGCACTCTAGCTCTGGACACAACACGGCCCCATAGAACTGTCCACGAGGGTGGAATTGTTTTATAACCTGCACTTCTCAACGGTAGCTACGAGCCACATGTGGCTGCGACCACTGAAATGTGCCTTGTGACTGAGGAACTGAATGGTTTCGTTTGTATTTTGTCTTCACCGGTTTACATTTAACTTTAAAAGCCACACCTGGCTGCCTGCTGCTCATTTGGACCACACAGCACTACAAGGTGGGTGCTGTAGCCCCCGGCCTCGGACCTGAGGCTTGCACTTAGTTTCTGGAACTTGAGTGGAGGCTCAGCCTGGCTGGGGGGACCTGCAGTCTCCCCAGGCTGAACATAGGGAGTGCACTCCTTCCCAAGCACCAGTGTGCTAATGACCCATCTTATTAAAGAGCAGATTCTGATGCAAAGCCTGGGACAGGCTTAGGTCCTGCATCTCTATCAAAGCTTCCAGGTGATAATGGTGGACCCCACTTTGGGGAGCAGGGCACTGACGTGCCCCCCTCTCCTTAGCAGGCAAATAATCCCACTTCCTTCTGCCTGTCTCCACCCACCACATTTGTCACAGCAGGATCTCCTGCATTTTCCCACATATCCCTTGTGAAGAAGAGAAGCCCCGAGCCCTCAGCCCCATTTCCTGGAGGCCTTGACTCAGGCTGAAATAGTGGGAGAAGGGCTGCTTTCAGACTTGCAGCGTCAGCAGGGCTGTTTAATAACAGCAGGGGGCAGGGTCACCAGCTCAGACTCAGCCCAGTGGTCCCAAAGAATCGCTGACTTGCTTTCCCTCCTGGCTGCAGGAGGGAGTGTTCACGGAAGAGGTCTAGAGACTTCCATGGAGAGGTTTATTCAGAGCCACACAGCATGCAGCTACAGGCCCTGGAAATCACTGGCCCTGTCCCGGGATTGAGTCCAGAGATCCAGAGCTGAGTCCCTTCCCACAGGGCGCCAAGCAGCATTCCCCACATTTCAGAAGTCTCAGCCTCACCATAGCGTGTGTGCTGGGTATCAGCTCCTCTTCCAAATGTGGAAGCCGAGGCAGAGAGAGGTTGAGAATCTGGTCTGAAGTCACACAGCAGAGCCCAGAATCTGACTTAACCAGCCTGGCCCTCAAGGAGGCTCACTTACCTGCTATGTGCTCACCTGTTCAATGGAGATCCCAGAAAAAGAGCCTTACCCGCTGCCCCGAAAGGTGGAGGAGATCCGAGGAGTCGTGGTGTGGAAAGCCTTGTGGAAGGGGAGGCACAGGGGAAATATCCGCCCCCAGCGGGTTGGTTCTTGCCCCCAGCTGGGACCCGGATGAAGACAGAGCTGCCATATTGATCAAGCACTGGGATGTCTACCAAGAACCCTCGACTACAGTCAATAGCCTGCCCCCTCCTCTGCCCACGTCGCCATGAGTGCAGATAGCTGTGCAAGGCCGTCATGTCTCGAGGCCCACCCTGCCTTCCTGCAGCCTGGAAAATGAATAAAACTCTGGGTGACGAAGGGTGTGTGGACACCACATCTACAGAGCCTCTCTTGGTGTCTTCAGGGCTGAAAACCACTTCTCTGTAAGCTTGTCTAGCTTAGCCTTACTCTGTCTAAGCGTGACCAATTCAGAGGCCCCCAAAGGCAGACAGCAGCTTTCTAGGACTAGTTTGGCACTTACCAGCCATGGGAACCTCGCTAATCCTCAGTGGTCTCATCAGTAGGATGGGGCCATAGTAGCGCCTACCCAACAGGGTTGAGTGCAAGACCAGGCCGAGGTGATGGGTGAAAGCACTGGGTCACCACAAACATGAGGAAGATGAAGGGTGTCACCCATGTGATTATTAGGCATCATCCCCGTTCCTGTCGCCACTGGGCTGGGCCTCCACATCGCCTACACCCTCATCACACACAGGCCTTTCTCCACACACACACATACACCCCAATTCATCTTACCATCCATTCCCAGTTTTCCCTATGCAGATTTTTGCAGAAACCTGGAACTCCTGCCTAGGTTCTGCTTCCCCGCCCAGCATGTAGGGGCTCCATCCTTAGCCGGCCGGCACCAGTAGGGTCAGCAGGCCGCTGTGCAGAGCAAAGCCAAGCAGGCTCAGGAAGGGAAATTTGTTGAAAATAGGAACCCTAATGTGTTCCAAACAGGATGCATTTCGCATTATTGTCTGTTCGGGCAGAATCGCACGGCCGCCCCCTCCATGGCATGGATGAGTAGAGGTGGGGGCACGGTTATCACTCAGCACTGGACGCTACGTGTGACGCTGCTGCAGAATCACAGTCCAGAGTCTCAGGGGAGAGGAAGCTTTAAGGTCACTATGTCACTGGCAGCTCTTATGGGGGCTGCTTAGGGTCTTCTGATTCTCCTAATGCCCAGCCCCCCCAGAAGGCTGGCCATTGCAACTGGTTTCCAAGTTCCATGGGCTACTGTTGCTTGGTTCTGAGAGTTTTCTGCCTGGTTCTTCCCACAGGGATGCTCAGAACAGAGCTCCAAACTCAGCCAGCGCTGACTGTGTCCAGCTCTTTGTTCTGGGCCCTGCATGGCCAGCAGCAAAAGCATCAAGGTTTCTTCCACTCACAGGGACACTTCCAGGACCAGAGTCAGAATAGCCTGTCCTGTTCCCAGAGGAAGGGGGCTCCCAGGAAGCCTGAGGCCCCGGAAAGCCCCTTCACCCCTGGGAACTTCAGCCGGGCTCAGGGATCTCAGAAGTCCCTTCCATTGGTGACTGAATTTTTTCAAGAGCTGTGTAGTTTCGGAAGTTCCCAAAGTGGGCACATCAGAGGAGAAGCAGCTGGAGGGGAGCCTCCCCTGGGCCTGTCCACAACTGGGGTCTGTGCCTGCCGGACAGCCAGCTCCACCAACTCGCCAGCTTCCTCTCCTAGTGCTTCTGAGCAGAATCTTGAATTTTAGAGAAGGAAGGGAGCTACCCACTCAAGCAGCAATTAAAAGGCCCTTGCAGAGGCACTGAGCTTGTGCTGAGAGCCAGGCAGAGGCGTAATTAATTGTTCCAGCCCCTGGGAGCCTTGTCAGCTAAGCCAGGAGCATCTTCAATCTGTGCTCTCACACCTGAGAGGGGAGGTGGCAGGAGAGCCCGGCAGGACGCAGCAGTGCAAGGGACTGACCCCAGGCTGGGGGAGGGTGGGCGTTCTCTTACCACCCCATAACACACCCACACATCACACACACATCTCTAGCACCAAAAATATACATTCCCATACAAAAGTGTAGGGCCCATGGGCATGGGAATCACATCTCCATTTTGCCTGGAATACCTCCTTCTTATACCTGATGTTCTGGGGTAATTATGATTATTAATCGTGCCCCCTCCTTGTTTATATGATAACGCACATGCTTGGGCACGTGCCTCGGGGGAGCTTAGGAGGTAAGTAGAGGCAGAGGAGGAGACACTGCATAGATGGACATGCTACAGAGCATGGAGGCATGGATCTTACTGCTTTGCTCTCTATCCAGAACTTGTATCCTGGATGGGATCCCAGGGGGTCCTAGGAGAGATTAGTGAAGATTGCAATGTCCTCCCAACTCAGACGAGGACGGCCCTCATGTCAGATTCAGGGTCACGAATCATGTGATGCTCAGGTTAAAGCCTCCCAGTGTGGCAAAGACTCTTAACTTTTAGGCAAGCTGCACAATCATCTCTGCTATCACAATCATTAAACCTTTCTTATCAAAGTTTCATTACCTGTGTTACAAGTTTATCCATGTCAGTGAATCAATTTTAAACTGTAAGTTTCTGACATAGTAGAAAATAAGTCAGGTCTGGGTCTCAGCATTAGTCACTGCCTGGGTCACAGTGTTAAGAAAGACACTGAGGCTATACTCCAATTGAACATCAGAACACACGAGCCATGTCTGCTTGGGGCATGGAAGTTGGAGAGGTAACCTCCTGTCTGTTATCTTCTGCTTCTGTCCCAGAGGGTATACCAGGAGTTTCAGGGTGTCTTTCTGTATTGAGCTTGGTCAGTGCTAGACTTGAGAGAATGTTCCTGAATGACCTTGGGGACCCTCTGCTCCCTGTTTGCTCTCCCACTGCTGAATAGCCTTACTGCAAAGAGGTTGCAGGGCTGGCCACCTGTTGGGAAGAAAATCAGTAAGTCTGGGTCCAAGAGATAGATAGGTGGGCAAGATGTCTTCCCAGATTAGCATCAGCTCTTGAAGAAACTTCTGCCCAAGCCCGGGAACAAGCATGGCTGTGACACATCCAGGATTGATGTTTTGACATCCTGCCCACCCCTCTCCCAACTTTCTCCCTCCAGATCTCACCCCAGAGCTTCTTAGGCAGGACAGAGGGCACCTGAAGTGGAGCTCTGGGGTCTTAGAGTCTTACACCCAGCTTGCTTATTGAAAGAGTTGCGCCCTTAGCCAGAGAGGTAGTGACACAAATGACTTCTTGATTCTACAGACAGAGGCTGCTACTTCTGTGGCAGGTGCTTCTTTGAGGTCTGTCTTTTTGGTCTCTTGGGTCACAACCACCCACCCAGGATAGGATGTTGCGTGTTAGCGGGTATCTAAGGAAGTTGTTTGCAAACAGGTCCATCTGTCCCAATGAAAACCTGGCTTCCTTCCATGCCTTGCGCGTCCACAAAGAGGTACCGGAAGCTCAGTCTCAGTGGGTTTTTATTTGTCCTCTCAGCCAACGGCAAGTGAGAACCCAGTTGCGTTGCTTTACTGTCGGCCCTTCTGGAATCATGCTGCCCTTTCATTTGATGGTGAATGAAATACTCCTCCACATTGACCATTACCAATAAACTCCATAAAGGATGCCTGAGATGGGCTATCATGATGGAAATAAATTAGGACTATTTGCAAAGTTTGTTCATAAAAGAATGGGAAAATAAGTAAGCTTTGAGGGAGTGCGTGATATCACAGGGGCTCGATTCCACTCTTTGTAAAATGAAAAGGTTGACCTCTGCAATGCTACGTGGACCATGGCCAATGCTGAGATTGCCGGGAAACAAGCCCATCAGGTGAATTAACGAGGGTAAGGAGTTCCGGACACCAGAAGCTCCACTCAGCCATGTCCGTGTATCTGGCTGATGTGAAGCCTACAATTCTCTCCTCTTTCTCTTAATGCAATGTTATATGATGTTGAAATTAGCTATCTAAATTCAGCTCAAATGTCTGGCTCAGAGAATGGAGGTTTAAATGGCTTACAATTCCAACCAGGAAACCTGCTCCTGCTTTGAGGGGAGATGGAGAAGACAAAGGAACTCTTTCTTCCTAGGCAGGGGGTTTGCACCTTAGAAAGGGCTGATTTATGAGCCTTGTCTGGACGTCAGTCACATTCAGAGCTTGTTCAGTTCAAACTATTAAACAAGGAAATTCTGCTTTCAGTGAGCTTGTCTCTGCCACATGGCGTGTCTCTCCTGTTCTGAGGCCCTAGAACACCTGCTGCTTCTTGGTGTCTGTTTGAACTGCCCTAAAAACAACCTGTAAACCCATAGCCATTGACATTTGCCATTGCTGGTCTCAGTTTGGGTTCATCCAAAAGAAAGTCCTGAGAGGCAGATCTGGGGCATCTTTAGGAGATGCAGGACTTCCAACGGGGAGTGGGTGGTGCAGGGGCCGGGTGAGTCAGGGGGCACGGCCACCAGAGGAGCAGGTTACCAAGCCAGCCCCCACCTGGGCAGCTGGAGCTCCATGCCCTGGGGGGGGGGGGTCTCTGGGAGCCAGGAGAATGACGACTCCAAGTCACCCCAGCTGAGGGGCACTCCCCTCAGTCACTGTTGAGGGCTGCTCCAGAAGAAGGGGTTCATCCCCCACTTCCGGAGAAACAAACTTTCAGGGCTTCAGAGAAAGCCCTCAGGCAAGGAGATGGAGCGACTGGCAGGTAGAAGCCAGGACCTTGACATGGTAAAGCCAACGGGTACAGCGGGAATCTGCGACAGCCCCTCACTTCCCCACCTTGTGTGCCTGTCCCATTCTGAGAGATGCTGGGGACAGATTTGCTCAGTCCTGGTGGCCTCTGCATCTGCTTTCATGCCCTTCCTCCTGCTGCCACCTGGACCACAAAAGGCAATAATACATTTCTGGAAACATCTTGGAAGTCCTTAAATGCATGACTCAAATGCAAGTGCCCTTGGGGCCAGAGACAATTAGAAGGGATTACAAAAGGGCTGCTGTGTCCTTTTCATTCTGGCAGCAGCTGTTGCTGTCATGTGGTCTGCGGAAGCCCAGATGTGTTTGCGCAGGATGCAGAGTCAAGGCCTCCCAGGAACAGGGATGAAACAGCGGAGAGCCAGCAGCCGGTCCTCAGAAGAGGCTGGTGTCAGTCCCACCTGGGCCGGGAGGCCTTACACTCTGGCAGAGGGCCACGCATTTCTATGGAGAAGGAGCTGCAAACCCAGAGCAGGCAGAGAGGCAGCAGCCCCCACAGGCTCTGGGCCCCGTGGTGGGGCTGGACTGCCTCGTGTCTGAGCCCAGGACGGGAGGTCACCCAGGGCTCTGAGCTGGAGCATGCTGCCCTGGGGTTCATGCTAGATGGGGCCCCGGGCGCTTTCTTGTTCGCTGCTGCTGTGCAACACAGAGCACAGGGAAAACGGTACAACATGGACAGAAAGCAGGCAGATGCACAGGTTGACAAAAAAGACAGTGTGACACATTACAGCCCTGGGTAAGGGACCATGAGGGGTCCCTGGGACAGAGGTGTGATTTAGAGTGACATTTCCCCAAATGCTCGCCCCTAGCTCTCTCCACCTCAGTATGTGGCAGCTCCACCTTCCCAGTTCTTAGGTGAAAAACCTCCACACCTCCCTTTCTCCCCCACCCCCACCCTGAGCACGCTGCTTTCAAAATGGATCTGGAGTCAGGTCACGTCTTCTCTTGTCCCCGTGGTCTGAGCAGCCATCACCTCTGCCTGTATATAAAATATATGCCCACTCCCAGCCTCTGCTCGAAGTTATCCACTGCGCTTCTCTGCACTGGACACGTACCCAGCACGTGTTTCTTTGGCTGTGGTCTCTGCCCCGTCTTCTTCCCAGTGGAAGCTCCCTGAGTCCTCAGTTTGTCCCGTTGGCCTCTGATGCTTCGCAGGGCTTTGAACAGTGCTAGGAACACATATTAGTTGAGTTAATCCCAGGTGAAGACTCAAGACCCTATAGGTGTTCCTCCACTATGGGTTCATCTTGTCCTCTTGATCAAGGGGCCCAAAGCAGTTACTCATCTTTTCCCCAGAGGCAGAGGGAGAAAGAAGCAATCGCCCTCTAATGCTGGAAGAGCATAAGGAGCACAAGGGCAGAGATCCTGTTGATTCACTGTGTTTTTCTCATCCCCATGGGGTCTGGGATTGAACTGAGCGACCAGCGTCCTTTCCGCACAGCCCAGGCTGGCTTCTCCCACCTCCCCCTCCTCTTAGCTCCTGGGGCTTTTCTCTAAGTTAATACACATGAGGCCATCTTAGAGGGTGACTCCAAGGGCAGTGGTTGGACTTTAGTCTTTATGGGATCCCCAGGTCCACCTGGCATCCTAGTCCATGTGTCTGACACATGACACCCACTCAATATTGCCAAATGAATGAATGAATGAATGAATGGGTGAAGCAGGATGGTGGACCCCAGACCCAAGTTGGCCCAAACCTCCAGGGACCATCTGGACACACTCTACTGGGTAGGATTAGATGACCCAGGGGAAAGCCATGCCCTGCCCAGGTAACTGGAGAGGCAGATGACCACATAAAGGACACACGTGGATACTGCCAGCCGCCCCGTGAGAACACAGGCAGTGTGTGGGCAGCAGCTCCGAACCTCAGGCAGCCTGGGACTCCAGCGGGTGACAGGTCTGCCGGAACCATCGGACAGCCTTCCTGAGCCCTGGCAGGTCCAATGCAGGCAGAGCCTTAACTCCACTCAATTGCAATCTGTGTTTATGGGCCCATAATCAAATGGAAACTGAAAGTTTCTCATGAGAATCATTCGTCAGAATTGTGTGGTGTCCAGGCCCTGCACTGGGAGACTGAGTTATAAATATCAGACTCTGCTCCAGCTCTGCTCTGTCTCCCGGGACTTGTGGGTCATTTTTCAACCCAGCACTAATCCGAGGAACTCGATCTTCCATCAAACACTGTGTCTAACAGGCTGGGTATTTGGGACACCGATTGTTCCCAGTGGGCCAGGGCAGTAAGAGTGATTACTGGAGTTGAATCGGAGAGCAGGTTCCCTTTGCCTGCAGCAGGCCGGCTTGCACGACCACCTGTATCCTGACCCCAGCCAGGCAGCTGCCGTGCTCTCACACCTCCAAGCACCCACCAAACGATCTGGCAGAGAAGCATCTCTTTTAAAAAAAAACTGCTTTTCCTTATTGCAAAGGGCGCTCAGAGCAGTAAAGATGGAAAACCAACAAGGAAAAGAAAAATTGCCCCTAAATCCATCACGGGGACAAAAACTCCATAACACTCTCTGGCACATAGATTTCCCAGGCTTCTTTCCTCTCCCAATATTTTTTCCTTATTGAAATATCTAATATTGTACATACTGTTTCTAGCTTGCTTCCCCACCAGCCCACTGATGGTTATACTGTGACCCTTTCAGCCTCTCAGTATCTTCCCCACAGCATAATTTTCAACAGCCACATTAATTTCCTTGGTCAGTCCCCTTTACTGAATATTGGTTTATTTCCAGTTCTCCGATACTATAAAAGACGCCATGAAGAATGCATTGTACATAGATCTTTGTGCAGATTGGATTATTTTCTTAAGATAAAGTTGTTTCTTACCCAGTAAAATGATGCTGGGTCAAAGAATATGCTCATTTTTAAAAGTCTTTTGATACTTTCTACATTATCTCTCAATGTGTCCCATGTCTTTAGAAATAGCTGGGTGTTTGTGGAATAGCTTTAACCAGCAACCACTCTAGAGTAATAACTGAGCAAGGCAAGTGACTTTCTATCCGTCACAGACAAGACAAAATTATTCATCTCTCTGTTACACTGAACATCTCCAGAATCATAGCTTATCTCATTTGGCTTCAGCGCATCTGAAGACACAGTTACAGTTGGGAGGAGTGATTTTCCTTTAGAAAATTAATTCTGAGCCTCCAAACTCCTTCTAACTTTGGCGGATCTTTAGGATTTATTTAAAAGTTAATGTCAGACCTGCCGGTTGCTAAGACTATGACCTGAACACAGTTCCTTAAATTGTATGATCTGGGGATGGGACTGGCCTGATAAAGGGTAAAGGGGAGATGACTTGGTTTTGCTGGGGAAGAGCCACAGAAGGGTTAAGAAGAGAAATTAGTTGAGAAAGGGTCTGGGATTCCCTGGTACCATGGGAAACACAGATGCCTCTTTTCTGTTGCAGAGCCTGCATCCAGACTCATGTGCACAAGCTGGCGATAGAAAACTTAGCGTCTGCATGGGTGGTCCACTCAAATGTACCTAAAAAGTCAAGGTTAGGAGGAAGCAGAGCAAGGCTGGTAACCTCTCCATGCCCTTTGCTACCTAATCTCCGTTCATGTTTTATGTCAGATAGAAAACATCTGCATAATAAAACCATGTTCAATATAAATTTTGGTCCATCTTCCAAGCAAAAAAAAGCAGTAATCCCATTTTGGGTATCCATTTGCATTTCTTGAATTATTTAATATATTGCTGATCATCTTTTTATTTGTTTACTGGTTGGGTGTATTTCTTTTCATGTGCACTGTACACCCATTGTGAATCTTTACGTTTGTGGTTATTTTACTTTTCTTATGGGTTGTCTGAGCTCCTTGTACATTAATAAATAGGTTTCTTGTCTTTAGATTCGTGTTTTGAGTACTTTTCCCTATTTGCCCCTGTGTTTTGACCTCAGGTTATCCCTTGTCTTTATTTTTCCATGCTAAAGTTTCCATTTTTCTGTACTAGATGAATCAATCTTCACCTATCTTGATTCTGGACATTGTGTCCCACTTTGAAAAAGGTTTCCAGTTCCAAGGTTATAAATATATTTACCCAGATTTCATCCCCTAACTTTTATTGCTTTATTTTTTCTTTAACATTGAAATTCCTGACCCATCTGGACCATATTTTGATGTAAGGAATTAGGTGGGGATCTTGCTTTATTTTTTTTTCCCCCCAAAGTTAGCCATTTATTGGATAATCCCCCTTTTCAGACAAATTCTTCACATAAATCCTTTCTTGAGGAGGTCACAGAATCCTTTGAGAATCTGACAAAAGCTATGGACCCTCTCCCCAGGAAATGAAACTGCGGGTATAATACACACCGATTTCACAAACCATTTCCGCACAGCCCATGAACCTTCCGGAGCACATTCATCGACTCCCAAGGGGTCTGTAATCTCTGGATAAAACCTCTTATTTTAGATGGAAGAACCAGGGCTTACCCAGTGGGATTCTGGGCTCTGACACCGCTCAGTGTACAAGCATTTTGGGGAGGAGAGTGTGCCGAAGGACAACCCCAGAACCTCCTCCGGCCAGGAGTCTCCTTGGCCTGTCCTCGGGGCTGTGGGACACTCCTGGGATGCCACCATCCCATGTCCTTGGAATTCAAACATTTCACTTCCCACTCTCCCGGTTCAGAGCATCCAGCAGCTGCTATAAATGTCCCTGGCAGCAGAAGAGCCTTCTTTTTCTAGAGCACAAGGAGCTCTGGTCAACAACCACCTCCTGAACCCAGGGGCAGGTCTAGGTAAGGGTAGGCATAGGGGCACGGCTTCCTGTGACTCACTTTCCCTTGATTTGACTGGAAGGCTGAGCCCATTTCAGACTTTTTTACCCCCCTTTCTGCCTAACCTTCCTGAGACCTGCTCTTTGGGGTCATCTATGTCCTTTCTCACACACTCACCCTTAATTTGTCCCCATCTGCTGAAGCCAGAACTAGTCTTTGGCTTTCTGGTCCCTGAGAATTGAAGGCTGGAGCTGAGATGCCCTCACTGCACCCCCTCAACCCCTGACTCGGCTACAGAACTTGTATGAACCACCCTTTCCTCTCTCTGACCCCATGGTGCTGCTGCAGACTCCAGCGCAGAGAATTCCCAAAATTTGCACCTGGGAGTACATCCTCAGGCCCCACCCAGACCCTCTGAATCAGAAATTCTGCAGGAGGGGCCCAGCAACGCCGGTTCTGACGAGCCCCTGCGGTAGGACCAGCTGCAGCATCTGCGGGGCCCAGAGCAGAATGAACACACAGGGACCCCTTCTTCACAAAGTAGGAAGAATCTCAAAGCGGCACAGCAGAGCATCACAGCCTCTGGGAGCGGGTCTTCCTGAGCGGGGGGTTCCATGTGACTGCGCAGGTGGCAGGCCCATGCGGTCACCTCTGCCCCCTGGTGACACTAAGGCCCACTTGCAGATGAGAACCAAAGTCCCGGCTAACACAGATGCTCCTTGTTCTGTGCTCCAGGCACGGCTTTAGGCCTTGACAGGGTTTGTCCGCTGGGGGTCCCTCCCACACTTCAGGTCCTCCCCTTCTGGCCTGGCCATGTCAGACCAGTGTTAACACTCTAGCTAGCGTCTCTGCTGCTGACTATGAGTACCTTGTTCTGGCTTCAGCCAGATTAAAGAAAATCTCAGATCCAGCTTATTTATGGGGGTAAAGATCTGTCTTTCTCTACCTCCCCCACCTCCCCATCTCTCTCTCTCACATATACACACACTCCAGGTGGATGTGGCCTGACCAGTCTGGCAGCCACGTTGTCAGCTGCCTGGCATACAGCAGTCTTTTGGCTTATCCTGGGAGAACTGGGACCTGACAGGATGATGGGAAAGGGCACCAGAGGCTGTGGTCTGACCTCTCCCTGTTCCCCATTTTGCAGAAGCTTCATCATGCCAGATGCCCAGACATGACATCTGTTCCCAGCCCAGGGGCCTCTGCTGCCCGTAACAGCCTCACGGCCCACTTCCAGGTCTACACTGAGGCCCCTCCCTGCCCCCACTTCTGTCCCTTCTCTTTTTTCCTTTTCACGGGACCCCAAAAGAGGGATCTGAACCTCTTGCACAATGTCTGACTCAGAGAAGGAGAAAGGCAGTGTCCTGCAGAGGGCGCTCTCACCAGGCTGCCTCTGTCCCTGCCTCTATGTGCAGAAATCCATCTCACTTCAACAAATGTTAATGTAATGCCTTACTTTCAGCACAGGGCACTTAGTTACTGTGCACGGCACTGGGAGCAACAGATTGCTAACTCAGTGTTTTAATTCAGCAGCCCACAGTACGGTTCCAGGAGGTGATGAGATAGCTGTCTCACTGGAACCAGCTCATACTGGATTGTGTCAGCTCATACCAGTTCATACCAGCTCATACTGGCTCATACTGTCCTGCAAGAGCCAACTGTTGAACTTTCAGGAATAATGCAAGCCCATTGTTAAAGTACTGGTACTGTGAAATTGCCATTATTAGAATATTTATTACTGCAATTTTTAAACCACTGAATTTGGCAAATGCCACCAGCCAGGCTTTTTCTTCTCTGTTTTTTTTGGTGGGGAGAAGGACCACTGCAGCTGTGTGATGGTGGACAAGTTACCTATCCTTCCTGAGCCACTGCCTTTGTATCCTTAGATAGCACTGTAATTGCACCCTACTTCCCTGGACTGCTGCGAGGACAAAATGAGATCAACCACAGTAAGTGGCTGAGATTCATAGCTGTTATTTTTTAAACGTAACAATATTATTATACAAATAAAGGATGCTAATACTGTGTGCTCACCATGTGACACAGTGTGACAGGAATGTGGATGAGGAAGCGATTAACACTGCTCGGGGAAGCCGTGAAGGACCAGGTGGCCAGGTAGAGCAGGTGCGTCAGGTAGCAAGAGGCCTTCTAGCAGAAGGGATGGCTCTCATGGGGCCCAGAGGCGTGGGGGGCCTTGCAGGCTGCTCTGAGTCACCAGCACGTGGGGCTGGCAGGGAGGTGGCTGGAGATAGGAGGCCGTGGGACTCTGTCCTACACCGGCCTCCAGGATAGCCCACTCTCTCCAGAGGGGACAGGGAATGTCCTCAGGAGATCACAGCAGATGGAGCAACAGGAAATGTCACTTCTGAATCCCAGCACCATGTATTAAGAGTAGAAGGAGCAGTGGACCCTTCCCTAGATTCTCGAGTCCATCTCCCAGTATCTGAGACCTCTGAGGCTGGCTCCTGCTACCCCATTCCCCTCTAACTCCAGTGGCCAAGTGTCACTGTCATGCTCACACCCTCCCTGTGCACATTTATTCTACTTCTCTCTGGGGTATGGCAGTATGAGCTCTTAAGGAATGACTGAGATGAGTCATGATAGATACTCTCTGACCAGGCCACTTTCCCCACTGACCCTGGTGGGCCAGCCCTCACTAGCAAACCCATGCCATTCCCATGTTGGCCAGAAGGGGTCACTGCTTCCATGCCCCTATACTGCCTGGGTAAAAGGGCTTATCTCTAGCTCACCCCATGCTTCATCTTCCAGTGGGAGCTACAAAGACCCACTCCTCCTCTGTACCCCACCAACAGCTGTGTCACCTTCAGAAAGACGTGCCTTGGAATTTCAGTGAGCACGGGTGGCTGATGGGGCTCCGTGCCAGCAGCGTTCTCATCTTATAAGCCAAACAATTGCCCTTTGCTAGGTAGTGGTCATGGTTTGTAGATGGAGCTTGGCCATTGTCATGGCTATTAAAAAACATGTTTAAATGATCAACTGTAATGCCTTCATGATAACCACTTAACACAGGCAAGGGAAATGAGGTCAGCTTGGACTCTCTCCTACACCTACGTCATTCTAAGGGGTGCCCAAACCAGGATGGGTTGAAACCAGCTTCTCTTCTTATTCGGGAGGGACCAGTCTGGGTGAGGGTATGTAAATAAATGGCAAGCATGTAAACAATCCCAACTTCTGTGCCTGTGGCAGGCATAATTAATGGAGCCCTGATCTCTTTCCGCCTGAGCCCAGGTGCCATCTCACATCCTTCAGCACAGCACTCTTAGAGTCACTAGTAGTTTATCTGTGCTAAAACTTGAAATGAAATTAATTTGCTCTCCCAGGTCTAGATTAACCCTTCTGAGTCTGAAAACAGTTGTGGAAAAATGGTTTTCAAATCATTAATCTGGGCATAAAAGACAGAAAAGTACATAAAAATCTGTAGATCCCTATAAACTGCTCAGATATTGGATTTAACCATGTAATGTTGTGTTATATCATATTCCATTTTAAATGAGATTCTGATATTGACGATAGTATGATACTTGTCAAAAGACTGAAAAATTTTGGAGAAAAGCTGAATAAATTGAAGAAATTATATGTACTAATGTATTCTACCTGCAAATTAAGAAAAGATGATCATTATCCTATTTCACCAGTAGAACAAGCCCCTCGGTTCAGTGTGTAGAACCTGAAGTTGTTCAGAGCAGAGACCAGGAACCACAGCACTGAGGAAAGAGCATGGAATTTGAAGTCAGGAGGTAGGATTCCTGCCCAGGGCCTGCTGGGAATAATATGTGACTTTTGGCAAGATGCATAACATCTCTGTTCCTCAGTGTCCTCATCTGTAAGATGGAGACCCTAATATCTACTTTGCCTGGCTACTGTGAGCAACCGTACACACAAAAGTGCTGAGTCCTGAATCACTGCTTCTGGGGCCCAGCTGAGATGGGGAAGCAACCCTGAGCTGAAGCAGAGAAGGCAGGTCACCTCCTCACGCAAATGAGAAGCCCCAGTGGGCACATACCCAGACTGACGGGACCACGTGCACTGTCTACACTTCTTCAGGGAAGCAGTAGGGCAAAGCCCTGCACAGTGTCCCCCAAGGATAGCTGGGGCTAATCAGAAAAGGTCACATCCATCTCCTTAGTCTCCCCATCCTTGCAATTCTTTCTCCTTCCTTTATCCCCTTAGCACCCCCTCCACCCCTGCACATTCTAAGGGAAGCAGGATCTCCGGACAGTATCAATCAGATCAGTGTGTCTACATGTTAATCTGGGCAAATGGGAGTTGGGGTAGTGGTGCAGGGCTGGCAGGAAACAGGTGGCATGCTCAGCGCAGCTGGGGAGAGTCTGATAAAGGGTACATTTAAGGGAGACCCAAAGGTCTGAATGGTGAGGGAGGGAGTAGGGACCAGAATCTTGGTGAGAGCTGCTGTAGCAGACGGCAGCCCAAAGGAGCTATGGCCTTAGGTAGAGGGAATGGACAACCCCACCAACTGCATGGAGAGAGTTGGGGAACCAAATACCCCATCTCTGTCTCCTCTTAGAAATGGACAGAAAATACCCAGGACAGCCAGGAACCAGAGAAATGCCAAAACAGAGCAAGCAGGCTTGGAGGCAGCTAAGATGTTAAGTATCTAAGAGAATCGCACAGATACCTGGAAAATGAAAGAGAAACTGTGTTTAGTGGAGTAGAGGAAGCCCGTGGATCACCATTCATGCTTATTCCATGTGGCTCACGTTCCAGCCTCCCTTACAGCTAGCTTGAGCATCACCTGTGGCCAGTGACACTTGAGGGGAAACCTTTTCGGGCTTCTGGAAAAGGTTTCACTCCCTGATGCAATAAAATGTGGGAGTAGAAAATGCTGTTGGATATTACTGTGTGAGGACAGAGCTTTGGCAGCCACTTTGCAGTCACGAGGAGATATGCATCACACTGAGAAGGGCAGAGGAAAAAGATGGGAAGAATCTGGGCCCATGACAGCATCACTGAATCATTACACAGCTGTGGATCCACTTTGGCCCACAGCTTTCTGTTAGATGAAAAAACAAATACTCTTGGCTTTTAGGCCAATGACAGCTGGGTCTTCAGGGATGCGGCTGCAGGTATCGCCGTTGATGTGGTAGAGGCAGGTCTGTTTTGTTGTTGTAGTTCACCACTATATCCTCAGGACCCAGCAGAACACCTGACACACAGTAGATTTTCAACAAACGTTTATTGAATGAATCAGTGATGATTGTGCTGGCCCATGACAGGTGACTGACTGCCAGGTGTCACTTCACCCTGCTCTCTTTGCCTCTCCCGATAGCTCAGATGAGCTGCGCTCCCCATGGGAGGAGAAGGTCGGGAACTGCCAGGGTCTTTGGGGCAAGCACAGGAAGGCCATGCTGCTGCACACATACAGATGACTCATAAAGATGTATTTCCCCCCTTCGAATGGTGATGTTCCTGTAATAAAGAATTTAATAACCCGCTGTGCCTGTGCGGAGAGAAAACTCATTTGTTTAATAGGCAGCAGTTTGGCTTTGTCATGTTCATTTAGTTTTTAATGACACACAGTTGTGCCAATATTGATTTTAGCTTATAGGGACTCAAAAAATTTACTGTCTAGATGGATTCAAGATGCAACCGTTTCATCTCGCCTTCTCTGAAGACACTCTGCCCCCAGCCCTGGCCTGAGAGGGGCCTGGCAGGCTCAGGGCTGGGGGTGTGGACTGGGAATGGATAACTGCTCATTGGCAGCACCCTCACCTCCTACGTTCCCAGCCTCACCTCTTGCCCTCGTCAGGCGGAAGTGAGACCGCTGCTTGGCACGGGGCTGTTTTTCATCTTGGAAAGCAGATAAGGACTGTGTCAAGGAAACGCGAGTTAATTTTCCAGGCACACTCTCAGCAATGAGTTGTGTGTGTGTGTGTGTGTGTGTGTGTGTGTGTGTGTGTGTGTGTGTGTGTGTGTGTGCGTGTGCGCGCGCACATGTTCACTCAAGCTCAAGGCCAAAGCAAGCATCCCCAGTAGGGACAGGGCCCTGCTGGCTATTGGAAAGCACCCACAAATGTCATTTGGACCCAGTGGGCTGGGGCACTTCTGTTTAACATTATTTACGATTTTGTTTTTATTTTTACTTTTAACTAGGGACCGGGTAAGAAAGCAAAAGGAATTATGGAGAAGAGCCGAACCTATTCTGTTTTCTGAACAGTCAATTTAAGCATAAATACGTATAGCAGACCCCTGGTATTTGTGGGTTTGACATTTGTGATTTCAACTGCATTGTAGCTTCAGTTATCCATGAACAGCACTGAAAACTGGACTAGGATAACCACAGTCAACATTTATTCAGCACATCTGCATGCCAGGCACAGAGCAAATTGCAATTTACAGGAATTAACTCATTTATTCTCCACCTCACCTCTTGTAGGTAGGTATTTTCACCTCCATTTTGAGGAAATTACTGCTTGCAGGGGTAAACTGATGAGGCTGAGGTCACAGGGTAAATGCCAAATCCGGGGGCTCTTCATTCAAGGGAACTGAGTTCGAGTCTTAACCACATGCTCTAAACTGGTGTCCAGAGCATGTCCTTTGCCTAGAGAATGAGCCTAGCTGACCACACAGTGTCTGCCCATGGGGGTGAGTACGTGGACGAGCTGGGCCCCAGGGGAACGTCCAGGCCGTGGCCATACTCATAACATTTGTTTCTCTGCTGCAGCTTGGCACAGCCAGGTTTCCCCAGGGAGCCACGGGGTATTTGCTCGGTAGCAGCCTTTCCTAACTTTTGTGTTGCTGTGAAAATAAGTCAGGCATTAGGAAGAAAAGAGATGGTTCTGTATATAGCATATTATGATAATGAATCATATTAAACATAATTTCATGTCTTTGGCCTATTTAATCTATTTATGTAAGTTTTAGCAAGTGCTTTATTCATGATGGGAACGTCATTGAGAATTGATTCTTAGATTCACAGAATTTGAAAGGACCTATAAATCATCCACACAGGTCCTGTCCCCAGAGTGGTGAAGTGACCTACCCAAGGTCATGCAGTTAAATTTGGAGTTGTGGCCTTTTCCAGTAAAGGTGGGCTTTGGACCCCTCCGCGGGATGCAGCCCCCACAGCAACCTCAGTCCTGCTGGATAATTGCATTTTGCATTGTTTCAACTTAGAGCACCATTTCAAGGAGCGCTCACATGCTCATTCACCACCACCCAATACCCACAGCTGCTGTTTCTATGGTTTTCCATGGCCGGCTCCCCATCACTTTCCTTTAAAGGTCCAGATCCTTAGCACAGCATACGAGGGTGGCCCTGCAGGGTCCAGGTCCTGTGTTGCTCTCTGGTCCCACCTTGCTCCCCATCCTGTAGCTTTACCAGCCTTCTTTCAGTATTTCCTTCCCACCGCAGGACATTTGCTCATGCCAGAACCCTCCTTCTCTCACCCACTGTGAAATTCCTCCTTCCCTGCAGATCTCAGCCACTCACTCCCTCTCAGGAGCAACTTCCCTGATCTCTCTGGCCCAATGCACTCTCAGTTTTAGCCTGACCGCAAGCATCATTTTATATTAATTTGTGAGAAACTTTAAGATCTGTCTCTCCTACCAGACTGTACGTTCTGTAAGAGCATGTTCCAATCACTGATTGCTGTGTAAAAAATTACCCTCAAATTCACTGGTTGAAAACAACCATTGCATTTTGCTCATGATTTTGTGGGTCAGGAATTTGGAGAAGCCTCAGCCAGGCAGCTCTCACTGGATTTCTCATGCAGTTGCAGTCAGATGTCAGCTGGGGCCATCCGTGGTCATCTGGAGGCTCAACTGGACTGCACGTCCAAGACGTTACACTCCCACGCCTGTGGCTGATTGCCGCCGGCTGGAGGCTCCACTGGGCCGGCAACCGGAGCATCCACATGTGGCCTCCCCAGCACGGTAGTCCTGCTTGCGGCCTGATTCAGCTTAGGAAGCCATCCAGTGCACTTGTCTTCAGCTGCATTCTGCTAATTACAAGCAAGTCACGGAGGCCCAGCTCAGATTCAGGGAGAGAGGTGCAGACTGCCCTTTTTGATGGGAGAGTGGAGATACCACATGGCAGAAGAGGATAGGGATGGGTGATGACTTTAAAGCCACCTTTGATCAATACAATCTGCCAGAGAAAGAACAATGCCATTTTCCCTTCTTCTACTAAATCTCTAGGACCCAGCACAAGAATTCCAAACTTATCTGATATGTAAGTGGATAGAAGCATGAATAAATACACAGCAACAACAAGAAGAAACCAAACAGGTTCCTAGTGCCTTTCAAGACCCAGAAGAAACCTAATTTAATTATCTGAGCATCCTGGTCTTGCACTTGTCACAGCTGAGAGGTGACTGTTTTATGTTGTGTCACACAGCCGGGGCCAATGGTTCAATAAGTGGACTTCTTTGATTTACATCCCTTGGTGGATGGCAGGTTAATAACTTCAGTCAGCTTGGTAAATCCCCCAACCTGGTTCTCATGACAGGGCAGCTCATTCAGAGCCCCCCACTGACTTGGGTGCAGATGGGAGCATCTCCTGGGGCCAGTGCCTCTGCAGCTCCTGGGCACTGCTGGGCACTGTGTGGCCAGCTGGGGATGGGTTCTGGCAAGTGCACTGCCCAGCCACAGGCACAGCCTCCACGGCCTGGGCAGCCTCTCCAGCTGGGACAACAGGAGCCCCCTCACTCTTGCACAAGCAGGCCTCCACACATCGTGCACCTCCCCTTCAGTGGTCCCCATGGCCTCTGAATCCATTATCCCTCCCACTGTGCAAAATGACAATTGACAGAAAATTATATTGACAGCCCCTTTTGAATACAGAATTACCCAACAGGAACCATCCTGCACCATTAACCAGAGTGGATTTCAGCGGTGATTCCACGGGACTCAGGAATACGCCCAGTCAATAGTCAAGCATTACTCTTTACAAGGATCCCCCAATCTGGAAAGGAGAATATTTCAAGAGCACAATCTCCTTGCTGGTATGCCTTACCTACTTTAATAGACAATATTGAATAAATAGTTCCTATCTGCTGTTATTATTATTAGGTACTTAAATGATTCTTTCACCCTTACTATAATCTTACGAGATGCATAAAATCATCTTTTACTTATAGATGAAGATACGGAGGTTCAAAGAGATTAATGATGGGGCCACAGGTACCACCGCTGGCATGTGGCAGAATGACCCTGAAGCCCTGGCCTGTGATTCGGAGGCTGGACCTCCTCCCTGCTTACATGGAGGCCTTCTGCCAAGAGGGCTTCCTCCTCCTTGTCCCGGGGACAAGTGGCCATCCTGCCGGGCAGAGCTCTGCCCTGCCCTTCCCTGTGGGAGTGGACAAGGTACAGGGGTCCACGTGCAAACCCAGCTTGCGAGCCCCCTGGGGCAGGGGGCCTCCGGGTTCTCTATTTCTCTGGCATGAGAGGAAATGGTCCTTGAGCTTCACAGCGGCCCACCCCGGGAGAAGAGGGACCTGGGAGAGGGAGTACCTGGGTGTTTCAGAGCCTGCTGAGCCCAGCTAACACCTGGCGGCTGAGGGCTGCTGATGGTACCGGGCGCTTTGAGTGTCTGTGCCCTGTGTCCTTGCATGGCCCTGGGAGGGAGTCGTTGCTGTATTTTCTACGTGAGCAAACTGAGGCAGGAAGGCAAGGAGCCTGCCGGGGCCACGTGGTGAGGAGTGGTACAGCCAAGTTCCACACTCGCAGCCTGGGCCCCACCCAGCTGGTACCTTCTGTCTAACATGGAGGTTGGCAACATGGGGGTCTCACCTGGCATCTGCTCAGGAGACATAACCAGATATCACAGACTGGGCTGCTTAAACAACAGAAATTTATTTTATTATGGTTCTGGAGACTGGAAGTCTAATGGCCGTGTCTGCAGGGCTGGTCTCTCCTGAGGCCTCTCATCTCGGCTTGCAGCTGCCACCTTTCGCTCTGTCCTCACACGGGACTTCCTCTGTGCACGCGTGTCCCTGTGTGGTGGCCCTCTCTGCGTCCTAATTACCCCTTCTATAAGGACACCAGTCAGATCAGATTGGGGCCCACCCTAATGGCCTCATTTTAACTCAGTCATCTCTTAAAAGGCCCTATCTCTATCTCTAAATAGTCAGATTCTGAGATCCTGGGAGCTGGACTCCGACGTAGGAATTCGGAGGGATGCGATCTAGCCCGTGACACCTAGGACCTGGGGGCGGGGGGTGCCTGGGACGAGGGACAGAAACAAGAAGGGAACAAAATTGAAAAAGCACAGCATTGTTTTTCATCTCTCCAGAAGCCAGAATAGGTTTTCTTTTTCTTAAAAAGGAGGAGGCAGGCAAAAATAGCCTGCAAGTGTGGGGCTTGTGCTGGTGGAGATGTAGGCATCCGGTGAGCTCAGAAGTGTGCAAGGTGGTGAGGGGGGCGGGAGAGATGAGAAGCCAGCCAAAGGCTGGCCAGGGGTCTAGTTCCAGCCTGACCCCTGGGGGAACTCTGGGATGTGAGTTGTACTGATGTCTTCTGTCCCCACAGACAGGGGTCTTGGGCTGTTGTACCTGCTGTCAGTGGATCACAGCTGTGAGCTGCCCCTGAAGGGCATCTAGGGGAGAATGAGTCTCGGAAGAGGGGCAGGGATGGGCCCTTGCTCTCCAAACCATGCAGCCGCTGGGTGCACCAGGAGACCACGTACGGCATCATAGCATCTGTAAGAGACACTCTGAGGCACGTCCTCGCTGCAGGGGGGCAATCTGCTATGTCCTCAGGTGGCAGCCCCAGCCCCTCGGACCCTGAGAGGGGACGTGGAGGGCGGGCATGGTCTGAGGTCAGCAAGGCCGCAGCGGGACAATGGCAGGGGTGGTATTTGCCCTCTGGGTCAGCCTCCACCAGCAACCAGTCCCCTCCTAGAATGCAGCTCCTCTAGCCCAACCTCACCCTTGGGGCCAGACATAATCACTGACTTAGACCCAGTGTTCACCCTCCATGCAGACTGACCTACTCTCCTGAGGCTGTGTCTCCTAGATGAAGGGACATCAGCCAGACAGGTGACAGTCTGTGGGCCACTGCTTTGGGAGCAGCTCTTCTCACACAGGGACAGAGCGTCCACAGTATGTGGGTGCTTCATGTCTGCCAGAGACCAAGAAGGCCCTCCCAGCTGGGCACTAGGGGCCAGGCACGTTCAGGCTCCATGCAGAGCGTGGCCTTGAAGCCCAGGGCTGGAAGCAGTGCCGCCTGTGTTCCCACATGCGGAAAAAGAGGAATCCCCGGAGCAGGCTGGTCTCACCCAGCTGCAGCCCAGCCCAGCCCTGCCAGCCTCATTAAGATGATTATCACTGGTATCTATTGTTATTTGTTCAGAGCTGACAGTGTGGCTGGCACCAGACAAGACGTAAGGAAGACAGAGTCCCACCCCTCGAGGCTTACAGTCAAACCAGACAAGCAGCTCTGGCTGCAAATGTCACTCACTGAGACAGAGGTGCAGTCCACCCGGGAGCGCCACGGTGTTCTTCCCACAGACTCCACGCGGGCAGGGAGAGGAACCCGGCCCCTTCCTCTGGCCTGGGCTCAGCAATCCTCCCTTCACCTGGTCCCCAGCCTTGCTTCCCAAACACCCAGCCCTCTCTCTTCGCCATCTCGGGGGCTTCCCTCCAACCCTGAGCAATCGTGAGGGAGAGAACTTCACACCCCACATGGCCAGACAGGTGGGGAAGTGGGCCCCAGGGGGGTGAAGAATGTAACACCCACTGTGAGCCCACAAGGGACAGTCCTTACAGGATAGTCCCCCCCACCCCCCCACCACCACTAAGGACAGAACAGGAAAATTAAGCTACAGGGAGCGGGGCTCAGGCCAAGCAGGACATTTCAGTGGGCTTAGAATCACACAGAAAAGATTGCAAATCCTACCACCCACTACTCACCAGCCAGGCAAGGCAAACAAAAGCTTTTTCCCTGGGGTGGAAAGGGGTGACTGCAGAGTGGCTGCTGGGCCTCAGAACAGGTGAACATACAGTAAATGGATTATCAACCCCGCACTGATTGACAAAAATAATCATGTATGCTTCCAGACACCCCGTACTACCCACTTCCCGGGCTGGTCAGGAAGAGGAGATCATAAAGGCACTCGTATCCAGCACTCCCTGAGCTCCGGCCACTCTTCTGAGCTCTTTACACCAGGCAGCCCGTTCCATTCTCACAAGGAACCCAGGAGAAGAGAAGAGGTTATTTTGTCTGAAGGGACAGATGAAGAAATTGAAGCCTAAAGATGTTGAGTAACTCAACCAAGACAACAACGTAGACTTTGGGTGGAGGCAGCGAGGGTAAGGGGCCCACCGTCCTGACTGTGGAGTTGGACTGAATGTGGCCACTTCCATAAAACAACGCCACCCCGGAGCAGATGGGCTTGGGATTTTGTGGTCAAGGGACCTCCTGGCACTTGGGGTCTCCGCCTCACCTGAAATCACCAGGAACGACCTCTCGGGCAGCTGGTCCACGAGCAGGCACCCCTGACTAGACAGCGATGCTCTGAGCCAACTTTCTGTCCTGGGTGTGTGTACTTAGGATCTATTGTTTTGCTCATGATGAACAGCCAGATAAAACTTGAGCCAACCGGAATGTGCATGATCACCCCCCAGCGATGCTTCCCAGCCATTTCTGAGATGCAGTCGGGCCCCCGCCAAAATAAGCGGACAGGCGTGTTGTCACAAGACGAGAGCCTCGTCGTATTCCCGGCCCCTCATATCCCCCAGTTTCACAAAGAACAGAAACAGGAGGCAAGCTTGAGGCAGCTCAGATGCCTGTCTCGACTTCGGCAATCACAGCCAAGACAGAGAAGGGGAGGGAGGGGGGGGTGGAACACGAGGGAAGAGAGAAAGAAAGGAAAACTCGCCACTTAAGGTCAAAGCAGTGAGACTAACATGAAAATGCTGCCAGCGGAGCGGAAGCAAGATGCCTCCAAGGTTGGAAATGTGACAACAGAACTGTTGCTGCCTCTGGGCTGTTGTCACCGCCTTCGTCCCTCCAAAGACGGGGAGACTGGGAGACAGGACAGAGGGCTGGGGGGTGAGGGGGCTGTCCGGGCTTAGTCCCTCAGAGCAGTGCCGGGTTGTCCTGAGAAGGGGTGGCCTGCTGGCCTCATGACCACCAGAGGTGGTGACTGGTGACATGTCGGTTTCTCCGTTCTTGAAGGCTGGTGGCGTAGAGCTTTGACGGATGGACGGCATTGATGGGATGGGATGCAAATGTATGCAAACGAGGCCTCAGAGAGCTGGCAGTGCTTTTCCTTATTTGTTTATTTAGTTGAGCCAAAAGAAATGTATGCCCATTGTAAACGAATCACAAAAGACAGATATGCACAAAGGAGGAAATCAAAATCCCTCATTAGCCCACCACCCAGAGGAAGAAAACATTGCCAACGTTTTGGTGCATAGTCTTCCAGACAAATTTCTGCTATTGCATATATAGTTGAAGGGTTTTTTACCCCTAAATAAGTTCTTACTTTACGCACTGCTTTGCAACCTGCTTTTCTGCATTGAAAATATATCATAAATGTGCTCATGGCATTATAATTTATTTAACAAACTCCCTATTGTTGGAAATGCAGACTATGCTCAGCTTTCTTAGCCAAGGTTAAAAAGTCCTGCGACTCAGTTGCCAGAGGCAGGCTGAGCATTACAAGATGTGGGGGACACGGCCCTTCAGGAAATTGGGTATCTGGCAGGGGTGGGGTGTCCAGAAACTCAGTCCAGAGGGTTAAGGCAATAGAATTATTTTGATTCTCTTGGGGGCTCAGGGAAAAAGTGCTGCCCTCAAATCAGGTCTGAAGACCAGAAGCGACTCACGCAGGGGTTTTTGGCCTCCCTTGCAAATAACTCTCTGGGATTCCCAGCCAGCCAGAGGTGTGGTTAGGCCACTTCCCAGGGACAGGAGAAAGGAGAGACGTCCCAGTAATTCACCTGTCTCCTCCCTTAGCATCAAGAACTTGGCAGCTGTAGGCATGCAGAGCCCTATGTCAGCCCCTGTGAGGAAGGACAAACAGAAGCTGATGCCACCCCAGTGTGACAGAACACATCTAGGTGGCAAAGAGCACACCCCACTGCAATATGAAAACGAGAATGTTCCATGAAAACTGTGTGTCTCAGTTGAAAAGGTACAGATAGAAGGGATGCTCAATTAACTTTAGTAGAACACCTACTACTCTGTGTAGAGAATCTCATTTCAACCTTGGAACACAGCTATTTGGAAGCCATCATTCTGCAGACAGGGACACCAAGGACCAGAGGGAGGCAGCCACCCTCCCAGGGTCACACAGGTCACAGAACAGAGCTCAAGTGTGAAGTCAGCTCCTTGGAGACCCCGGAGAGGCCCTGTCTGAAGGAACATGTGGTCTGCAAAGGGTGGGATGCAGAAGGAAAGTCCACTGGGACAAGGGGACTTTGGAGACCCGCTATGTAAAAAGGAAGAGGCACGGAAGGTGAGAGAAGGGGCAAGCTTGGTGGGGAGGGGACAGGATAAGAAGGCCACATGCGGACGGTGGGAGGGAGGCAGGCAGCAGGCAGGGCTGAGGGGAGGAAGGGCTGAGGATGGAGCGAAGGCAGGCACTCATGAGCCCGGGATGAGCAAAGGGAGAGGCTGTCCCAAGAGGCCCAAAGGGCAGGGCAGGGTGAGATCAGAGGTGCTAAGTGAGGGCGAGCAGCGGTGCTGCCCTCCTGGGAGACTTGGAACCCAGCACACAGAGCAAAGGCCCACGGCCACAGTCTGCAGAGCCTGGCTCCTGATGCCCCCTCCCCCTAAGTACAGCTTAGGGCCCAAAGTGAAAGCCACTTGTGGCAAGATTTACTAGGCATCCCCCTTCTCAGCTGAGCTTCATTTGTTTTCCTCCATATTTGCTGGTAGCTCTGGCACTGCCTTAACGGCCTATTTGGGGTCCACGATCCTCCCGTGCCCTCTCTCAGGCTGGAGGGGGCATGCGGGCTTGTCATTCACCCACGTGGCTTCCTTTTTAATTACACCAAGTGGGCAGAGCAGGGGCTCTGGGCAGAGTGGAGGGCTGCAGCAGATATTTATCATTATTGTTAGTATTTTCACCACTAATAATCCTGGCAAATGAGAAACTGTAATCCAGAGGATTGGGGCTGTTAATTGGAAAATAACACGGAGAAAACATATGATGTTGGTGGAGAACAAGAAGAGAAATGCAGGCTCGCCTCCTCCTGTGATGGGCGTGGGACGTGGCAAGGTTGTTCTTGCCCAGCAGAGAGGGCTGGTCATGCCCCGGGAGCCCAAGAGAACAGCATAGTTGTTTTTTGTTTTTGTTTTAATTCTGGGAAATGAGAAATGGGTTTGGGAGTATTTCTGGGCCGCAGTGGACTTCCCAGGGAGGACAAAGGGTAAGGGCGATCACTCTACTCCTCAAAATGCATCCTAGTGAAATTAGAAATAAGGACAAAGGGGAGTTTGTCAGCAGGGACTTGGGGACTTACAGGGAAGGGTCTGGAGCTCTGCTGCCCAGGAGGCTAGCCACTAGCCACGTGGGACTATTTACATTCAAATCAGCTGGCTGCACTCAGCCCTCCTCATAGGAGCCACAGATCAGCTGCTAAGTATCCTCATGTGATGAATGGCTGCCCTATTGGACAATGCAGACATAGACATTTCCATCACCCCTGAAAGTTTTATTGGACATCACTGGCCTGAGGTCCATCTCCAATCCTGGTCGCCACTCAGCAACCCAGGAGGATATTCTTGAAAATGTCAATGTTGTCATGTCGTTGTCCTACCAAATACCCTTCACCATTCACTGACGTTGCACCACCCTTAGAATGCGGCCCAAACTCTTCTCCCAGGCTCCTCTCTTATTTCACACTGATCAAGTCTCTTATTTCACACTTATATAACCCTGTCAGAGTTCAGCAACACTGACCCCCAACACTTCCATGACATCTTTTTCAACCCCAGGGCTTTTGCACTGGCCATTCCCTGAACCTAGAACCCTCCTCCCTCACCTCTCAGGCCTGGCAGGGAGCAGGGGGTGCAAATATAAAACGCAGGCCCAGGAGCAAATATATTAACCAGACCCTGGCAGGTAGGGGCTGCATGCATCCACCCACCTCTCCCTCAGTATGTCTGCCTTTATTCAACAAGGGGAAATTTTGGGTTGTGACTAACTTTTGCTGGTTTGAGGACAGTGAGTGTAATGACAGAGAAGAGTCCAGAGTATGGCTCACAACATTACCAAAACATGCACCTCTGCTTTCTCTGCCACGTGCTGAAGACACAAGTTGACAAGCTTGGGTTTCAGGGTCATTTTAGCTGTGTTTGCTAATCATTATCCCAGAAAGTACCCATGAATATTAGCTATGGTTTTCATCAGCCTCTCCAGGCTTCTTAGCTGGGGAATAAGTTGTCTCCTCTGCTGAGTCCCCAGCCCTCTCAGGGCTGTCTCCCCAAAATGGGCAAGCTCCTCAGGGGCAGGGCCGTTTGCTCTTCTTTACCTGCCCTGCCCAGCTGAGGGTGTGGCATCGGGTAGGTGCTCTGTAAATGCTTGTTAAATGGAGGCCTTTGAATTCAGTTTTACAAGTGAGGCTGTTAAATTCAGCCTTACCAATCCGAATTAGACCATCCTCAGAACAACCATGAAAAGTTTACAAGCTGGGATACTAAAGCCAGTCGAGGTGTTGCTAATGATCTTAATGGGTATTGTTATTTTAAATTAACTAATTGATCTGATCTTAAAGTGCTCAAACAATGTCAGCCCAGTATCGTCATTATCGTCATTTTATAGCTCTGATGAATCGAGCCTTACATGATAACAGCAGTATTCACCTGGTGTATTGCCATCATTGCCTGTGTACAAATTTCCAGGTTCCATTAAAGACACCCAGGATGGACACTAAAGTATGTTCATTGCTATTGGACTGCCCTGTAACTAATGTTATTACTCAAATTCCCGTGTCTGGAACAACATTGAAAAGTCACTCTTCAGGGAGTAAAATGAAGGCAATGACATGGGCAGGGAATCATGAGATAAACTGTAAGCTCTCATGAAGACCCTCTCCTGCCCCCTGTCTTAACTCTCTTTGCTCATGAGGGTGAGCCCCCCAACAGCACTGGGCTGTTGACATCCTTGTTAGTTGATCCCCTGCTCCCAGTTCTTACCCTGAAACCTGTCATGCACAGCACAGCCAGATTCTCTGACCCATGTCCCAGCTCCAGTCTGGTGTCCATGCCTCTCTTCAACCTGCCCTCCCCTCCCTGCTCACCTCCAGCTAAATCCCTTTCCAGCCAAAGTCGCCTTCCGGGTGTCAGCCCCCGTGCTGGGCACTGACCATAATGAATGCAGACTAGCCAAGCCCCAAGGGACAGCACAGCCTCCTGCTACCCCCCGAGCCCAGAATAGACACACATGCAAATAAAGTTAGTGCTGATGAAGAAAACAAAGTGCTGATAGTGGGCAGCTGAGCTCCAGAGCTGCCCAGAGAAAGAGGCTTTGCAGGTCTTGGCAGAGAGAGGGAATTTCAGGGAAGTCTTCTTAGATGAAGTGATGTTCATCTAAGTCTTGAGCAGGAGCCGTCATCCAAGTCACATGTCCATGCCCATCTCTGTGTCCTTGTCCCCTTCCCATCTGCCTGCACCCCCTCTCCTCATCATCTCTGCACACTTAAACTCTCTCTCAGTTACCATAGTCAGCTCAGGCCCACCTCTCTGGAGGGACCCCCGAACTCTGAGCCCACGGTCATCTCTACCTCCTCTGAACGCCTCAGACACAAGCCACCTGCTGCTCTTGCAGGCTGCCCTATTTAGGGATTTGGTCTTTGAGTCAGTCTCATCTTCCCAGAGAGCTGCAAAGCCCTTTGCTAAGTGCCCTCTGTCTGGACCATTCTTCTGCCAAATGTCTTTGGGATTCCTTCCTTCTACTCTTTCATGTCTGCCTAAAAGTCGCCCTACACTGAGGGCCTTTCCTGACCACCCTATTTAAATGCCCCCCACCCCCTGCTGTGCACTATCTCCTTTCCTTTATAAAAAATACAAATAAATCTTACGTAACTTATTTTTCTCCCTAGCATTTACCATCTTGTAATATACTGTGTGGATTTCATTTGCTTATTGTTTGTCTCTCTGCCAGTTCCAGTAACTACGTGTCGGTTGACTGACTGTCGGTGACCCAGCACAGTCTATATTAATCAGTCTTCAGAAATGTTAATGTGCACAGGAAAAACACCTGTAGCCTAGATGCTGCTCAGGAGGTCTGGAGTGGGGCTGAGATGCTGCATGTCTAACCAGCTCTCAGGAGATGCTTGTAATGCAGGTCCGCAAATGCCACTGAGCCTCAGCGGCGAGTGCAGGGTGCTGACCCCCACACAGGGGACCCTTTGCAGCAGGGAGCAACGGGCAGGACAGCAGCCTGGGAGTCCATGGCGAGTGCTAAATACCGCCTGAAATCAGGGTCAGTTACACGTCTCCCAGTCAGATGTATCAGTGTTCCTCATGCTGGCCAGGATGAATGAAGTATGTTCATTTAAAAGCACTACTGAATTCATAGTAACTTTTCATTGTTATGTATCTTCTCAACTGAAGGATGCTAAACATATGGAGGATGGAGAAAAGGAGATCTAAGGGAGCTTTTAACATTAAAAAAATGTTTCTAAGACCTATCTGGAAGATCCGGGAGCCTTCTGTCTGCTCTCTTCAGAGGCTGGTTGGCAGGAAGTAAGTGTTACAAAGAAGAGCACCCCGAGGGGGGCAAGAGGAAGGGCTGGGGGTGGCAGGGAGGCTCGGGCACAGGGTCAGGTCGGGGGGCTGAAGGACCAGCTTCTCCTGGGACAGGGCAAAGCATGCTACCACTTCAAGATGCTGTCTGTGTTGTCGTGGCAACAGTTATCATTCATGCAAACAGCTGACCCATGTTTAATTAACAGAAAGGAAACAAGAAGAGGGGAGGAAGAGGGAGAGGAAAAGAGCAGGCTGGCTCCTCGCCCAGCCTAGGGACGACTGATGGCCTCTGTGACTGGGCATCATGCTGGTGAGAAACAAGTACTTCTCAGGGATCCCACACCATCCAGTGGGAGAAGAGCTTCCTTCAGAAGGGTGAGGCTGGGCAAGACCCCAGGTGGTACAGGGCCTTGGTAAACACCTCTGCTGTAAAAAACCAGCAGCAGTGACAATGGCATTGACGATAAGCATTATCCAGTGCCGGGCACTCTGCCACACTCCTCCTACGTATTGCTTGATTCCATCCACACAAGGGCACAGAGGTAACTGCTAGTGATTTTAAAGATGAGCTAACTGAGGCTCTGAGAAGTAAAATGACTTGTCCAAGGTCACATGACTAGTAAGTGGCTGAGAGACCACATGGAGGAGGAGATACTCTGAGAGAACACAGAGAGGGAAAGAAGAGCTCAGCCAGCAAGTGCCCCAGCTGACCTACCACTGGAGACCACTGGCAAGGCCAGCAGAAAAATTGCCCAGCTGAGCCCAGTCCAGACTGCAAACCCGTGAGCTAATAAAATGGTTATTCCTGTAAGTCATTGGATTTGGGGGTTATGTGTTATCCAGCAACAGAGAACTAAACCAAGTAGGTTTCTCTGAGCGATCGGTAAGACCCACCCTCTTCTCTGGCCAGTCTCACCTCCAGCTACATTCCTGGTTCCTCCTTCTTTCAATGTGTGCACAACCCCAGCCCACAAAGAATTTCTCACCGCTCTGCTGAACTGTGACTTTACCTCCAAAAAGTATCATGAGTCCAATGGTCCTTTCCTTGCACCCCCGCCCTAGCCCCACCCCGCCATGTCTCTCCTGGGTGACTGTAGCACCTCCTAGCAGGCCTCACCCCTCCGCCATCTGGCCCTCTCCAATCCGTTCTCCAGGAGTACCTGGTGATGTCAACCTCTTTGTTTCTTCTTACCTGACCCACAGGGATCGGCACAATTAAGTACCACCCAGCCCCCATCTGCTGCCCTCTTCCCTTGTCACCCAAACACACTGGACTCCACTCTCTTTCCCACCTCCAGGGCTTCCCGAACTGGGAATGCGCTCCCTCCCCTCTCCCAAGGGCGATTTCTGCTCATTCTTAGGTGTGTGTTTGTTTCTTTCTGGGGAGGGAGGGCAGGGTATATTTTACATACAGCTAAATGCAAAGATCTTAAGTGTATAATCTGATGAATTTTGACAGATATATACACTCATGCAACTATCACACAAATGAAGATATACAGAACATTTCCACAACCATCTCTCAAATTAGGATGTACAGAACATTTCCATCACTGCAGAAAGCTTCCTCATGCACTTTTCTGGTTGTTTCTACTTTGTGGTTACTAATATAACTGCTATGAAGATTTGCATAAAAGTCTTTTTAAAGCATATTTTCATTTCTTTTGTATAAATACCTAAAAATGGGACTGGTACTCAAAGAGCAAGTAAATAATTCTATTAGTTTTCCAAAGTGTTTATACCATTTTATATCCCCACAGTCTGTGTATGGAAGTTCCTGTTCCTCCCATATCTTTGCCAACACTTGGTGATATTAGTTTTTTTGATTTGTGTGCAGTGGTCTGACATTGTGGTTTCGATTTGAATCTTCCTGTTGACTAATGATACAGAGCATCTTTTCATTTGCTTTTATAGGCCATTCAAATGTGCCCTTGTGTGAAGTGCCTGTTTGGGTCACTTACCCATTTTTAATTGTATTCTTTGTCTTTTTAGCATTGATTTTTTTAGGTCGTAGTTTTCATGTTGTTCTCAGAGAAGTTCTGTCAGGGCATCCTTCCCCCAGCAACCTGTCATGCACACACACACGTGTGCGTACATGCACGCATACATGCACACACACACACACACAGAGCTAGAACCCTCTGTAATTACATCTCACAGGACTTCTGATCAACATATACTATTTCATGGTGTTGTGCAGTCTTCCTGTAGACTCTTTGCTCCACAAGGGTCTGGACCACATCTGCCCTGGTCACTGCTGAATCTCCAGCTCTGAGCACAGTCTTAGGCACAAAGAAGGCCCTCAATAATTTTTTTTCCCTCAACAGATATTTACTGAGTGACTACTACATGCCAAGCAATATTGTAGATGCTGGAGTTCCACAGTAAACAAGACAGGTGAATCCCTACTCTCATGGGGCTGCTCTTATTCTGGGGTGTGGATAAGGGTATGCAGAGAGCCAGTTAACAAAGAAACTCATACATCTACAGTATGTCAGGTGGTAGTATGTGCCATGAACTAAATAATAAAGCAGAAGAAGAACAGAGAGTGATATTGCATAAGGTGATCAGGGAAAACCTCTTGGATAAGATACATTTAAGCCCATGTTTGAAGATGAGGGGAGGAGCCATGGATGCCGAGTGTGGCATAACAGACGCACAGCAAGCAAGTTTGTACGGGAGGCATGGAGTGAGCAGTTGGAAGTAAAGCAAAAAAATAGGAGGTATGTGGGGGGGGATATCACATAGGAAGTGTTTTTAAAACCTTTATCACCACATGGAGCCAAGAACCCTTGAAATTTTCTTCCTGAATTCTCTTCACAGAACTGTTTCTCTTGAGTCCAAGAAGACTGACACACACACTAGGTCAAGTGCTTCTCCCCAAGGTCAATGACCAGAGAGAGATACGAGGTGAAAGACCCAGTCAGCAGTAAAGGGCGACTCTTCACTGGGGCAATCATCATCTCCATCTGTGGGGTCTGGTGTCCTGGCCACACAATCAGGGTGTTTGTTATATGCTTCTTCTCACATAGGACAGAAAGATTTCCACAGTATCCCATAACATGGATATGATAGCTTTGCAAATGCTGTCACCTGCAGTAACATGCTGTCAGTCTCTTTCTAGAATTGAAGGATGAGGAAGTAAAATCAGAAGGCTCTAGAGTTTTCCCAAATGCTAAGAAGAAAAAAAACCTTTATCACTACAGTCTACTGGAAATAACACGGCCGCATATGTGTGTGCAGGTGCACACACATGCACACACACAAACACACTCAACTAGAAAGTTTCATGAAGCAATACTTATCTCTGTTATACATATTTATACATATTATGCTGCCTAGTGTTTTTCCCATTTACTCTCCCGTTTTATATTTCCTATAATAGATGTGCTGATCGTGACCCACTAGATTGATTTCATGACCTAGTAATAGGTTTCTATGTACGTGGAGAAGATTTTGGATTTTCCTCTGAGATGAAAAGCTGCTGGATGAGTTTGAACAGAGGAGTGAAATGACCTAACACCCGGCTAACTTCTCATTTAAATTTTATTCTTCAACATTTTAATGGAAAATGATAAACAGACACAAAAGCAGAGAGAATAGAATAGTGTAACCCATGTAAAGTTTCATTAGGCTGTAACAGTTATCAACATTTTTCCCCTCTTGCTCTCCATTACCCCGACCCACTTGTTTTGCTGAAACATTTCAAAGCAAATCTCTGGCATCATCTCATTTGCCTTAGGTACATCCATATGCCCTTCTAACAAGTAACAACAATACCGTTTTCATATCCAGTGGAAAGAACAGTCATTATTTCATGCTTTTTTTTTGCCCAGTTCATGATCACTTTTTCTTGATTGTCTCAAAAACAGGTTTTAGTGTTGACTGGCTTGAATAAGGCTCCAAACAAGGTTCATACATTGCATCTGGTTGGGAGTTTTCTTAAGTTTCTGTCTTCCAGCTCCCCCCTCCTCTCCTCCCCTCCCTCTCTGATATCAGGGTTTATGCTACATAAAATGAAATGAACAATCTGATGGGGTTTGACAATTGCACACATCCATGCCACCACCATCCTAATCAAAATATAGCACATTCTGTCACCTCAGAAATTTCCTTCATGTCCCTTACCAGTCAATCCACACTACCCACCCTCACCCAAAGGCAACTGTTTTATTTTCTGATTTCTAGCACCATCGATTTGCTTTACCTGTTCTTGAAGTTCATAGAGATGGGATCATACTGAACTATATACCAATAATGCACAATAACAGGGTTAAATCTCACAGATATTATTTGACAAATGAGGCCAGACACAAGACACTGTACAACTTGGTGTTTGCATTGGAACACCTTTTACTGTTTTCAATTTATTCATGACTTTATATTAAGTTGTTTTTCTTATAAACGGCATAGAGGCAGTCATATCTTGTGTTTACTCATTCTATCTCCATCTTTAAATTTGAGAGTTAGGTCCATTTATAGTTTTTAAAATTACTGATATGGTTGAATTAAAGTCTATTTTCAGTATTTGCTATTTGCCCTGTTATATATTCCCCTGTTTTCTATTCCTTACTTTCTTTTTAGAATAATTATTTTTCAATGTTCCATTGATCTCTTTTATTGATTTTTTAAGTAATACCTCTTTGCGTTAATGTTTAGTGGTTATATTGTTACAATATGCATCGTGAATTTAACACGGTTTACCTTCAAATCATTTTGTACTGCTTTACCATCAACATAAAACTCTAGCTAGTGCATAAGGTGCTCTGGCTATCATATATTTTTTGCTGCGTAAGATATAAACCCAAAATGCATTGCTATAATTTCTACTTTAGTCCATGGCCTTCTACAGAAAAATGTCAGTATTTTTCATAAAATATAAAGATAATTCGTAATTCTCCTCAGGTGTGTGCCTTCTGGGGGTCTCCCTTTCTTCCCGCTGACATAGGCTTCCGGCTGGTACTATTTCCCTTCCATCTGAAAAACTGCTTTTAGCATTTCTTGTGATGCAGATCTGTTGGAGGAAATTTGCTCAGCTTTGTCATCTGAAGATGTTTGTTTCATTTTCTTTCCTGAAGAATAGTTTTACTGGGCATAACATTCCAAACCGATGGTTGGATGTTTTTATTTTTCACACACATTATTCCATTGCATGCTGTCCTCACCTATTCTTCTCATTGGTATTCCCCTTAATGGGTAATATATTTTCTAGTTGATGGCTTTAAAGATTTTCTCTGTGTCTTTGGTTTTTAATAGTTACACTATGATATGACTAGATACAGTTTTTCAAATATTTATCCTGATTAAAGATTGTTAACCTTCTTAGTGGATGCCCTTGATCAATTTTGGAATATTATTGACTACATTTGTCCAGCTATTTCTTCTGCTACATTTGATCTCCTTTTCTTCTAGATCTCTACTTCTACGTACATTGGCTCATACTGATATTGTCCCACAGGGCCCAAACGATCGGTTCATGTTGTGATTTCTCTTTCTGCTTAATCAGATGATTTCAACTGACCTGTTTTCAAGTTCACTGATCCTTTCTTCTGTTATGTCCAGTCTGGTATTAAGCCCATCGAGCAAATTCTTTATTTCTGATTTGGTAGTTTTCAGTTTTAAAATAACTGTTTGGTTCTTTTTCATAGTTTGATGCTAAAATTTACCATCTGTTCACCTCATGCACTAGATCCACTAAAATATTTAAAATTGTTCTTTTAAAGTCCTTATTTGCTCATTGCAACATCTGGAATATCCGTGGTTCTGCTTCAGTAACTTTTTGTCTCTCCTGATTTTAGGTCACATATTCCTGCTTCATCAAGTGTTTTGTAATTTTTAATTGTATTTCACACATTGTGTATAAAAGAACAGTAGAGACTGACAGACACAACAATTATTCACTAATGTGGGAATCATTTTAATTTGTAGTTGAGTCAAAGGAGTCTGAGCTTCATTGCATCTTTAGTTACAGCCAGTCCACCACTGACTTCAAATGTTTTGAGGGTTGGACTAGGACTTCCCCTGTAGTAGGACTTTTGCTGCAGCTTGGGATCTGAATACCAGCAAGTGTTCTGAGCCACAGGCAACCTCTCTGTTTCAGAGTCCAGGTGTTGGGCTTGGGGTCCTCTGAGGAGGGTTTTTGCTCTCTGGCTCCACCCTGCTATGCTGCCCATACCTTTTGGGGGGATGCCATCTTGCAGTTGGTGAAGGCATGCTGCTCACTGAAGGCATCTCTCAGCTTTCCTCACCTGCCTCCAACCCCCTCCATCCTCTTGGGAAAGAACTGCAAGTTGTGACTGGAATCCAAAAACACAAATCTGTGTAGGTCTCTTTTATTCCAGGAGGGACTCATAGGTTTCTGAAATTTGTGTCCTTGATTCTCTGATGGGCTTTTTAAAGATGTCATTATGTAGTTTATCCAGTTTGTCCTCATTTTGAGAATAGAAGGGTTGAGTGTGTTTCTGTTGGGGGTGAGGGTTATCTTGCAACTTTCTATATTCTAACTGATATCAAAACTCCTTTCTAACCAGAATCAAATGTCCTAATAAGTAATTATTAAATGAATGAATGTTCCTTCTGCCTGGGCAGCTCCTGTGCTCCTTTCTGACTGGAAGATGCTCACCCAGCCTTCCCCTCTCCCTCCTTGAAGTCTTCACCAAGTTCCCCAGTAGCCTTGGGCACTTCTTATTCTAGTCTCCTCTGATTTTTGATCCTGCCTACATTGGTGCTATTTTTCTTACTGTATCGTAATTGTTTGCATGTCTGTCTTCTCTGCTGAATGTCGAGTTCCTTGAGGGCAAGAACCCCATGGTTAATAAATCACACACACACATCCATACGTACATAGACAGTAACCACTAAACCAATATACACTTATTGTAACAACTAACGCATGAATTTTCATCTTTTGCGTCCAGGCCCAGATCCTAGAGCTCTGTCTGACACATGGAAGGACACAATACATATCTGGGGAATCAATGAGTAAATAAATGAATGAACAACTGCCTACTCTCTGTACTGGAGCTGCAGCAACGTAAGAGATGGTTACCACCTACTAACATGTGGCCTTTTCCTTTCTGCTTGGTGGTGGGAAAGGAGTGTGTATGTGGGCAAGAACTGATCTGCATATGCGAATTTGTAATTCAGCCTGAGTATTCCGAGTTTGGGGTGTTTGCTTTAAAGGTTAGATTTTTGGCAGCATGAGCCAGTGTCCAGGGATGGCACTGGGCAAAGGATTTTGGAATCTGCCCAAAGCTGCCCTGCAGTTCATGAAATCTACTCTGAAAGGGACACGGGGCACTGAAGGTGGAGATGCTGTGCCAGGAATGGCCTACAGCAAGGCTGGCACTTGCTATTTCTATTCTTAGAATTTCAGATCCAGGACAGGATAAGGAGACCAAGGACATCTAGACTAACCCTTAAACCAAATGAGATTCTTGAATGTCCCCAGAATCCTTCTGTCACATACAGCCATTCAGTTATGAATGGATTTGGTGTCAAACAGATGTGCATTCAAATCTTGGCTCCTAAACTCTCTGAGCCTCTGTTTTCCTATCTGTAAAATGGGGACGTGATGCCTACCACTCAGGGTTGTTTTGAGCACTCAGTGAAATCCTGGTGGTAAAGTGCCCATCCTGAGTTTTCTTCCCTATCCGGGCACCTTCCATCTACCCCAGACTAAGCAACTCTCCATCATCACCAGGACAAATCCTGCCAAGATAAGTCACTGCTCTGTCCACAAGGTCACCTTCATCCCCGCCCTTCTCTGTCCTTACCAAGGCTACCTCAGGCTCCATGGCTGCTCTGGGAAGGGCATGACCTGGGGAGAAAGGAGCTGAGAGAGGTCCATCACTGGCTGCTAGAAACTTTGAGGTGACCAGGGAGAAAAGAAGGGGAAGGTAAGTAGGCGGGGATGGTGGGGCTACAACACGCACACCAGAGGGAGTGGATCCAGTGCTGCCTGGTGGAGGTGGCAGGCTCACAGCCCCTTCCCTGGGTCCTGGAAAGTGTGCCCAGGATCAGCTGTGCCCCCACAGGCACCCACACCAGCCCAAGCACACCAAGGTGGACAAAGAAGTGGGCCAATGGCTAAAAGCACAGCCAATAAAGACAGATAAACACAATATTTAATAGTAAGAGAGTGTTTCACCTCCAGTCACGTGTTCTTCTGTTTTTTTTTTTTAAATCTTCCATTTGATTATGCAAAACAGAGATACATGAATAGAGTGAAGGCTACCAGGGAATGAGAGCTGGGACTCCAGTTGCAGTCCTGACCTCCTACCAGCCCAGCTTAGCAAGAGTAATCGCCACAAAACAAGAACTGGGGTTTATGGAACACCTACTAATTGTCACGTACTTACACACAGACTCTGATCTTCACAAAAAGGCAGGTATTATCCCTACTGTGCAGATGAGGAAACGAAACTGTCAGTAAAGAAACCTGGGTCTACTTCTAGGAGAGTCAGATGCTAAACGCGCGCTCTTCTTACGGCACTAGCCTGCCTGCTGTTCCTTCAGGGAAGCCGGGGGGCGTGAACTGGGTTTCTAAGTACAGGAGGTGACAGGCTTATCATAGCTGTTTCAGTGCCCAGGTGTCTTCTTCCAAAGTGTTTTGGATCTTTTTATAGGATCCAGTGTGACACTCTGTGTGAGAGAGAGAGAGATTCAGGGTAGAACACACATGGGTGTTTCTCTCCTTTCATAATAATGGATAGTAAATCCGGGAGAGTTCCCTTTGCAGGATTCAGGCTATGCTGGGGAGTTTGTTTCCCCACTGCCTTCAGAAAAGTTAATCAATTTTAGAACCAGCCCCTTCTGTGCCAAATGACAACAGGGAGAAAAGGGATTGGTTTCTTAGTTGCTAGGTTTGCTGGGCAGCCCCCCACCCCCCACTTCCACGGGGCCACTTACTGACGCTGAAATATCTCAACAATAAGCAGCTATTGATGGCCCCCAAGGTCAATAACAAAATTCATTGACCCAGGCGGCAAATATGGAAGGCAGTGAGTCCAAGGTCACGATTTACCTGAAGGGATGAAAAATAAATCTTGATAAGAACCCAAAATAGAAATCAATATGTATACTGTGGTGTGCATTGCATTACTTCTTTACAGCAGAGTCTATTTTAGGAGGTTTCATGGGCTCCTCTGCTATCAGAAGCCGAGTTCAGGACTGAAGAGAAAGTAGGAATAGAAAATGATCCTCTCCTGGTTGCCCTGGCCAAGGAGAACACGCATCCTACACTACCAGTGAGGACCAGCCCCATCTCCACAGAGAATCTCAGCTTCTGTGCTTCTGACCACCCTGGCCACACCCTTCAGAGAGAGCAGAGTGGAATTTCCAAACATGTGTTGGGATGGGCATGCGAGGTGGTCATCTCCTCAAAGCATATTTCAGTGAACAAGAGAAGCACTAATGGGTGATTAGCATGACTGTCACCTTTCGGGGAAAACTTCTGCTCCCTACCTGGTAGGGCAGGGGAGACCCAGTTGTAATCAATCGCCAGTCCCAGGGTAAAGCAGGATTGATCTGACTACCTGGTGAGGATGCCCCTCCCCTTCATAAACATTCCAAAGCTTTAAGATGCTGGGCTGTGACATTTCCTTTCCGTTCAAGGCTATTTTTATTATCATTATTTGTTTAGGCTTAATTAACTTTTTTTCCCAATTACAAAAGGAATTCATGTTCTTTGTAGAAAATAGCGAGCCTATTTATGATTAGCCTTTTAATCTTACCCCAAATATTCAGGCTCTCTGATGCGATGAGGAAGATATGGATTTTGAATTCATATAGATCTCAGTTTGAACACCAGTTCTGCAATATAGTAGGTGTGTGGTCTTGGACAAGGAAAGGAGTGATTATCTGCTGCCATTTTTTGATGTGTAAACCTCTTTTGTGAGGTTGATATGAAGATTAAATCAGGATTTTGTAGCATACCCGGCAAAACACTCATAAAAATGGACACATCTGAGAAGTTTGACCACATAATATACACACACACACACATGCAAATAAACAACTTCAGAAGCAGAAATGGGAACATAACTGCTGAAGTAAAGATGATTCAAAAAATTATAAGAGAATGGTAATACCACTTTATTCTAACAAATTTGAAAAATTCTCATGAAATAGATGACTCCTTAAAAAAAAGCAAATGGTAGGAAATAATTAAAGAAAAGGTATCAAATAAACAGATCTATGAGTCAGAAGTCAGTCAGAATGTACACTCATGCTAGGTCTTTCAAACCGAGGAGTCTAATACAGGCAACTGGTTACATAGGTGATGGGTGAGCAGGGAAACCTCACTGAGTTGCCTAGCAACAGAGGAAGCAGGCAGGACAAAGGGGAAGGAGGGACCTCGAGCAGAGGCAGTCTGGTGGGAGGGGGGTCCGCTGAGGGAGGGGCTGAGAACAGTGACTGAAGCCACCAAAGGGGATGCAGCTGCTGTCAAAGATGCTGCCCTGAAGGAGGGAGAAGGAGAGGGAACACCTTGAACCTGCCACTTTCCTTCTTCTGTTTTTCAACCAGTGCCTCCCATAGGCTGACCTTCCTGGAAGCCAGAGTGCAAGTGAGCCTGGAAAGAAGCTTCCTGGGACACTGAGCAAATCAGGGGAGCAGTGGGCAACTAATCTGGTGGCAAACGGGACATAAGTTGCTCAAGATCATAGCCCCAAGGAGCTGATGGGCGAGTTCTATTAAACCTTTAAGGAACAGTTGAGTCCTATGTTATAGGAATATAAACTATTCAGGAACATAGAAGGAAATGAAAATGTTTCCAATTAATTCTCGAAATAGCAGGACCCAGATACCAGACCCAGAATAGCACAAGAAGCAAGTAAATGCCTAAAAGCCAATTCCATTTTTAAAAATTAGAGGCAAAAAAATATGTGAGTAAATCAAATTCATCAGGGTACTAACAAACATATTATACTCAAGTTTAAGTTGTTTTAGGAATGAAAGGATGGTTTGATATTAGGAAATCTATTGATGTCATTTTTTACATTAACAAATTCAAGGAAAACACATTCTCATCTCTTTGGTGGATACTAAGGAGAGATTTGATAAAATCCAACACCTTTTCTCATTAAAAATGAGAAATGTTAACAGTTACAACAGTTTTATTTTGCAGAATGGGAGTAATTTTCTGCCCCCTCATTCATAAGAGCAAAAATGAACCAATTTTGTATCTGGCCTCACCTGGTACCTCTAATGGCCCCTGGAGGAGAAGGTTGGGTTTATCTGCTGGCTATCAGGAAGGCCTGCTATTTCCATCGAGTCTCTCACTGACACTGAACTGTCTCAATAAAAGATGGATGGACTACAAGAATGTTTTCAACCTGGTGAAGTTTCCTTCACACTATAGCAAAGCAACCACAAAAATCATACCTAACAGTTAGGTATTAAAATCATTCCCACTAAAAAGAGTTTCAGTACAAGTTTACACGCTATCACTCCTGCCATTCGACACTGCCGTGGATGTACAGGCCAGTGCAATAAGGAAATAAAACAAACTAAAGTACGTATATTGGCAAAAGGAGAGACCAGCCTGTCACTACTTGCACACATATGATGATCAACCTAGAGAACACACAGGGGAATCAACAGAAGTGCTATTTGAACAAGTAAAATTCAGTTGAACTTAAAGTCAACATGCACGAGCCAATAGCTTTTCTATTCACTAGCAATAACCTATTAGAAAATAAAATGGATGCCATTCACAATTACAACCGACACTGTAGACCACTGAGCCCCCCCCCCCCCCCCCCCCCGGTAAAGTGTACACGAGGAACGAAACTTCACAGAAGGACACAAAGCAGGCTTAGACGATGTTCCTCCATGGAAAGGTACCACGTTGGAAATACATGAATTCGCTTTACATTACTATATAAACATACTGTCACCAGTATTAAAATCCACACAAGTGATTTTTAACTTAATTCTAAAATACATAGGGAAAAAGCGATGGCCAAAAACAGCTAAGAAGTGTTTGGAAAATAAGCACAGTTGAATAAGGTCTTGCCCATTTAGGTAGCAAAACATACAATACGGGCATTTGTTAAGAAAACCTAACAGTGATGCAAGAACAGACAAGTAGGTCAAATGAGCAGAAGAGAGGCCAAAAACATATATATTTTTTTGCAAGGTGGTTTAGTGCAAGATTTGGGTGGCCGTGCAGGAGGAAAAGGGTGGCCTCGCCAGGATGTTATGTCTGTCCCTTAGTTATGCCAAACTAAGGGAGTTTGGCAAAAATAAACTCATAATAAAGATCTAAACATAAACAAAATCCAACCTTTGAAAAAAAGCATTCCATTAAGACCGTTATTTTAAAACAACAACCACATTCTTACAGTAGAGAAAAGCTTTTCTAAGATAAAACATGGAACCTAGTAGTCATGAAGGGAAAAACATGCAATCCGACGAACGTTTTTTTAGAAAATAACCAGAACCACAGGTGACACTCTGGGAGAAAATATTCACAACAGAGTTAACCAATAAAAGAATAATTCATAGAATAGCTAGAAAACATTTACAAGTCAAAAAGAAAAGTCAAAATACTGAATTTAAAAGTGGGAGAAAAGATACAAGTAATTCACAATCTTAAAGGACCAGAAACATGGCTAGTAAGTATTTTTCACACTACTTGCTATCAACTGGCAATCAGAAAAATGCAAATGAGGATGGGAAGATGTTTTTTAATTCATTGGTTTCATTAAAGGAAAACTTTAGATTGCTGTGCACACCCACTCCCCTTCTGCAAGTGCCAGGTTAGGGGGGCTCCACATCATCCCTGAGGTTTCCCAGCTCTGAGGATGGCTGGAAGGCAGTGACCTCAGCCCCGCAAGTACATTAGTACCTGAGTTATCGCAGTGTCCCCTTCTGCTCTTTTTAACCCCCAACACCTGTATAACCAATTCCCCCTATTAAATTCCTACAATTGAAATGTTTAATATTGCTCTGCTTTCCCACAGGGGAGTAATTCAATCAATTATGCTTTATCCACACTATGCAGTATGATACAGCCATTTCAGAAAAAGAAGATAGACCTGTAGGTTTTGTCACAGAAAGATTTCTGAGACATACTGTTAAATAAAACAAGTCATATAAAAATATGTATAGAATTATCCAATTTATTTTAAGTATATACATATATACCAATATATGTATATATATGCATATATATATATACACACACACACATACATACATATCAAAATGCACAGGAAAATGACAAATTGATACATCACCAAACTGCTGGCAGTGAGAACCCATAGAAAGGGCAGACAGGGTGAAAGTGACAGGAGAGGCTCTCTGTTATTCTGTGTATTTACCTATTCGTTGAATCTTGAGGAATCACAAACAACAGGGGATTTCTAGGAACAGAGCCCAAGACCAGGATTCTCATGCATGTGACTTTCTGATGAAGTGTTCCTGGAAGAAGAACCTAGAAGGAAATGCGGGTGGGGGAAGGGAGCACAGAATGAGGAAGGAGAAGAACGTCAAGCAAAAACAGGGGTTTCACTGAAGCCCAACCTCAGACTGATCCACAAGGTTCTCTGGAGCACAAATGAAGAGCTGGCCCTTCTTGAGGCAACTGGGTCAGATTTTGTACCCCAATATCACTGTTAATGGTTGCAGGCTTCCTCTGAGTGAGGAGGGTATGTGACACCCCCACCCCAGGATCTCCACACAAGGCAGTTCCTGAAGGCCCAGGTCTCAGAGTCATTCTCAAGGTCCATTTTCTGGACAAGGATACACCTGCGACCTACAGCAGCCAGTACTCGGCTGGGGAGTTGGCACACCTTCCCGGTGAAAGGATTTAGGGCAGGACACCAACAGCATCTTATAGTCCATTTCACTCTATCTAGGTCAGCTTCTCCAGAATTGTTTCAGCATAATTTCTGGGGAAAATTAAAAGAGGAAGGTTTGATATATGGTATAGTAAATACAATAGACAAATACTGTGTTGCTGTTGTAGTTAGCCTGAGGCCATAACCAGGGTGCACCACCTCCCTCCCAGGTACCCACTCTAAATCACCCTCCCCTGCTGGTCTGGGTGGCTTGCCAGTGAGCTCTGTGCCCCTGCACACCATGCTTAGTAGCCCACGGTTGCTGTATTTGCTCATCAATGAAACATATGCATGAGAATACCGAGAGATGCGCCAGTTGATCGCCTAATATATTCCTCAGTAGAGTCCGCTCTGCCCCCCTTATGTAACAACACTCCTCAAGATCGGCCCGCAGGAAACTCCTTACTGTGTCGTCCTACTGGAATGAAGATTCCGAAGCGACTAGGAGCAGCAGCTGTAGCTTTAAATTTAAGGAGACGTTATTGTGTCCGCTGGTGGAATCATCTTCCCCCTGGGAGCGGTACCTCTGGACTCGCAGACGGAGGGATGTAAGATGTGGGAAACACAAATTACCCCAGTGAGTCACTGGGGGGGAATAGTGATTAGAACAATGCCTGCTTGCATCCCATGGGTTCTGAGCCCGTGTACTCTCTCTCCTGGGGATGCATCATCACTACGGGGTGAGCAAACAGTTTGAGATGCAGGCCCATCCTGAAGCATAGCGCCCTGTCTTGTAGGCTGTCAGCTCCAATCGGATGTCTCAGCTGCACTTTCAAGAGGCCATCCCATTGCCCTGTCAAGCTAGCCGCTTCTGGATGGAGCTGTGTGTGGAAGGAGGTCCAAAGTGCACCACTTTCTGCTCTTTACTTTGGAACAATTTCCTAGCATGTCCCAGATCGCTGGACCCCTACAAACTTTGTTGATGGTTCAGACCCTAAAGGTTTTGTTGGGTTGTCCCCTACCCTCTGGAGCACATTTTTCCTATCAAGGTGCCTAGAACACAAATACTTCTTGCTTAGTAGATTCAATGAACATACAGCACCCACGGTCATGTTTATGAAACATCCACACACCCAGATCCCTTTGAGACAGAGCAGGAGACTTAACACAGCGCTGGGCCAAGACGGTGAGTGTTTACTGTTGCCTGTCCCATATGAATGCAAGCTATTTCAAATCTGCTTTCCTGAAGGGTATTGAAAAGAATGCATTCGCCACATCAGCACCTGCACGTCAGCACCAGCAGCTGTGTGATTTGTTCCAGTGAAGATGTTACGCTCAGCACAGCGGCCCCCGTTGGAGCTGCTACCTGCTCAAGTCTGTGGCAGTCCACTGTGGTCTGCCAAGACCCGTCAGAGAGCACGGATATGATGAGCACCACCACGCCTGCATCCCTGGGGTCTGTGAGGCCCTGATCTCTGCCCTTCTTCATGGTGTGCAATTAGCTTGTGATTCGCTACCTTGATCAGGTGGGGCTGGGACAGTCAGTTTCAAAGACTTCCTCGTGGCCTTTCCTAGTACAATAGCCCTCATTCTATAGGCCACGGAGGAAGATGTGGATTATATCAGCTTCTGAATATGTTAATTTTGATTATACATTCATGAACCAAGAAAAGCCCACCAACTGGGTCCGTGGACCTAGTGGAGTTTTTCTCTGAGATGACCCTGGGACAGAATCTCATTTACTGCCCGACCCCCTGACATATGCCTCTAACAGGGGAGCCGTGGAAGTACTTTGGGTCTCTGGATATCACTGTCACCTTGGACCTTGTTTCCAACCCTTGAAAGATCCGAATACTCCTATTTCCTGGTGTACAGTTGCCTGAGTTAATGGACTATCTTCTCACGAGTGGGAATGGGCCACTCTGAAGGCGACTGAGAGTTCAGGGGAAGCCCCAGGGATTCCTAATCATGGCTATACAGTATCACATTCTTAAATCTCAGGTCCCATTAAAGTTCTGACTTTGGCATAGATTTACTGAGGCTGAGAATTCAAAATTATCTGAAGTTCTGCATCTCTTAATATTAGATACCCTGATTTCAGCATGGTCAGTTTTTTGGCTATGAGAGATACGGACCTCACTGATAAAGATGTCCCACGACTTTCGTACTTTGCTCTGAGTTGGTGATTAATTGCCTTGAATAATGATTTTCTTCTCTGATGCATGAGTGGCTCTCAGAAACAGCCTCTCAGTTGCACAATCCTTGTAACTGCCATCTTTGCTCTACTGCCCAAATGCCAGAAATATTGCAAAAACTGACACATCCCCTTCTAATTACAAGATGTCACAGAAATCATACCGTGCCACATGCTAGGAACTATGAATTCCCACCGCTACCACCACTACCAATGTTGGGGTCCTCATTACCAGCAGGTCATCTGTCTTGCCAATAGATTTCAGTCCCAGGCAAGCTCACTATGGATTCAGTGAGATGGAGGAATGACAATGGAACGTTCTTGGGGTGAAAGGGTTTATTCCTCCGCTTGTTCTCCTGGTAGTAGGTTGAACACTAGAATTACGTCTGTATCCAACAATCTGCAGGTGTGGAATTCTCCTTCCTCTCTGCCTCCCCCCAGATTACTGGGCAGAGCTCTTTATGTAGTGACTCAGTCAATAATAGCTAATTGCCTAGGGTGTGGAAGCAGAAGCCTACCAGCAGGCCAGTTACATCACCAAGTAGTTTAGGTTCAGGTGAGGATCCTGGCCATAGGAGCTTTCACTTTATCCACATCACCCAACTCCAGAATCCCATCCTAGTGTCTGCTTTTCCTAGCACCAGTTGTCTTAGGTCAAATCCCCTAGAACAGTGATTCTCAAAGTGTGGTCCCTGGACCAGCCTCTCACCAGCATCACCTGGGAACTCATTAGAAATGAAAATTCTTGGGTCCCTCCCTACATCAGCTGAAACAGAAACTGGGGGTGGGGCCCAGCCATCTGTGATTTAACAAGTCTTCAAGGTGATTCCCATGCAGGCTAAAGCTTGAGAACCATCGCCCTAGAAACAGAGCAGGAGATGGGATTCTTGTGCAAGTGATTTCTCAAAGGAACACTCTCAGGAGGAAGGAAGAGGAAAAGGAATAAGGCAGAGGAAATGGTGAGGCCAAAATGGGAGTTCAGCTGAAGTTCTGCCTCCACCTAATCTCACAGGGAATATGAGGCCCTGGGGCATAACTGGTACCCTCCTTGAGGCAGTGAGGTCCAGCTTTGTATACCTGTATCATCAACCATTGGCTAAGGAACCCCAATCACCAAGGGAATGGAGGAAAATTTCCAAGTCGGGACACTCCAGATGGTGGTGGGCAATTCTGTGAGGAAGAGACAGTTGTGAATGTTAGCAGCCAACACCTAGAGGCCCTGGGGCATGGGTCCAAGGCTTGGTGAAGGGCACCAATAGCATCTACTACCAAGTGCCTGGAGCTGGTTAATTTTCTTCAGAGCATTAAAACAGAGTGAGGCAGTGTGGGGTAAAGTGCAAATGCACCGGGCAAAAGGCTGAGACAAGTGGGACTGCAGCCCGAGCACCGAACGGCAGGTGTGAGCTCTCGCATTTGGCCTCCCTGCCCTCACTTATGATACAGGGCAAATACTCTGACATTTACCACCCTCCCTGGGTGGTGAATGTCAAACTAGAGAACATACGTGAAAATGCATTGTAAACTTTAAGTCATAAAGGAATATTATATATTTTATGCTTTCTGAAGAGTAGAAAAGAAATACATAATTTACCTTTGTTGATAAGAATTTATTATAGAAGTAGAATTACTGGGCCACGGGGTCGAGCATTTTCATCCTAACTAGTTATTGCCAAATCGCTCTCTGAAAAAAATGTATCCATTTCCTCCCCCACCACCAGCAGCACGTGAGACTTCCCATTTCCCCACAGCCTGGCCAGTCTAATGGGGCTGAGGGGCGTGTGCATAGGGAGACACAAGTTCAAGTATATTCTTTCCAGCATTTTTGTCGGAGATAAAATTGGAGCTAAGCCAGATGTACTCATTAAGGGAATGAATAAATAAATTTTGATGTACTCATATAGTTGATTGTTGTATGACAGTTACAATGGACGAACTAATATATAATCTGCAGGCATACCCATGTACCTATGACAATGTTGAGTGGAAAACGTAAGTTGTATAACATGTAGCATGTTATTCTATTTACATACATTTTTATAAACACATAAAACAAGAGCATGTATTGCCTATGGATGCACACATTTGTAATAAAAATATAAAAAGTGTGCACTGAATGCATGCCAAACTCATGATAGTAGCTGTTACCTTCGTGGAAGGAAAGGGAAGAGCCTGTGAAGGGAAACACAGGAGGCTGTAATCTTTTCTCTAAATTTGTATTCCTTAAGAAAAGAGAATAATCATCAAAAACAGAGAAAAGAAAAAATGCTTAACATTTGTTGATCCGGCACAGCAGAGACACAGGTTCTCACATCCTTTGTACCTCACTTTTCATTGTAATTGTTGTCTTAATTGCCGAGGACAGATTTCTTCAGAAAGAGGCCATGGGTGCGGTGGCCACCTCATGTCCTTTTGCAACCCTTTGCTGGGCGTTGGTGTACACACAAGTAAGCAAAATAGCCATGAACTTGGCCCTCATGGAATGTACAGCCTCATGGGGAAGACAGACCAAAATTGTGGTAAGCACAAAGATGGGAAATTACAGGGTACAGTGATAAACTGAATTAGAGAGGTTAAATTTAAATCGGGGCATTGCAAAGGGCATTTCTGAGAAAGCGGTTTTCACTGGAGGGCTGAGGGTTTAGCAGTAAGCAGCCGGAGGGTCTTGGGGGAGTGGACTGGCTTCACAGCCTTGGGAGGGACATGGGAGAAGCCCCCAGGCCAGGCAGAGCTTGCCAGCTCAGAAGAAATGCAAGGAGGAGCTCCTGGGAAGGGGGGAGAGTTGGGAGCCCCGAGGAGGGGGAAGTGGATGGCAACCGTGAGGCCACAAGAGAGGGCGGGGCAGGTTCAGGCCGGAACCGGCAGGCTGTGGTAAGGATGCTTTGTTTCTTTAAATTTTGGGAGTAGCAGGGTATATTCACAAGTCTTTTCTTTTTTTCTTTTTAACGTTATGAGTAATGAAATATCCTTGCAATTTGTTGTATAACTTTTTCATTATAATTTTTTTCAAACATATGCAGAGGCGGAAGACTACAGCCAAGCCTGTGTACCCAGCCTCAGCATGAGAGCTCTCATTTCCCGGATCTACCTGCTATTATTTCGGAGAGGATCCAACGCATCACATCATTGCACATCAAATATTACAGTATGTGCCTCTAGAGAAGGACTTCTTTTTTGGGGGGAAAAAAATAACCAAAATCATATCTAAAAACTGAATAATAATTTCTGAATAAGATCAAATATTTGAAGAGTGTTAAGCAGGAGAATCACCTAATGTGATTTACTTTTAATAAACTGTCCTGGCTGCCCTGTGCAGGATGGATGTGGGGGCTGGAGAAATGGAGGCAGAGAGTTCAGAGACCATGGTAAAGGTCCGGGCAGGGCCTGGGCAATGGCAGAGGACATGGAGGGACATGCAGATGTCAGGTCTCCTTAGGAGGTAGATACACAGGTGTGGTGATGGTTGGAATATGGAAGATGAGACAAGGAAGATGGTCCATGGGCTTCATCCCAAAACTCAGGGAGAGTGGAGGTGCCACTTACTAAGACAAGGACACTGGGTGAGCCGTGGGTGGTGTGGGCAGGAGAAGCAGTGGGTGGCGAAAGTGGGGTCTGCCATACTCCCCAGCCTCCACTGCTCCCCAGACCCCTCCTCTTCACCACTGTACACTTACAACATGCCAATATACCCTGGCAGCAGGAGGCCTTAGGTAAATGCCAAGTAGGCTGAGGCTTTAGACCAGGACAGCCAAGAAGCCATTCAGCTTTGCAGAAGAGCCACTAACTGTGGACAGCTAGGGACTTTAATCTCATTGCGTTTTGCCCCCTCAATCCTCCAGGATGCCCCCACACCCTGGCCCTGAGCAGTCAGCTCTGAAATATTTTCATGTCATGCGTATGAAAGGACAATGGTGAGTTTTCCAGACTTTAAGGCAATTGCGTTGGTGAGGTGCCCCCAAACTGGCATAAATACTAGAGAAAACATAGAAGAGGTGTAAGACTGTGTCAGGGACACTGTAAGCCCATGCAGTACCTTTGGGTGAAGTAGAAGAAAACATCTCCTCTGGGCAACCAGAGCACAGGATTTTGAAGGTGGACCATACCTTTGTGAAAAATGAAGGAAAATTTTGGATAGTGGAAACCAGAGCAGTTGTTCCCAGTGACACCAGACTGTCCTGGCCTGCAGTCATTTTGTATCAATAATTATATTATTTTAGACTTTGTCTTGGCTTTACATAGGTGTGCACCAAAAGGAGGGGCCTGGGCAGGAACTGGATGGATTCAGTGATCAACGTGGAGCAGAATAGTTAGGAAAGACTCTCAGAAGACCGGAGCTGAGCTGTTCTGGAAGGGCAGGGGAGGGAGATCACCCCAGGTGAGGGGACCCCCACTCCTTCCTCAGTGTGATAAGGCAACACGAAGGTGTCATGAGAGTCAAGGGCGTAGCCCCACGTGCGAGGCCACAGTGGTCAGCCACACCTGTGCTGCTGAAAGGACCTGAGAATAAAGGCCAGGAGAAGAGCTCTTAGAAAAGTTTTCAGGGCATGTGAATCAAAAGCCAGACTTCAATAAGTAAAGGAAGGGAGGTATATAAAGAAACAGAGGTGGAGCCTGTTTTGCATGAATTCAAGAAATCTGGCAGGAAAAGACAGTTGAGAAATGCAATGGTAGCTGGAAGGGCCAAAAGGGTCAAGCGATGCTTTTTCAAGTTGGGAATCTCTGCTTCTATTTAAAGGTGTTATGGAAAAAGTTAGTGAAAAGCAGAAGGCCGAATGGAAAGGAGTAAGTACATAAAGCTGGAGGATCCCCCGAGAGTTAGGAAGTTTCTTTAGAGAAGAGAGGTGTCTGATTTCTAAGCCTGGAAAGATGAGAAGGTGACTCCAGGGACAGAAGAAGGAAATGGTGGGTCTTCAGGTCTGTAGGCTTAATTAGGCAAATCAAATATGAAGGGAAAGTGAATTAAAGCAGCATGTCTCAAAGTCTAACATGCATACCCATCACCTGGGGACCTTATTAAAGTACACATTCTCATTCAGCAGGACTGGGGTGAATCCCGAGTATCTGCATTTCCAGCAAATTTTCAGGTGATGCCCATGCTAATGGTCTTCATGTACAATATCCAACTATTAAGAGTCTTAGGAAGTAGGAACAGAGAACATGGAGAAGGAGAAATTATCAAAAACCTAACTGAAGGAAACTTCCTCAAGGACAGTGAAGTTCTCCAAAACAAAGGGCTCACTAACCAGGATGAAGAAAAAAAAGACCAAGACAGGGACCCATCCTGGTGAAATTCTAGAGCAACGACAAGAAATTTTCTCCAGAGATAACCCATAGGTTGTCTGCAAAGCTATGAGAATAAAACTGGTACCAAACGTATTTCACCAGAAATGCAGGGGCTCAAATATCTCCAAGGTTCTGAGGGAAGGCAATTTTGAACTTGAACCTGGTATTTTATATACCCAGCTAAACCAGCACTCCAATGAGGTGCTACTCTGATGGAAAGAACAAAATATTTAACAAGAATCTTATGGACTTTGTTACCCTGGGCTGTTTCTCATGTCATCTTTCCATGGGTCTACTGGCATAATGGCAATCTGAAATTCAGTAAAATCAAGGCAATAGAAATAAGGAAGCCTAGATATACAAATATGATTTTCTGACTTTAGAGGAAATCGAGAGGGCAATGAAATACCAGAACCAGCTACAATCATTTAGGAATGAGGGAGTAGGCCATGGCATTCATGAGAGGCAAGGAGAGGCTGAGCACAGTGACTTAAAACGAATGCAAGTCCAGGCAAGCTGGTGATTCTCGGTAGGGAAGGGGCCTGCCCCCAGCTGCGCTGACAAGCGGGAGTAGGAAGGAGGCGGGGTGATACTGTTCTTTGGAATCATCTTTGGGAAAATCATCTTTGGTTAAGTCAAGGAGGCAGAAGCAAGAGGCGAGGGAATTGCTTTAGGGTAAAGAAAATGCATGCCCATAAATGGGATAAGGTTCCACAGAATGTAGTTTAAAAAAAACCAACTAGGTAGTAGAGAGATTAATTTGCATGGGGATGAGGTGAATGGTTATAAGGATGTGGAACAGAACAACAGGAGAGAATAGCCTCAGATAAAATGGTTAAGGTCAATCAGGGTGAGGGAAACAGAGGTTTCCAGGGAACACTTAAACTTTTCCAGTTTGTAAGAATCATGCAGATTTAATCCTGAATGGAGTACATGATAAAGGCCAAAGGAAAGGAGAAGCCACCCATCGCCAGCGTTCCCAGCTAAGTGTCCTTGCTGTGGTGATGAGAACGGGAGCCAGCCACGCGCTGACCTCAGCCAGCTACACTCAGGGTTCTGCAGGAAGGGGAGAAACTTGATGCCATGAGCCCAAACCAGCAAAAGCAAGGGACAGGGAGGAGGCGGTGTGAATCAAAACAGATGAAGGAGCGAGCCCAGAGACACCTGTTAAGGTAGAGAGAGTGGATCGGGAGTTTACAGGGCCCTGGGGCAAGAAGCGGTGTGGTCAAACCAGGCTGGTGTTCCTGTATCCAAGACAGAGTATTTGTTCCCTGGCCAACATTTTATACTGTACATATTCTTGCTGGGTGTGATTTTTTAGCCAGATAAAAGTCAGGTGCAAGGAAGCTAGAATCATCTCACCTTGCTGAACTGTTGCCCTCAGACGGCTTCTGCCAAGACTACTTGTGTCTGCAAGGAATTGTTAAGAGCAGACCTGGTCAGGGTAGATACTCTCTGAACCCAAAAGTCTAAGACACGTCCAGGACCACTTGCCTTCATTTTCTTCTAGAGCAAGAGCTGGCAAATGTTTTTAGTAAAGGCTCAGATGGTTTGTATTTAAAGTCTCTCTGTGAGAAATCTCTCCACACCCCAGCCCTTGCCCACTCTCACATTTGGTCTTCTAGAAAATGCCCCCATCTGAGCCAAAACACCCATAGACTTTGGACTTAGCATGTAAACAGAATCATGTTTTATGTACAGTGGCTTTTAGGAATTCTGTAGCATAAAGTTTTAGAAAGAGAAGAGTCCTTTTCAGAAACCAAGTAAGCAGGCCTGGCTCCCCCGAAACGCACCTTAGACTGTTAATTACACAGTTATGGGACGTATCCTGTGCCTGAAACTCATGCCACCTTTCCACTTAGTTCTGCAAAACCTTCCTCCTTAGACATTAAATGAAGGTATGTGATCGTGTATAACGGACATTAGAGAAAGACCGCGTTAGCTTTCAGGGAGTGGTGACTGCTTGCTGTAAATACAAACACTGGAAAACACATTTGAGGTGTAAATAGCTTCATTTGCAAGGTCAGTGGAAGTAAAGACACAGTAATAAAATTGAAAGGCTTTTCACACTTCAAATGTATTTTCCCTTTGTTTTGATTTCATTGAACATAATGTCATCCCTAGGTGGGATTTTGATTCTTCTATATGCACAGAGCAAAAACAGGCAAACACGCCTGCCTTCGAGGTGCTTCATTCTAGTGGGGGAAGATGAGCAATCAATAAACTAACAAGTAAAATCTAAAGTATGTCCCCTGGGTGCTAAAGAGGGTAAAGGTAGGAAGACAGGGTGGGGGGTGGGGTGGGATGACTGTGTGTGCACGCATGTGTGTGCATGAGGTTGGTGAGTCGGCCTGGCTGCATGCAGCCGTATGAGTGGCCCAAACTGTTTTTTTTTAAAGCAGACACATGGTGGAGGAGTAAGTCATGTGGACACTTGGAGGAAGGGCATTCAGGCCAGGCATCAGCAAGTGCCAAGCCCTGAGGCTGGCCTGTGGGCGGCATGGTTACAGAGGTGCCCGGTGAGTGTGGCTGACGGACCACGCCCACTGAAAGGTACTCGCCCTTCTAGTTGGGAGATCTTGCCTTTGATGGCTCTGAAAGGCAGATCCACAGATCCTCTTGTACTAAGCAGATTAAATAAATGCTGATCAGGGTAGAGTTCATCGCTCAGTGATTCTGAATAGCCTTAAATGATTCTTAATCAGTGTCCAGTTTAAAGATCAAGCCCTGGACACTCAGAGGCAGGCTCCTCTGTGGTGCTTACACACTTTATTGTGGACATATTGAAGACTTTCATGAGGGAAATGTGTGCTGGTTTCATTTCTGAACTACCACAAGGTACAGCTCTGCCCCAACCAACTTCCTCCTTCCTGGACCTTCCATCAGTATGTATTTATGGCGCCCTCTCCTGCCCAGCATTAGCGCTGTGCTTCTCCACCAGACAGCAGCAACCCCACCTGCTGAGCTCGGGGCTCAGGGAGCCTGAAACTGGCCCAGATACCCAAGACGCCTATGCTTCCTCATGTGTTCACTTCCTTCCCCAGCCTAGCCTACATTTAGCAGTTTTGTTGTTTAAAAAAGCTGTCTCCTGTAGTCTGTTAACCTCTATTCTCTCTGGCTCGTGTCTGGCTCCCAACCAGCAAGCCATCTCTCTGTGTCCCTTGTCCTCTTTTCCCGGAGAACTGGTGGACAAAAGCAGGAAGGAGCATGGAAGGTGGAGTCCCAGTCCATTTAGGTAAATCCCCAGCCAGTCAGATTATGGGGCTTGGAGACCAGGGGCTGACTCCATGGTGGCTCTGACCTTAGCACAGAGGAGCTAAAGATGTGGGCTGCCCCAACCCAGCCACAAACTTGCACTGTGCTCTTAGGCCCTTTCTCCTAAGGAGTGAAAGCAAATTATTAGGGATAATGAGGCTGGGGGTGGAGCCTGCATTAGAGGATGCTGTGGGCTAAACCGTGTCCTCCAAAAATTCATGTTGAAGCCATCACCACCTGCCACTCCAGGGTGACGATATTTGGAGATGAGATGATTGAGAGGAAACTGGGTTTAAATGAGGTCATGAGGGTGGGGCCTTTACCATGAGATTAGTGTCCTTATGAGAAGAAAGACCAAGGATCTCTCTCTCTAGCTCCTTCGTGAGAGGACACAGCAAGAAAGTGGCCATCTACAAGCCAGAAGCTAGCACACCAGCCAGCAGTGTGACCTGCAACTTCCCAGCCTCCAGAACTATGAGAAATAAATGTCTGTTGCTTAAGCCCCCAGTCTGTGTACTGCACCAAGATGGGGCCCGGAGCCTCTTTCTTTTCCGACACGGATGAATAAACCACTTCTATCTCTTCTACTCTTCCCTTTCTTCATCTTCAAAACAGTACATAAGGAAACAAGAATGCCATTAATTAGCTACTGGAAGCCAGGTTTCAAGGAAATTCATTGTGTCAATTCCCTTCAGGTGTAAGAGAGATGGCTCTGCTGAAATTCCCTGCTCCAAGCTCCATGCCCAGCCCCGCCCTGCACCGAGATGCCAGGAAGGCTGGTGGTGGGAAGGAGGATGGGTGTGGGAAGAATCTCTGCCCTGAGACGCCATGGTGAAAGGCCACTGCAGGCCTGCTCTCCCTCCAGGTCTTGCAGACTGAGTCAAGCCTGTCCCTTCCCCTCTTTCTCATGCTCTCCTCTGTCTTCTCACCCACAGCAAAATGACCATAAGAGTGGGCTTCTTGGCTGAGGCTGGCACCGGAGCAGGGAACAGGGGATGGGGGGGATGGGGTGAGGTGGGGAGGGAGTGCCCCATGCCTTGCCTCTGAGCATCACTGCTTCCTGCCCAGTCCCTGCAAGTGGAGGACGTGCCTGACTCTGGACTGTACACTCTGTTCTAGTTACTGTTACATTTGAGATGGAAAATAGAAAAAAAAATACAATAATCATATTGAAAAGCTGACTCTGCCCTGCATGCCCTTTGGTTTTCTGTGTGTGAAACCTGGCAGAGGCCGGGTTTGATGCTGGGGGAGGGTGGGTAAGGAGGACGCTGGCCTTCTGTGATACAGAGCAGCTCCAGCTGACCTCCCTGGGTTTTGGGGGGGGTGTACCTCCCCTTCCAAGGGACCCCCTGGCAGTAATGCTCTCTCACTGGCTCAATGTGTGGGATGAGAGGCTATGGAAGTGGTCCTGTTTCGGGGTTCCATGAAGGCTTTTTTAAGAGAAAGGTGAGATTTTAAACAGACACAATCCACTTGGAAAGGAAGAAGGGGCCAGGGGGAGCACAGTGACCCTGGCTCTCCTTCTGTTTTGAAATCAGTTATGTTACCTGCTGCTTCTGCTCCCCTGGAATTTGCAGAGTGGAATCTATGTAGAGAGCATGTATGAGATGAAATGCCTTCTACAAAGAGCTGGCCCAGGGGATGGAGAGAGAGGAGATCTTGGGGAGAAGGCCCAGATCCTGTCCCACGTTTTCCATGAGAGCTGTGTATGCACACACTCAACTGGAAGGGGCAGACTTGCAACAGGGAGGCCGAGTGGGGCCTGGGAAAGCGGTACAGCCCCTCCTGATGTGGCATCCCCTGTAACTGCAGAGTTCGCAACCTCTAATCACACCACTGGTGGGGAGAATGAGGTCATAGTGTCTGCAAGTGACTTTCCCAATAAGAAGCCCTCTCAAGCGGTGAGCTCCCCACTCAGCCTCCTCCTGAGCCAGCAAAACTCTGATATGAAGCAGAATCAGATAGTCCCCTGCCTCCGCACACGTGTGTACAGGCTGAGTACTGGAAGACCCGTGAGTCCTCTTCTCCATCCCAGTTGGATGGAGACAGATTTGCGTAAAAGCTGCAAGTAGGGTACCATCTTCTTTGCTCTTAACATACAGGAACGCCTGGAGACTTCCAATACAAAGGAACTGCCTCCCTCACCGCAGCTCCTGATTGGTGCCCTGCCCTGGCCTTTGGGGACTAAACTCCCGGAAGAAGGTGCATAGAGCCATGCACAGCTGTGCCACCAGCTCTCTTCTGACAAAGAGAACCCATGCTGTTTGGCACCCCAGGAGTGTCCAGTTCAGGCTCCTGCCTGTTGGAAGTCTGGGATTGATACGAAAAGGGTGAAATTCACCAAGGCTTCAGACATCTGTGTCCACGTGAGCTCCTGCCCTCTGAGAACAGATACAAACCTTTCAGCTGTTTCTCTGATGGGTGGGAAGGAGACGTTCCCGCAAATCTGACTCTCAGGCCCCCTCTGTGAGCAAGCTGTGGAACAGCATCTTGCAGACAGCTCTTCTCCATGGGCTGGGAAGGGCCTGAGCTCCAGAATGGGACAGTGAGCCCACGAAGAGGCGGCACGAGGTCACAGCTGGGCATCACCATCGCTGGCAATGGTGTGGCCACCAAGGGGAAGCAGAGCTGGCCACACCTAGGCCACCTGCCCCCAAAGCCTTTCCCTTTTACCAATCAGCCAGAAGGTTTCCACCTGGGGCACCACCCAGGTTGCCAGAAGAGAAAGTGGCAAGTGGTTTTAATTACGGTCGGAAGGACTGTAGGGAAGGCAGGCTCGCTTCTCAGCCATTTTCAGAGAAGTCTACGGTCCGTTTGCCAAGGCAGGTGAAACAAGCGTCTCAAAGCTATAGTGTTTGTGGTGGCTGTGTCCCCCTTGGAACAATCAGAAGGGGTGCCCTCTGGGGCAGTGGGCCCTGCAGGCAGAGACGCTAGGGCAAGAGGAGAAGCATCTGTGCATGGCCAGGCTCGGTGAGACCACCAGGGAGAAAGAGGAGAGAAGTGCTGTGGCAAAACCCACTGGGTCTCAAGGGCTCTTTGCTCCCCAGGAGAAACCCCAGGTGGGCAGAGCTGACTCCTCGCTGCGGTTCAGCAGGCTCAGCAACAGGGAGCCCAGTCTCTTAGGAGCCATTGAAAGTGTTTTAATTTCTTTTAAAATCAGAAGAAATAAATGAATAAATGAACTTTGAGGTTGAAGAAATGTTTTCATATGTAATATTAACATATTTGTCTTTATGCCAATGCAGTCTTAAAATTATATATATGTATGTACTTTTTTTTAATGAAGGAAGGAGTGCCTAGTGCCTAGGAAAGTTAACTGGGTCCTGCACCCTGCCAACAGGACCACCTGGGGGGTCGTGGTCCTGATCATTCCCATGGGCCACAAGCGAGGCAGCCTCCCAGTCCTCTTCTCTGTGGCTCCCTCACCAGTTGCACGTTCTTCGACCCTCTGCAAGCAGAGCTCAAAAGGAAAAAAAAGAAAGAATGCATATGCCTTGGTACCGACGTCACCTTCGCAGCCATCTGTGTCTCTGGTCTCCCTTTTGTCTTGCTCTTGGCCTTTGAGCTTTTCCAGACTTTGGAAAGCCTGACCTGAGAAGGGGAAACTGGAACCAACCAGTTGAATGAGCTCCTCTTCCCAACACACCCTCCGCCCCTGCCGCTCAGCATCCGGGAAGGGTGGTGGGGCTCCCGGCTCTGGGTGAGGGTGGGAAGCACTTGAAGCCTTTGAGAGAGGGGTGCGGGGCCAAGGCTGGAAAGAAAGGGTGGCCGAGAGCGCGCAGGGGCTTGGGGCGCCACCTCCCCGCCCCGGCACAGTGCGAGGTCGGCAGTGCTGCCCTCCGTCGGGTCCCGGCGGCGCTGGGCGCCCGCGGCCGCGCAGACGGATCGTGTTTCCTCGGGGCTCGCTCCCGGGCCTGGCACGGGGCCGCCGCCGCCGCCCCCTCCCCGCGCGCAGGCTGCCTCCAGCCGCGGCCACGGGGTAGCGCTCGGCCCCCCTCTCCGCGTCTCCGCCTCCGCCGCGCTCGTCCCCGGCTCGCGCTGCCCCCGCAGCTCCAGCTCGGCGCAGGCAGCGGCGGCTCTCCGGACCCCGAGCCCGGCAAGCGGAGGGCGGCGGGCGCAGCGCGCGGCGGAAGCTCCGGAGGCGCTGGGGCGGCGGCGCGGCGGCCGCCGCTCCTCCCGCCGGGTCGGTGGGTGGGCGAGCGCCGGGCGTCCGCGGAGGCGCCGCGTCCCCGGGGCTGGGACTGCCCGCGGGGCTCTCCGGATTGCGTCTCCCCGAGAGCTCGGGCCGGGGAGCGGCGGAGGACAGAGCCGCCGGGCTCCAACCTCGGGCCGGCAGGAGGCTGCGTGCCCGGGCGCGGGCGCCAGCCGGGGTCGCCGAGCCCAGCAGCCGGCCCCGCCGCCTCGCAGCCGGCGCGGACATGGGCGCGCGTGGGTGCGCGCCGGGCCGCCGGACCCGCAAAGTTTGCTAGCCCGCTGGACGCGGAGCCGAGGGCGCGCTGGGGCCCGGCGCCCCTGGGAGGGAGCTAGAGTCCCCGGCCTGGGCGCCAGCGCCGTGCAGCCGGGAGGGGTGGCTGGGCCCCGCCAGATGCCGCCTGCAAAGTTAGACAGAAGAAAACTTCAGCTCCAGGGAGATTCGGGCCGCTATGCCAACTGCGCCCCCCGAAACCGGCGCCCCTAGGAGGACCCCCGCGCCCGCGCCTGCCGCCGCACTCGGCTCCAGCCCAGCCCCGGGGGCCCGGCGTCGGGAACGGCTGTGACTGCGTCCGCCCGGAGATCCCAGCCAGGGGGCGGGGAGGGGGCGGGGGGCGGGCAACGTGGCCACAGGAGGAAGTTTCCTGAAGTTGTCGGTTTATTCCGGAGCCCGGCCCGGGACCTGACTAGATCGCAGAGGCCGCCCCGCCTGGGAGAAGAAGTCGGATCTGGGGGGCTAGGAGCGGGGACGCCCCGAGTCCGAGAGCGCGGCTTTTTCTCTTTCTCTTTGCTCATCCCTCGCCTTCCGGGCGCGCCGCCGGGATCGTACTCGGACCGAAGAGGAGGAGGAAGGGCTGGGGTCGCCAGCTCTGCCCCTCCTGGGCACATACTGCTCCGAGTCACAGCAGCGTAGACTATCTCCTGGGTCGAAGCCGCGGTGTACCCGACCCAACCAGGATTATAAAACGGTGCGGAACCTCCCCACCAAGGCTGGGCGCCATGTGGGGGCTGCTGATTTGGACTCTGCTGGCCCTGCATCGGATCCGTGCGGCCGGAGCCCAAGGTAAGGAGGGTCGCCCCCACGTGGGGCCGGAAAGGGGGCTGGAGGGGAGGGTGGCGGGAGCTCGCTGGCCTCGCGGTGGCCTCCCGGACACCGGGTTTAGCCTGGGCAGAGAGAGCCCCCTCCAGGGAGTTGCAGGACCCCCCACCCCCACCCCACCTCCTGCCTCTAGTTTTGGGGGCTCTCTTTCGGGGGTGGGGCAGTTTTTCTGAGACTTGCGGCCTCCAAACGAGGGAAGGTGGGGGCCTGTGCTGGAGGCGTCGCCCGGGAAGGCTGAGAAGAGCCTGAGATGAGATGGGGGTCGCTGCCCGCCGCCGCGATGGGTGTCCTCGGGCCGGCGTGGGAGGTGGGGCGCGCCATTCGGCGCCCGGCTCAGCCGAGCTTCTTAGGCCGGGCTCCTGGTTTCCCGCTGGGTATCCATGGGGAAGGGCAGGGCCCTGCTGGGCAGGAGCGGCGGCCCCGGGCAAGGGAGTGGGGCTGGAGGGCGGCGGAAGGATCTTGAGTCGGGGGCTTGGTGCCAGTTGGTCGCCCGGGGCGGGTAGTTGTTGGGGCTGGCCACTTACGGGGCCCGCGCCCGGCCGGCCTCTGGGGCTGGGATGCTTGGCGGTGCACAGGGAGGGTCTGAGGCCCTCTGTCTTCCCACCCGCAGACGCACACAGCATCCTGCCTCTGCCTGCAGCTCCTCTGGCCGCTCGGTTGTCTCTGCGCCCGCCGCTGTGACCTGTAGCTGCCTGGAGCAGCCTCGCAGCGGCGAAGGGCTGCTGGATTTGGGGTGGGAGTGTTCGCAAGGCTGAGCAAGCTTGATTCGCACTGCCCTCTTCCAGAGGGCGGATGCCCAGACATCACCCCAGTCCGCGGGCAGGTCCCAGCCGCGGAGGGCGTCTGTACCCACGCTTCCGAATTGCCTCTGGGGTTCGCAGATGCAGACAGCGGTGCCAGCGGTGTCCGAGCGGCGCCTGCTGGGGGCGAAAGGAGACGAAGCCTGGACTGAGGTCCAGGACTCGCGCGGGCCTGGCATTCTCTCCCAGGCTCTGGATGGGGCCTGGACCCACCCTCGGGCGCCGGTCTCAGAGGCTGCAACCCCACCACACCTCTAGGGTCGCCAAGGGAAGAAGGGACCCCGGCGTGCCCAGCATCAGACAGTCCAGAGAGCCGAAATCAAAGAGATAAAGATAATCAGCTCTCACTCACAGGGTGGAGGGGGAGGATTTTACAAGGTAGTTTGCATTAAAACCACTTAGACATTTTGTAACTGGGCCCTGTAAATGTAAGGTAATAAAAGTTATTATTAGTTTTATGGTGGTCATAAAATCTTCCAGCAATTGGGGACCTCAGAGGTCATTTTATTCTAGTAGCCATTTAACAGATGGGAAAACTGAGGCCCAGGTGCATTAAGTGACTTGCCCAAAGCTGCAGGATGACCTGAGGTCAGAGTCAGGACTGGACCAGCTAAGTTCTAAGACCCTGTCTCCCAGGAACCAGGACCATCCGCAGCTGGGGTGGGCTTGCTGGGTTGGGGCCCTTCTGAGGGTCTTGGGAGGACCCTGAAGCTGGCCAAATAGGAAGGGTTGTAGTCTGCCCTGGGGCAACTCACAGATTGGCTCTAACATGCCAGTGGTGTTACTAGCCCACAGCCAGGAGAGGGAGGGCTCTGAGGCACGCCGGCCTCTCTCTGCCTGAACACTTCTAACTTAATTACTGCACGGATTCCAGCAACCGCATGCTTTCCCTGGGCAGGTGGCTCACTAGTTCCTGTCCTGTCTGGGCCCAGGCCCACAAGGAGTCCCCAGGTACCTGAAGGTCCTTCCTTCCAGGTCATCAAGTCTCATCCACATCCTGCCACCACACCTGGCCTGTCCATCTGAGGCCAGGATTCCACCCATCCTGCTGAAGGCCAGGCCATCTCCTGTCCCTGTGCTGCCTGCGGGAGGGGCTCGCCTGTCAGAAGCCTGAAGGTCTCTGATTGATTCACTCCCTCTCCCGCTTCTCTTGTTTGCTGCCTTTTTGAGTGTGGCGGCCTGGGTCCCCTGCTGCTCCATTTGTGTTCTCTGGCTCAGATAGAGTGTTTTCCAGCACTGGTCTGGTACTCTTCGTCCATTTGTCTCCCAGGCAGCAAACTGTGCAGAGGATTGTGGGAATGTGGTCCCAGCTCAGACGTGGGGACAGTGTTGCACTGTGTCAGGCACGGGGGGCAGGGTCAGGCCATGGCTCTCAGGGGGTTCCTTTCCTATCTGCTTTGGGGTTAGAGAGGGGGTTTCTCCTTTGTTTCTCTTTCAAGTTGGAGACCATGCCATTAATCCTTTGGGATGGTGGAAGCGACTGGCACTGTTTGTCCCTTCTGAACCGCATTCTCCAGTCATGACACAGAGCAAGGGACCAAGCACTGTTCCTCTCTTGGGACAGAGCTCACCTTGGCCACTGCTGGATTTTATCTAGTATTTTCCAGGTGCTGGACCTGGACAGCATCACCTGCTTATACTGAAAGCCACCATTTGACCATTTCCCCCAAAACTCAATATCACACAATTCACAGTCATGTCCCAAGCTAAGTGCAGTGATGTAGAAAGAGCGGAGTTGATAGGAGGATTCAAGGTATTCAGGGCGAGCCCCCTGCAAGTGCCTAGCCTAGAGAGGGTCCTTACTAAAGGGTAATTGTTTTGTCATGAATGTTGTTATGATTGTTTTTATTCTGTAAGCCAAGGGAGTGGTTTGAGGCCAAAAAGACTGCAAGTGCCTTTTGTTCACCCAAGACCCTTCTTTCCTTCTTTCTGTGTCTGTGTTACTGTGTCTCAAAGCGGCTGTCCTGCAGCCCAGGCTGTACTCCCAGCTTCTCCAGCTGGAAAGATCTGAGTGAGTCGGGTTGTGTGCATTTTAATAAGTGCCTCGTAAGACTTTGGATGCCGGGAGGCTTGGTTTTTGCTGGTGTACGTCCTGAGGAGGTGGGGGGCGCTGCAGGGAGGGCAGTAACAGCGCAGCGGCTGGTCCTGAAGGTTCTTTTGAGAGAATGTGCCTGGGGGCAGAACCCAAGGGAGTCCCAGCTGCTGCGTGAGCCAGGCAGCAGGAAACCCTGGATGAGCCACTGGGAAGCCCAGCCCCAGAGGCTCCCAGAGCCTCCAAGAGGAGAAAGTTGAGTGCTGGAAGCCAGTCACAATAAAAGCCAAACAGCACACAAGGGAAGGGGATGAAAGTTTAATTACATGGTGTGGCCAAGCTGTAATTATTAATTACTGACAGCAAAAAATAACTTATTGATCAGGGCCTCTTGCTAATTACCACAAGGCCGGGCGTCGTGCTTGCCTGCGGCTCAGCTGGGACGTGTCAAAAGCCCCACACAAGAGCGGGCCGGTGGGCGGGGAGGCCCTGCTCCTTCATCCCTGTCTCCCTGGGTCTGAGGTGGCCCTCTGCCCTGCACCCATCTCTCCTCACCCTGAGGCCACTGGGCTTCAGCTGGGGAGCCTGGAACATTGTGGCTGTGGTTAGCTGGGTGAAATGGTTTGATGCTCCTATTGGCTGCAGAGTATCACCCTGCCTGAGATGAGCAGACCCAGCCTCCCCCACCACCACCCAGAGGCCCCGTCATGCTGGCAGCCTAACACCTGCCTCAGAAACCCTCCCTTTCATGAATTTGTTCGGCAAATATTTATCGACTGCCTCTCCCTTATGTCCTCTGCTGGAAGGCCAGAGTGGGGGCTAGAACCTTGTTCCATAAGAGAAGAGAGCTGGGAAAGTGGCCAAATCCTTTACAGCAGTTCTCTGTTTAAACAGTGCCTGGACGGCCGACTTTAAAATGATGTGTTAAACTGCGTATTGGTATGCGTTTGACTTTGTACCCCAGCACAGTTGGGCTGTAAGCTGAATGGTAAGAGAGAATGACCTTGTTCTCTGTCCTAAGGATTGCAAGAATCAGTGCATTTGACTTGAAAGAAACATGAAAAGTCATGTAGTGCTGTCCTCTGCCCGCAAACCTGAGACAAGCATCCATCTGGTCCCTGCTTATATACCCTTGGTGATAGAGGACTCACTACCTTACAAAAGCTTGTTGTTAGACAGCCTGCCTGTGGCTGGTTGTCCTAGGATTTGGCTGCAGTTGAAGGAGTCATCTGTTCGACCAGAAAACCCCCTCCTGGTCCCTGTCCCCCAGCCTGGGAGTCAGGAGACTGAGTTGGAATGGATGTTGGGTGTTAACAGTGCTGCCTGCACCCTGTCCCCGCCTGGAGCACACTGCGGCAGGCGGCCCTGGGGCTGCCCAAAGAGGTGGGAATTAGTCATCATAATATGGGGCCTTGGGATGCCAACTGCAACAAATGGGCCAGGAGCGCTGCCGGCAGCCTTGCCGCCTGGAGTGGAAAGGAAAACATCCTGGTAGCTCCTGAGGTCCCAGCCCCTGGGGGAGGGTGGGAGGGCAGCCCAGAGCTAGGTGTCTGGTCCAGAAAGTCCCTCTCGGGACCCGGGAGCTCTGCTGGCGGCTCCCAGCCTGGGTTCCGGCCTCTGCCTGCACTGCTGGCTGACCCTGAGCGGGGGCCCAGGCTTCCCATCCGTAAAAGGAGGGAACAGTTAAAAATAACTATCTACCTCATAGGCATTGGGGGGATATTAAATGCAATTATCTCAGTCACTTTTAAAATGCTCTTAGTATACATGAATGCTCCAAATGTGTGGGCCACACAGCTGTGAGGGTGTCAGGGTCCACCCTTGCTGCTCCCCACACTCAGGCCTCCTCTGGGACCTTGCGCTCACCACACTGACTGCCTTTCTGTTCCCAGAACTTACCAGGTACTCTCTGGCCTCCCACCTCCACTTGAGCTCCTGCTGACCGGGAGGTGGCTCCCGACCCTTCCAGGTGTCTGCAAGGCCCCTCCTTGTGTCCTCCAGTGTCCCCTCTCTGTCCCTAAGCATCCTAGCCAAGCACGCACCCCTCTTGTGCTTTGCTCTCTCCATCTGACATATACTGACTTGTTTACTTACTGACGGTCTCTCATGGGGGCAGGGGCTTTATTTTATTCACTGCTGTGTCCCCATTCGCTCGGGCAATGCCTGGCACAGAGAAGCAGCTCAATATATATGAATGAGTGAATGAAGAACGAGTGAATGAATGAACTCTTTCTTCCTCTCTTCCACGGCTGCACGCGCTCTCCCCCAGGGACCCGCAGCGGGAACGCATCCTCCCAAAGGCTTCTGAGCTCTCAGGGCGCCACCGGTCTAGAGGTCCCATTTGGCACTTTGGCCTTGTTGATTCTGAATTATCTTTTAATGTGTGGGTGTGAGACTGATTTCTTTAATTACCAGCTCCTTGAATTTAGATAATAACCTTTTATCAGCAAAGATAGAGGTATTAGGCATAAATTATTGTTCCCAATTAATGAACTTGACCCTTTAAAGAAGGGTGCTGTAGGGGTGATAGTAATGTCCGATTTGTTGCTATGTGGGTCTCGGAGGCCAAAACCGATTCTCTCTGGGTCCCTTTGGGCTTCTATGTCCTCGCTGGGAAAATGAGGGGATGTAAACACAGCATTACTGAGCCTTCCCAAGATGGGCTGTGTGGTGTAGGAGGCTGGGCACATGCCCCGGGGAGCTGGCTGCTCTCCGCTTGACCTTTTCCTTCTTTGTATGTTCCTTTTTAAATACATGAAATTTTGCATTCCATTCCATAGTCTATCTGAATTCTATTTGAACTCACAAAGGATATTTTAAAGTCAATTGATGCTATTGGAAGATGTGGTACGAATGCCCCCATGGCTTCCGGGATCCCCTGGGATATATGTCAAAACTTGGTTTTGAAAAACTTGAATGAAGTGATCTCCAGGGTCACATCATCTCTGAGATTCTAAGAGGCTTTACATATAAATTTCAACCATCTGTATTTAAAATTGTCTATATGTTTTATGTACATACATCCTAAAGCGGTTGTTTCACAAACATAATTGACCCTCAGCCACCGTAACCATCCCCCAGGACTGGTCTATGGAGGTGCCCCTGGGGGGTGGCAGGTGTGAGGATAAGGCTGTCGGCCCCACCCTAGGTGGCCCTGCTGCCCATGCGCTTGGTGTTTTCTCAGTCCTCCTTCAGTCTTGGCCAGTCTGCTCCACGCCATTAGGGGCTTGAGTCCTGGCTTCTAGTGGGGCCTTTTGTCCCTCCCCATTTTAGTTTGCACTGGGCAAGCCCCCCCAGCACTCCAGCAACACTATTAGGGGTCGTGATTGACTCAACGCTGGGAGCCAGGCACTGAGGGAGGGCCTGAAGACCGGCCTTAGTGAGACATGCTGGGCTCTGTGGTAGCTGTGCCCACTGCCCAGGGGCCTTTCTCACTGAGACGTGTGGTGCCACCAGGACAGCGGAGGGTCCCACAAAACCATCCTGAGGCAGAGCAGGGCCTTACTGTCATTTGCATGCCTGCTGCAGTTCCAGCCGCACCCTGCGCCGTGCCCTGCCCATGCGCCACTAACTGGATGCTCTAGATGGGTTTCCGTCCTCCTCCCCCAGATTCCTCTTGAGGCTCTTGGGCTTCTGGAACCAGACCCCAAAGCTCCATGCACTCCCAAGGCTTCCCCAGAACTCACCCACCCTAGGACTCGGCACCTAGAATAGAGGAGGTCCTGCTGCGCCAAGCGCAAGCCCAGCATTCATGCCTTCTTGCTCGGTCAGCCTGGATGTCTCCTTCCCACAAGGGCCTGCTCTTGCCGGCTCAGTCCGGTGGCCCTTGACCTCCCCTTTTGGAGCCCCTCTTCCCTGCCCTGCCCTGGCAGAGCGAATGCAGGCAGGCATTGCCAGGCAGGTCACCTCAGGGCCTCCAGCTGCCCAGGAGGGCCAAGGGGAGTTCCTCATTTGCTCAGCTCTAAGCTCATTATCGGGCTGTGCATCACTGGGTGAAAAATGGTTGTCGTCGGGGCAGTAATAAATAGACTTCTGTCAGTGTTGACGTGATTGCACTAATGAAGGGAAATCAGCCAGGGCGAGAGGAGATGCCTCTGGCTGGGGCTCTGGGTGGCTGGGGCTCTCTGTCCACTGTCCACTCTTCCCCACCCCAGCAAGACAGGCCTGGACGTCGGGGGGACAAAAGGTGTCGGCAAGTAACCCCTTTCTCCTGAAGAACCTAGGAGGCGCTGGACACCTCCCACGAAAAGGAACATTTTGGGCCCCAGAGAGCAAGGCGGGGGGTGTGATAAGGGGCCCTGGACTCAGCCAGGGCCTTGGGCAGAGGCAAGCAGGCCAGTTGGGTGGACCGCTGTGCTTTTGACGGTTCAGCCTCCCGCGCAGAGCCTGTCTGAGAGCAGCCGCGGAAGGCGTGGGGAGAGACACAAGGCCCATTGTCTGCACCACCTCGCCTGGAATGTTAGGGCTTATTGTCTGTCCAGGAACTTGGAATGTCCAGCCCCGGGGTGTGGGGACCAGGCCTCTGTCTCCAGCTTCTCTGGTGCCTCTGCTGTGGAAGATCTCAAGGGACCCTGTCCTCTGAGCCCAGGCAAAATGTCCAAGCCAAGGTACAGACATGCCTCTGAGCACTGACCACGGGGAAGTGAGTGGTCCCGTCACAGTGCCAGGCCACCCGAGGATGGAGGGAGAGCCATATGAATGAATGAAGGGTGCCCTTGTATCTGGAGCCTGGAGCACATTCTTAGAGCCCAGGTGTGACCTGCCTCAGGATGGAGGGGAGATGGTGGCCTGGAGCAGTGGGGCTCACACCTGAGCCTGCATCCGGTCCCTGGAAGGGCTTGCTAGCATGCAGATGTCTAACGAATTCCCAGATGATTGGCTGCCACCTGTCCAGGGCCTAGTCTGGTGGTTTGAGGAAAAGTCAGGGACCTGCTGTGGTGGCCATGCTGAGCGAGTTCTGCTCTGATGGGCTCTGCTTCTGCTGCAGAGGACTGTGGTGAGAACAGCACGGGAAATTCCTGCACAGCCTTGCATGTGAGAAGCACCCCTCCACCCCTCCTTCGTTTTCTCCTCACCACCAGAAGCTCTTGCTCCCAATGTCTTAACTTAAAAGGAAACAAACACAAAAAGCAGCAGCCCAGTGGCCTCCTCCCTGGGAGAGGAAGGGTGGGAAGGGAAGTCACTCATGGCCAAGCTCTCACTAGCAGCTCCAAAGAAACCTGCAAGTGTTGATGGGTAACAAAAGTGATAAAGATCCTCAGGCATTTGCTAAGCACTTACTGTGTGCCAAACGCAATGCCTGGGATCCCGCAAAGGCCAAGGCAGGGCCCTGCTCTCAAACTGTTCACGGGTAACTGAGGCATCAAGCATGCAGTTGTTAATATAGCGCAGTGTGAAAGTAGCTCAGTGCAGGTGGGAACCAGGTGTTGGGGGTCCAGCGAGGTGACCTGTGAATACTGCCCCAGGGGAGGCATCACAGAGGTGACCTTGCAGCTAAGGTCTTGTAGGATGGGAGGAGCCCCCATCGTCCTTAGGGAACATTGGAGGCTTTGTTTTTGTTTTGACATAATAAACTGCACATATTTAAAGGGTATAATTTGATCATTTTTGGCACCAACATCAAGGTAATGGACAGATCCGTCACCAGCTCAAGTTTCTTTGTGTCCTTAGTAACCAACCTCTCTGCCTAGTTGAGGTCCAATTGTTCTAGCATTATTTGAAAACGTTCTTTTATTATGGAATTATCTCTGCACCATTGTTGAAAATCATTTATGTAGGGATCTATTTCTGGCCACTCTGTTCTTCATTTATCTATTTTTCTTTACACCAGTCGCATGCTGCACTGGTTAATGTTGCTTTATACATAATAAGCCTTGAAACCAAGTAGTGTTAGTTCTCTGACCCTGTTCTTTCTCAGAGTTGTTTTGTCTATGCTTGGTCCTGTACATTTCCACGTGAATTTTTGGAATCAGCTTATCTGTGTTTACATTTCTGTGGGAATTTTAGAATCGGATTTTTTTTTCTTCCAAAAACTCCTGCTGGGCTTTCTGATGGGGACTGCATTGATAATATGGATGGAAATGCAGGGCATTAACATCTTGACCACATGGAATCTTCTGGCCCATGAACTTGGGGTGTCACTGCATTCTTTAGTTCTGTGGTTTCAGCAATGTCTTGCGGGTCTCAGAGTACAGATTTTGTACACCTTTTGTCAGATTTACTATTTCACATTTTTGATGCGATTGTAAATGTTATTTTTCATTTTGACTTTCAGTTACTTGTGTCTAGGATGTAGAAATGCAGTTGATTTTGAAATGTTGATCTTGCTCCCTGCAACTTGCTTAGATTGAATGATTACTTCTAGTTAATTTTTTTATAGATGATATCAGGTTTTTCTACATTGATGATCAGGTTTGCTCCAAATGCATACAGGTCATCTTTTCCAATCTGAATCCCTTTCATGTCTGTTCCATGAGCTGCTACACTGACGAGAACCTCCCTGGGGGCCTGTGTTTTCACCTCTCCATGGCCAAGCAGCAGTTGTGGGTGGCAAATGCACATGTTAGTGGTAGCTGACCACTCAGGTCAGATTGTGCTTGGCTGCATTCTCCAGTGGCTTCCTCAGACATGGCCCCTGCCCTCAGGGTGCTTACACTCAGGGTATACGCGCTCCCTGGCGTCCTGTAAAGCTAGTTGCAGGAGGCAGCAGCAGACAGAAGTGCAGGGACTCCTGCCTGTCCACATGTGGAAGGAGCACATGCGTCTGGGGCTTGTGGCCTCCTCTCCAGACCCCTGCTCCGGCCGTAGGTCCTAGAGCTCCCTTAGAGGCAGCAGGTAAGCTCAAACTGCAGGGGATCTCAGAGAACCACTGAGGTCGGATGATAACAGGCTCCTCGTTTTATAGAAAAGGACATGGGGCCAAGAGAGCCGAGTAGGGTGTCCCAAGCCACAGAGCCGGGAAGCTGGGGCTTCAGGCCCCCTTTGTGGGCTCGGCTCTGACGGCAGTCGGTGGCCCTTTGGTTTTGCCCTTAGCCAAAAAGCCAGCCTCTTGCAGGACTCATTTCTCTGAATCCTCCTTCCCAGCTCCATCTGAGCTCTGGGGATGGTCACATCAGCTGAATTCAGTGGTGAGGGTGCTTCAGAGCAGCTGCGGCCATGGCCAGAGGGGCAGGCTGGAGTCCAGGGGTCTGGGTGCAGACGGCCCAGCTGCAGAGATGCCCCTGCCTTTGCTGGGGGAGGGGAGCTGAGTCAAGAGCCGGGCACTGGGGAGTGGATTTGGAAGGGCGCAGCCCCTCACCTACCTCCTGTATGTCCTGGGGGTGGGGGTAGGGGGTTCTGAGTATCCCTTTGCAGAGTAGGGACTCGGGGTGACAGGAGTGGCTGGCTGTGGGCAGGCCCCAGGGCAGCATGGAGAGCCACTGCCACACTGTTCCCTCTCCTTTCTCACACCAGCAGCTGATGCTGGTTCGGGGTGGAGCTCCCTGGCACACCCCCAAGACATTCCTTTAGGCTGCCCTCTGTTGCCCCAACTTTTAGCCCCAGACCCTCAGGGGCCATGAGCAGGGCCAGGGGAGCCTGCGGCTCATCTCGCGGACAGGTGGCCTTTGGGACCTATGCCTCGGTGTAGTGGTGAGAGCTCCCGTTCACGGAGCCTTTGCTGCGAGCCAGACCTCGTCCGAAATGCTTTATGTGTACGGTCTGGTCCTCAAACCACCCCTGTGAGGAAGTACACTTTCCCCATTCCATGGATTAGGAAACCAAAGCCCAGAGAGCTCAGGAGCTGCCCCCCCGCGCAAAGTCACGTAGCTTGTGAGCAGTGGACTCCGGAGCTGACACCACAGCCGGCCCAGGGCCTGAGTCCTCACTGCCCGGCCAGGTCCTGCCCACAGGTCTTCCCTGCTTCTGCTACTTCCCCTCAAGACGACTGATGAGCCAAGTAGGGCAGCTGCTCCCACAGCTAGCCTGGAATTTGGCCTCACTCAGCCACTTCCAGGCTAAATGACCTTGGCCAAATCACTTAGCTTTTCTGAGCCTCAGTTTCCTCATCCATTAAGGGTGAATTTAAAACAAACAAACCTCCATCACCCTTTCAGGGCTGTTGGGAGAATTGTCTGAAATGCTGTTTGGGAACTGACCTAACCCAGAGCCCAGCACGGTAGGCATTGTTGTGCATGTCACAAGGGCTCCCACAGGACCCCTGTCCCACCCACCATGCTCCTGACCTATCCACCTAGGAACCTACCACCTAACACAGCCTCTGCCCATGACTTTGTATGCATCCCCAACGAGATGTGCTCATCCTGTCCTGTCCTACCTGAGGTCTCCATGCCTATTTCCACATGGAACGGGGCGTTTATGCAGCACCCCAGAACTCAACTCACATGAAAGGAGGCATTGCTGAGAAAAATGCAATCTGATATAGACAGGCATCATGTTATCTGTGTCCCATATTTGATTGAACCTAAGACATCAATTGGGAGACATGTCATTGTTTTATGTGCTGTTAAGAAAGCAAAAATGCTGCCATGTAATCCACAGTAAGATGCATTCGGACTCCAGAGACATCAAAGTGAATTTGGCATCCATGAGATTCGGTAATAGCCACCCTTGATTCAGTGCTACCCTGGCCAGGCTCCATTCTGAGGGGCCTCCCCGTATTAGCACACTTGATGCTCACAGCAAGCCCCATGAGTTTGGAGTTGACCACTCTCTGGACCACTAAGCGGGCCAGTGGAGTTGATTCATGTTGGAAGTGTTCACTGACTCTCTGATGTTGAGGAAATTCCCCTGAGATCCTGGACCCCCAACCAGCCCTTGACTCTGTTGACTGGGCCCAGGAAGACCGAAATGGAGCAGGGTTGTAGGTTAAGAGGCCACCCCAGGAGACTGGACGCTGCCCTTCTGTCCCCAGCACAGTGGTCCCAAGCTCCAACATAAATCCAGGAACCCTCTGGAACCCACTGTGGACTAGACCCCTGGGCTCAGACCCCTGGGTTTGCTTCCGGAGCTCATTCTCCTCTCTTCCTGGAATGTGTGGGGCCTGGTAAAGTCTCTCTCCTGTCCCCAAGCTCCACATTCCTTCCTTAGCTCTGCCTGATGCCAGCACCTGTCTCCCTGGGGACAGTGGCCCCAGAGCAATGAATGTCTGGCTTTGGTTCCTCATGAGGCCTGCCCCCTGAGCTGGGACTTCCGGGCCCGGCCAGAGCTTCGGCATCAACTCCACTTGGCTGTTCTCTTCTCCTGCGGCCAATCCCAAACGCCAAGTGAAGGGCTTGGCTCTAATTACACGGGGCCCAGGGACAGGCTGGCGTGGCCGAGCGCCTGCATCTGCCCAGCCCTCAAGGTTTGGGTGGTGTTGGCTTGTAGATTCCTTGGAGAGGCCAAGGCCCTGCAGACAGCTGGCCTCTCTCCTCCCATCCCCAGCCCGGCCAACCGGCTGGTCTGTCATCACAGGCAGGGGAGGACATGGGCGCTGTTCTAGGTGCCCTTGGGTGCTGTTCTGGGGTGTCACCTGCCAGGCCCTCGGGAGGTCCTTCCCCACGCCTCACCTCTATGAAAGCTTCCATTTGTGTTCCAGTCTTTGGGCTCTGGCCTGCATGGAGGTGTGAGCTTGCACCAGCCTGCTCCATCAACCACAGCTCTGTAAGGGTCCAGCCCTGGCACAGTCTCCAGCCCCCTGGCATGCCTGGTGTGATTTGCAGGGCCCGGTGCATGAAAATGCGGGCCTCCTGGTAACAAATTATCAAGAATTCCAAAGTGGTGACAGCAGAACATTAAACCACGGGGGGAGCCTTCTAAGCACAGGGCCCTGGGACCTCATAGCTCACTCATCCATGAGGCTGGCCCTGCCTGCTGGGAGACCCTGCAAGGAGTCCCCTCCCCTGTCCTGGCCTGGATTTCCTGGTTGGTAAAAGCAGAGTGCAGCCCTCTGGGGTCTGTCCCCCTCCTGCTGTCTTCCCTAGGCCCCCATTACCTCTCCTTGGGCTGAAAAGGCAAGGGGCTCTCTTATCTCAGGCCCTAGGGGTAAGGCAAGGGTGAGGCAGAAGGTGAGCAAACATAGAAACTTCTCCATGACATTGTCAGTTTTGTCCAGGAGAGGTCTGGGTTATCGTGGGAGGACAATGAGGGGAGGGACCTGGAATTCAGCCACGGGTCTCGGGTGCCTGCTTGTCTGGTCCTGTCTGGTATGCCTCGCTCTAGCTGCTGCTGTCTCCTAATCCCATGAGAAGCCGAGTACAAAATGCCACTGTCTTCAAAGCCAGAGCACACCTGGGCTAGAATCCTGGCCCGGCTGCTTGTCAGCTGTGGGACTTGGGGAAGCTACTGAAGCGCTCCCAGCCTCAGTTACCCTGTCTGTCAGATGGGGCAGCATACTGCTCGGACCCTGTTAATCCCCTATATCCAGTTCCTCCTTCCCTGCTGACTGGCAGACTCTTTGAGGGAGACCAGGGAAACCCTCCTACGACACCAGATAGAGTCTCCTGCAGTCCGTGGTGGCTTGGAGCACCTGGCACATAGTAGGTGCCCAGTAAGTACTGGTTCCCATTAACAGCGTCACCGCTACCACAAAGACTGGTTGTATCTCCCCCAGGGCAGGCCAGGTTCATTCAGGGCTTGTGGATGCACCAGTTCTTTGAGTGCTGAGAGCGATCTTTGCAATATTGGTACCAGTAGTTTGCTGGAAATGCAGACTCTCAGGCCCGGCCCCAGAGCTGAGAGTCAGAATCTGCATTTTAACATCCTTAGGTGACATGTAAGTACACTGACCTTTGGGTAGCACCAGCGTTCATTTGCTGTGTTGCTATCTTCAAATAAATTTTAACGGGACAGAAGCCCTCCTAAACTATGTGCTAGCGGCACCGTCAGCTTGGCTGTGTTTGGAGAAGCTCCTGGTTGCCAAAAACTGTCTCTTTGGAATCCCAGGTCTCGGCGGACAGCCCTCTTCCCTGTCCCAGTCCCAGCCCCAGCCAGCAGAGGGCTGGGGGGAGTGTGGGGCCCAGAGGCCCGGCTTTGTTAATGGTCTGTCTGCAGTGCCATCTTCTCTGCAGGAAGGAGAACATGAAAAGAAATCACTCCCTTAAATAAACAAAACCAGAAATTCTCCAGGGACGAGCACAGGACCGCTCTTGTGAGAGAAAGCTCGTCACTTATTTAAGGGCAGTTCCCTGTGCCGTGCGGGTCCATTAGACATCAGGGGGAAGCACAGAGCAGCCCGGCCGCACCCACAGGTGGGAGAGCTGAGTGAGCCCAGGTCTCGGGGAGGTGGGGTGCCGTGGAGGTGACACTGAAGGGGTCAGAGTCCCAGGAGCAGCAATAGGCGGTATCTGTGGAGCCCTTCCAGCCGTCCCTGCTTCTGCAGAGCAAAGCGGGAACTGAACAGAGGTGGGGTGTGTCTTACGTGCTCGGCCTGTCCTCCCACTCAAGGTCCGTGGGTCCAGAGGCGGATAGAAGGCCCCCCTCCACTTTCTGCTCTCCCCACTAGGTGCGGGGCAGAGTGCTGGGTCCCTGATCCTCTACTCGGCCAGCAGTTTACAGAGCAACGAATAAGAGCGAGGACCCCAGGACCAGACTGCCTCTGGCTGTGGGCAAGCAGCCTCGCCTCTGAACCTCAGTTTCCTTATCTGTAAATCAGAGATGGTAGAACTTGCTTTGCAAGGTGGCTGTGAGGAGTAAGCAAATTATTAGTTGTAAAGCTCTTAGAAGAGCTTCTGGCATACAGTTAGCATTGCATAAGTATTTGTTAAATAAAACAAAATGAAATGGGAAGCAATCATCCAAAGAGGAAGAGGTGCCTCCCCTGGGGGGGTCAGGAAGGACTGTGCAGAAGATGGGGCCCTTGAGAGGCACAGTAGTTGGCATGTGACCATGAAGGCTCCAGGAGAGAATTTGGACCAGAGGCACTGGGAAGGCAGAGGCAGGAGGGTGGGACCATTAGCCAAGTTCAGGGTGGGAGAGGTAGACACCCCTTCAGTGTCACCACCTGCTACCTCTCCTGGGAAGGACAAAGAAGCAGACGGTCAAGGCCCTTGAATTCCTTCAGCGGTCAGGGCCGCAAAAGCCGAAGGCCAGAATCAGCTGCAGCCCTGCCAGGGTGTGGTGCCCGTGCTCTTGGGCCACCCTCGACCTAGAGCCCCTGAAGAAGCTGCTTCCCCTGTGGTCCTTCTGGAGCCCTCGTCCCATGGAAGGAGTGGGTGAGGCTCAGGAAGAAAGGATCGCCTCTCCTGACTTTGTCCAAGTGTCCTTTGCAAGTCCCTTCACCCCCTGGTGATGGAATGCAAAGATTTGGGGCTCTCCACCTGTCACAGGGCTCCCTGCCTCCCCCTACTCACAGGAAGAGGAAAACAAAGACTGAAAACCATTACTTCCCTCTCTGTCCCAGCCATAGAAGTGACCCCGATTTCTATAAACCACAGGGTCACGCTGCAGGTCAAGAGGGGATCGCAGAAGGAGCTGAGACCATCTTAGCTGGCTGGGGTGTCAACCTAAAGATGCGTGCAGAGAGAATAGGGTCACGAGGGAGCGTCCTGGCTTCCCTTTCCAATGTGTTGCTGACTTCCTGGCAACCAGAGGATTAAAGGCTTTTTCCCCCTGTAGTCGACTTCTCTGTCCAATAGAGAGGTCCTTAGAGCAGAAATGAAACTGCGAAAAGCCTTCCTATGTTTGGAAACTTGGAGCACAGCATCTCTGTGTGGCACAGGGTGTGGGCAATGGGCAACTGGTCAAGAGGTCGCATAGGGTTGGTCTTAGGGCTGTTCCAAGTCCTTGTTATTTCATTGCTGGGACACACACATAGGTAGCTGAGAAGGAGACATGAAGCCCTTTGTCCCCTTTATCTTTGGTTTTCAGAACTTGGACTATGATGTGTCTAGATGTGGGGTTTTATTTTCTATGTTAATCCTGCTTGGGATTCACTGACCCTCTTGATTCTGTACATTTTTTGCCTTTCACCAAATTTGGGAAAATGTCAGCCATTATTTCTTCAAATATTTTTTTCAGCTCTGTTCTCTCTTTCCTCTCCTGGGGCTTCAGTGGCATCTACATTGGGTGTGTGGATATTGTCCCACATTTCCCTGAAACTCTGTTCACTTTTTATAGTCTTTTTTTTTACTCTCTGTTCTTCAGATCGAATCATTTCTATAGGTTTATTTTAAACTTCACTGTTTCCTCCATGGTCTCCATTCTGCTAAGACCACCCAGTGAATTTTTAAAGTTCTTATATTTTATTTTTCAGTTCTCACATTTCCATATGGCTTTATATAGTATATAAAGATGTGTCTTTCTAGCTCTGTGAAGATTTACTGTGTTTCATTCGTTAAAAGCTTGTTGTCATGCATCTCAATGAGTATAGCTCTAATAGCTACCTTACAGTCAGGGCCAACTCTTTGTGTCTCTATTGACTGCCTTTTATCTTAAGAATAGGTCATATTTTTCCAGCTCTTTGTATGTGGGGGTAATTTGGCAATGTCTCCTGGGCACTGTGATTGCTGTTATAGAGAACCTGGATTCTGTTATGTTCCTCCAAAGAGTGTTGATTTCATTTTTGTTTTAGTGGGAATTAACTTAGTTGATTCAAACTGCAAACTCTTGGAGCAGTAACTCAAATCGCAGGTTCAGTTCTTTCATTTTCACCTGGGTTTCTCGCAGTCTGCCCTGAGCCGGCATGGTTAAATGGTTAGCCAGGGATTCGGGCCGAGTCTATACACAGCATTTGGAGTCCCCCCACTTTGGCTTTCTTCTTTCCAGGACTCCCCCCTCACTTTCCAGTGGCTGTGGTTGCCTCATATTGTCTAGTTCTTCAGGCCAGAAAGACTGAGTTTTCTATTGGAGTTTTTTTCTTTCAACTGAGGTGAAGTACACATGCCTTACAATTAACCATTTTAACATGAGCCATTTAGTGGCATTTAGTACATTCCCAATGTTGTGCAACCACCACTTCGATGCAGTTTCAAATTTTTTTCAACATCCCAAAAGGAAACCCCAAGCCCGTTAAGCAGTTACCCCCTATCCCCCTTCCCTCCAGCCCATGGCAATCAACAATTTGCAATCTGTATCTGTAGATTCACCTATTCTGGATATTTCATACGAAGAGAATCATATAATATGTGACACTTTGTGTCTGACTTCTTTCAGTGGGCATAATGTTGTTGAGGTTCATCCATGTTGAAGCAGGGCTCAGCACTTCCTTCCTTTTTATGTTTGAGTAATATTCTACTGTGTGCATATACCACAAGTTCTTTATCCATTTATTTGTTATTGGACATTTGAGCTCTTTACACCTTTTGGCTATTGTGAATAGTGCTGCTGTGAACGTGTGTGTACATGTTTATGTTTGTGTATCTGTTCTCAGTTCTTTTGGGTACGTTCTTAGGAGCGGAATTGCTGAGTAATCCTACCCTTAACTTTTTAAGGAACTGACAGACTGTTTTCCATGGTATTGGCACCATTTTACATTCTCACTAGCAATGTACAAGGGTTCCAGTTCCTTCACATCCTCACCAGTGTTTATTTTTTTTACCTGTTTAATTAATTAATCATTTCCAATTGTCTAATTTGTATTAATTAGAGTTATTTTGGTGAAGTGGCACCTCACTGTGGGTTTGACTTGCATTTCCCTGATGATGAATGATGTTGACCATCTTTTCATGGATTTGTTGGCCATTTATATATCTTCTTTGGATAAATGTCTGTTCAAGTCCTTTGCACATTTTAAAATCATGTTGTTTGTCTTCTTGTTGACTTGTAAGAGTTCTTTATATATTTGGATACTAGACCCTTGTCAGATACATGATTTGTAAGTACTTTTTCCCATTCTGTAGATGGCTTTTTCACTTTTTTGATAATGTCTTTTGATGCACAGTTTTTAATTTTAATGAAGGCCCAGCTTAACTGTTGTTCCTTTTGTTGTCATGTCTAAGAAGCCATTGCTAAATCAAAAGTCATAAAGATTTAATAACCGTGTGTTTTTTCCTAAGCGTTTTATAGTTTGGCTCTTAGGTTTAGGTCGTTGATCCACTTTGTTAAATGTGTGGTGTGATGTGAGAGTTCAACTTCATTCTTTTTTATGTGGGTATCCAGTTGCCCCAGCACCATTTGTGGAAGAGACACTTTTTCCCCATTGAGGGTTCTTGGAAACCTTGTCAAAAACCGACTGGCCATAGATGTCTGGGTTTAATTTTTGGCTCTCAGTTCTCTCCCCTTGTACCCTGTGTCTGTCCTTACAGCAGTGCCACACTGTTTGGATTACTGTAGCTTTGTTCTTTGGGGAGAGCTTAGCTTTCTGCTGTGCTGAGCTCAGATTGAACTCCATACAGAACAGAAAACTCATGTTGTGCCATGTGCTTCTTCCAAGTATTACATCCTCTCCAGAAATTGCCTGCTTTGGTTCACTCTCCAGGTCCTTCAGGTAGTTGTTTGTTGTGTCTTCTGTCCGGAGTTTGTAGTTATTAGTGGTGGGATGGTTGCTCCGGCAGGAGTTCATTCAGCTGTACCAGGAGCAGGATCTCCATTCATCTGTGCCTTTTCCCCACCATTGCTTTCTGGAGCTTTTGGTGAGAATGGCAGAAGCGGTGGGAGAATAGGAAGTTACCTGGCCAGGCACTTACCTGTAGACTTCTCGCTTGGCCCATGTCCCCTGAACCATGGTGACAGGGGTGAAGGGGCTGCTTTCCTAACTCTCCCACTCCTGCCCCATTCCCAGGCACCAAGTGGACCATAGATTCTGGAGAAAAAGGCCCTTTGTGTTCATAAGACTGAGCTGAAGGCTCCTCCCTCCCTTTTCGTTTCACATCTCAGCCCTGTGCTGGGCACACAGCAGGCTTCCAGTAGCTCTTCACTAAAAAATCAAATGTTTGTGACTCTAGCAAGGGCACAGGACTGAGGCTTGCAAGGTTGCTTCTGTTCCCCAGCCCCAGGGCTTGGCCCACTGCTGCCCCCCCAGGAGGATCTTGTTTCCGTGACTCTAAATGAATCAGCAGCCACCTTGAACTCTCCCTTTTCGCAGGGAGAGGCAAGTGGACATAAATGTCCATTTCTGCCCCAAGGGAGAAGCAAAACTTTACATGTGGCTGGGCCAAGGTAGGGGGCTGATTAAGAGACCCATGCCTAAGTGACGGAACTGTGTCATTTGCAGGCTAATGAATGGGTCTTGCTTAGCAAATTACCATTTTTCACTCCTCCAGGTGAAGAAACCTTCTATTGGTTCAGGGTCTCTCCAGCATGCCCTGGATTAAATGACCACCTCTCTGTCCCTTAAGGGGCTTCCCTCCATGACCCACTGCATCTCACTGGCCTTCCTGGCTTCCTGGATGCTGGGCTCTGCCTAGTGGTTAACTCATCAGAGAGCAGCTCGCCCTGGGTAGGTTTTTCTGTGTGGTCTTAGGCATTTCAATCTTCTGGTTTCTCAAAACATAGTTGTTTGCTTTGTTTCTTCTCGGCTGCAGTCCTGCCCAGAGCCAGGGGGACGGATGAGATGACTTCCAGAGGTCTTTTCAGTATTGCTCCCTGTCAATATTGTCCTTCTCTCCTGAAGGTGCATCAAGAAGCCTTTAGTTAATGGGCATAAAGTGCTTTGAAAACACAAACTGTTAAGTGGCATCAAGGATGGGCTCACTAATTATTTATGATTCCAGAAGAGCCAGTTAATTCATGAGAGGGAGTTACATTGGCAGGTTTGGTAGATCATTCAGGAGAATAACATAAATAGCAGGGACCCCACCACCACCACCACCCACCAAGCTCCATGTCCCTTGAAGATGCTAGTGATGCTAGTGGGTAAGCTGGACAGGGGGAGCAGGGGCAGCTCTCTGCAACCAGGTGGGTGAGGTTTTGGGGTGGCACCCCCTGGGACCTTCCTCCCCATATTTCCTGGAGTCTGAAATCAGAGCTAGGAGGCAGAAGGGACCCCAGGGGTCTCTGGATTCATCCACCTGCATTAGAGAAAGACCACATTTAAACCATACTGACTCTTCAGGGCTGAAAATTCTCCAAAGAAGGAGTGTGGCCAGAGGCTTCCTAAGAAGAAACTTCCAGCACCTTCCAGATCTCAAATCAGAAAGGCGACAAGGTCCTTGCTGCTGGCCCTAGAATGCGCCCCTGAGCCCTCTCCCCTCCCATCTGCAGCCCTCCACCTCCCTTGCTGGGTGTGAGGCCAGCTGTCTGGGCCACCAGGGTGCTGTCATTCCCACCTGCCTTCAGTAAGATTTGCTCTCTGCCTCCATGCAGGCCAGGCCTGTGAAAATCCTTCCAGCCCAGCCCCCTCCGTTCTCTCTGCTCCTCCCAGGAGAGCCTGCTGCTCTACCCACCCCACTCGCCCCTCCATTCTCAGCTGTCCCACTTGACAAGGGGCCCCGCTGCCCCTGAGCCCTGGAATCTAACCCCTCCCCCCGGTGGCATCCCGTCTGTGCCTGCACCGACTCCTAGTGCGCCCCCCACTACTTCCCCACCTCTCAGGCACCTTTTTAAACTGGGCTGAGGAAGAAAGGGACTTCATATCCATGTGACTCATATTTGTCTGCAAAAAGTAGCTGTACCCCAAGGCTAGTTCGTTTCTTTTATACCATCTTGGAACGTTCATTTTTCCCAGCCCCAAACACCCAGGACTAAGACTACATTACTCCAGAAGAAGGATCTGATGCCGCATAGTAATTCAGCCCAGAGAACAAAACAAAACTAACCAAAGACAAACACATGCCTGGGGCTAAAAGTTACAGGCCTGAACCTAAAGCCCGCCTGCCCCGGGCAGTGAAGTCCCCATCGCCAACCCCTTTCTCCTTGTTTTCTTCTTCCTGAGCTCGCGTGTGTGCATGGCACTCTGAGCTGGGACTGGAAAGGGCTGGGCTGGGCAGCCTGGGGCAGCAGAGTGCGGGGTTTGCCATGTCCTGACGCCAGTTGCAAAGGAATCCACAAGTAGCTTGTCTTTTGCGTCTCTTTGTAAAGTGCTGGGAAAGAGGCGGTTCTTTTCCACAATTTGCGTGTGCTGTGCAGACTGAACTGGGGTGCAGAGGGAAGAAGTGTGTGCATGTGAGGGGGGAGGATGTCATATGTGTGCATCACATGTGTATGTATGTGTGCGTGTTTTTGTGTGTTCGTGCATGTAGTTGTGTGTGTGCATGCATGTGTGTTGTTTATTTCACATGACCATGGCTCAGAACATGACCTCTGAAGGGCTGCCTAACCACCTTACCCACTATTCCATCTCCACCCATCCTGGCATCATACTGGGAGCTTTATTCCAGACCAACCCCCAAGGCAACCCCATCAGGCCCTGGGGTCACTCGCCTGGTCAGAGTAACACTGGGGAGGGGGAAGGACACAGGGCTGAGGGCAGGGGGTGTAGCACAGACTCAGGGGACCTGCCTCATTGCCTGTGTGTCTTGCAAAGAATGGGGTTCTACCAGAAAACCTGTAAAGACTTGACCTTGCAGGAGCATACCATCTGCATGGACTCCGGCTTACCTAGGGCCTCCGGGCAGTGGGCACTGTACCACTGGGAAGCCAGGGGGCCTGGTTCTAGGAGCAGCTCCACCAAGATAAACTCAGGGGCCTCCGACAAGTTAACTTTACCTGTGGGGCCTCACATTTGTCATTTACAACAGAGTGTTAAAACAAGTGATTTTTAAGGCTACCTTCTTGGTTTTTTCTAAGGCTGTAAATAGAATCACACAATAATGAGTCGGCAGTTTAATGTGTATCAGCTACGTGCTCATCACGTTCTAGCCAAGCACGGTTTTAGGAGCTGGAGAAATAAAAGTGGGGAGAAGAAACATAAAAGCAGGAATAGAGGTGGCCGGTACTTACTGGGCACCATCTCCGTGCCAGGTGGGGTGTGCAAAACAGTCGGGAAGCAGCCTCTATGCACTGTCTTTCTAAGGTGCCAGTGGTGTGTGCGTGGCCCCTGACCTTGAGTTGAGCCTTGACTCACAGTCTGGTCTAGGGGGGAGACAAGGTATACCCAGATCAATCCCACAGGGTACTTACATCAAGTGCTAAGAGGCTTCATAGTGTGCTTCGGGAAAACAAAGGCGGGCCCGTACTCCTTCCTGGGGTCAGGAGAACATTCTGGAGAGGCCATACCTATGCTGGGTTGCGGGGTGGGGTCCCACCGTGCGGCCAAGGAAGGTGGGAGGGCATTGCACGCTGAGTGAAGGCCTAGAAGCTGGAAGGGCCAGGCTTAATGGCTTGAGGAGCAAAAAGCAGTTGAGTTTAAAGTAGAGGGCTGCTTGAGGCTGGTGTGGAAGCACTGGGCTTTATCTTCTGTACCTCGTGCCCCAAAGGGATGGGGCAGTGGTTTTTCTTCTGTTTCCGTTTGGTAGCTAGACCTCTGGCCTGTGCTAGGGAGGACAGATTTAGTTAGAAGTACAGATCCCTTTACTTCTCAGACATCCCCTTCAACTACCCTCACTGGGAGAAAGTTGCTGAAGCATAATTAATTCCTTCCTTGGGGAGTCCAAGAGGTCCACCCCCCTATGGCTGCCCTCCTTGCGGCCAGGGGCTTGGCTGATGCTTCCCAGCCCTGTCCTGCTGTGCACCCAAAATAGAAGGGGAGGTGGGGCAGCTGGCAGGGGGTGAGGCCCGAGATGCCATTGGATGGGGGTTGGCCGGCCAACAAAAGGGAGCATGACTGCGAACTGGATGGATGAGCACAAGCTGGCGGGGGAGGGGCCGGCGGGTGGGGGGTGGGGCTGCACAGTGGCTCCGATTTCAGAAGCCTGCCTCCCAAATGCCTGCGAACAGCTGACAGCCATGGAAAGCAGATGAAATGGGATTAGAACATCCTTTCCAAAGAGAGCACGGACTGCAGAGCATGACATTATGATTCCTGTCCTGCTGGCTTCCAAGCTAATTCTGCCAGCCTGGAGCCATCTCTCTCCAGGGGCCTCGGGCCAGGGTAGCAGGAGACTCTTTGGCGTCTCCAGGGAGTCGAGGCTAGGAGCGAGAGAGGACTAGGAGGTGGGTTCCTCCAAAGGTCAACTTGTCCATCTCCCTGCCTCCTGCCCTGCACAGGACTATGGAGATCTCTTTCAGGGAAAACTAGTCTTGCTGTCTTTAGCCCAGATCTCACCTAACTCAGCCAGGAGATCTGCCCAGTAAGTACAGTTCTGTCGTGCCACCGCAACGCCACATTCAGTTCCAACTGGGACTGGGGGTCCGTAGAGGCAAAGCCTGGGAGCCACCTGCTACCCCCTGGCATGACCTCATGCAGGAGAAAGGACTCCCTGCACCGCAGTGTTCCCATCTGTAAAATAGTTTTCATCTATACAAGTATTTCCTACCCCATAGGGTTAGTGGAAGATCAAAGCACATGCAGGGCAGGCAGCCCCTGGAATATAAAAGTCATCCAGTATTGCTGCTATTATTATTAATTAGTGTTATCATCAACTGGCTCATTCTCTGCACCCTTCCTCTCACCCACACCTCTGTACCCCCACTTCAGGAGCTGAGCTGGAGTGAAGGGCCTGGCCCAGAAAGTAGAACCCTCAGACCACCACCCTGGTCCTGTCTTCCCAGCAGAAGCCCCTTCCCTCGGCCTCTCCTTCCAGCCCCACCCCAGCAGGGCCACCGGCTCCAGGTGAGGGTTGGTGGGACCCTGCCTGGGTCAGCCTGCAGCCGTGTCCTGCTGGGTCGCGGCTGGTATGTACTGTGTTCATCTTCCCCACTTTAAGAGCCTGCAGCAGGGTGCAAGGAATTGATGTTTATTTTGATAACAAGTTCTCAATGCATTTGCAAACTAATAAAATCAACTCATTAGGCTGCATGTTTAATTCACAACTGTGCTGTGGGGAGACTTCCCTCATGGCTGATGGGTAATACCGGCTCCCTCCTGAGATGGGGAAAGTGTCTGCGGTATTTAAACAATCCACGACCGGCAGCACATGCAGGGGCCTGTTTCTCCCCTGCCCCATGCAGGATGGGAAGACCTGAGAGGGGCTGTGGAGGCCTCATCCTGCATGCCCCGAGTCCTGCCCAAAGAAGCCTCCTTTGGGGCATCTCAGAACCGGCAAGGACGTGGTCCCAGTGGGGGGAGTGTGGAGTGGTGGATCCCACTGAGCTAAAGTGGGGACAGGGGACCCCCCCCCTTGCTGAGCCCCAATAGCATGCAGACTCTTGGGGTCTTTCCAGTTCTGCACCTCAGGGAAGCAGCAGGACAGCCCAGTAAGGGAGGGTTCGGGACATCAGTTCACAGATGGGGAAACTGAGGCTTAGAAAGATGGGTACATACACAAGGCCTCACAACTTTCGCGCATGCAGAGCCAGAGCTCTAACTGAGGCTTCAGTAGCTCCGTGCTCCTCCCACTGACCAGCAGCCACGCAGGGGCGGGAAGGCACCTGCCTGAGGGGCCAGTGTACAGCAGAGGGGGCACAGGGCTGGCCCCAGCCCTTCCTGTTCGTCCAGGCGGCTCCGCGGAGTGCTCACACTGGTGGGAGCAGCCCTGACCAGGACAGCGGGAGGGTGCTGGCTTCACTGTGGTCCTCTGGAAAGTGTCGGGTGCCTGAGTGGGCCAGGCCTTCTGAGGGTGGTCGTCCAGCCCTGCAGGAGGTTTCAGGAAAGCTGGGGTCATAGCCTGGCCTCCTGTCACAGCCCTAATGCCAGGAAAGGGAGGGACAGAGCCTGGAAGTCTGAACCCCAGAGAAGGGGGTCTTTGCCCCTCAACAGTGTCCAGGGGGAAAAGAGAGAGAATCTAGATTCCCCTTCCTGGGCACTGATTCTGAGGGGAGGGGGTAAGGAGAGGGCCAGAAGGTGATCCGCACTCCCACCCATTTACCTCTGAGCCATACCATAGCTGCTGGGTGCCCTGGGCAGACTGGTGCATAATCACAGCAGGACTCAATGTTTGTGAGGACACAATCTGTGGATTTCTAGGAAAATGTGAATTCCCTCTGTGCAGCTGATGCAGCATTGAGACCTGTGCTGATTTCATCCTTTGGAGAGTTTTCCCATGTGTCTGCCCAATCGTACGTTCATCCTGAGAAGGCGGGGGGCCCCTCTCCCTTGCATGCTGTATTGATCTCCATGCTCACGTCCTCCTCACCTCTGTCTCTCTCTCTCACACACACACGCCCTCCCTCCCAGGCCTTCCTGGACACAGAGACATAGCACTATTTACACATATGCCATTACACACAAAAACACATTACACGCACATGCATACACACATACATGCTGCATAAACACACATGTGTACACACACCCCGCTTCCCTCACAGCTGCAGGGCGGGAATGAGCAGTGCCGTGGGCTCGCCTGGCTGTCAGCATCCTGATTGCACTGAAGCAGCCCTGTGAGTCACAGAGACCCAGAGAGTGACCCAGATACCGAGAATCACACTGTGCCTGGGATTTGCAACCTCTGAGGATGTGTGATGGGCTTGAAGTCAGGGAACAGGGTACATTTCCAGGTGCCCCAAGCACCTGGCTGGGCCTCCCCTTCTCTCTAGAGGACATGGAGCCCTTTGAAGAGCTGACGAAACCAATAGGTCCCTCTCCCCAGAAAAGCACATGCATGCATGAGTCTGAGCATACAGCATTTAGGGTACAGTTTCAGGGGGGTTCAACCCTGACCAGGGATTCCTGGGGAGCAGTGGCTCCAAAGCATCCTAAAGCTTTCAATGCCTCCAGAAACCAGTATCATCCCCCCAGAATTTGGAGGAGGGACATGGGGTATCTTCCCCCATCTTCCCAGGGTTGGTGCGGGTGCCCAAGGATGTGCCCTGGGCAGTTGTTCCTAGGGCAGCTGCCTGGCAGAGCTCTGTGCCACCAGTCACACCAGCCCCAGCCCTGCTCGAGGCCTTTTGAGCTGCTTTTATCTCCTAAGAGCTGCCTGCTGATTGCTGGATGAGGGCACATGCCAACTGGGGTTCTCCCATGCCCTGGAGGGCAGAGAGGGGGGCTGGATTTCCAGGACTATCTCCTTCAACTCATGCCCCATAGCCTCGCCCCTTTGGGCTTTGGAGTCTCTGGTGCCTGTAGGTGGAAGGGTGAGTCACCCCCACCTCTGCGGTCATGCCCCCAAGCAGAGAAGCAGGATTTCTCCCTTCTTGAAAGCAAACCTCTTGAGCCCGCTGCCCCTGGGGCTCAGGCCTGGGCCCTCTCCTCTTCCTGCCTGCCCGTGCGTCCTCCTGCCATGGTGATCTCATCCCGCCTCTGTGCCCGGAGTGCCCACATGCGTCCCTCCAGTCTGGATCTGTGTCTCAAAGCCCGGTCTCCTCTGTCCCACTCTGCATCACCAGAGTCACCCTGAACACGCGCTCGGGACCCGAACTCCTGTTCTTCCCCCAAATGCTGTCCTGCAGCCTCCCCCAGGCTTCCCTGGGGCAATGCCGAGGCGCAGTTGTTTCCAGCTGAAACCTTCAGGCTGCCCCTGACCCCGCACTTGTCTTACACCCACATCTAATCCAATAGAATAATCCAAGAAATCAAATCTATTTGATCAACCTATGTAGGAATTCATTCGGTTGCTTTTCACCACCTTCTCTGCTGCTACGCTATTCCCAGCCACGGTCTTCTTGGCGTTGGGCTGCTGTCGTCACAGTGACCTTGCAGATCCTTTCAGAATAGGAGTGATACCCCTCTCCCCTTCGGCATGGGCTGCCCTTAGTGCATCTGCCTCCAAAGAGCAGGGCATGGAAAGGGGAATTTAATATGGAACTTGACAGTGTAGAAACCTGACAATCCCAGCCAGGTGGTCAAGGTAACATAATCAGTGATAAGAAATACTGGTAACACACACTCAGCTTGGTAGCATGTGTTGATAATGGCACTTTACCTCTGTGGTCATCCTCCCAAAAACCCATAACCACAGTCTAACCATGAGAAAAACACCAGGTAAACCTACAGTAAGTGACGCTCTACAGAATACCTCCTCGACTGTCAAGGTCATCAGAAAACAGGAACACCTGACACTGTCACAGTCTGGAGGAGCTGAAGCAGACATGTGACTAAGTCCTGTGTGGGATCCTGGAGCAGAAAGGGGACGATGGGGGGAGAAACGAGTGAGATCTGCATACATTGTGGAGTGTGGCTAGTAGACTGTGGCCGGCTGGTTCCTTAGTTGTGACAGATGCCCCCCAGCGTGGGAGATGCTCACCATGGGAGAAGCTTCTGTTCTAGCTTCGGAACTTTTCAGTAATCTAAAACTGTTCAAAAGTATTATTTAAAAAAAAAAAAACAACTGAAGTCAGAGCCTCTGTCCTCTGCTCAGTGTTGAGCCCCAGAGTAGAGCCATCGCCCATGCGTGGCTCATGAGGCCATGCAATCTGACCCTCTGTGGCTGCTCTGAGCCCCCCCATGTTACACTGGAGGCCTCCATTCTGTTCCCCGCAAGGGCCGCTGGAGGACCCCAGGCCCGCTGGGCCGGCCTCTGGAGCGCTTGTCCCCCAGGAAGCTGTCTGGTCTGTCCTAAGTGTCTGCTGACGTGTCGCCTTCTCCATGGGGTCTAGCCTAACTGTGACCTGCCCCGACACCTGTTGTCCTCACCAACCCAGACCGCACCCTGCCTGACGTCTTTTTTCACGACACAAAAACACTGGCTATCAGGCCATCCCAGTGCCTCCCACTGTGGCAGCCTGGAAAGCTGCCCTTACATTCAGTCTTACCCCCGATTACCTCTCTGGGGCACCTGGCTTTGGGACCCTTCCCTTTAACGTGGTCTCCACCAGCTCCTTTTAGGACCCTCAACCTAGTTGCTTCTAAAATGAGGAATGTCAGTTTCCATTACTAACAGACCCTGTTTCCTCTGTCTTTGACTCCCCTTTTCCCTCCCCATTCTCCAGACCAAAATTCTGGATTCTCCATGGATGGAGTAGATAGTGGCTTTGCAAAAGAAAACGGGCTCTGCAGTGAGCCAAACCAGGGTTAGGAACTACATCTGACCACTTACTCACTGTGTCTCTTGGTGCATTTCCAAGACCTCGTTGAGCCTGGTCCGCAAAGCGGAAATAGCCATCGCTACCTTCGGTTGTGCAGGTAGAGATGATGTATGGAAACCAGCAAGGGCCCGGAGCAGGGCAGGCCCCTGGTGGGTAGGGGCTCTGTGCACATCACCCTCCTAGCTTTCTGCGCCCCCCACGCCCACAGTGTTGGCTTCCCCGGGGGCTGCCTCTGCCAGCTTCCCGGACTCCTGCTTTCTCTGAGAGCCACAGCCTTTTGTCACCAGTCCAGCCAGGGTAGTCGAGGCGGGAAGCAAAGTAATAATACAGAACAAGCATGGCGTGCCCCTCCAAGCACCCCACAAATAAATAGGATGTTTGCAAAGGAAAATCAACCCGACCCATCTCTGTTAATTAGATCTCATCAGCACTTCAACACGGCTACCTCATTTTGTTTGGTGCCAGTAAAGCTGTTTTCTTATTTTCCTTGAAATATGGGAAGAGAAAAGTGAACTCCACAGTTTCCTGTGGTCTCAGTGGGTTGGCAGGAAGTGGGGTGTCAGCTTTCCCTGACTTGGTGAGTTCTGAGCGTCTGTAGGAGAGAAGAGGCTGTGCATCTGTAAGTCACTCAACAAGCATTTTGAGCACCTATCTATCATGTGCCCAGCATGCCATGAATAGCTGGTCACTTACACATGAATGCGATCTGCCAGTGTGTGCTCAGAGTTAGTGAGGAGCCCAGACACCCAAAGAGACAACCAGAGTTGGGCTTGGTGCGTGCAGTCGGCATGTGGAGGTGTGTGTGGCTGTCTCTGGAACTGAGAGGAGTCGCAGGAGACCTATCCAGGACCAGGCCCCAGGGAAGCCCTCCAGGGGGAGGTGATGCTGGACCAATTCAGGAACGGAGAGTAGGAAAATCAGGGACAGCAGTCACGGGTCACTCTCAGTACCCCTGCCACCTTCTCCACCCTTCGCTAATGCCCACACCCCCTGCCTTCTTGAGGAGAAGAGAACCCCCTTGACTGCCAGCCAGCCTCTCCCGCTGCGTTCCCTGTGGTCCAGGCCAGGCCCTCCCCCTGAGCCTGCTCCCTGCTTCATGCCCCCCTCGTCTGTGGGGTGCTTCCCATCAGGGGGCACCCGCTCAGTCTCTCCCATCTCTGCAATTTCTCTTACTACTTGGCCCCTTCCCCGCGCCTTTCGTTCACCCCAGGCCTTAATGGTGGGTCCCCATTTGCCCACCTCCCTCACTGCCTGCCCACCATCACCCCTGCCCTGCCCATCCTTGAGCTTCCTTCCTGGTCAAGGCTGCCTGTGGTCTTGTGTTGCTAAGTCCAGTGGACCCTTTAACGGTCTTGCTGTCTTGCTTACAGCTGACCTTGCCCAATGATGGTCTCTCCCTTCTTGGCTTCTGGAACACCACGGTCTCCTGGGGTCCTCCGTCTGTCTGTCTGTCCATGCCAGGCCCACGTGGGGGCCGCCTCCTCTGGCGGCAGTCCCCTAAGTGGGGGTGTTTTCCAGTGTTCCACATCCCCCGTCTCCGCTGTCACGGCTTTGGTTACCTGTGATGGGCTCACCCGTGGCTCCTGCCGAGGTGTCTGTGATGCGCCCCAGACCACCGGGACATCCCCATTTGAATGTCAGCTGGCTCTCCCTTAACACCGCCCCCAAACTGAGTCTGCAGCGGTCCTGCCCCCATCTGCCTGCTGTCCCTCTGTCCCAGTGAGGGGCCCCCATCACCGGGGTGGCCTGAAGGCCTGGTATTATCTCCTCTCCCCACTCCAGCTACACTCCCTTTGAGTAGCTCGTCAAGTCCTGCTCCGTCTCCTGGATTGTTGCAACTGTCGCCTAGCTGTCCCCAGCCTTCAGTCCCGGGACTCAGCAGGGCAACGAAAAGGAAGCATTGGTGGGAATCCTGAAGCAACTCCTGTCTCTCCAAGCCCACTGGGCTCTGAGGATGCTGTGTGCAGTGTGTGACGCTGTGCGTCAGGGACTGGTGACTTCCCGGGGCCAGCCTGGAGGCGTCGCATGTGCCAGGTCCCATTCCAGTGCCCTGGGTGTGCTTTGTCCTCCTGGGGAAGCTGTGAAGGATACGGTGAAGTGGAGAGGGGAGAGGGGCTGGCTCCAACAGGGTGTGCGTCTCTGAATTGACTTTTCCACCCTTCCCGGAATACAGGCTGCCAGCCAGGCAGGCGGGTTCGAAGATGGGCTGAATGGGGCTCTGTTCCTGAGGAACAGCGGAGAGCAGCTCGAGAGAGAGTGTGTGTGAGCGCGGTGTTTCCATGGACCCCCACTTGGAAACCGCTCCCGGCCTCACCCTGGAAATAAACACTGCCCTGGCCAGAGAGGCTGACGTGTCTGTGCCCGTGGCCAGGAGCTGGCCAGGGCGGGCACTCCCCATGTGTGGCGGCCTCCAGGGGACCTGCTGCCCATTTGGCCCTGAGTTCTGAGGCAGCCATTGTCCTCCTGCCATTGATGATGTTGGTAGGCCCTGGGTCTCCCTCCTTGTCTCCCATCCTCCTGCCTTTGGCACCTCTTCCCCAGGACTCCAGTTGAGAGGAAGCTCATTGTGACCACCCCAGGAAGTGGCCCAGGCAGGGACATCATCCAAGGATCCTGGGTGTGCCAAGGCCAGACAGACCTGGATTGGAATCCTGGCTCTGTCGCTGACAACCTGTGTGACCTCCAGCAACTTTCTTAACCTCTCTGAGCCTCAATTCCCTCTTCTTTAAAGTGTGCTAATAGTACTTCTCTTCTAGGGTAGTTTTAAGGAGTAGGGATAATGAAATAATGCTTATAAAGTACCTACACAAAACCATGAGCCGTTAAGTGGCTTCTGCCCTGTTTTTAGATCCAAAGTTTGTGGGGGGAGGAATGGAAGCCCCAGATCTCAAACACTGGGAGGGCAGTCCTGCCTAGTGTGGCATCACGGGTGTCCCAGCGTGTTGGTCATTTTGGGACCCAGTGGCAGCTGCCCTTCAAGGGAGGAAGGAGTCGGGGCTCAGCACTTCAGGATCTTCGAGGGGAAGATGACCCCTCCTTCCTGAGCAGGAATTCTCTCTCCAGCCCACGGTTGCCTGGTCCCAGCACTTGCTTGGACAGGAAGCTTCTTTGCAAGACAGGCCCTGGGGTCACCAGGCAGCAGTGGTCTCCCCTCTTCTGGGACGCACACCCCCTGTTCCATCCACCCCTCACTCTCCACAATGGGAGGGACTCTGAGTCTCTACACCCCCTGGGGCCAGCACAAGGAGATCTCATTGCGGGGTGACTTGCCCCCAAGACACGTGGCAGTGTCTGCAGACATTTTTGGTTGTCACAACTTAGGAGAGGCTGTGGTGGGTACTCCCGGCATCTAGTGGTGCTCTCAGAACAGCTGAACATTCTACAGTGCGCCGGATGGGCCCACGTGATAAAGAATGATCTGGCCAAACGGCCAGCAGCTCTGAGGGTGGGAAACTCTGCCTTAAATCAACATCCTTCTTTGAGGGCTGTGCCCAGACCTGAACACAGAGCAATCTGTGTGGGTTTCCTGGGGTGTAAGAGACCGGATGTGGGAGAAAAGTTACCCAACTTAATTTCCATTTGCCATCTGAAAGGATTTTGCAAAGGAACTCCATAGCAAGATCTTAGACTTTTATCTTCCACCATGTGTTCACTTACTAGCACCTACCAGGTGGCACATGCCTACCGGTGCTGGCTCGGCAGTCGGGAACTTTGGTGGAGGGGCCCTTGCTTGAGGCTGGGATGCAGTGGGGGAAACGCTCTCTGCCCTTCATGCCCAGGCCTCCCAGCCTAGGCTGCCTTCTCAATAGCTCAGCTAGGACGTGGGGGCTGCCCCTTCTCATCTCTGGGACTTGCAGAGGGGTTCTTGGGGAGGGTGGCTTTAAATTCCAGTCGTGGTGCTGTCACAGCCTTGTTTTATGCCCTTGAAGTGAGCCACTCCACTTCCAGGCCTCAGTTTCCCAAACCTGCCTGTGTTCGTCAAGGTTATCCGGGGAAAGAGAACCAATAGATGATATGCAGATGTACACAAAGAGATCTCTTAGGAGGAAGGGGCTCATGCGATTGTGGAGGCTGAGAGGTCCAAGTCCCGCCGTCTGCCGTTGGCATGCTGGATGCCCAGGGAGGCTGGGGTGTGGTTCTAGTCCAGACCTGAAGGCCTGTGCACCAGGGAGCCGATGGCATCAAGTCCTAGTTCAAGCCCCAAAGCCCAAGAGCCTGGAGCACTAGTGTCCAGGAGCAGGAGAAGGTGGCTGTCCCGGTTCAGCAGAGAGCAAATGCACCCCGCGTCTTCCTTCTGTTCTCTTGGCGCCCTCAGTAGCCGACATGATGCCCGCCGCCATCGGTGAGGACCAGCTCTTTACTCAGTTCATACTAATCTCTTCTGGAAACACCCTCCCGGATGCACCCAGAAGTAACGTTTCCCCAGCTCTCTGGGCATCCCTGACCCAGTCACGTTGACCCATAAAATGAGCCATCCTACTGCCGAACCCACTAAGCCCTTGTCTGAGTTCCTGTGGCGGCCGCTGCAAAGAACCCCAAACTAGGTGGCTGAAAACACAGGTCAGGAGGCTGAAGTCCAAAGTCAAGGTGTCGGTGGGTCGGCTCCTTCTAGAGGCCCCGAGGGAGAACCCATTCCATCCCTCTCTCCTGGCCTGGCAACCCTTGGCCCGTAGATCACGGCTTCTGTCTCCACCTCCAAGGTCACACGGCGATCTTCCCTATATCTCTGTGTCTCACACCCCCTTCTCTCTGTGCATGTTTCTGTGTCCATTTCCTTCTTTTTAGACGGACACTGTCATCAGATTGGGGCCAGCTTCATCCAGTATGACCTCATCTTAACTTGATTACCAATGTAACAGCCCTATTTCCAAATAAGGTCACATTCTGAGACTCAGGTGGATGAGAATTTTGAGGGACACTATTTAACCCAGTACACAGGGTCTGAGGGCCTAGGGGGCTCTCTCTGGTGGGTTACTGTGCGAGGGGGCCTGCATGCCTCCCAGACCCTGCCTCCTGTCTCCTGTTGGGCCCCGCCTGGCTTGGCAAAGATTGGAATGCACAGGAACAAGTGGCCCTGGGTCTGAGCTGCTCCAAGGACAGGAGAAGGATACCCCAGCAGGCGGGGGAGTGGACGTGGGATCAGCTGGGGGATGGGCCCTGCTTGTTTTCATGGCAATAAATGCCTCCTGATGGACTGAGGTTTACACAGGGACTCCATGCCGAATCGAGTTGTCCACATTGATTGGACAGCCGCAAAGTGCTGTCCCGGGGCAGGCGAGGAGCTGGTGGGGGCTGCCTGTTGGCCTGTCCCCACACTGACTCCAGGCATCCTCGGAATCACGTGGGGAGTTAGGGGCCGAGTGACAAGAGGCCCCCATGGGACCCTGGGATGGAGGGTGCTCTGTCTTCCTCCTGTGTCCCCTCCTAGGGCAGGCAGCAGCCTGTTGGGAAGGTGGCCCATTTTTAATGAACAAATTACTGTCCTTGTTAACAGCATGAACATGGGTTTGGGGGATCAAGGGAGCCAGAGCTTGGGAAACAGCCACTAATTTAATGAAGAGGATGAATTCCAGATGTGGCCTCTGGCCCAGCAGACGGCTGCCTTTCTTGGCCTCCTGGGGAAAACCTGGAGCTGATGGACCGGATGGAGGATGAGGTGGGGGCCTGGATGATGAGAGGAGGGCAGGCTACCAAGGCTCAGGCCGCATGGGACCAGCCCCCCCCTTTTCCAAAGAAACTCAGGGATCTCCCATGCAGGTGGATGTTCATTTAGCACCCACTGTTTGAGAAAACGCATGTCAAAGGGATACTGTGAATTCAACATCGCTTTTCAATGGGTTTTTATTGTACTAATCACAACAGTGGCCCCACACTTTTGACAGATGGCCATAGGTGTGTGAGACATATTGATTCTGTCGGCAGACATGGTTTGGGGTGTACGTGTGCTGGTGGACCCCTGTGATGGCTTAGGGTCCTGACCCCGTGATGGAGGCACTGGGCTAGCTCTCTGGATCCTGGGAGCAGGCTGGGCTCCTCAGCGACTGACTGTGAAGGGCTCCAGTCTGATCCTGAGTCCCAGGTGGGAGAGAATGGCTCAGGGCGCAGGACCCCGTTTTGAGCTGTACTTGAAGCAAGGAGAAGGTGGATTAATACCCTTCCTTCCTGTCTCCGCCCTCCCCTCCCTCTCTTCTTCCCTCCTTCCACACCTTACATTGAGCACTGCTAGGGATACATCGCTGGGCCAGGCCCACTGTGCAAGACACAGCAAAGAAAAAGGCACACTCTAGCCTTCTAGAAGCTGCTCCGTGTCAGTTGGAAAAACCAGAAAAGGGGTGGTTCCTTCAAGGTGGATGCTACATTTCCCGCTTGCTCCTTAAATAGAAAAGTCTGTTTTCGGCTGTTTATTTCCTGGGGATCTCTGTAAAATTTCCCTTGAAGGAAGAGTCCACCACTTAAAAAAATAAAAAAAGAAGCTGAAGCCACAGATGCAGAATCCACTCACTTTACTGTATAAATGGAGATGGAAATGGAGACTTAGAGATGTCCTGTGGTTACCAGGGTCTTATGGCTCAAGGTGACTGGTGAGGCCAGGACCCAGGTCTCCTCACCACCCCTGGGCGCCTCCCCGCTCCCCAGTGGATGGCACAGAGGTAGGCTTTGGGCTGTCCTTAAAGGGAGTCTGCTGTCCCCAGCAGGACTGTTTGAGCCCCGCCAGCAATCCATGCTACGCCCAGAGCTTCACACTTGAGGCTTCTTCTCTAGGAGGGTTGTTTACTGACAATTACAGCCTTCAAGTGGGTCTGGTTTAGCAAGTGGTTTCTATAAACGGCAGAGCAGCATCCCCAGGGACTGAGAGCCGGGTGGGGGGAGACAGGCCCGGGATGGGGAGGTGAGAAACAGGCACGATCTGTGTTATGGATTTTATCGAGTCATAAACAAGGCTGGAGAAAGAAAACAATTAAAACTGACTGATGCATGGGGCTGTCTCAGCCAGCTGGCTGTCAGGGAGGCCTCTGCCACTCGTTCTGCCCTGCATGGCCTGGCACAGCTGCCGTCAAGCGCCTGACCCAGGAGGGCAGGGGGGTGGTTAGCCTGGGACTCACACCCCATCCCAAACTCTATCCCCAGTGAGCTGTCTCTGAACTCCAGCGGATCCTTTAAGCCTTCACGTGCTCAAATGGCTCCCAAACAGTGACGGGTAGTGAATGGTGGGTTGGCATTAGCCATTGCTGGGCAGGGGTCCCCAGTACACACACACCCTCCCGGGAGGATGTGATAAGAAAAGCCCTAGATTTAGGACCCCCGAGAGCAGCTCTTCACTCTGCCACCAAGTGGCCATGCGACTCAGCATAGTAGCCCAGACCCTCCGAGCTTCAGGGTTCTTGTGCATAAACCTGGAAGGTGACTGCTTAACCGTGTTAGGAATGTCATAGAAACTGAAGAAAAGAGTTGGCACAAAGGTGAACACTCCCGTGAACATGCATCTGGGTTAGGCTGGGAGCAGGTTGGAAGAAGGCTGTCATGGCTGAAGGCCAGGTTAACAGGCAGGGTCAGCAATGGCCATCAGTCCACGAATCCCGTGCCTTCTGAGGACAGGGAGAATGCTTCTGTGTGCCAGCCAGCTGCATACATAATCCCAGAGTCCAGTAAGCAAAGTATCAGGGTCCCCCATTTTACAAAACTGAGATCACAGAAGTAAAATGTGTTGCCCACATCAGACAGTTGCGAATGGCAGGGCTGAGATGGTTTCGGGCCTTCTGTGTCCTGGGTCTTGAAATGGTCCTGCATCTGGTGCACTCTCATCTTCCCCCCTGGTCAGCTTTCTCTCCTGTGTCAGCAGTGGGAGTGGCCACAGACCCACGCCTGCCAAGGGTGTATGAGGGAGCTAGAACCAGAGAAGAGTCTCCCCCTGAAGCCCCCCGGAGAGATGGGGGAGGACAGATGTACTTAAAAGTCAGAGAATAGTCAAGGAAAAAGAATCTCGGGTGAGCTGAGGAGTAGCCTGGCTATAGGCAGGCATGAGCATAGGTGCCAGGCAGGGGAGCTGAGTCCAGGTGCACTGGGGAAGGCCCTCGGGCATGGCCTGGGTACCCAGATGAAGTTAGGAGACAATCCTTGGGGTCCCTGGCTGCCCACTGGAGTCCCCAGGCAGGAGGTGGTCAGGGTCCCGGCCCACGCCTTTCTGGGCTGGGAGTGGAGGGAGGCAGGCAGCCAGCCTCTGATGACAGGGTCATCCCTTCTTCTCCAAGCCAGCTTGTCTCCTTTGCTCAGATGCTGCAGAGCTGTGACAAGAAGCTGTCACCAGGCACTGTCATCAGGAGGCTCTGGAGGGATGATGAAGGCTGAAGATCAGAATGGTGGCAGGAGGGTCAGGGGAGGCTGGCACCAGCCACCTGTCCTTGGTCTCCTGTCTCTCCTCATCTCCCTATGGGGGTAGAGTGGCATCATTGTCATCTGTGGCCCACTGAGTGCTGGACACTGATGGGAAGGGAGTTGCTCCTGGGCTCCTGGGCACCATGCTACAGGAACCAGAGACACCTTCAGTCGGCACCCACCCTTCAAAGTCCAGGACACCAGGGCAGGAAGCACAGAGAGAATGCATAAATACAAAATGCAAAAAAAGGTGAATGCAAAACCACAGATTCGAACAAATACAGCGCATCAGGGTAGGTGTTTTCATATGGTGACCTCACTTCATGTTCCTGTCAGCCCATTTTACAGGCAAGGAAATCAAAATCGAGGCTCACAGGGGCTCAGTGACATGACCTCAAAGTCTCCAGGCCAGATGCGGAACTCCACTGCACCTCCACACCCTGCAGTGCAACCTCTCCGTGCCACCCAGCTAGGTGGAGTCTGAGGGGGACAGGAGCCGGGGGTGCTGACTCCCATCCTGGTCACTGGTCACTGGGCCAGGCTCCCTTCTTTCATGGAGGCCCCCGTTGCCCCACACCCACACCTGTGGGTCCCTGCTCCAGTCTCCCTGGCAGTCCAGGTGGTTCTGCTCCGAAGCTGCCCGGGATCCTCATCTTACAGGCCTCCCGCTGCCTCTGGCCAGGCCATCCAACCTGTGCGTCTGTGTGCCTGGAACAGGCCAAGCATGTTGGGTTAGGCAGGGGCCGGCAGGAGGGCCTGCCTGGAACCTGAAGCCTGGAGTGCCTCTGACTCAGTGGGCTCCCTGCAGTCCCCTCCAAGGGCTGGGATCTCTGATTTCTGCAATAACGTGTCTCAGGGGCTTCCTGGTCAGCCCACCTAGCTCATGCCCACTATGCCTTGGGCTGCTTGGCAGCTGGTCCTGAACAGCAGGGAGCCTGACAGGATGGGGCCTGTCCCCCGGCCCCTCACCTCCCTCCTGGCCGCCTTCATGCATTCCAGGGAGGGCAGGCCTGCCGGGCCTTCACTGCTGCTGCCCCCACCAGGCCCTGCTCCGAGCTGCCTCTGGTTCCCCGCGAGCAGCCGCTCCCTGCACCCCGTTTCCTGCGCATGCCTGGGCAGGGGTGAGCAGCTGCGGCCATCTGGGGCTGGCCTGGGCCCCAGGCCGCCCTCCGATGACTTCACACCTCGTTCGGAAGCAGCTTGCAGGCCATTCTGCTGACCCTCCTGAGGCTGCCCTGGCAATGTCCTTGTGGCGGGCAGCAGCCAGAAGCCCAGACAGACGCAGCTGAGAGCTACCCATGAAGCAGGGTGGGGGGTCTGGCAGCACGGGGGCCACACTGGCTCCAGGAGGCCTCTCCTTTCTGAGCCCTGTCCCTTGCACCTGGGGGCTTCGTGGCGGCACCAACACCATGCCTGGGGGTCCTCTGGATCCACCCTCAGTCAGGAGCTGGAGGACGAGAGACTCACACAGCAAAAGGCATTAATGTGGGGCCCCCAGGCCCAGCCACCCGCCGCCCCACCCACTGCGCCCGCACCAGCTCTCCTCACACTTGGGCCTGTCCTCCCTGCTTCCTGTTGAGCCGTTTCTGCTCACACCTGCCTCATTCACCTCTGTGCCCTCTGTCTCTTGAATCCATTCACTCAGCAAATGCTAAGTGAACACCCACTGTATTTCAGGCACTGTTGGTGGAGCTGAGGTACATTTATAGGAAATAAAGAAACAGGCGGATATCTCTGCTCTTGTGATGGTTACTTCCTGGTTGAGGAGATAACCAGCAGAGTAGATATGTAGGATTTATATGGTAGATGCTGAGAAGTGCTTAGGGGGTGGCAGGGGGGCAGGGAGTAAAACAGGAAGGAGGAGTGGGCCCGTGGGGGCATGTGTGTGCATGTGTGCATATCTGCATGTGTGCATGTGCCATCTGCATGCGTGTGCATGTGTATGTGTGTGTGGGTCGCTGCTGTGAGGTGTCTAGGACAGCCTGAGGACATGCAACTCAGGCCCACGTGCCCCAGACAGAAGGTGACACTCAGGCCTGGTGTGGCGGGTCCAGCAGGGCTCCAAGGGTTGTCCAGTGTCTGATGTCTCCCTGCAGCCCACGAATCTCACCAACGCTGCTTCTGCCTGGCATTCAGCCTCAGAGGCTGGCCAAGGTGGTCAGTCCCCTGCTGGGCCCTAGAAGTTGGGGGAATTGGCCGTGACTAGGTTTGGTGGGGGGAATGGTGTTGGTGATGGAAATGGTACCACGCAGACCTAGATTGGAACCCCAAGCCTACCATCCGTTAACCATGAGTTAGGAGGTCATTTTCCTAGCCCCTAAGCTGCTGTTTTTCCTTCTGTTCAGTGGAGATGCTGAACCGTCCTTGCACATTCCCTGTGCAGATTAAAGGCAAGAGTGCGGTGTCTGGCACAGAACCAGCCACCCGGCCCGCATGAGAAGGAAGGACACTGAGGCAGGGCCGGGGTAGGGAGGAAGGGTCGGAGCTGAAGTAAGAACAGAGCTGAGGAGCCCAGGCCCCTCGAAGCCCTCCGTGTGCCCCTTTCCTCTGTCCCAGCCCTCGTCACACGCCAGGCCCCTGTGCTGTTCAATAGCCACCTCCAGCCGGGGTCTCTTAGAAGCCTTCTGTCTGATCCAGTTAACACCTCCCATGTTCCAATTATACTCCACGTAGGAAACCCCAGATCTGATCAGAAGGTGTCATGTGAGTGGCATAGGGGGCACTGTAGAGAAGGGGTGTGACTTTGGGTACCATCTGCCCCTCCCCTGAGGCTTCTGGCCCCTCCAATCTGGGTGTCCTATCTTTGCCCAGTCTGTACTGGGCAGGTGCAGAGTCCTGTACCCCAACTGCCCTATGCTGGTCCTCTGGAAAACAGGTGCTGTCTGGGGCACCCTGGGCCCTCCACTCATGTCCTGCCTCCCCTGGGAGGACTTTTCCCAAGCCTGGCTCACCAACGTTGGCCCCTTCTTTACAACCTGCCTCCCCATAAGGAGGGGAGCTGCTGTTGTGGCAAGAAGTGGGTGGGGGAGGATCCTGAGGTTTCCTTTCCCTGCTTTCCCTACAGTTTGGGCTTCAGAGTGGCCCACCACCTGGAAAGAAATAGGTGTTTGGGCCCCTGCCCTGCATGGACCCTTGGGAGCAGCTCTGAATCTGGGGCTGGTGGAGGGACCCAGAGAGCCCCAGGTGACACAGACATGGGCCTTGGCGGAGGACAGGATGGGGGCCCACCAGCCTGTTGAGGGGAGACCTGGAGCAGGAGCCCTGATCTGTGCCTCGGGGAAGGTGGCCAAGGAGGTGGGAATGGGGCCAGGGCTGGGGAAGGGCGCCCACGCTGTGAGCTGAGGAAAGGCCCCTGTGCTCCCTGGCCTCCATTCACCACACATAGAAGGAATCGGTTGGACCAGCTGTGCTCCGGGCTCTTCCCATATCTCCCTTGTGTGACCCTGTGAATCTGTGGTTCTACAGACACCTCCGTGTGCTACAAGCAGCCCTCCTGGGGTGAGCTGAGGTTCTTAACACCCTGAAATATGCCTGGGAGGAAGCATGTGGATGAGACATGAATTTATGACCCTTTGATTCTGTATCTTCCCCAAAGCTCAGGGTGTCATGCAGGGCACGAAATATCATGTGTCTACTCCATAGAGGTTTGTGACTGTCCTCACTGCAAAGAGGGGACAGGCTGGAAGCCACCAGAGTGTGCCTGCCCGTCCTGTTCATCCCTTCTCACCTTGGCCAGCCTCCTCAGTCTGTACCCCCGCTGCCCCCCCCCGGCCTCTCTGCCCTTCTTGCTGCCTTACGCTCGGCTCCTAGTTAGTGCCCTGTTAGACTTCAGGAAGCCACAGTTCTGGAAATGAGCTAACCTGGCAGGGACAGATGGCCAGAGGGGCTGGCGAGGGCACGGGGAGGGGATCATCACATCCTGCATGTGCTGGTCTGCTTGAAAAATTTTAAAAAGCCTCAGATTCTTTCACTCTTTGCTCCCTCTTTGGCTGCGTTCTGGCTCCATTTTGATCAGTTTTAGTTTTATTACCATGATAAAATCTGCTCTTATGCATTCTCATCATACCGGTCTAACCCTGCTGGCAGGTCCAGGGTAGCCATTGTAGCCTGTCTCTGGTGCCTGCGTGATGGGGGCCGAGTGGCCTTGCACACTCCGGGTGGTAGGCGGTGCCAGGCTCACGGAGGCTTGGCTGTGCCTGCAGGGCATGGTGCTTTTTCCTGGCCCTTCCCTTCTCTTTGTGCCCAGGCGCTATGGGCAGGACAAGTTGGAATTCCTGGAGGCATTCTTATTGACAGGACAGATGTCCAGCATCATCATCAGGTGTTTCAGGGGCCAAGGCCCTCCTCCCACAGGTGAGAAACCAAGGCTGGGAGCGTTGGCAGCACCCTCCCTGTGTTCCCAGAGAGGCTGAGCGTGCTGCTGGCAGCCTTGGACCTGATCCCTGATTGAACGTCAAGTGCATTGCCTGGCCCCTTACCTGAGTGATTGC